>NC_139688.1:18930934-19603434 GCF_964106915.1 Podarcis gaigeae
ATTTCCTACCCCCCTTCAGAAAATGAAGCTGAGAGACAAGACAATGGCTTTCTAAAGCCTTTCAAAGATGCTTCAATCAAATAAATATGGGTGAATGCAAGGGTTGAGCCAAAAGTCCTTTCTGCTTTTCGTTTTCATCTCTGTCAAAAATCAGCATCATTTTTCAGTTGGCTTTTGCCTCTCTTTCAGACCTTTCATTTGGACTTTTTGTTCATGCCGATTTAGACCTTTGCTGATGCTCAGTGAACTCTTCACATGCTCATGTATGTATGCCTAGCATACAGTGGTGCTGTTAGGCAGGGATGGATGAACTTGTCAATTTCAGTTTCAGTTTTTATTTTTTCCCCCGATTTTAAATTCAGTTCTCCACATTTCTGCAGAAGCTTGTAATTTTTTATTTTAAAAAAGCTGTATTTCAGTGCAAGTTTCTCATAATATTGCTGAATATAGTGCTGATGAAAATGCACATCCCCTTATTGTGCGCATACTGGTACACATTACTTGGCTGGAGAACTGCATTGTGCAATTCTGAGAAGTACAAATTCTAAAGGGTTGCTGTGTTTGGGTTTGCATATTAGATTGAGAAGTACAAATTAGGTCATTTCCCATTAAAATGCAGAAAGAATCAAATCTCTTCCCCATCCCTGCCCTCTGAGCAAGATTTGGGGTCGAAGCCCAGAACCCCACTCAGCACTGTGTAGCAATGCCTCCAGAGCCAGGAGGGCTGCTGTATTGCATTCTGAAGTATGTGAAGAAATATATATTACCATCTAAAGACCCCCCTCCATGCAACTGCAAGGCCATGAGGTCCCAAGTTTAAACCACCTAACTGTACCACCGATAGCATGTCATTGACAAGAGGGCCCATACAGAATGTTCCAATTTCAATTGGCGTCTCCAGTTAATATGATCAGTTGATGGCCTTGCTAGCTACAGAATTAATCAAAGTTTCCTTGCAGACAACACTTGCTAGTTGCAGGCCCTCCAAGTTTCCCCTATTTTCAGATTTCCTGAAGTCGTCCCAGTTTCTGATGTGATCCCAGAATGTCCCTCTTTTCCTTAGGATGTTCCTATTTTCATAGGAGAAGTGTTGGAGGATATGGAATTCTGTGACCCCTGAGCCAAGGAGATTCAGTAAGTAACTCTATACAACTTTTAGAAGACATCTGAAGGCAACTCTGTATAGGGAAGGTTTTTTAATGCTTTATGTTTTATTATGTTTCTATATATGTTGGAAGCTGCACAGAATGGCTGAGGTGGGGTATTAATAATAAAATGATGATGATGATAATGATGAAATAGGCTGTCCGTATTTTCATCGGAGAAATGTTGGAGGGTATGTACTGTAGTTGTAGTGCTTGAAAGGTGCAGTGTGACCTGAAACAGAACTGATTCCTTTGAAAAAAACAAAGAGCTCCATTGCAACAAATGAGCAACAAATGTTCACATGATACTTATGAACTGGCCCTCTGGAAAGGCCTCGAGCAAATTCAATGGTGGCTTCTTCTAGCTTCAAGTAAACCTCTGCTACCAGACAATGCAGTGGCTTCAAAACAAACAAATCCTCGTAGGAATGGTGTGAGTCATTTCTCTACTCTGTTCGTTTTTCTTTTGCTTTGCTGACAAGGAGATAAGCTGTTAAGTGTGCAGCTGGTGGCTGTGCAGAGCAAACAGTTGCAAATTCACAAATCTGCAATCCTTAGTTGCTGAGCTGCTGGAAGCTGCGCATATGTGTTGCTTCTATCGTATGCAAAGCCCCGGTAGTTGCTGGGGAGCCATCTTCTGACAGCTGGCTAAAGACGGGTCCTGATGTGGCGCAATAGTTTACAAACCTAAGAGAGAGAAATGGCTTTCAGCAGCAGTCAGAGGATAACGGCAATCAATATGAGAGAAATATAGTGAATGGTGGAATAGGGTGTCGGGTAATAAGGTTTCTGATAAAAGATGTGGTAGAATCTATTTCTATTTACTTCCTTATTCTTCTCTCAGCCACGAACGAAGGGCTGCCATGGGACCAACATCTTCTCCATCCTTAGGGTCACTGTATAATGTGATTATGGATAAAAATTGCTTGGGGGAAGAGCAATTGTTTTGCATGTAGAAAGTTGCAGGTTCATTCCCCAGGTTAGGACTCCTGTCTGAAACTCTGGGAAGCCATTGCCACTGAGACAGAAGGACTAATCCGCTCCACTTCCCAGTGGGGAGGAGTTGCGGTGGACCACGTGGCCACCCACTCCCCACCGGGGCCAGGGGACTTTGTCCCCTGTTGCCTGGGGGATCCTGGCCACGTCAGAGCCCGGCCAGCCAATCCGCTGGCTGGGGGGGCATGGCCGGGGCCGTTTAAACTGAGGAGCGAGCCAGAGGACCAGGGGGAGCTTGAGTTGGTTTGCATCGGCAGGGCTCCCCCTAGCGGTGGCTTACCCTTACTGGACTTCCTGCACAATGGGCAGGAGTCAGATATAGTCAGGTCCAATCAATGCCTAAGCCAATACCGCTCACATTCTGTAATTTTGATAAAGTTGTGGCCAAAATTTGCCCAATAACATAAACCTAATATCTGTGTCCTTGTGTGAGTTATTTCCAACGAGGGGGTGGCTGCGGGGTCTCGACACGCAAATGTTCTGACTCAGTATAAGGCCATTTCCTATGTTCCCAAGTATCTGCTCAACAAAGAGCTGCATCCAGTCCCAGTTCTCTGACTTGTACACTTGCATTGTACAGCCTTCACACTTTTTAGTGGTGCATACCTGAAAAATTGATAGGGTGTGGACCTCAAACCAACTCTGGGGATAGCTTTAAAATGGCAGGATAATATATAACTTAAGAATGGGGCTTCCCTAAAAGTATGCTTTCCAACTTCATAATTTACAGTGCAGGGTATTTATTAGCACCTGCGATGGAAGTGTCCACTAGTCAAAGAGGTCTGGACTAAGATATATAAGGTAATTATTGACATTTTAAAAGACCACAGTTGCCATTTTTATCTTTATTTGAGAATATAAGTGCGGGTCTTAAAGACAAGGAACTTTTGTTTGTTTGTTGTTGTTGTTGTTGTTGACCATTGCAAGACTTTATATTTAGCAAAAAAAATTGGAAGATTTGAAGCTTTCCTTATGATACAAAAACATGGGGCATTGCTACATCTGAGATGATTGTGCATAATATGAGAGTCATGCAAAGGTAAAGAGTCACCACAGGCCTTTTAAGAATTTGGTGGAACTTCATTTCATACATCAATAGTAACAATCTACATCGACCCATGGAAATTCAAAACTTATGATAATATCCTGGCCTCTTCTTCTTTAGCTATATTTTTATTGTATTTCTTTTATCTTTCATTTGTTTAACAATGGTGTGTATTACGTGATATGCTTCCCTGGAACTGTTCTCCAGTTTCATTGTTTGTGTAATTGGAGAAAACTCAATAAAAGTATTGCTTTATAATATACGCCTACAGATGATTATATCAAGGAGCTTAGGAAAAAATACATAGATATTGGTAGATAATAATAGATTTTTCTGAGGTCTTAGGCTACTGACTTCCCAAAACAAAACTCAGTAGATGTCACAAGCTCAATGGCTAAATGCCTAACTGCTTCCTCCAGTTCTGGCCAGTCCCTGACAGTAGAATTCTTAAAGAAGGTTTATTTAGGAAAAGGACAGAAAACATACAATTGGGTGTATAAGAAAGCAATCCCAAATGGCACCCCCACTTCCGTTGCTAAAATGTCAAAAGCTGCAAATGGCATGATACAGGTCCCTTAGTTACTTACACAAGTCACCATGACTAGCCCATTTCAAGTCGGGAATGGCTGTAGCTGAATGGTAGAACATCTGTCTTGCACGCAGAAGGTCCCAGGTTCAGTCCCCAGCATATCCAGGCAGGGGTGCGAGAGATCCCATATGAATTCCTGGAGAGCCACTGCTAGTCAGTATAGTCCAGGGGGCAGGGAACCTATGGCCCTCAAGATGCTGTTGGACTCCAGCCCCCTTTAACCCCTGCCAGCATGGCCAATGGCCAGGGATGATGGGAGTTGTAGTCCATCAACATCTAAAATGCCCATATGTGTTGCTTCAATTGTACACAATTGTACACAAAATCTCAGGGTGGGGGAAACTACCAGCTGACAGTTGGCCCATGAAGGGTCCTGTTTTTTCACTAACACTTAAAAAAAACCCCACACACCCTTGTTGGCTACTTATTACAACCAGCAAGGCTCCCTCAACTCCAGAACCTTGTATACTCTTGCCAGCTGGGTTACTCTTCATGCACCAGATCACCATATTAATGCTATGGAGCATCACTTTCATGGTGATTTCTTGACTGCAAAGTAAATTAAACCAAGCCCATTGCCCCCCAATTCTCAGAAATCTTTCCCAGCCCCATCTCAGTTTTGGGTGGTCTTTTTGCCCCTTCCCCATGAAAGAAGAGGGGTGGGAAGAAAAACCGTGGTTTTACAAGGTCCTTGGAGACTTAGGGGGTGGAGGAAGCTTCCAGCGTGGGGCTGATGGGGTATCCTTGGCTTGTCAAGTTGTAAGTCAAGCAGGCCTAAGTTACATTTCAAATGCAACATTTGAAAATCTGACACAATAGGTATAAAATGATTTGAATGCAATTAGCAAATTAAAGTTTACATTCCAGGATGGCGGCTGCTTGGTTTCATGAAATGCCAATCAAGTCGTTTCCTGTATTTCATGCAAACATCTTTCTATAATGCTATAACAACCTTCTACCTCTCTCCTTACCAGCACAGTCATTCAGTCTCAGAGGCTCTCCCACGACAGAGACGCAAATCGAATGTTCTGTCATTCACATGAGCAATAAACATGAAGGCCCTGCTTTTTACTCCCAAAATAACCATGTGTAAACAAGATGCATGAGATAGTTAAACAATATAAGAAGTGGTTTGCGAAGGAATTTGTTCTTCTTTCCAAATTGAGTTTGTGCCTTTATTTGCTCCGTATGGCATGCCCCAGCAGATGTGCGGGTTGTGTTGATTTGTTTCAGATTTTTGATTTATCGTGTTTGATGCACCAGGAACTGCTCTGGCCTTATCAACACTGGTTTTGCTTAGGACTGGAAATGCATAAACTCTCTCCAGATAATTGAGGGGTTTTTAAGCAAAACCATTCATTAGACAAAACAGTAGCAAAGCACCGAAATGGGATGTGCTACAAACAATCCAGCTTTAAAATCCCCCACTGGCACACGGCTGCTAAATCTTTCCTTGCTTTATTCATGTAAGGAAGTCACGTCAGGATTTCTTCTTTAACCCTTATCCGCATAAAGTCTTTGTTTGCTCTCAGTCTTGTGGCACTGTGGTGACACCAAAGACGGTGGCGAGAGCGGATTTAGACTTTGCCTGGAATGTGCTGAAGCCCCCATGTCAACAGTCACTCAGATTATGCAAAGCATTTTAGGAAGGGACACAGCAAGTTGCTACATATTCTGATGATACCACATTGGCTTCCTCCAAAGAATTCTGTAGTTTGTTAAGGGTGCTGGACAAGGGCTGTATGTCACGTTTCTCCACCTGAGCTGAAACAAGTACCGTATTTTTTGCTCTATAAGACTCACTGTTTCCCTCCTAAATAGTAAGGGGAAATGTGTGTATGTCTTATGGAGTGAATGCAGGCTGTGCAGCTATCCCAGAAGCCAGAACAGCAAGAGGAATTGCTGCTTTCACTGCGCAGCGATCCCTCTTGCTGTTCTGGCTTCTGAGATTCAGAATTTTTTTTTCTTGTTTTCCTCCTCCAAAAACTAGGTGCGTCTTGTGGTCTGGTGCGTCTTATAGAGCGAAAAATACGGTAGGTGCCGCCCCACAGTCGCCGAAGCTTCCCTTACCCAGATGGCGTGGTGGTGCCTGCAAAGCAGCAGTGGTGGGTTCTGGCCAGATCTTGCAAGCTCTTGTGAAAACTCATGGAGCTCCCGTGAGATTTCAGCAAGATCTCACTGGAAGTCGCCGGTGGCAGAGGCAGCAGGGCACCCACAACACCACCACCTTTGGAGCTCTTGCTACCTAAACCACCTGCCTCAGCTGTCATGGGTGGGTCAGCCCTGGTGCTGAGAGTTGTCAGGAGACCCCTATTTCCCTCCCAGAGCTACAGTTCGTAGTAGGGGTGCCAACTCCTAGGAGGCCAAAGCAGCTTAAGCCCTCTGAATATATATTGTTTGTGAGGGGGCTGGGCACCCTCAATTTTTAGAGGACGTCATGCATGAGACATCAGGATACCGTGCAACATTGAACACACACACACACACACACACACACACACACACAATCCTCTGGAGAAGCTGGCACCTCTGCTTCACAGAATGGTTGAACAATCAATCCCTCTTGTGTGTCAAGACACCGAGGCCTCCCCCCCCCCCATGTTGAATAATATACCGGGACTCAGTATTTTAGGTTCAATTGGCAAATTTAGGCCACAACTTTATTGGTTACGGAATGTGAGTGGTATTGGTCTAGGCTTTGGAATTGAACCGACTATATGTGACTCCTGCCCACCATGCAGGGAGCAACAGGGGGAGCCCTGCTGATGAACATCAACTAGAGCTCCCCCAGGGTCACTGGCAAGGTCGTGCCATGGCCCTAGCCACCACCCAGGCTTCGGACAGGAACCACGGCACCCAAATTCCTTTAACGGAATACCCTTTAACGGAATGGCCACACCTGTCCTCCCCCAAACAAGGCTTTACCAATGCCTAACTGTCAAACCTTACAAAATTTGTGATGATTTATATGAGGTAGGTGAAAACCAAATGGCGAGTGCCAATTTGCCAAGTGGAAAAATGCCTACGGGGCCCCTCAACGGCGACCAACCGAGGTCCATAGCAAGGCCAAGAAAGAGGACACATGAAAAGAGGGAGGTAGGGTGGGAGATCTGCAGAAGCCAGACAAACAAGGGAGATCTCTCAGCTGTGCAGCAGCTTGAATCACCTGGATTGGCTGGCCGGAGTCTGTGATGCAGCCAAGGGATCTCCAATGATGCAGGGGCTAAGCTCAGCCCCCGCTGCGTGTGAGAGGCCACGCAGTCTGTCTGCAACTCTGCCCCACAAGGAAGTGGACTGGACTTCCCAGACAATTCTGGAAATGATAGCTCTGTGACAGGAATAAGCACCTCCTAACACTTTTCAGCAGCCTTAACAAACTACAGTGGTACCTTGGGTTAAGTACTTAATTCGTTCCGGAGGTCCGTTCTTAACCTGAAACTGTTCTTAACCTGAAACACCACTTTAGCTAATAGGGCCTCCTGCTGCCGCCGCGCCGCCAGAGCATGATTTCTGTTCTCATCCTGAAGCAAAGTTCTTAACCTGAAGCACTATTTCTGGGTTAGCAGAGTCTGTACCCTGAAGCGTATGTAACCCGTGGTACCACTGTATAGATCCCAGGATTCTATGGGGAAAGCTGTGATTGTAGCTTTAATTGTATGGTGTAAATACAACTTCAGTCAGTCTATTGGTCTACATAGCCCACCGGACGGAAAAGTTGTTGAGCAAAAAAAAGACATTTTAGAGATATTTTTAAGGGCAATTAGCAAAAATAACACATCCAGACACTGCTTCTGACCACAGTATTCAGGGTATGCCTGAGAAATTCCAGACATATGGCAACCCTAGTACTGGTTGGCAGTGGCTCTGCTACTGTTACTTAACTTTACTGGGGAACCCTGACTTTGGCAAAATTGGATGTAAATCAAAAGGAAGGAGCACAGAGCATGCTTGTGCTATTGTTTGTGCTGACTGTGAAATGGTCACCTAATGACTGTGTGCCTGAAAATCGGTCTGTTTCTTTGATTACTGTTGCCCTTTGAATCTGTAGCTTGCTGCCACCAACCAAGAAGTGACACAAAAAGAAACTTTCGCTTTTTGGTGCAAGAGGACAACACAATCACCTTGATATTCGGAAGTGTTTATGGAAGGAGGTTTCTACACTATTTTTTTTTTAAGTTCAGGGAGGGAGTTGTAAATTATTCTAGAGCTCTAAGCACTTTTCAAGCTAATAAACAGAAGTGTGGAAAACAGATGGTGCTTGAATCCAAAGTAAATACAGCTATATGTTGGCATGATCAATATATATGATCGGTTCTTGATTTCAGGTCTGGAGCTGGTAATGTCTGACAGAGCTTAGAGTACAGCAAGGGAAGATTGTGTTGCCTTTATAGCTGGCTTCTCTGTGTACACTGCTAATGTTAGGCACCCCTTTCTGGCCCTCTTATCATCCACTGTGTTTTAAATTAATTGAAGTTAATCTGCAATTTGCAGGCTAGGAAAAAAGTAGACCCTGCAAATTATTTAGACACATTTTTACATTTTAAGAAAATCTATTTTTGCTAAGGCATGTAAATATTCAAATGTTTTCTAGATGGAAATCAAGAAAGTGTGTTCCAGTGTGCTGACTGCTGTCCACATGGAAACCCACATGAATATTTGTGAATAGATCATGCATTTCAGAAAATAAATATGTACCATGAGGAAAGCAAAAACAGCTGAGGGAAGGAATTTAAAAAAAAAATCAGAGTGGATAAATGCATTCTATAATTACCATTGTACTGTTGTATTCTGATTAGAACAGCTTTTCTTATTTTTATAATTGTCACTATTTTACCTGTTTCTTATATCTGTATACTATACTGTATTGCTGTAACCTGCCCTGGGGCCTTATGGTGGAAACTCATAAACAAAGAAAAATGGGTAAAATCTAATAGGAAACTTCACAAGAATCCTTTAAATACAAGTAACATATTTTAGTGAACTCTCTAGAACTCATTTTGAATTGTATAAAAAAAAAAAAACCTGGGGGTTGTATCCAATGCTAGTCAAAGCCTTTCATGCAACAGATGCTCCAGCTGATGAAAGGGAGTGAGATTATTTTTCTTCACCTTTTTTCTTTCCTTCCACAGCCCCCTCCATGACTTCTCATGCTATTCTGGAAGATCTCCAATAAGCTTGGGGAAATTTTCAAGGGGCATAGGGAATTTCAGGGGAATCAAAAACAAGCACCTCATAATGCCCTTCCATCAGTGTAAGTATTTTGTGAGCAAAATCACCCTGCTTGGGATTCCTGGGAATTAACGCCCCCCCCCCCCCGGCCACCCTTAACTTTGAGCCAAAGAAAGATCACAACATTAGTTCCAGAAATCGGGGGTGAAGGCGTTCAGAGTCAGGGACAATTGCTACAAGAGCAGAATAGATACTAGAGTAGTAGTAGCAAAATTGTGGTTCAGGATCCAGATGGAATCCATCTTCCTCATCTCATATCTCTGGGTACTGGGATAACAATAGTGAAAATAATCATTTTTCTAAGAAAAAGAATTGCACATTGTGTGCTGTACTGAATTCCTCCCTCCCAAAGTGCTTAAGAAGTGTTTCCCTCTTACAGTGTTTATGACAACAGAAAAGACAAGTACACACTAGGTCAGGTCTCTAAGGTGCTATGCTACTGGACATTTTTTTTAAAAAAATATTTATTTCGACTGTGTCAGAATAACACGGCTACCTACCTGATACTAGGTCAGGGACAGCCAAAGTTGGTGGCTTCCAGATATTGTTGAACTTTGCCTCTCATCACCCGTGGCAATTGGTCACGCTGGCTGAGGCTGATGGGAGTTGTAGTCTAAAAATATTGTGAGCACCGCATTGACTACCCTGAAACTGGTCCACAGTGTTCAGAATCAGTTTTCCCCAGAACCCACCGCACCTCCTCATATGGAAGACTTGTGCATCTAGCATAGACCAAGTTGTATTGTAGGCACCTGAAGGATACAGTAGCTTCACAGCACACACAGTGCTTTATCTAAGCAGGCTTCCCCAACTTTCCATGTTTTCTTAGCACCTCAGGATGTGCAGTTATGCAGTCACACTCCCATAGACCACTGAACTGTACCTAGGCTGGCTGGATACAGTCACAAACAGAAGGTCTGTTCCCTTTAATAGGAAGGAGAGGGAATTTCTGCTACAATGCTTTTTTTGGTTCTGTAGTAATATGACATGACAGGCTGTGCTTGCTGATATTCCCGTCTCCCCACCACCTTTGAGGATGCAGGTCACCCCAATCTCTTAGAGTCATCCGTACCTGTCTTGTGTTTCTCCAGCTGGTCAAAGGTACCTGCATTTTCTTTGTACAATGCATCACTTCCCAAATTCATTATATCAAGAGACTAGCCTTTTGACAAGCTGATATTTTCCCTGTGGTTTTTCTTGTGAGTTAATAAATTAATGGCTAACTGTGCTTAAGTACAGTGAATCATGTAAATATCTGTATCAACACAGCACATTCATTTGTTTATTGAGGAACAGCAAGTTCCATGGGAAATATGTTTTGAAATCAATTCAGTAGAAAAGTTAGATATTTTTCTGGGAAGACAGATGGGTGGGAATGAGACTGGGGGAAGGGAAATAGAACATAACACATGCCATTAAACAGGTTATACCCAGTCCTCATCCTACTCAGGATAGACCCATTGAAATGAAGGTACCTAAGTTAGGCACGTTCATTAACCTCAGTGGGTCTGCTCTTTATAGGGCTAGCATTGGATAGAACCCATTATATCTCTGTAAAAAGCAAGAGATTGTCCTCTCATGGGCAACATCTTTGAAAAGGGCCATTTTGGAATGCTCAGAGACTAAACACATGATCAACAAACCCATATAATGTGTTTCTTGCTGGAATGTACCGCCTCATGGGAGATTATTTGCACTCTACTCCCACATTAAAAACTTTATGCACACTCAACAAGAGTAGATCTTCAGAACAAGGACCAGGCTAACGGTGGACATGCTGGTTTGTATGAGCAGGAGGTTGGTTGTTTCTTCTTTTCATCTGCAGCAAGCACTCAAACATCTGATCCCCAACCAGCAGGCTGAAATAAGGATTTTATTTATTGCAGGTATTTTATAATAGCAACTATGATTTTACTTTGTTGAGTAGAAAAATTGCATAGTTGCAGGAGCAATGTAATGGCTATAACAGGAGTGGCTAATCTTTTTTTGGCCTGAGAGTCACAGTCACCTTTGGCTTGGCATGGTGTGAACATCCTCTCATCCACACACTGCCATATGCACAGAGAGAGAGAGAGAGAGAGAGAGAGAGAGAGAGAGAGAGAGAGAGAGAGAGAAATCTGCAAGCCAGTCCAGCAGTCTGATCAAATGACTGATCCAATAACTGGGGAGTGCACAATCTGCATCCCCATCAGGGTGCTGGGCTCCACTCATTCCATTGCTCTGTCTACATTAACTTTCTTTTCTCTGCCATTTCCAAAACCAGTGGGGTCTTGGTAAGTCAGGGGGGGGGGATGCAGATTAGACCACCAAACCGGCAGTCGACCACTCCTGGAATATAGCAGAAACAAGTTTCAGAACAGCTATTATTGCTCTGTAGAAAAGAAGGGCTGGCATATTGTGTCGTTAAGCCAATTACATGGTGGAAAAGCATTACACAATAGCCTAGGGGCAGCTGACAGGGTGCCCTCCAAATGCTGGAGGACTCCCATCAGATCCAGCCAGCATGGCCGTAGGCCAGGGGTGATACAAGTTGTAGTCCAACACCTTCTGGAGAGCACTGTGTTGGCTACCCCTGCAATAGCTTGACCTTTTCAGCAACCTCATGGTAACTAATGCAATAGGGGAAAGCTTGATCACTGCCATGAATGCTTGAGGCTGGCCACAGTTTGGTGAACTTTGATTCCTTCCAAGACTTTGAAGGAATGGTTTGTGGAGCATACAATACAACAACCATATGACAGTCAGTCTGAAATCTAAATGAAGCAGGGGGGCTGTTTCGCTGAATATGAATTTTAGAAACATGGCCCTATCCTCTGTAAGGCTTCTAAAATGCTTGAGGTACATTGCTTATGCAGACTATGCAGATCTCTATGGCTTCTTCCTACAGTGACTGGGTAATGATGCTCCCCGCACTCTCTTTTCACCCATGAATGGAAGCTATCTGGGACAATCGTTATTTCAAATCCCTTGGCTTTTAAGATTAATGGTGGCAAATGGATCAGTCTTCCCTAAAGGCTCTGTTTGCACCGGCTGCTTTTCAGAAATGCTGCATGCATGTATTGTTTTGGCAATGGCTCACAGAAATCCTATCCCAGAATGCCAAGGAGAGCCTGTTTGTGTATCCCAAAACTTGCAACCGCTTTAGGTGTGATGGTGGAATCGCAGAAGAAATTAAGCAGCTTAGGGAAAGAAGATATATTTGATAAGACAGTCACTGAAAATACATATTAAGTCATCAAGGTGGTTGTAGGGGAAGAGGCGGTATTACAGGAGGCCCTGATGCATATGGTGGCAAATGATGAGGAGCCTCCGCCTTCACAGAGGTAGGGTTATCAGGTCTGGAGTGGGGGGAGGGATAAGCAGTAGTGGCAGGTGCCCATTTGGGCTGGTAGGGTGGAAGTCAGCAAGCTGAAACAATAGGTGGAGCAAGAGCCAATGACAGGCACAGCCAATTAATTTTAATATTGTTGTTGTTTAGTTGTTTAGTCGTGTCCGACTCTTCGTGACCCTATGGACCAGAGCACGCCAGGCACTCCTGTCTTCCACTGCCTCCCGCAGTTTAGTCAAACTCATGTTAGTAGCTTTGAGAACACTGTCCAACCACCTCGTCCTCTGTCATCCCCTTCTCCTCGTGCCCTCAATCTTTCCCAACATCAGGGTCTTTTGCAGGGAGTCTTCTCTTCTCACAAGGTGGCCAAAGTATTGGAGCCTCAGCTTCACAGTCTGTCCTTCCAGTGAGCACTCAGGGCTGATTTCCTTAAGAATGGATAGGTTTGATCTTCTTGGGACTCTCAAGAGTCTCCTCCAGCACCATAATTCAAAAGCATCAACTCTTCGGCGATCAGCCTTCTTTATGGTCCAGCTCTTACTTCCATACATCACTACTGGGAAAACCATAGCTTTAATTAATTTTAATATTGACCCCATCCTCTTCCTGGCTGAGTTCTACAAATGCAGCTTAAAAAGGAGGAGGGAGCTGGTCTGGGTGTCAGTAGGAAGGCAGGCAGATAGGCAAAGGTGGTGGGGCAGTTTCCCATTAGCCTGAAATTCAGTAGTCATTAGGAGCAATTCAAGGTATCAGTGGCAAACCAGCTGTGGAAGGGAGAGCCAGGAAACAGCTGGTGCTGTACTGAAAATGTATTCTCTATTTTTTTTTTCTCTCAACTACTCTCCATCAATAGATGAGGAAAGAAACGTCATCTGAAAATTATTAAAGGTGAGAGAAAGTTTTGGTGAAACACTCCTGAGTGGGGAGGCTGCAGAGCACTGGAGAAACATTCAACAGAAAGAAAAGCAAACACTCTGTCCCCACCCCCAGTTCTAATGAAATTCTAAAACATCCTGAGACTGAGGCAGCAACACAGAGCTTCTTTTTAGCGGGGTGTGTGGAGGGAATTCAAGAAACCGGAGGACACAATTTGGCATAGCACTTTGCGCATGTGTATGTGTGTGCGTGCATGGACATACGTGTGTGTGTGTGTGTGTGTGTGTGTGTGTGTGTGTGTAATTGAAAGTCTTCAAGCATTTAAAAGGATCTTATGTGAGGATATGTACTCAACAAACTCCAAGTGATTTCTTAGCAAACTGCTTTCCTTCCCAGAGATCTATTAGAAGCACAATTGGCCTATATTTGAAATTTATTTGCTACATTTATATAAGCTGCCTTTCTGCAGTGCACTCAAGATACTTCACAGCTTAAAATAATGGCTTACAGTCTAATAGGCATGAGTCAAAAGGGATGGGGAGGGAAATAAATGGAAGTGAGGTTCTTCTGTGGTCACTGCCTTGAGAGACAGATCTGGAAATGAAGGAGTCAAAATGGTAGCTGGTCAATGGTCTCTCCTCTGCCTTGGATGAAGCCAGGTGGGTGGATTTCAATTTAGACCATTCTGGAAGAAGATGAGCCAAATGGCTGTTAGTCCCAACTAATCTATAGACGGATGGAACAACCACCAATGGACTTCAAGTTCTTGGAAAGAATGAGCCAAATGTCAGTTCCAGCCAGCCTGATGGAAGACTTGATGCTTGTCATAATGATATGAAAACTTTGGCATGCAAATAGAAAACCATGTTTTACAATTTGGGAGGTAGATAGATGAATAGAATTAGATAAGTATGGGTTTATGTTTACTGGATAATTTCATCTATCACAGGAGTGAGGAACCTCAGGCTCAGAAACCAAATGTGGTCCTCTGGGTCTCTCTGTGCTGGTCCAGGGGGAAGGTTACCGTGGGGTGAGGTCCAGGACCTGAGTCGAGGGTCGGCAGACAGTCCTCCACAGGTGAAGCGGGGTCCACAGCGAGGAGCCAGGCAAGGACAGGAACTCTGGGGGAACTGGACTGGGTGCTGGCCAAAACAGCTCTTCAATGACATTGCTCCTGCAACCTGGGACTGGGCTGACTGGCCTTTATCTTCTCTGAGGCCAGGGGTGGTCCCAGCCCCCAGGAGACCCACCTCTCCTGGCCTTAAGGCGAGCACTCCTCCTGGGAGAAAACAGTTCCCTTCGCCTCTCTGCCCTGAGCCTCTGCAGTTCAGGAGAGGCTGAAGGGTTACTGGATCCAGGGGGAGACTCACCTGTAGGCACTGAGTCCTCAACCACCTCGGGAGCCAGAGTGGATTCACCTGGTGCCTGCTCCTGAGGATCCGGCACAGGTGCAGGCGCTTCAGAATCAAGGCCCTGCCCCAGTTCAGCCGGCCCTGGAGGCGGGGACTCCTGTGCAGGCTGGGATTCCTCCGGTTCAGCCTCTGAATCAGATTCCCAGGCCATCACACTCTCTTTCTGACCCTCAGGTCTGTTCCCTGCCCATGCCCCCTTCCTGGGCATGTTCTCCTCCCTCATCCAGTACTTTTGCCTGGCTGGGATATGTCTGTGAACTGCTCATTCCTCTTGCCTGCTGGGTGGAGGATGAAGAGATATGGGTATGGAAACTTTTGCATGGCTGAAATGTAGCTTATTGTACAAAGGTAAGAGTCACATCCATTCTTCTGCCCACTTTTACCTCTGCCCAACCATTTTTGCATCTGGCCATACTTACCACAGCCATGCGGGCCCTGGAAATCTGCCCATGAGGGAATATGGACCTTAGGCTGGAAAAGGAGAACTATTGCTTTGCATCTCATTTCTCCTTCAAGGAGGCTCATTGGGTTATCCCAATGTAATCCACCAGAGGATAAATGTGTGAAATTGAATATGAAATTGTTCTAACCTCTTGGTGTGCACATCTGCCCACAGGTCTCTGAGTATAACACGCATTGCTTAGAGTACTTGTGGGATTTTTCTTGCCATCTTAAGAGGGCATTAAATCAAGGTCAGTCATGTATTGGCACCACTGGATTTCTCATTGCTATTTAATGATCAACTTGGCTTTGCGATGACACTACATAATATGAAAGTTGTTGCTATGATTTGAGAATAATTCACACATGCAAGTCGCCAAGGGAAGAAGGTGCATATGTGAACTAAGCTCTTAAACCAAGCACTGGCAGATGTTACTTTTTGTAGCTAAAGTTGTGCTGAACCAAGAATTGCAAATCAGTCCTTCCTATTGTACAGTGTTATAGCATAAAGATCTCCTGCTCAAGGCAATCCAGTGAGCCTGAATTACCTACCAGCAGCCCAATGAACATGATGTGACTTGCAGGCAATCAGTTTGCAGCACGCTTTGAGCATGAAGTTGCTCACCTCCAAAATGATATTGACGCCATTGTTATTGCAGAATCTGTCCACGTGTCTGACATACCATCTGAGTGTGGTGGATCAGTTCCAGTTACTGCAGTCTAATGGCCTGGGCAAGGTGCTCATCACAATGCATCAGACAGCTTGCTCATATACCCCACTATTTACGCCATCCTGTTTCATTTATACATTATTTTCTCTCTCCATGCATACTAAGTGGCCACCCGTAATTAAACAGAATGCTTCTTGTCTTTGGAAGATTCCCTTTGAGAGCTGGTGGTTCATTTTTACTACTCATAAAAGTCATATGGCTAATAAGTAACATTTGTGACCTTTCAACATGGTGATCATTCTGAACCCACCAACAACTACCACGTGTTTGGCCCATCTGTCTTCCTTCAAATCAGCTTTTTCTCTCTTCCGCAGAATACAGGAAAAAACATTTAAAAAACAAAAGACACTGCATATGGGGGCAGGGAGGAATCACTTGAATAGTTATTTAAAAGTGCTTTAATTTTCAATATTTGATGGAATAAAGTTCAGATGTTTCCATGCTGGTCTCAGTGTGGGTGGATATTTGAAGTTCTCAAAAAACAGGACATGCAATTTCCAAAAGATAGATATTTTAATCTCTTTCATCTGCTCCAAAGCATGCTATTCACTTAAAAGCAAAGATTCTCTGGTGCATATAAGTCAATTGACTTATTAAAATGGGGAGAGGGGAAGGCTCACGCAACAATTAACATTTTCCTTTATTCTCTTTGAGCTCTCTGTGCATCTGTCATTTATTCTAACAAATGGTCTTGGGTTGTCCCTTAGGAAATAAGGAGGCCCAGACAAATTGATGCATACAGAAAGATAGTATGTAATAAAAACATATTTGCATTGTTCAAAAATCAGCCATGTGTTTGCAGTTTTCATGCAAAACCTTGAAAAGCCTAACCTTCAAGTGATTACTTGACGACAATTGGATTGGGGACTCATGCTGTGCCTTGGGTGTGGTCTGAAGGCACAAGAAGCCACCATCTTGCTGAAGCTAAGCATATCTGAGTCTGGTTTGTGCTTTGATGAGTGCCCAACTGGAAACCACATGTACATTGCTCTGAGTTCCTTGAGAGAATAAATAAAATAGGCCCAACCCAAAATGATACAGTGCTGTATTTCATTGCATCCCTGCTTTGGGGAAACTGGGGGCTGTGTAAGAGAGCCAGTGTGGTGTAGTGGTTAAGAGCGGTAGTCTCGTAATCTGGGGAACCGGGTTCGCGTCTCCGCTCCTCCACATGCAGCTGCTGGGTGACCTTGGGCCAGTCACACTTCTTTGAAGTCTATCAGCCCCACTCACCTCACAGAGTGTTTGTTGTGGGGGAGGAAGGGAAAGGAGAATGTTAGCCGCTTTGAGACTCCTTAAAGGGAGTGAAAGGCAGGATATCAAATCCAAACTCTTCTTCTTCTGATCATAGAAATACCTGGGTTCAGGGTTGTAAAGGTAAAGTTGTAAAGGTAGCCATGTTGGCCCATAAGAAAACTCCAAAATTCTTATTGGAACAATACCTTTCTCAGGCCAACCAAAACATCACAGAGTGATGAACAAGTTTTAAAGTTTGGGAGTGGAAGGAGTGGTAACACCATTAGTCTGCATTTGCAAAGTTTCTTGGTTAACTCAATAAAGATATTGCCCTAAAACCTTGACTACAACAGGTGGGAAAAACCATGTGAGCCTTATAACCTTATAGATAGCTTTTAAAACATGTTGGAAAAGTTGGAAAAGTTTATGCTTTTCCTAGTTGGCAGTTTGATCAGTCTGTCTTTTTTTCTTATACTCACCTACACACTGAGTCCATGCCCCCCCCCAAAAAAATCAAGCCTTATAGCTCTAGTAATAAAATACTTCCAAGGAAAGTCATTCCACCTCTTAACTGCAGAAATATGTTCATCCTCCTTTACATGATAACTCACTTTGATCTTCAGCTTTGCTTTTTGGCACTTGGAAATTTGTTGGAATCATGATGATGAGAAATTAAGAAAGCAGTGATGGATGGGAAGGTAAGAAGCAATAGCATCCTGCTTGGTGAATGGAAAATATTTGCTAGTTGGAAGAAGGAGGAATTTGGGTTGGACTGATACTCCTAGGAGATCTGGGCAAATGAATGGAATTTCTTATCTAGTAGACAGATAACCTCAGCACAATTTGGCCTTTATTGCTGCCAGTGAATCTCACTGTAGGGCTTCTGTGGTCCACAGAATGAGGCACCATTAAATGACTCACTAAATAATCTCACACTGTCAAAACCAGCAGGTGATCAACACTAAGCTTCTTTTGGCTAGACATAGTTTTTATCACTGTTAGTTTAGTATGCACCGTTTCCTCCATGCAATTCTTCAGCAGGTGAGATTTAGCCAAATGTATCTTTCAGACAGCAGGTAAAGTAGTAACCGGCAGCTCCAATGTAATTGAAACAACAGTGGGCTGTGCCAACAGAATGAAGGTTGCACTAGATAAGACTAAGGCATCTGTGGGATGAGACCTACAGTAGATGTTGCAGCCTTTAACTTTCTCAGTCTTTATCTTTTCCATTATTGTTTGAGAGCTTTATTCAAGATTAGCGGCTTCATGCTTAGCAGGCAGGGGAGGTGAGAATTTAGTGAGATCCTTTTCACAGGGGGAAAATGTGTAGCAAATAGCACAGTCAAGGTAATATAATGCTCTGAGCATGCAGTACTCCCTGAGTTGTATATGTTTGGCTTTGTGCACTTTTCGTTAGCAAGCTTCACTTTTTGTAACTTCAGAATTCAGGCACACAAAACTTAGGACCTTAAACAACATGATGTTAAAATACGCTAGTTGTTAAAATCATAACTGGAACATTACTCATTTGCCTTGTTTTACAGATGGCAAGGTGGTAAGGAAGGAATAGTAGCTGGCTTGCCCACAGTCAATGTCAAGATTCCCCTTTCACACTTAAAAAATGTACCGGTAATCAGTCAATCCTGAGCATTTTATTACAGGTAACTCACAACTTGCAAATATTTAATTTGTGTTCATTCAGCTTTACACACTTGGCAGAAAAAATAAAAAGGGGGCAAGAAAAAAGACTTTGGCAATCCCAACCACCACTGAACCCAAGGTGTTTTGACTGTATGTTATTTTGGCTTTATGCGCTATCCCTGGAACATAACCCTCTCATAAATTGAGAGTCTCCTGTATGTTCACAATAACTGCCAGACTTTTTCAAGTATGGCAGCTGTCATTCACTTCTATTCTCATTGTGCCCAGGATCAAGAAATTGCCCCAATCTAGATATATCATATATAACATGGGGGTGGGGTGGGGACAACAACCGCTCACGCTTGCACTCTAGCTAGCATGATGAAGAAGAGACAGTGAAAAACAGAGAAAAATTCTTACCTACCAGCACTTAGATCCAAAGCAGCCACAGCATGTTATGTTTTCTGGATTATCAAGATCTAGATGCTTAACATTATGCTCTTATACTTTAGCCCATTACATGGCGAAAACAATGTTGGAGGGAACGAAATGCACTTCCTTCTGCTGTGATGACGAGAACATTATCTGTAAGTGGCAAAGCGTAGCCCTTAGATTGAATGAGCTAGATAAGTGTAAAGTGCACATCAATTTAATTATTTACCATCATTGGCTCACTAATTACCAAAGTTAAAGAGCTAAGAAGGCAAGAAGCATGAGCAACATCCCAAAGTAGCAACAATTTCAGAACGGAAAGCAAATGAGGATTTTAATTTACACAAGGGCAGCCAATAACACCGAAGTTCAGAAATAAGTGTCTGTTCCACTTCCTTGATTTGTAAATGGTCTGATTTGCAAACAAACAGAAAACTCTGTGGGGTGTTTTAAAAGCTGGGTGTGCAACACAGTGCAAAGTTCATCTCTGTTGTTGCCTTTAAATGCGGTGGCCTCTAGTTTTGCCCTTAAAATACAAGGCTGCTCCAAATTATGAAATATTTAGAAGTGGCTTGAAAAGTATGATGGGAATGTTCCAATCTGGTAGGTAGCTGTTCAGTTAAATGAACTTAAGTGGCACAGCCACTTAATTCAGTTGAACTATTTGCATTAGGAAGTGAATTCCATTCTAATCTCCGGTGTGTTTTGGTAATTATTAGATACAAATTTAGATAGCCTACTTTGAACAATTGAACAATTTAGTTGCATCAGCAAACCTGAAGGGAAATTTGGTTGGCCACTTTCAGGCCCACCCTTGATCGCTATAATTTGATTGGGACTTGTGCAAAAGGGCTTGCCCATACGCTCTGTGTAGTCTGAGAATGTTTGATTTGAACCCTGCAAAATTGAGAGTACAGATCACATGTTTAAGCAATCTGTGCATGGGAAGGTTCACAAATAGGTTCTTGTACATACTCTTTCCCATTCATTGAAGTCAAGGTCAGGCTCACTGTCTTCCTGTCTTCCTTCTGGAAGTTCATCTATATGATGATTATCTGTGTAGGTCTCTATAGTTCTTTAAATTAGTGTTTGCTGCCTCAACTTCTTTTCCCATTCTAAATCCAGCAGAACGATGCTGGAATAAACACGGTCATATCAGTCTTGGAGCATATCTATAGGCTACCCCATGACAAACAATTCCTTTTTATTCTTTCTGCTATAGGTATAAAATATAAATTAAGGGAATGATGTCAGCACTTAGTTTTGAGCTGCTGGGTTGTTATGACTCACTTTTTTATATAATAGTCGTGGCTTGCTTTGGATGATTAAATATTGTGCATTGCATTGTGCTTGTATGCTATTATCACTCGGCCACCTGTAACTGTAAAAAAAGAGAGAGAAAGCGGGGGAGCCCTGTAAGCAGACATGACGTTAAGTGGTAATGGAATCATTTTATAGCTCCTAGAAATTGCCTCACTGACAAGAATGCTTGAGAAGAACCAACGGCAATAAACACTATGTGGAATCAAATTAACAATATCCAGGAAGCCAATGATTAACACCATGCCAGTTGCTTAAAGCTGCATGTAGACAAGAGGATGATGGCAGGATAATAGACAACATCGTTGGTCTTTTATAAATGTGTTAGTAATAATGAAATCAATACCTTAATCCTGAAGGGCAGTAATGCAATAAACCTTATTAAGTGTGTACAGTAACAGTGGATTTTCTGATAACAGAGGAACAGGACAATATATGAAAAAGGGGACCTATTGGAACTGAAAAGGAAATAAGGAAATCTGGAATTGAGCTTCACAATGCTAAACTGGGAAAGCAACGATTGAATTCACATGCCCAGAAGCATACATATATTCTGCTTTAACTTTTTGAAAAGTTATAGGCAGCTATTTCTGGGAACATTATACAAATGATTCTCCAGAGTTTGGGGGCATCAGTTTGCACCCTAGTCATCTTGATTTGGGCTGCAAATGATAATTATGAAAATAATTTAAGGAGGAGAAGAGAGTGCTATTCCCCCCCACCCCCATTCAGATGAGGAAGAGCAAAGACATAAATTGTAGAATTTATAGTTCAGCCAACCTGTTTCTCTCTCTTCCTCTCTATATTCTGACCCTTTTGGCAACATTGGCTGTTGAATACAACTGGAATGAGGAGAATTGGAAAATATCTCAGTAAACATTCTCCAGTTTTTCTGGACTACTGGAAATCAAGGAGGAACTGGAGACAGATTTTGTTGATTTGGAAGATTCAGAGAAACATGATTCACTATAACGATCCTTACAGATTGCACAGCCTTCCCATCACTGAACTACGGAAACAGAAGAACTTAAAGAAGTTTCAGTGTAATAGGAAGGCTCTTTGGATCAGACTATAGAGAGATCACAGACTAGTGCAAACTGTAGTATGCCAGCAGGCTTAAACTAATGCTTGTAGAAAGATAAGAGACTGGCTCTAAAGCACTGGCAAAACAAAGCAAATATTTTGCCTGCCCCTTCTTTTGAGATTTCTGTGTGGTTCTTAGAATACAAAATATTTAGCTTCATTTCCTCTCTTTTTTATTTGATAAGATGCCAACTCTTAACCATTGCTATTTTTCTAGAAAAAGAGGTGCCGGAATTGCCATGAGCACTTCCCTTTTTCTCTTACCTTGTTGGTGTGCTATGTATAGATGTTGTGTTCTGAGGACGGAGGTCTTTCCTCCTTGGTATCCAGTATACCAGGCACGTCCAACTTCCAAGAGACTGTGATCTACTCACAGTATAAAAAGACAGGCTGTGATCTTCCCATTGCCATTGCCAGAAGTTGTTTAGCTTTTTTAGGGGAGTGTTGGCCAAAGTTATTGAGCTTTTTGGGAGAGAGGGTTTTTCTTTGGGGGGAAGGGTACTGCGATCGACCTCAGACACCCCCACGATCGACTGGTCGATCACGACCGACCTGTTGGACCTGCCTGCAGTATACCAAGACTGCTCAGCTTCCCTGCCTAACAGCTGATAGTTGGGGCAGTGCAGCAGCAGCTACTTTCCCATGCATCCTCCAGCCAGCCCCAGAGCTTCAACTCCAGATATTTTGGGGAGAGAGTGGGAAGGAGAGCCGAAGAGCAGGAAAAAATCAGGTATTTGGAGGCTTTTTAGAAGGTGCTCCCCACTTTGCACAATTTCAGTTATGGGGGGGCAGACTGTAAGCCTAGTGTAAGTGAGGGGACAAAACCCCCAAAGAGAGAACAAATTATTTCCCTTGTAAATTGAAGGAAGACAAAATGTTTATTGTACCCTGATCATCACTACAGGCTCAATCAGCCTCCCCCAACCTCATACCTTCCAGATGTTTTGGAATGCAACTCCCATCAGTCCCAACCAGCATGGCTGGTGGTCAGGGGGATGATGTGAGTTGTACACCCCCAAAAAAGTTTCTGGAGAGCACTATCTTGGGAAAGCCTGGCTTGGATAAAAGTGCAGTGTCCACAAACAAAATAAGGAACTGACTAAAGCTGTCCATCTCTGATTTAATTGAATCATTTCTGTGCCTTTTCTCTTAGAGCCCTTAATTCAGAGATATATACATTCATCATGTTCTCATATAAATCTCTGTAGGGCTCTGCTTAAGTGCTCTGTGAACAGGTAGCATCTGTTTCCCATGTATCTGCACGAAATGAACATTCTCTCTCACACACACACCTACCAGGGGGTTTATTTCACCATTTCTCTATGAAGACAATGCTTCTCTGCTAGCTTCCAAAACTCTTAAGCCACGTAAGAAAGGAGCCATTTATAAATAACCCAATTGTTAGAAAACATCCTCAAGCATGTCTTCTTGCAGTGTGTACTAACAGCTTTTCCTTGTTGTTGTTTATTATTTATCCTTGCTATGAAAATCAGATTTTATCATGGCCGTGTTCAATAGTCTGCCGTGAAATATGTATGGCTGGTCTTGTTTCAGCAGCTACCATTCACAAATTGCTCGCAAAAGGCAACCCAGAGGCATTAGAGGCAGAAGCGCAACTGACACACGACTCTTGAATGCCATTACCTTCTGCCAAGTATCCAGTTGTGCATAATGTTAGTTTCTAAATGGTCCAGCAAATACCCCTCCCTTCCTTCCTTCCTTCCTTCCTTCCTTCCTTCCTTCCTTCCTTCCTTCCTTCCTTCTCATGCACCCATAGTATATCGAGGGTCTAGCTGCTTGACAGTGTGACAGCCTTGAGGTTCTCATGGGTCCAAGATCCGTCCTGCCATCTTTCCAAAGCCCATCTGGATTTTGGAAGGAGGAAGTAGGGCTCCAGCATCCTGTCAGAGCTCTGGCACTTCCTTCACAAAGCCTGGGAAGATTCTGCCTGGCTTAGGGAGGCACGATGCTCACATGCACGATGTCAGGATGTCACAACGTCACATGCATGACATCAATCCCCCACGCCCATCGCATGCTAGCACCACTAGCCCTATGAAAGATTTAATGACACACCACTGCTTGAGTGGCGCAACTCATAGCCATCAACTGTTCTAGAAAAACCAGGACATCCTGTGAGAGTATGGCAGCCATTTTGACCTCCTTGTTCTCGCACAATTTCAGACCAAGAATACACTGTGGAAAAAGTTTTTTGGGTCTGCGACCTTGAGTGGTGCCCCAAAATGTATATTTTGGGGTACTATGCCTCCCAAAAGTGCCTTTTCCAGGTCCACGATCTAGCACTGGTCACATAACTCACACAAGATTTCAGACCAGGAAATGATGACCCGGATTTTGGCCACTTTGTGTTGGAGTGGATGTCAACTTGAGGTACTACTGTGGGAAACTAGGGCCACATTCATGCCATACATTTAAAGTGCAATGAAACCGCTTTAAACAGTCATGGTTTCCACCAAAGAATTTTGGGAGCTGTAGTTTGTTAAGAGTGATGAATGTAGTTTGGAGACCCCATAGTTCCCTGTCGGAGCTACAATTTTCAAATAGGTTTAACAATCAATCCCTCTTCCTAAAGAAATTCCTGCACATGCTGCGTTCCCTATATGGCACTGCTGCAATTTTCTACAAAGGTGGTATTGATTTTAGGAAGCCCTTTCACAACAGAACCATAAAACTTGGTAGAGTTCCTCCAGAAAATGCTGCTATGCAGTGTCAGTCACTGTTAGTTTTTATTTAATTTGTGATTAAGCTTGCTATTGATTTCCCTGCAGGATAGAACATATCAATATCTTTGGTTTCAGAGGAGCATACAAGAAACCATTTTTTTTTTTAAAAAAGGACTGAGCAACATGCTTTATTTTAAATTTATGAAACCACCATTCTGAGTCCCCTGAGCATGTCACCAGAAATGCCACTCAATTGTGCAGCTCAGCCTTTGCACAGAGAATCCATGTCCCCTTGGTGCTGGCAGGTTCACAAACATACATTTTTAACTAGAAAAAGAGAGCTTATTTAGGACTTAGAAGGAACTAACATTATTATACAGAAAGCTTTTAAGCTATCAGATGAATTCCTTTAAATGTTATCATAAATCACGTGAGCTTATCTTTCTTATGCTACTGGAAGTTCAATCTATGCTGCCGGAAAAGGAGAGACCCTTCTATATATATGTACAGAAATGTTCTGCTCATCTTTCCCGAAAGAATCACATCCCTTTTGGGCTCAAAGCAGATAATAAAAACCCAAAGCCTGGCCCTTGACTGACACAGCTGTGACTTCTACAGCACCTATAAATCCATAATAGTGATCTCTGCTACAGCAACCTTTGCAGCACTTACTCAGCAAGTTCCACATCTGTGTGGTTGGGTTTCTGGACAGAAGGAAATATAGGGGCCTGATGCAAGGAAATCGTTGAAAACTATGGCTTCATTCATATGAGGGGTAGACTGGTCAGTCCATTTCTGGGTTGTATCAACACTGTATATATTCATTAATTTCATCCTATTTCTGCATTAATCTGCAATTTTAAAAATGCAACAGAAATCATATTTAACAACATTGTTTCATTTCAATGTACACATTCCTAAACATATGTCACCCTAAAATACACATTTTAAACATGTTTTGATATGTTTTTGAGACAAGAATTAAATTTCAAAATTTGAGGACGTCCAGGTGGCATGGATCAGATCAGTTCCCTTCAGAATTCACGGAACTCAAAGCTCACACGCATCATATATGTTCATTTATATATGTTCAGATAAATCCACAGCTCTTTAAAACAGCATGGAAGGAGGATAAATGGCTAGAAAGAGAATTAATCCAATTCAAATACATTGGTCTGGCCTAGAGGTCCCACCTGTCTAGATCTGTAGCACCAGTGCCTTGTTCTTCCTGCTGTTTAACCCTGCTTTTGGAGAGCATGAACCAGTATACTTAGTAGACATTATATTACGTCCCTCCTAATGATTCACCATAGTGTGCTACTATCTCTCTCTCCGCCCCCTCTCTCTCTATATCTTAATGATTAATAAATCATATGTTAATGCTGTTGGCATTATATAAAAGCTATGGATAGGTCTAAGAACACGCAGGAAATATGATAAAGGCAGTCATAACCTACTGTTATTAGTAGCATATTGAACTGCCAGACTCTATAGCAATACAAAGCCATTGAATTATCAATGTATTACCACTCCAACAGACCCACTTGTTTTTCATTAAGAAAGGATTCATGAACAGATCTTCCATGTAATGTGTGACCTATTTATCTAGCAACGGATTGTTTAGGCTTCAGATGAAAATCAACCCAGGATTTGGGTTATGGTGAATCTTGTCTCTGTGCAGAGAAGTGGACAAGATGACCTTTCAAGGAGTGCTCCATCCAGCTGTGCAGTGCTATGAAACTAGAGACATTGTAAGGCAAAGCTGTAGAAAAACACCAGAAACAGGAAGAAAGGTGATGTTTTTATTTTGAAATAAATGAGCAAGCCTTTCTTTGTGAATCCATTGTCTATTCCATTTTCTTCCTTTAGAACAGGTGTGGGGAAGTTGTGGCCCTCGATATCCCATCAGTTCCAGGCAGCATCTGGAGAATTGCAGATTCTCCTCAAATGTTTTAAACCAGGGGTTCCCAAACTAGTCAGAAAAATCATTAAGTGGTCCACCAAGACTAGTGTTATTTTTCTAGAAAAAGAGGTGCCAGAACTCACCATAAACACCTCCCTTGTTCTCTTAGAATGGCAATGGTGCAAACCTGAGAGGGGCCGGAACTGAGTTTCAGTGAGTTCCAGCTAGAAAAAGCCCCGGTCAAGACCCTTGGCAATTTCCAAATGGTCTGTGGGGGCAGGGAAGCTGGAAACCACTGTTTTAGACACTGACACAGCACAGCATTTATTTTATTTCTTCTCTTCCTTCTTACCCTGATGACAAAATATGAGTAGCAACACACTCAAAGCAAATCATAAAAACAATTGAATTAAATAATCAAGTCATCAGTACAACAGCAGGAAGTGACATAATTTATATATAAAAAAAACCCAGCAGCTTAAGACTCGAGACTCAGTGGCCTCGCAGGGCAGACTTTTAGAGGCCTGTGGAAATTCTTTTGAGCCACCATATCCACAATCTCAGCACATTTGAGCTATGCAAATATAAATGTTCTTTATCAGATTGCAGCAGCACCTTTGACATTTGAAGCAGTGCTTGGTGCCATTATCCTGATTTGCGGCCTCGCAAGAGGAGGTCTCTGTTGTTCTTTTAACATCAAGGCTAGAGTTACACAACCACAGAGGAGCTGTTAAAAATGGATGTCTCCTAGTGATGAATGATGTACCGCCAGTACAATACAACCTTCGTCGGAGAGCATGGAGGTGGGGGGGAGAGAGAGAGATAATCTGTTCCTGAGACTGTTCCCTGTTTGTAATGCCAGCACATCAGTCATGTAGCATGTGTGTGCTTTATCATGTTACCTGTGGATGCTTCCAGGCAACCTGTTTATTGACCATCCTGATATGTTTGTACAGAATTTGTGTGGAGGTTATACAACGCCACTGTGTATTGAGAAATTGTGGTGATTTGTTTGCATGGAGGACACTATATCGCATTGCCTGATGCCACTGTTATCTGGGGATGTTGGAAGAATTTCGATGAAAACAGAAATGGGACTGGACATTGCCAATGTCCACTTATTTGTCCCATGCCCGAAATGGAAATCAACCCAGAAAACACAATTGGTATTTGCTGCTACAGTTGCTGCTGCTTTCTGTCCACTAATGGCATGCAACTGATTACACACACACCCATCACCATTTGCATTATGTTTCCTTTGAAATGAATGGGGTGGAAGAACATAACGATAACATAATTTATGGATTTATGTAAAATACATAAGTTACCACAACCTAGCTCTGTAGTAGTTGAGCAGCCAGTACAAGTGTTTTGACCATGTTGTCATCTAGGTGCCCCATCAACAGTTTGGCCACCACATTCTGCACCAGGTCCAAGGGCAGCCCCACGTACAGCTAATTGCAGTAAATCCAGCTTTGAGGTTGGACTACAGTGCATGGACTATAGTGATCAGGCTATCCTCGTCCCCTTTGCAAAGGCATCCCTGCTTGTCAACTCACGCTGGTGTGTATGAAAACCAGAAATGAATCTGATACTTATGTAAACAGTGCATCGAAACATACTGAGGTGTGTGAGGAAACAACTTCATTGAGCTCTAAGGCAGTAATGTGAACACACCCTAAATTGCCTAGGTGGGAGACAAAAAACTGTTAGTGTAGTATGTAGTCTATTAAAGAAATGGAGTCACTGTTGTTTCTGGCTCCACCAACTTGTCCCTCATTACACTCACCACTGGCATGTGGACCCCAAAAACTTGATAACGAGAGACTATGGCCCTCAGGCTGAGAAATGCCCTTGTTATAAGCCAAGCAGTTTCTTTTCTTCTTTCTGCAGATGAATTTGATATAAATCTTAGAAAATAGCTCCAGCGTGCTGAAATGATTCATATTCTTCACAGTTCATTCCTGGTGAACGGTATTGTCCACAAGAAGATATCATGAGGATTCTTTAAAAGCAAAACAAAACAAGAAAAACAGATGCCGCACATTATTTTTATACTTCCTGTTAAGCAAGCGAATATGAGTGCAATGGTTTTGGTGATGTTTTTGTAGGACAGTAGGAAAGAGTGTTGGGTGGGACCACGCCATAGCAGGGCCACTTTAACCCAGCTGTTAAAATCAGCAACTGCATAGGAATGTCTCCGTGCTGTGGAAAAGCACTGAGAAGTGTGGGCCAGTGATAATTGCTGCCAGGTGGACCACAGATGTGTCGTTCCGGTTGATTTAGATGGTGGCCCCCACCTTGGAAGATGCTAATTTTGCAGCACGTATCTAATGCATGCAACACAAACTGCACATATTAATTCTATTAATGGTGACACTTTGATGTCCCTAATGAAAGCACTCAGTAGCTGCAGGAGTGATGCAACCTCAACATTAGCCCTAATTCTGGATTTGTTTAGGAAACCACCCTCAGACGAAAACCTTTCATATGGAATTCACTCTGCAGAGAGCTGTGGCCAGTTCCCTGCAGCTGGGGACTGGCAGGAGTGGGGAGAGATAAGGAAACATTGCATGTGCGTCCCCCCCCCTTTACTCCTGCTTTCATATGGCTGAAAGTTGTTGGGTGGGAGAGAGTCAAGAAAAATGGTCCATCTTGGTGATCCTTGGCCTGCTGCCAAGATAAAGAGACCTGCAGATTTCTAGGGACGAGAGGCCATGAGAAAAGATTTTTTTTCCATCTTTCAAGCACACATCAAAATCTACCAGAGGATATTTTTCCTGCACTTGCCAGAGGTTTGATGGGCCAGCAAAGGAACACAAGTGTAGAAGTCAAATCAAGTAATTAAAAGTACAGCCTGAAGAAAACAAGGGCATTATAAAAAGAAACTGCAAAACAAGGCAAGGCAAGGGAATGTGGATTGTAGCTTCTAAAGGTATTTTCTGTTTGTTTGGGGTTTTTTTTTTTAAAAAAAACTGCTTATAGAAAAGGCATTATTTAGAAGTTGAGCTAACGTGAACACTTCCATTCCTACTCTCAGGCATAAGACATCCTGAATTTTATTGAGCAGGTGTTAGGATCATGAGGAGCCCTGTAAGTCCCTACAAACAGTTTCTCCCCAGGAAAAACAGATCCTGGGCTGATCCACTTTAGGCTGGAGGCGAAGGGTAGCGTGCTGGTGTGCTCCCCTACATAAAAACACACGGCACATCCTACAGCAAAATCTTTCATTGTGTGCAGGTCCTTATGTAGTCAAAACAGCCTTACTCAGGTATGGGGGTGGGGTGGGTGGGATGATAACAGGTTTGGTGAAACCTCAGGGTTTGCAGAATGATAAAAAGAGAAAACTTTAGGGGGGGGAGTAAGAGGGAGAACCATAGAACAACCCACTGAGGACTGAGCATACCCAGTGGCCACTAACTGCCTGACAGTTGAAAAGGGAGAAAGATAAAACCACAGAGGGATGGGGAAATGGAATGGGGTATCTTGGAAGATGGAATGGCTGGCTGGCTGGAATCCTCATCAAGAGACCCTGTACTGCAACATTTTGGGCTGTCTCCAATGTGGCACTAAGTTAAAGCCACTTAGCAGTACAATGGTACCTCAGGTTACAGGCGCTTCAGGTTACAGACGCTTCAGGTTACAGACTCCGCTAACCCAGAAATAGTACCTTGGGTTAAGAACTTTGCTTCAGGATGAGAACAGAAATCGCACGGTGGTGGCGCAGCGGCGGCAGCGGGAGGCCCCATTAGCTAAAGTGGTACCTCAGGATAAGAAGCATTTCAGGTTAAGAATGAACCTCCAGAACAAATTAAGTTCTTAACCTGAGGTACCACTGTACACTTGTTCCACCAGCAAAATGTTTTGTCCTTGCAGACCATTTTTTATGCAAGGGAATGCACAGACAGGTTGCTGGTAACTTTGCTCCCTGGTGGATTGTGCAATCTGTTCTTTAACATGTTTCTGCTAGTGCAACTGTTTCATTGGATTCCTCTGTTGTGCAACGTTAAAACTCGCCCATTTGCTAGTGCAAGAACCCTACAGTCCTAAAAGTTTGATTGCAGGTGATGTAGGGGGTCTGTGATCTTTTTCATCAACTTTAAAACAAGAGACCCTCAATTAGACTTGGAACAATAGAACTGGCTGATGAGACCTTGGGATCGTACTGGAGAGCTTGATAAAGATGGCAACCCAGTGTATGGCACTTATGAAAGGAATTTGAAATTGCCCATATGATCATGTTATTACACAACTCTGTGGTATGACCACAGTTAACCTCAAAAACATTCAGGAATTTGCTGTTTCCCCTTTTAAAGTTATCTAAGTTAGTGGCTGCTGCCATATCTCATGACTGTGAGTTCCTCAGATTAATGGATTACGTGAAACAGGACTTTCCTTTATCTTTCCTGAAACTACTAACTATCAATGCCATTAACATCTGGAGGGCACCATGTTGGTGAACGCTGCTCCATTATGTTGCTGCTTGCAAGCCATCACTACTCAAAAAAGCCCTTTCAACAAACTGCTGAACTAAATGCTCTTGCGTTTCAGGGACTGTTTATATACTAGAGAGTAAACGTCAAAGTTCTTTTGACAGGAAGTGAGTAATAAGACTCTGAGCACAAGAGAAAGCTGTAGAATTTGGAGAATGTTGTTTTATTTTTCTGTTTGCTTAATGTTTATTTATATTAAAGGTCAATGGAACACTAAGGGGGAGGGAAGCATTTAGTCAAAATGGATAAACCGTTATAAAATTCCAAATAAATTAACAAGTTCCATATGTACATCTTGTTCAGAAGAGAAACAATATTCTTAGTTTTTTTAAAAAATAAAAACTCTCATAGATTCTCTATTTATTTGACAAGCAACAGTCATGAGCCAAACCATATAAGGTTTCCTTAGGAAAAAGGAATCCATAAAGTCTAATGAGAATTTTCTTTCCATTAAGTATCTGTGTTTATTGTTGCTTTGTAGAGCTGTTGATATGATCCATGCGTTGGTCGGGGATTAAAGCCATACTCAGCAGTAGCTTCTCACATGACAAGAGAGTGCCAAGTCTGTGCCCATGTGACCATTAGCACACAAAGAATTGGCTTCTTGCTGGTGTTCTAGAAGGAACAGAATCTTCTAGAAAATGAAATTCTCCGCCTGGGAGGAGAGCTGGCCAAAAGATTGAGAGAATTGTTTTGTCATGGATTCTCATCCAAACACCCATTCTAGTTGAGGAGGAAACTCCCAATGACAACTACAGATGTTGTAACAAGATAACCTTTCCCAAGTATTTTTTCCCAGAAGAAAGTCCCTGAGGTGTTTTGCAGAAGAAAGTCCCCAAGGAGACACAAAAATTCACTTCATTTGTGCCCAGACCACACATCAAATACACACAGAAGCAGGGCTAGAATGAGATTGCCACCTCAGGGAGCTGATTCTGGGTGTTGTGAAAGGGCAGCCAAGTCTTTGTTATTTAATCAATATTATATTTTTATCCAGAAAGTGGAGATTTTCTTGTGAGATTTTCTGCCTCAAGTTCCAAATTAACTCTTTCTGTCTTGGGAACTGCCATCTGCCTAGACATGTGGAGACTGCCCACACCTCTGTGTCCTCTCCACAGCTAGATTTCTGCTATGGAAGCAGGAAAGAAAGAAAAACATTCCTTATTTAAATGATGTTTATCTGGTGGTCTTCTCTTGGTTGTGGTTCTGTTTTTGCTCTGGAGCATTAAGCTGATATTATTTGAAGCTGCTACACCAGAGAAGGGCGACCCTTTTCAGACTGAGGGCCACATTCCCTCCCAATGAATGTTAGTTTTACAGTTTTGCAGTAGCCTAGTTTCTAAATGCATGAACTCACCCCTCCATCCAGGAAAGCATGAATCATTATCCAAGTTCAAGGATTCTGATCCCTCAACCCATTTGCAGGTATGATTGTCAACATGTTGTTGTTTAGTCATTTAGTCATGTCCGACTCTTCACGACCCCATGGACCAGAGCACGCCAGGCACTCCTGTCTTCCACTGCCTCCCACAGTTTGGTCAAACTCATGTTAGTAGCTTCAAAAACACTGTCCAACCATCTTGTCCTCTGTCATTCCCTTCTCCTAGTGCCCTCAATGTTTCCCAACATCAGGGTCTTTTCCAGGGATTCTTCTCTTCTCATGAGGTGGCCAAAGTATTGGAGCCTCAGCTTCAGGGTCTGTCCTTCCCGTGAGCACTCAGGGCTGATTTCCTTCAAAATGGATAGGTTTGATCTTCTTGCAGTCCACAGGACTCTCATGAGTCTCCTCCAGCACCATAATTCAAAAGCATCAATTCTTTGGCGATCAGCCTTCAACCTATCAATGCTTAAGCAGATAACGCTTCGATCTCCCTTCCTTGGGTGGTTGTCTGTATGAGTCTGTATTTTATTCTGTATCTATGTTATGGTTTGTTGGACCGCAATAAATATTATTATAGTTATGGCTGTAAAGGGATCACCCCCCCTCCAGATACATTCAATCCATTCATGCACCTAACATATGGGGCTGCTTTGGATGAATGTTCCCAGCTTCATATTCTACTTACCAGACCAACATTAAAAACATAGTTCCCTGGTTTTGGTGCAACAGGGAACTCTGGTTTAAACAAAAGAGGAGCTTTGCATCAAAGCGAATGTGCAAGGTCATATGATCGTTTGGTGAGAACTGCCCCCTTTTGTAGTTTGGCCCTTAGGATCTTATTAGAATCAAATTTATTAATGAAGAAAAGTACTAACTGGAAAAGAGATTTCTGAAAGCTAAGACCTTGATCTGTTCCCTGTCAAATGTCACACTGTTAGCTTCTTTGCTACTTGGAGTGGTTCGATAACTCAAAACTGAGTTCTAAATCCACATTCAAGTTCTCAAGCCTAAAACTGTGAACTCTTTAATTTCTTCATCTGTGTGTCATCTGAGTCTGGCCTGCATCTTGCAGTTCTGTAGCCATCAGTCCTCTGCCACATTTTCTTCACTTTCATAATATGCCAGGAAATGTTTTGACAGCAAAACAGCCTTCCCCAACCCTGCTCACTCCGTATCTTCTGGACTGTCACAGTCTACAACTTCAAAACATCAGGAGGGCACCAGGGTGGTGAAGGTGGATCTAAAACAACTTCCAAAAGCCAAAACTAATTAGGGCATCTCACAGTTCCTGGAAAGAACAGTGGCGTAATCATATTTGCTCCATTCATTAGGGAATAGTTAAAAGATTTCCAAAGCATTCACTTCTGCAAGCCAAAACTGTATGCAAAAGGATTCTCAGAAGGAAAGTTTTCACGTATTCCAACTTTGGTTGCCTCAGTCTACTTTCTCTAAATAAAATGTGATCTCTTAGCTCAATTCTTGTGAGCAAAATCAGTGCTAATCACCACCTTTCAAGGCAATCACAACAGAAGATGTTAAGGACAAAACGGGCATGGAAACCTTTTTGCTCCTACAACGAGCATCACACAGGGGGGATGATGAGAAAGACCTTTGTTGCTTCTGTTCTTTTCAATGGGTTGAAAATTTAGGTCTCTGAAGTTGTCAGGCTGACACATTTCACCAGTAATGACAGTTATTACTTAAAACATTTCAAAGGAAGGAGAATGCAAGGCTAGCAAGAAGGTTCTCACTTTGCAGCAAGATGATCAAAGAGTGTTATAATTTTGCCACGTACTCTTCCAGACACTGATCTCTTGGCTCTGGAGAAGTTGCATTCCATTGTTGCTTCTTCCTGAACACTTGGAGGCTACTGAGCCAGATCTACTTGCTATATGAACGACACTTATAAACTGCCCCCATGTAGTGATTCTGCTGCCAGTGCCATCTTAGATTTAGCTTTTAGGTTTAGATTTCTCAAATTTGCATGACACTTTCCACTAAAAATAAAAAAGTGATTTACAACTACATTTTAAAAATACATTAATAAAATCACACAAGTAGCAAATGTAACAGTACAGTAACATGTTATTGGTGCTGCTCAAATGCCCAGGAAAATAAATATCTCTTTGCCAGGTGCAGAAATGATGGCAAGGCTGGTGCCAGATGGGCCTTCCTGTGGAGAGCATTCTATAAATTGGTGCCCCATTGCTTTGTCTCCCAGCTTGCAACTCTCCCTTGGAGGTGATACACAGAAAAATGTCTGAGATGATCTCAGACAGGTTCATAGCAGGAAAGGTGTTTCTTTATGCATAGTGTTTCCAACCTCTAAAGGTAAAGGTAAAGGGACCCCTGACCATTAGGTCAAATTGTGGACGACTCTGGGGTTGCAGTGCTCATCTCGCTTTATTGGCCAAGGGAGCCGGCGTACAGCTTCCGGGTCATGTGGCCAGCATGACTAAGCTGCTTCTGGCGAACCAGAGCAGCACCCGGAAACGCCGTTTACCTTCCCGCCGGAGCGGTACCTATTTATCTACTTGCACTTTGACGTGCTTTCGAACTGCTAGGTTGGCAGGAGCAGGGACCAAGCAACGAGAGCTCACCCTGTTGTGGGGATTCGAAGCGCCACCCTTCTGATCGGCAAGCCCTAGGCTCTGTGGTTTAACCCACCAGCACCACCCATGTCCCAGCCTCTACAAGGCCTTAAAAGCCCCAAAAGGTAATATTGCAGAGTTGCTTGGAAAATCTGGACCTTGCAAATTCTGATATGAACTAATTTTATCCACATGTCCTAGCCTAGCAGATGGGGATGTAGCTTTCCTTTGTGTTTTCCACTTCTCTGTATGTTGTGAAATGTCCCAGTAGCTGCTGGGCTTCTGGCAGTTACATTAGGGCTACATGAATAACATGAATGTTATTGAAGCTCTGTGCTAGGGAAGCACAGATAGACTCTGCCTAAGAAGAGAATGGTATTCTGAGTGGCTGAACATATGCTTTGCTTGCATAAGCACACTCAAGGTCTTTGAGTACGCTTAAGGCAGAGATTTCCAACCTTTTTGAGCCCATGGCTCCCTTGACCAACCACACAGGGATGGGAATGAAGTTCAATTCAGTTTGCATTCTTTATCTACTTCATCACAAAGGAGCCCAGGGCACCACCCTACCGCACAGGTGAATCTACCTGATTTGCATCGTCCATCTCAGCCTGTTCCCCACCTGCCTGTTTTTAGACAGTGCAGGGTGTGGTACTGCCTGTCTGTCACCTTCCTCCTCCTTAGTGTCAGTGTTACCCCTTGTTATTCTTCCTCATCAGGGTAGAAAACAGGGACAAAACGATAATGAGCTCAGACAAACTCTGCATGGGCCAGCTGGCTCTGTCTGTCATTAGTTCTGTGTCTATCTACAACTGACACAGGGCCTGCCCAAGATGTTTTAGCACCTGAGGTGAACCACACCATAGTGCTCCCCTCCCTGCTAGGGAAGAAGGGGTGAGTAAAGATCCACACCAGGAGCAAGGGTGGGGGGGTAAAGATCCACATTGAAATCTGTTACCCCTGTGGATCATGCCATCCAAGGTTGTCGCCTTACTTTGCCTCATAGGTAGGCCAGCCCTTAGTTGACTTCCCTGCCTTCTGCCCTACCAGTCCCAATGGGCATCACTAGCAATCACTCGAGGAAGGCATTAACAGGCCTGCAGTCCACAGAAGTACATTTTAAAAGGGAGAAAAAACCCTAAGGGAGAAGAGGCCGCCAACAATTTACTGAGGACTAAGCATGCTACGTGGCCATGGAAGACTGGTCGGGAAGCAGAATTGAATGGGATTTCATGGAGGACTTGGACACTGAAATAGAGCACTCAGCACTGCAAGATTTTGTTGCAGTTGTCACATGTCTTCAATATCCATTTTTTACGAGCCATTTTCGATTTTTGAAAAGTAGCATACAAATTGCAATATAGTAAAGTAATACAAGAATGCCCAAGAACAAAAACCAAAGAGCATGGAGACTCCTGGGCTCATAACAAACTGATGGCGCTAGTCCATCTCAAATGCAGATGTCTGGCATCGTGCTTTTTTATTATAAACATTATCTCATTTGTTTCTGTGCTTCTTGTTTTCATTGGTAATGCATGTAAAATGGTGGTTTTTTTGAATTGCATTTGATTGGAAGAATATGTGCGAAATCAAAAACCCAATATAAAATCTATCTAGGCATTGCATTAAGAAGTAGTCAGGTTTTAATAATTCTTTACAAATGTTTAATGGGAGCTGCTTTCCTCCCACAACTTGGAAATAACTCAGCTTCATTATGCTCTTTAAATGCAAAAAACCCCTCTGGATCAACTGAGTCTTAAAAAATAAAGAATAAACAATACATTTGTAACGCAACATCAAACAATCGTTCCATTGGCACACCTTCATAATGGATTCTTTATGCAAACTTTATAGCCTTTGTGCCATTTTCTAGTTGTGCTGTTTCCAGTACATTTATTTCAATGAAAGCTGCTTGCTGCAAACCTTGTAAACAATTTTAAAAGATTGGCCCTTTGTCCACAGGCTTTGGTGTGTGCATTTACACTGAGAACTTGCACAAACTATCAGTGGCATAAGAAAAATGCCACTCACAAGACCCGCATAAATGCATATTTTTTTCCAATACATTCCAATATTTCTCTAATTTCCTACAGTGAGCTTTGGTTAGGTTTTATAAAGGCAGAAGAGCGGAGGAATAGGATGCACTGATTTGCGTCAAGAAGAGGAACTGTCTCCTTTAGACCCTTCACCCAGATCTTGATGTGAACTGAACCCAAACCATTAAAAATGCTCAGATGATTCACATGCTTCCCCAGTGTCTTTATTTCATCTGTTCCTACAGGAAATACTCTTACTGAAGTTGATCTGATCAAGAGAAGATCAACAGCCACAGGATCCTTTAAGATACCCATTTTCTCAAGTTCTCTTTCATGCTACTTCCCCAATTTCTAAGCCAAAGCCATTGAATAATAATTATTATTATTGTTGTACCCTGCCCATCCAGAAAGCTGCAAAACATAGCTAAAAAAAAAGAAGGTTCAATTGAAGCCCGAAATGGGTGATGGAGGTATATATTTACCCAGTATTTTAAAACTATAGTATTTCACTTTATTTTCCATCCCATCTGCAGATATTACTGTGGGTGGTGTCCCAAAGGAGAAAAATAAGATTAAAAACTCAGTGGCCTTGGAAAATGAAATTCTTTATTTTCCCCAGCTGACTGCATCTTGCCTATTTATCGATATTCATCGATATCTATCTATCTATCTATCTATCTATCTATCTATCTATCTATCTATCTATCATCTATCTATCTATCATCTATCATCTATCTATCATCTATCTATCTATCTATCTATCTATCTATCTATCTATCTATCTATCATCTATCTATCTATCAACTAACTAACTAACTCTCACTCTCTCTCATCTATCTAACTAACTATATCTATCTATCTATCTATCTATCTATCTATCTATCTATCTATCTATCATCTATCTATCTATCATCTGTCATCTATCTATCTATCTATCTATCTATCTATCATCTATCATCTATCTATCATCTATCTATCTATCTATCTATCAACTAACTAACTCTCACTCTCTCTCATCTATCTAACTAACTAATTATATCTATCTATCTATCTATCATCTATCTATCTATCTATCTATCATCTGTCATCTATCTATCTATCTATCTATCATCTATCTATCTAACTAGCTAACTAACTCTCTCTCTCATCTATCTAACTAACTCTATATCTATCTATCTATCTATCTATCTATCTATCTATCTATCTATCATCTATCTATCTATCTATCTATCTATCTATCTATCTATCAACTAACTAACTCTCACTCTCTCTCATCTATCTAACTAACTATATCTATCTATCTATATCTATCTATCTATCTATCATCTATCTATCTATCTAGCTAACTAACTCTCTCTCTCATCTATCTAACTAACTCTATATCTATCTATCAATCTATCATCTATCTATCTATCTATCTATCTATCTATCTATCTATCTATCTATATCTATCATCAACTAACTAACTCTCACTCTCTCTCATCTATCTAACTATATCTATCTATCTATCTCTATCTATCTATCTATCATCTGTCATCTATCTATCATCTATCTATCTATCTAACTAGCTAACTAACTCTCTCTCTCATCTATCTAACTAACTCTATATCTATCTATCATCTATCTATCTATCTATCATCTATCTATCATCTATCTATCTATCTATCATCTATATCTATCTATCTATCTATCTATCTATCTATCTATCTATCTATCTATCATCTATCTATCAACTAACTCTCACTCTCTCTCATCTATCTAACAAACTATATCTATCTATCTATCTATCTATCTATCTATCTATATCTATATCTATCTATCTATCTATCTATCTATCTATCTATCTATCTAACTATCATCTGTCATCTATCTATCTATCTATCTAACTAGCTAACTAACTCTCTCTCTCTCATCTATCTAACTCTATATTTATCTATCATCTATCTATCTATAATCTACCTACCTATCATCTATCTATCTATCTATCTATCTATCTGTCATCTATCTATCTATCTATCTATCTATCTATCTATCTCATCTATCATGTATTCCTTGCATCCTCAGTCCTAATCGACAGAGGGGGGGGGGAAATAAGAAGTCTAAAAATATTGGGGGGAAATACATTCAGCGATAACAAATCTGCTACATTCAGGCATGGAGAACCACAATATGAAAAGCACTCGGATATGTGGGCTTGCAGGGCCAGTATCAAGGCTTGGCATGATTGCATGCCAGCAGGGGGGGGCACTGACAAGAGGCCCCCTGAACCTGCTTCTCCACTTCACCATTGCAACCTGTTGATTTGTCCACCTCTCACTCTCATAATTTCCCTTCCAAGTTATGTCTGAAATAAGAGCACAAGAAATCAAGGGAGAAAGACCAAAGTTGGCTTCTGCTGTCAATCTTCAGCAAAATCTCCCCCAAATCTCATCGGAATGAGGCTGATAGCAGCTAGACTGGAACAGGCAAAATATTGCATTGGTGGCAGGAAATGGACATACAGGGGTGGGGTGGCCAATTGCTTTAAGGTGGAAAATGGACATATCTAAACAAGCTTAAGAACAGAAGGTGGGCCTGCTGGATGAGGCCAATGGTCCATCTAGTCTAGCATCCTTGGGTCACAGAGGCTGCCCAAGATGCCCGTGGGAAGTCTGCAAACTGGACACAAGCAAAGCAGCACTCTGCCCACCTGCAATTCGCAGCAACTGGTATTCAGAGCCATAATGTCTCTAACAGGATAAAACACTACTGGAAGGACTGGAAAAAAGTATTATTTATTTGTAGCAACATATTATCATATATGCAAACAAATAGTCATCTCTGCAAAGCCCACCATCTTCCCAAGATAAGTTTTGGAATGTTGCTTTCTGGGACATTTGAGTCTGTAACTCCAAGCCCATAAACGCTTGGGTGACATCTTCACTGTTATTTCCAGGGGAAGTAAACAATGACCGTTCTGTCTCCTTAGACTTTCTGCTATTCACTTCTTGTTGTATTTATCTTGTTCATGGTGATATTATTGCCGTTACGCCTGAAAATGAAACAAAAACATATGTCTTTAGAAACCCCCAAAAACATATACTATCCTTTATCATCAAAATCAGCTTCACTTACAAACATAAAGACTTTGGTCCAATGGCTACTGCTCTCTTCAAGCTGAAAGAAATCATTGCAGCCAGCCATTGTGTGTGCAGCAATCTCTACGCAGCTCTGAAAAGAGGGAAGAACCGTTTTTCAAAGAGGGGATGCAGTTAAAGTGAGCATGTGGACTTTGCTATCAGTGCCCAGGGCTAGAGTTTACAGAGATCTTTCATTGCTGTGTTCACTTCCCAACTATGACATTCTTCTTTTATTTCTGGAGGTTTTTCATGCCGTTCCTTTTACAGCACCCTTAGGCACAGGCCAAGGCTAAGGAAGAGATGAGAGGGACATTATTTGTGGAAACTGACAGATTTAGAACACCCTGACAATTGTCACACTTCTTCTTCCCCAGTGTGGCCTGATAATGACCAAGGAAACCCCAAACCAATCTACTGAATTAATTTTTTGAGGAGGGTGAGCATATCAGGATGTGGCACAGTTAAAGTGCAGCAGCTGGTAGTTATGGAGCGATAAGGCGAACCTGAAGTGTGAAGATTTAAAAACAGAGCAATGGGATTGGAGGATAAGGTCACCAATGTCTGCTAGTCTTGATGGATATATAAAGTAAAGGTAAAGGACCCCTAACAGTTAAGTCCAGTCGCAAACGACTCTGGGGTTGTGGTGCTCATCTCGCTTTATTGGCCAAGGGAGTCGACGTTTGTCCACAGACAAACCGGGTCATGTGGCCAGCATGACTAAGCCGCTTCTGGTGGAACAAAAGCAGGGCACGGAAACGCTATATATGTGTGTGTGTGTGTGTGTGTGTGTGTGTGTGTACCTGCACTCTCCCCCACCCCACCCCTGTCATCATTAGCAGTAAACAAGGTAGTAATAATACCACATAGAAGAAAGTTAAAGGGAAGATCATTCCTGGGAGAGACAGGAGTTTGAGATCAACAGAATTTGGCTCCCCCCCCCCCTTCATCCCCACTCTGTCGCAGAAATGAATACTGCGAGAAAAGTTTTAGTTTGAGCTCATTTGCCTCTCCTGGGGGGAAAAAATAACCTCTGCTGTAGGAAATCAACCAGCTAAATAAGCTAAATGATGCAGAGTACAGTGGCACATTCTTTTGTTACCTTAGCTTCTCGAATTGCAGTGTTTCTTCATTCTGCGATATTGGAGCCAGTCACCATGGATGGTTTCCCTGTTGCCACTTTCTCAAACTCGAGTATGTTTCCTTTTAAAAGGACGACACTTAATACAGAGTGAATTATCTGGGGCAGACAGAGTGATTTATTTTATAAAGCTGTGTGTTGTGAGCCGAAATTGGTTTTTCTCCCCTCGGCACGTGGCTATCTAGAATAACCCCACTGATGCATAGCCCAAGACAGAACTAGTGTAAGGCACAAACACTGCAGCCACAGCAATGTTAATGCTAGCTTGCAATACTCACAGCTCTGCTTCTGAACTAGGAATGCAGGAGAAATGAAAGAAGGCCTTTCTTGTCTCCACAGCACAAGCTGTTGAAGGAACCGAAGACCTCTGATTGACCAACCCTAAAGAGGTTTCAGACAGACAGCTGAAAAGAATTTTCAACTCCCACATCGTATTTCTGAACAGGGAATAATCAGAATAATTTCCACCCTTGTCCTGCTAATTCGGCAACAAGCGTAAGACAAGAGCATGAGAACAGGCTTACGAGATCAGATGTGTAACCAATAAAGCTTTCTTCTACCATGTCACCGGCAGTTCCCAGTACAAAATGCCACAAAGGAAGCGTATCATCTTCCAGGAAGCCCATAACCCCCCAGGCACTAATAAAATGCTTCTGATTTGCCAGCCACTTTCTATAGTATCTTTCCAACACCATGTGCAAGCAGTTTAAGAAAGTGGTTAGAAACCTATAATGTTTCAGTTCCTGATCATGGTGGAGCCAAAAGCCCCCAGTTTGTTTTTGTTTTTTACTGGCATGGATGAGTCCTATATATTTTGTTCATTTTTATAATGAAAACGAAAGGAGAGAACAAATTTGAATCCACTGTTTCATTGTTCCCATTGTTTCCATATGTTTGCAATTGCTTGCATGGCAGGGCAACTTTGTATTGGGTGCATTGCCTAGATATCTGGGTACAGGTCACAGAAAGGCCCCCAATAGGGGGAAGAGACAGCAGTAAAAGAGACTAACTGGGAAGCTCAGTTTGGTTATGCCGAAATTATGCCATATTTGTCAGCTTGTTAATTTCCTATAGAATGGATCCTTGTTGTCTTATCTCTATGAAATTGAGACAGACTAATGCCCTGGGTAGCGATGGGAGAATTCTGAAAATTCAAAGACATTTGGAAGGCAAGCACCAAAGTTACAGCTAGCAAAAGGTTGTCTGGTTTTTTTTGTTTATTTCATAAAAATTGATACTGATTGATTGTAAAAACCAAAGAAAACACTCAAAGTGGTTAACAAAAATGTGGAACGTTAAAGTCAGGAAAATTTTACAAGCTATGCTTTAAAACTTATGAAAGTTAAAATGCTAAAGCAGATTAAAAGTAGTACTTTCTAAGCATCTGGGTAGGCTTGTCTAATCAAAATGTTTTTAGCAGTTGCTGAAAAGGATAGAGTGAAGACACCGCTTGATATCAATAAGCAAGGAGTTTCACTCCCACAATTGGGTAGAACGAATATTATGTGGCACCTATAGTGTGTGCCAATTCCACTGGCTGAAGTGGTTGAGTGGGGAAATGTAGGGTAAGATGCTTTGGTAGGTACACTGGTCCCCAAGTTGTTAAGTGCTTTATATATTAATAGTAACACACTGAACTTGGCCCAGTAGCAAATCAGAAACCAGTGCAGATCGCACAGGTGTTAGATGTTGACAAGGCTTCATTCCTCTCAGCAGTCATGCTGCAGAATCTGCACTAGCTGCTGTTTCCAGATCAAGTGTGAGAGAAGCCCCACACAGAGCGCACTGCAGCAATCCAGTATTGAAGGAACCAATGAATGAACTACTGTTGCAAGGCCTTCCTGTTCCAGGAACAGCCCTAGCTGTTGAACCAGTTACAGGTGGTAAAAGTAATGGGAATCTCACATGATATCTTATATGAGCCAATGTGATGTCATGGTTAGAGTGTCGGACTAGGGTCTGGGAGACCAAATCTTCACTCAGCCTTCAGGCTCACCAGGCATTGCCTCTGAGCCTAACCTACCTCACAAGATTGTTGTGTGGAGTTAATGAGGGGGAGAATCATGTACACCACCTTTAGCACCTTTGAGGAAAGGTGGGATATAAAGGCATCAAATGAATCTGTGAATTCTAAATTGGCTCTAAAATGCAGATCCAGTCTGTTTGGAATTTTGTAGGTCTGATGCCCTAAGGAAGAAGTAGAATGCATGTGAAATTCCATGTCATTGGGATGGAAAATACCAAAGTTACATGCAGCAGAATCTGGCAGAGTTGCCATGGAAATCAGTGGAAAACTGAATGAAAATGAGAAAGGAAAGTCATATTATTCAAACAAATGGAAAATGTTTTTATGCCCCTATATCAGTAAGTGCATCGATTCCAGGCAAATCAGATTTTCTCTGCTCTCAAACCACAGAGCTGAACTGTCGGCCAAATGTCATTCCCCTTTCACTGCCCTGCAACTGAAAGTTTTCTTGCCCACTACCTACCCAATCTATGAACAGTTAAATTCACCCCACAGTTTCAGTACTTTACTTTCCTTGCATTTTCTTCCCTTCCTGTTTCTAGATTCTATGCTCAAATTTTCCAGCACTAAAGTGCACATTTCCCTCCCACCTCTTAAATCCTGGGTATCCCCATCACCAGCAATGTTTTAATATTCCTTTTTATTACATAGCAATTGAGATATAGCACCACTAAGGATGGCTCAGGGCCAGTGTCGCAATAGAACCTGCAATTGCAAGCAATTTTGGGGGCCTGTGTATCTGAAGAAGTGTGCATGCACACGAAAGCTCATACCAGTAACAAAATTAGTTGGTCTCTAAGGTGCCACTGGAAGGATTTTTTTGTTTTGTTTTTTTACTTTGGGGGCCGTTTGGCAAGACCCTTACAGAAACATGCATTAGAGAAGTGGGAAGCCTGAGCTGTACAAAAACTTTTTCGCCAAGGCAAGGCACGGCTGTAGAACAGGAAAAGGCAAAGAAAAGGAAACCTAAAATGATAGTGGTGGCAAGAGAGCTTGTTGCTTTTTTCATTTAGAAGAGGAAGCAAAAAAAGATGACCCTGAGGGATTATTAAATCATGTTGATACAGATAATAAAAAAGAAATCATCCATTCTCTTTCAAAATGCAAGAATCCAAGGTCATTCAATAAAACTGGTAGACAAGAGGCACACATTCAATTCAAAATGTCAGCAAGCCATGATAAGAACGCAAGAACGCTTCTAGATCAGACTAAAGGCCCACCTAGTCCAGCATTCTGCTCTCCCAGTGGCCAACTAGATGCCCATTGGGAGCCTGTAGGCAGAACCTGAGCGAAACAGTACTCTCTCTACCTGAGATCCCCAGCAACTAGTATTCAGAGACATACTGCCTCTGACAGTGGAAGTGGAACACAGCAAGCATGGCAAGAAGCCAATGGTAGCCTTATTCTCCATGGATTTGTCAAATCCTCTCTTAAAGCCATCCCAATGCATGACCATGACTACCTCTTGTGGGAGTGAATCCCATCATTTAAATATGTGCTGTATGAAGAAATGCTGAAAGCCATTTTGCAATGAAGGTAAAAAATAGATACTGTAATTGCATCACAGATGGAGGTAATGGGAAGAAGCCACTGATTCTCGTGTACTGTAGCAGTTCCTTGACCCACCTCTATAAGGATGGACTGAGGTGGGGCAGAACCTCAGATCAGACGGGTGAACCAGACAAATGGTTTGATTTTTATTTGATTTAATAACCTAGTAATGCTGCTTTTCCAACATCAGAGTTGAGCTCAAAGCAACTCAGAACAACAGCAAAGAATTGCGAAGGAAAAGGAATTGTCACAAAGCAACAACCCCTAACCCAGAAGAAGCGATGAGTGGAATATAATCATTGGGTTTTTGTTTCTCTGTTTTTATTAAAGAAATTTCTGGTGGTTCCTTTTTTATAATAATAATAACAAATGGCAGTATGTATGGGAATGCAATGATTTTCAAATTCTAGAGGCCTCACTTTGTATTTGGGTCTCTGCAAAGGTTTGTACTGGTTTTGCATTTTTAAGAGGTGCAGCAACAGAGTCACATGCTTGGGATGTCAAATGTTAGATCAGCCAGGATTGCTCAAACAGGAAAAGGAACTCCAAGGGAACAGAAGCTCCAAGGATGTTAAGGGAAATGACTCAAAATTTTAAATGTGCAATAAAGTCTCCAATATGGGAAGTTTAGCATGGTGTCAGATTTCATTCAGAAACACTCTGTGTGATTTCCACAATTACCTAGGCTGGAACTATGCAGAGGCACAGAAGTGAAAAATGTTTGTTTTTAAAGAAAAGGTTCAGGCAGTTAGTCAATATCCTATGATGTGTCAGACCTGTGCCATTTATTGCCATGTTTAAATTTAATGCAGATGACATCTTTAGCCCATAGACTTTATATCACATGAATCAATTTAAATTTGAATACTACAGTTTAACACATCTGGTAACTTGTTTAGACTTCTTAAACCTGGATACATTTTCCCACTTTAGAAACCAACAAACAGCATGTAGCACTTTTTTTAAAAAAAACTACAATTATTTACACCCTGAAAGTATTGTTCTGCTATTCATTCACCGCACATTTTTCATGCTCTTTTCCTTTTTACAGCACTCATAGTAAGGCTTGCCAAACCACTTATTTCTGTTTCTTTAGCCAAACCACAGTGTCTTCATCTATTGTTCCCAAGATCCTTCACCCTTCATCTAACATGGTTAGGGGGGAGCCTTGAATTATACAAACTATGCCCTGTGCTGCATTAGGTTCTCTGGCTTATTTGTAAAGGATCATCTGATATGTCTAGTTGCACAGAGGAACTGTCGAGTGACACAGTGCTTCCATAGCATATAATTGTGGTGGTTCAACTTCCCAAGGCATAAAATGTTTTGGGAGCCTGATTAATTTGTTCATTGTAAGTGAGAAGAAAGCCAAGAGCTTTGCATTCAGCAAGGATGCCGGAGAATTCATAGCCCAACCGAGCTCTGTAACTCAGCTGAGCTATGTAAAGGGAAATTATACCTCACCAACACTGAATCAAAAGTATGCACTATTTTTTGTGTAAATGTTTTTAATGATGCTAAATACATAGCTATCACATTTTCAATGGTTGTTCCCAATATTCCTTGTGAAAATGTTTTCTTATGGATTGAAATTGTCCTCACTTGTCTTCAGTGATGCCATCATGCATCAAATCTTATTGACTATAAAGCATCAGGTTCACCACATAATCTCTGGTGATGAGATTGTACCTGTGTAGCAAGGAAGGGGGAGAATTCAGTTCAGTTCCCATTTTATTTCAAACCTACTTAATTCACACTTTCCCCCAAAAAAATCGCAAACTGAGCGACACTTATCATTTCCACATCTCCAAACTTTTTGATGCACTTCTCAAATCAAAAACTGTGTATCAAGATGAGTCTGTTGGGGGAAAGTGTGCTTTAAGATTCATATAATGCTAAAAATAACATACAATAATGTATTGCATTAGAGAAATTGCATACCAAATGTGTAGACTGTATTAGGAAAACTGCAAACCTAAATGATGGTGATTTGTGGTGATGACTTCTTATTTAAGAAAATGCAAACTGATGTGGAAATGTGGCAGACCGGACTTACAAATGGACTCACAAATGGAAAAAAGAGAAACAGAGAAATCAAAATTGTCCATCCCTACTCATGTGACTAATTCTGGAAGAATGAAAAGGAAGGAAACAGTCAAGAAATCAAAAATGGCTCCAGAGCAGTAACACAGGCACCAAATAGGTGTGGTATTCACACAATCTTACACTGTCTTTCAGGAGAAATTTTCATCACTAGCTTTGGCCCCTAGATGGAAAGTAGATAATATTCACCACAGGCCTATGCCTTGCAATTCTATCTAATTTCTACGATGTCAGGAAGCATATGTTTATTTTTAAAGGCTTTGACAGAGTCCTCAGCAAGTGTTGTGCTGCAGTCTAATAACACATGTCACATTTACAACTGAAATTCATGACAGTCTGCAGACCACAGAAATGATATGTGGGCCTTTCTTCCCTGGCTTTTAATAGCTGGCTAATTACTGCATTCTAAAAAAAGATCTACAGAAATTAACTGGGATATATATATATGAGATAGAGAGAGAAAAGAAAAAGTGCTTAATATAAAGCTTGGATTCTATTGCATATTAGTATTTTATTTATTTACCACTTACTATTCAGGATTTCTAAGCGGTGTACATAAAATGCATTTTTCAAAACCGTACAAAGAATAAGGACAATTGAAATTCATGCTAAAACAGAAAACTACCTTGCAACACCTGCTGAAAAAGGAAAGTCCTGTCAACTGCTTTGTCAAGGGCGATGGGCTATCTAATCTTGGTTGGGTGGAAGTTCCACAAAATTGGACCCCCAACACTGAATGCACAGTTGCTGGTGGTTGCAGTCAATGCAATACTCTCTTCATACACGAAACATGTCGCCCACTAACATCACTGGAGGAAGCCTTTCTGTGCGCACTGACAATGACAGAAGTGAGATGACCCTGATGTGGGGGAGGACATTACTCATGGCTGCATGCCAGGAAGTAGAACTTCAATGGCATTTAAAAGTTCCTGCCCAAGATATTTTTGCTCCTTGATGCAAAGGGCCAAAGAGAGTTTGCTCCATTCCATGCACATAAACCAAGCAGAGAGGCAACTGAGCCTTACTTCAACACTGACGATGGCAAGGCATCCTCCGCCACAATTGAGGACAGCAAGATGAGTTAGTTAGCCTGGGGCAGGCTGTGGGGTTTGCTTACCTTACTGGGTCTCACCAGGAAGTGCAGCTGGTGGGAAGCGATGGAGAAAGCTTCATGGCCTTCCCCACCAGCCACCCTTCCAAGAAGGCCTGGGTTCAAGGCTGACATGGTGCTGGTCAAGGGGCCAAGGGGAAGCTGCAGAGAACCGGCAGCACTGTGAACAGTAAGGACCACTTTCTTAAATAAGGAATGCCCTTGGCTATATGGTAAGGTTATTTCAGGTAAGCGGAAAGCCTCTCTCAAAAATTTCAGAGAAATTGCTCTCCCCTCCCCACATTTTCAGTGCAGTTCTTTCAAATCTGTTGAAGATATGATTGGACTTTTGTGTGTTTCCTCTAGAGCTTCTCACTGAGTAGAAGGAAGCTGATGGATGCTGTTCTTATATTTTAATCATGCCTGGAGATTTTATTTTTATATATACATAGAGAGAGGGAGAGAGATTTCTAGTGTAGCCTTCACATTGTCTGATATTACTTATATTCTGAGATATCATGTCAAACCAAACTGCATTTGGCTTATCTAAAATAGTGGCAAATATCCATTAATTTATTTTTGTATGTGTGAGAGATAAAGCTTTTTTTCCCCTTAGGAAAAGAAAGGATATGCTGTAAGGTCACACTCCTCTTTCTTTCTCTCCCCACCCCCAAACTGTGCTTGATAAATTATTTCTGTTTCCTTTAATCCATTTTTTATTATTCTTCAAAAATCTCTCCTTTTATCTCCCAAGTGTTGCTGAAAACAAATCCTTTCCAAAGCTCAGCTTTATTATCATAAGGCCTATAGTATATGGACACTGCTACCAGAGTTAATGAATTAGAAAATGAGCAAGTAGCGATTTGAAATTACCTAATTGTCTTAACTTTAAAAATCTATGTATTGATGAATTCCATTAATTGAGCTGCCATTTATTGCATTTGACATATCCCTGACTTGATTTCTCTGGGTGTCTGTGTTTTAGTGCTTAGTGCACGAAATGAATGAACAGAAGGAATACACATGTGCATAGAGATTTCTGCATGCGCTAATCAGAAGTTTCTGATCAGACACGGCTTCACTCTAATATTCTCATATAACTGTTTTGTAGGCCATTGGTTGAAATGTAGGTGAGGGGGGGAAGCAAGGATAGTTGTAAAACATGAATCCCAACTTTAGAATACTCTTCCCAGTGAAATTCACCTGGCACCAAACTTGATGTCATTTCAGTACCAGGTAATTCTCTCTGACCTCTTAAGTACTGAGTTTTAAAACATTTCCCAGAACAATCCTGTGCCTATGAACTCAAAAGTAAGCCTCATTGAGTTCAGTGGCACTTACTCACTGGCCTGCAGGCTATTAAAATGCAGCCACACAGCACAATCCTCTGCATGTTTACTCAGAAGCAAGTTCTGCTGTGTTCAATGGGGCTTACTCCCCAGGAGGCTAGATTGCTCTCTGAGCCAGCCATTTTATTGCTGCTTCCCTGGAAGCAAACTCCATTGAACTCTGTGGGACTAACTTTTGAGTGGTTATGCCTAGGCATGCATTGTAAAGTGGTGGTGGTTGTTTTGCAGCTGCTGTTTCTATGCAGTGTACGTGTTACCGTGGTTGTGTCTTTGTTTTTATGGCACTTTTAGCCTCCCTGGGACATTTTCACCTGAAGAGCGAAGAACAAAACATCTTCTGTGTAAATGAAACATCTTCTATGCAAACAAATGAAAATAAAAAACAGCATAAAAATAAAGTAACTCAGCACTGAGATGTTCTTGCAACATAACAGTAGCCATTCAGGTGCCTTGACTAGGTCATGGTGAAGAGGGAATTTCACGGGCTAGTTTAATGGGATATGGAAACCTTTGATTCTCATGAAACATTTGTCTGAAACCAGCTTGGGGCTTTATATGCATCACTGCTCACTATGGATCTAGAACACTCCCAAATTTCCCTGCTGGTGGCCAAATGTGTCTTTCAGGACATGCCTAAGTTATAAACTTCTGAAACCCTTCCACTGAACCCATGATTCTACTCTCAGGAGACAATGGAGGAGTGTGTCTTTGAGGGTGAAGTCATACTCAGTCCCAACAGCAAGGGATTTGCAGACATCTTTGTAACACAGAGTTGGTCTGCCAACAGGCCAGGTGCCGGACGTCAGCTCCCCATAGAGCACATCCTTGGGGATCCTGCCATCTTCCATTCTGTGGTCATAACCAAACCAGCGTAGATGTTGTTAAACAGGAGTGTGAATTTGCTGGGAATATGGGCTTGGGAGAGCGCATCTTTGTTTGAAACTCTGTCCTGTCATGTGATACCAAAAACCCTCCTGACCCAACACATCTGGAAGGCGCTGAGGAGTTGCTCCTGATGGTGGTAAGTTGCCCACGACTCGCTTCCATAAAGCAGAATGCTCAACACATAAGTCTGAGCATCATCTGAGACCTTCATCTTGGTGTTGGTCATTAGCATCACATTATCCCATACCCTTCTGCAGAGGGAAGCCATTACCAGAATTCCTTACCAATACGCTTGTTCAGTTCATCATCAGTGGAAAGGTTGCTGGTTATGTTGGTGCCCAGGTAGACAAAATCCTACTCTGCAGAATAGTTCGAAAAGCCTTGGTATGTCATACGTGACAGCATTTGATTAGTGGTGCACCCTTTTAATATTAGATAACATTTGGCACTTGACATAAATACATGAAATTTAAAAGTCATTGGATTCTTTTATCCGCCAACATTTGATAAATAACAGGTAACATTAGTCAGTATTTCTCACTTGACAGCTTCTGAAATTTCACATCTGAATGAAGTTTGGGGGCAGTTACATCTGACAACTTTGCTCTATGGTGCCAGGCCTTAGCAAAGGGGCCTGACATACCTGGCAGTATGGCAGGTTTCAACCCACCAAATCCATCACTGCGTTGCTCTGCCTCTCTGATGCCCCAAGATATTATGGCTACTGTAGCCATGAATACCTCTAGGTTCTCATGCTAGCATCACTTAATTTATGGTGCTATTTATGGCAAATAAAAATAGGGACAAAAAGAGGGAAAGCGATTTGCTACAGACAGTTATTAGAAAACAGGGTCAGCTACAGCATACAAATGATTAGCTCTTAGTCCCCAGGGGAGTTTTGGCTTTAAGTTGCTTGAACAACATGTCCTCCTGCACCTTTCAATTTACATGACAGCAAGCCTATATTGAACCTGAAGGACATGCCAAAGGTATGGAAATCGCAGAAGTAAAGGCGTCAACACTGCCGGAGGGTAAACATAAGATCTTGGGTTCTTCTAAAATATCTGTATCATGGGCATGCTTTCACATACCCTCCAACATTTCACAGATGAAAATAGGGACATTCCATTCTGTATCAGGAAGCTTCTCCCACGTTTAATCTCCTGCACACATAGACATGATATAAACATGTACATCTGTCACCTTGAGCCAATTGCAACCTCTCAGCCTAACCTAGCTCGGAAGATTGTTGTAAAGAAAAAATGTGTGAGGGAGGGGATCATGTACAACAGGGGTGTCCAACTGGTTGGCCGCAATCAACAGGTTGATCCCCGGATGATCGTGGTCGATCTCAGTCGATTGTGGGATCCTTATTGCTCGCATTGTTTAGAATCATGTCTCTGCCCCCACCCCCTCAGTCTTTCATCACTTACCCTAAAAGAATTTCAACAGCTTTGATCTGCTCCCCTAAAAAAAGCTTAACAACTTTGGCCTTGCCCCCCCCCATCAGTTTTCCCACCCAGAGTATAGATCACAGTCTCTTGGGTGTTGGATGTCCCTGACGTACAACATCTTCAAGAAGAGGGAGAGAAAGAGAAAGAAGGGCCCATTCTCCAGCAATTGCTACAAGCTGCCTAAGGAAGGAGCCTGGCGGCAGCCATGAACACACAATAGGATGCTCAGTTGCAGCTGCTACCACCATTGTCATCATTGATCGGGACAAGCACCTACTCTTCCTCCTCTCAGTGTGCAGTGCTGGCAGGGGAAATCAGGACATTCAGGTGGCTTTTGTAATTCCGGGACTGTCCTGGGAAAATCAGGACACTTGGAGAGAATGCTTTCAATATATGCGTAGCCCAACTCGTGCTAATAATGCTGTGTGACAGCAGTGGAGGTCTAAGACTTGCTTAAGACACTTTGTGGACTTGGGCCTAGACACTGAACTGATAAATCCACTACCACATGCAAACATATTACTCTGTCACATTCCAGGGAAGCTATATCTATATATGTATTAAACACATACATACATTTTATTCCTCTGGGAATTCTGCGGAGGAGGGAGCTATTTATTTTCACACTATTAATGTTCTCCTGCCAGAAAGCAGCAGTGCAAGTTTAATAGCACATTATTTCTGTTTCTCGGGGGAAGAGGATAGGAGAGGATGGAAATGTGTTTATGAATGTAATATACTTTGGATTAAGTTATGAGGCTCTTTTATCAAGGATGGCCTTGTTACAGATGCTACAAGCACCTGTTGAGGATGAAAGGAATTAGAAAAAAGCAGCTCATGGCACTCCGGCAGTTGGGCCTCTATCGGTCTTCCCATTCAAAATCCCTTTTACACAGAAGCTCATTGCTCAGAGGCAAAGGCAGTTTTCTGGCTAGAATTTCATAAGCAGCCTCAGCTCCTTGTAACACGTGTGCTTTTTTCCTCCTCTTTCAGTAATTAGTTTTAATCACTTCTTTAATGTATTCATATTCTTAGAAGAGTTTGCAAGTTGTAAGCACCGGGTCTCCTTCCATTTCCTTCTTGCTAACTTTAAAAGAAGATTTAATTATTTAAGCATAGGGATGGAGTAGGAATTCATTTGGTCTGCTCTTCAATGACTCAATATGGCATCCTTGCTTACAGATTGGAATGCAGCTTTCAGACTGTCCACTTCTCTGGATTTGGGGGAGTAGTTTCAGTCTCCAAAAGTGTGCATAAACACAAGCATACATCATTGAAAATGTGTACAAAATATACCATAAAGCACCACAAGGCATATTATGCAGGAAAAGAGTGCACAAAATGCATACATGTCTTATTTGTTGTACAGTGGTACTTCAGGTTAACTACTTAATTCGTTCCAGAGGTCCGTACTTAACCTGAAACTGTTCTTAACCTGAAGCACCACTTTAGCTAATGTGGCCTCCTGCTGCTGCCGCCATGCCGCCGGAGCACGATTTCTGTTCTCATCCTGAAGCAAAGTTCTTAACCTGAAGCGTATGTAACCTGTATTTCTGGGTTAGCAGAGTCTGTAACCTGAAGCGTATGTAACCTGAGGTACCACTGTATATTCTTTCAGAAAGTCAATTAGAAAATGGGATGGGATGGGATGGGAAAATGGCAGGGATGGGATGGTTTTATGCTTGAAAGCCATTGAAACTGACACAGAACAGACTTTGGCCCATCCTTAGTTATGTGAAGACAGATGAGTAGTTCAACAGATAGATCGGGGCAGTAATGAATGCAAGCACAAGTAGAGAATACTCTCAAAAATCTTATCCACTGCTCTCAGGGTAGAGTTTTAAATTTGCTTGTAAATGATCCAGTGCTGTTTTTCTGGGGGTGCAATACTGACACCTTTTTTTCTAGAAGAAAAGCACTGGATACATCTTGTGAGCCCCCAAATATGACGGTGGTTAGCACTGCTGCCACTGCTCCAACAGCAACAATGGGAAGACTCTTTCACCACTCTTCTTCTCCAGCAGAGAATGGAGTCAGTCTGCCCCTCAGTTCCATCCCACCCACCGCATTGCTCCTTCTATTTTTTCCCATTTAAGGGAGAGCAGCACATTTCTAATTAAGGGTCATAGCTCAGGAGTGGAGCATCTGCTTTGCATTCAGAAGATCCCACTTTCAAACCCCAGCATCTCCAGGTCGGGCTGGGAGAGACTCTTCCCTGAAACTCTAGAGAGGCATTACCAGTCAGTGTAGACAATACTGAACTAGAATGACCAAAGGTCTGGCTCAGTCTAAGGCAGCTTCCTATGCTCCTAAGATTAAGGACACCCAAATGGAACTGATCGCAATGGAAGTTCTATGTGAGCAACTAGACCCCAGTTTGTCTCATCACTCTTAAATTCATCACAATACTAGACGGATTAGTGCTGTGGGTCTTGTGACTCACTCCAGCAAGGCCCCAGACTAGAAGGACAATGGGAAGTTGTGGCTGCCAGGTAAAAGAAAGGACTGAGTGCTGAGGGCAACAAGGTGAAGCCATGGGAGCAGAACACTAGAATCTGAGTCATACAAAGGCATGGAGGGTAGCCAAGGGCTTGCCAAAAGGAGGAAAGACAAGGTCATTGACACAGGGAGCTGGAGTCAGATGGGGTCAGTCCCTCTTCATGACACCTGAAACTGGGCCAACAATAACCTATACTAGGCAAACTTGGCTCTCCTGATGTTGTGGGACTACAACTCCCATGATCCCTAGCTAACAAGACCAGTGGTCAGGGATGATGAGAATTGTAGTCCCAAAACACCTGTACAGTGGTGATCCATGTAAGGCCTAGATCAACAGAGAAACTTGACTTCTTCTGTGTAAAGCCTAGATCAAAGAATAGGGTTTAATCCAGTGCAGGGCTTGGAATGGGTTGAACTGTGCATCTCATCCATGGGCCTATCCTGATCCACAAGAGCATTTCAGTCTTAGGGTGGCACTTAAGCAGGCCTGGCCCACACATGAAGCAAGGTGAGGCCCCCGCCTCAGACAGCAGGATCTACAAGGTCAGCAGATACCAGTGTCAATCTTTCCTGATGTAGATCTTCACTCACCCCTTCTTTCCTGGCAGGGAGGGGAAACCACTTTGTGGTTCATCTCAGGTGCCAAAATGTGTTGGGCATGCCCTGTACTCCCCCAAAAAGAAAGGAAACAAAGTAAGCATATCACACACACCCCAAATAACCTGAACCCATGACATGGATTTGCATTTTTAAAATGGCCTTGTTGTTGTTGTTTAGTCGTTTAGTCGTGTCCGATTCTTCGTGACCCCATGGACCAGAGCACGCCAGGCACTTCTGTCTTCCACTGCCTCCCGCAGTTTGGTTAGACTCATGTTTGTAGCTTCGAGGACACTGTCCAACCATCTCGTCCTCTGTCTTCCCCTTCTCCTTGTGCCCTCCATCTTTCCCAACATCAGGGTCTTTTCCAGGGAGTCTTCTCTTCTCATGAGGTGGCCAAAGTATTGGAGCCTCAGCTTCACGATCTGTCCTTCCAGTGAGCACTCAGGGCTGATTTCCTTAAGAATGGATCGGTTTGTTCTTCTTGCAGTCCATGGGACTCTCAAGAGTCTCCTCCAGCACCATAATTCAAAAGCATCAATTCTTCGGCGATCTGCCTTCTTTATGGTCCAGCTCTCACTTCCATACATCACTACTGGGGAAACCATAGCTTTTACTATACGGACCTTTGTTGGCAAGGTGATGTCCCTACTTTTTAAGATGCTGTCTAGGTTTGTCATTGCTTTCCTCCCAAGAAGCAGGCGTCTCTTAATTTTGTGGCTGCTGTCACCATCTGCAGTGATCATGGAGCCCAAGAAAGTAAAATCTCTCACTGCCTCCATTTCTTCTCCTTCTATTTGCCAGGAGGTGATGGGACCAGTGGCCATGATCTTCTTTTTTTGATGTTGAGCTTCAGACCATATTTTGCGCTCTCCTCTTTCACCCTCAATAAAAGGTTCTTTAATTCCTCCTCACTTTCTGCCATCAAGGTTGTGTCATCTGCATATCTGAGGTTGTTGATATTTCTTCCAGCAATCTTAATTCCGGCTTCGGATTCATCCAGCCCAGCCTTTCACATGATGAATTCTGCATATAAATTAAATAAGCAGGGAGACAATATACAGCCTTGTCGTACTCCTTTCCCAATTTTGAACCAATCAGTTATTCCATATCCAGTTCTAACTGTAGCTTCTTGTCCCACATAGAGATTTCTCAGGAGACAGATGAGGTGATCAGGCACTCCCATTTCTTTAAGAGCTTGCCATAGTTTGCTGTGGTCGACACAGTCAAAGGCTTTTGCATAGTCAATGAAGCAGAAGTAGATGTCTTTCTGGAACTCTCTAGCTTTCTCCATAATCCACCGCATGTTTGCAATTTGGTCTCTGGTTCCTCTGCCTCTTCTAAATCCAGCTTGCACTTCTGGGAGTTCTCGGTCCACATACTGCTTGAGCCTTCCTTGTAGAATTTTAAGCATAACCTTGCTAGCGTGTGAAATGAGTGCAATTGTGCGGTAGTTGGAGCATTCTTTGGTACTGCCCTTCTTTGGGATTGGGATGTAGACTGATCTCCAATCCTCTGGCCACTGCTGAGTTTTCCAAACTTGCTGGCATATTAAGTGTAGCACCTTAACAGCATCATCTTTTAAATTTTTTAATAGTTCAGCTGGAATACCATCACTTCCACTGGCCTTGTTATTTGCAGTGCTTTCTAAGGCCCATTTGACTTCACTCTCCAGGATGTCTGGCTCAAGGTCAGCAACCACACTACCTGGGGTTTGCGAGACATCCATATCTTTCTGGTATAATTCCTCTGTGTATTCTTGCCACCTCTTCTTGATGTCTTCTGCTTCTGTTAGGTCCTTACCACTTTTTTCCTTTATTATGGTAATCTTTGAATGAAATGTTCCTTTCATATCTCCAATTTTCTTGAACAGATCTCTGGTTCTTCCCATTCTGTTGTTTTCCTCTATTTCTTTGCATTGCTCGTTTAAGAAGGCCTTCTTATCTCTCCTTGCTATTTTTTTGGAAATCTGCATTCAATTTCCTGTATTTTTCTCTATCTCCCTCACATTTTGCTTGCTTTCTCTCCCCCGCTATTTGTAAGGCCTCATTGGACAGCCACTTTGCTTTCTTGCATTTCCTTTTCATTGGGATGGTTTTCATTGCTGCCTCCTGTATAATGTTGCAAGCCTCCATCCATAGTTCTTCAGGCACTCTGTCCAGCAAATCTAAATCCTTAAACCTGTTCCTCACTTGCACTGTGTATTCATAAGGGATTTGATTTAGATTGTATCTTACTGGCCCACTGGTTTTCCCTACTTTCTTCAGTTTAAGCTTGAATTTTGCTATAAGAAGCTGATGATCTGAGCCACAGTCAGCTCCAGGTCTTGTTTTTGCTGACTGTATCGAGCTTCTCCATCTTTGGCTGCAGAGAATATAATCAATCTGATTTCGATGCTGCCCATCTGGTGATGTCCACGTGTAGAGTCGTCTCTTGTGTTGTTGGAAAAGTGTGTTTGTGATGACCAGCTTGTTCTCTTGACAGAACTCTATTAGCCTTTGCCCTGCTTCATTTTGCTCTCCAAGGCCAAACCTGCCAGTTGTTCCTTTTATCTCTTGGTTCCCTACTTTAGCATTCCAATCCCCTATAATGAGAAGAACATCCTTCTTTCGTGTCACTTCTATAAGGTGTTGTAAGTCTTCATAGAATTGGTCAATTTCAGTTTCTTCTGCACCAGTAGTTGGTGCATAAACTTGGATTACTGTTATGTTAAAAGGTCTGCCTTGGATTCGTATCGAGATCATTCTATCATTTTTGAGATTGCATCCCAGTACTGCTTTCGCAACTCTTTTGTTGACTATGAGGACCATTCCATTTCTTTTGTGGGTTTCTTGCCCACAGTAGTAGATATGATGGTCATCCGAACTGAATTCGCCCATTCCCGTCCATTTTAGTTCACTGATGCCCAGGATGTCAATATTTATTCTTGCCATCTCATTTTTGACCACATCCAACTTACCCAGGTTCATGGTTCTTACATTCCAGGTTCCTATGCAATATTTTTCTTTACAGCATTGGACTTTCGCTTCCAGGCATATCCGCAACTGAACGTCCTTTCGGCTTTAGCCCAGCCGCTTCATCAGCTCTGGATCTACTTGTACTTGTCCTCCGCTCTTCCCCAGTAGCATGTTGGACGCCTTCTGACCTGAGGGGCTCATCTTCCAGCGTCATAACTTTTATATGCCTGTTGTCTTTGTCCATGGAGTTTTCTTGGCAGGGATACTGGAGTGGCTTGCCGGTTCCTCCTCCAGGTGGATCACGTTTGGTCAAAACTCTCCACTATGACCTGTTCATCTTGGGTGCCCTGCTCGGCATAGTTCATAGCTTCTCTGAGTTCTTCAAGCCCCTTCGCTACGGCAAGGCAGTGATCCATGAAGGGGAAAAATGGTCTACGCTACTTTAAATTATGTATGGGCGCACATTTAGAAATATTTATTGTTATTTTAATAGGAAGACTGTGCATCTCAATACAAGACTCAGACAGAGGCCTACTCAGTTTGTCCTCTGTGAACTAAGTTTTGCAATACCCTTGCTCTCCTTGCTTGAGGTTGTTCATTTTTCAACTGACCTTGGATTCAGTCAGCTCTTCAAATAGAGGATTTCTTCAAACAGACTGTCCTCTGTAACGTAGAACACATGGCCCCCTATTCAATCTGCCATGGTTTACATCTAAGGCTACAATCCAATGCATAACTACTTGGAAGTATGTTTAAGTGTACTCAGTGGGACCTACTTCTGAGTAAATGTGCATGAGATGAATCTCTCTCTCTCCCTCTCCCTCCCTCCCTCTCTCTCCCTCCCCCTCCCTCCCTCCCTCCCTCTCTCTCTCTCTCGTGTGTGTACTCAACATGGATATAGTTGAAATAGAAGGATATAGTATATATTTTTCTCTCCCTAATGATGTTTTTAAAGCTGTCTGCATTTTCTATTGGTAGCCAGATTTTTCCTCTGAGATCTAAAGGCTTGTGATCTATATCTAAAGAAAATAATTCGAGCAAACTGGAGCCTGGGCCCACAATTACTTTAACTGATATAAATCAGGAGTAATTGTATTGAATTAAAATGATTTATTTTAAGTAGTGTAAACAGGCAATAATGAGATGCAAGTATTTCACAAATGGGCTTAAACTGCAGTAGGAAGTTTTCTAAAGCAGCCTCCTGACTTCCAAAGTCACCGATGTCTGTCGGAAGACTGCAGTGGGGTTTGGAAGTAATAGATCTGGGGGTGGAGGGTTCACATTCAAAGTATTCAAGATGTGATTGTGAAAACAGTTAAGAAGGGCTGATTTCCTAACCACCTACTTCTGATAAAGTCCAAGTGGTGTGAATAAGAATGCAGTTTGAAGAAGGCCACTGAGTCAAAGACATGCCCTCCAACGTCCCTCATATGAAAATAGGGACATTTCTCACTCCCCCCACAACTGACCCTCCTTGAACCCCTCATCATCTTGCTCCAATGAGAGCTATGTGGAGCTGCCCTTGACTTTTGTCCAAAAGTTGTAGCTGGAGCAAAAAGCAGCGGTTCAACAGCTTGTTGGGGCAGGATATAAATTATAATAATTATAATAGCCTCTTGGGGTCACTTTTTGCTAGCAGGGATCACAAAGCGTCCTATTAGGTTGGTAGTTCCCCAACCCCTGCGAATAATATCTCTCTATCTCTCTCTCTCGCTCTCTCTCACTCCAACTGAAAGTATGATGGGAGTATATTTGGGTCTAACTGCTATCTGAATGTGTGAGTTCACATATTTTGGTAAACTGAAAAAGCAGCTTGCCTAGGAGAGAGTTTTCTGCAAAAAGTAATCAAAATGATTATTTATTACAATAGTTTATTGTAACACATAATTACCTTGTTTTTGGCAATTAGGACCTCTGTCCTTTCCTCCCTCCTTCTTAATTACAGTTTTAATATTTATCCAGACAAGCAATGGTGGTTGTTTCTGTTTTTGTTTAGAGCTGCGCCAAATGTTCACGTAGTTTGATTTCAGACTTGAAACACAGAAGTTGGTGGGGGTCTTCAGTTGCCCCCCTCCCTCAACGGTAATATTTCTTCATGCATGCCTGTTTGCTGCTGTTCGCTGTTCTGCTCAACTGATGCTGAAGCATCATTATTCTTCCTGGAAATAGTGATTCCCAGGCAGTCAGGGATCACATGATCATACAAAGTCTCATAACTAATCAGATTTGGCTATGTGATGACATCACCTTATCTGGAGTCCCTGCAGGAAAAGCAGCTAAAAGGTGAGGCACTTTTCATGCCTCCCAGAAGTTTTCTGTGAAAAGCAGCTCACCTTTTCGCTCAGCCTCCTTTCTGATGAGCCAAAAGATCTAAGTGGGACATAAAGAACTTCTGAAGTCATGCAGAAATGATATAATTTTAAGGGTTTTAAATATTTTAATTAGTTTGCGCCTCTTAAAATATCACAATTAATGAACTAAAAAAACATTAAACTTTCTGTAATTCCATCATTTATGGTGCATATTTAATTTGCAGAGAGCCTATAGACCTAATTATATTTGACTTTACAGCAATTGTGTAAGAAAGATCACTATGGTTTTCATTTTGCAGATGGGCAACTGAGGCTGAGATAGTGGCCTGAGCAGGGTCATCCCACAAGTGTGTGGCAACTTGAACCCAAGTCCCACAGATTCAAATCCAGGTTGCTATTCACTGTTGGTCCTCTCACTGTCCTAACAAATTACATTTCCCGGGATTCTTTGGGAGAAACCATGGAAGTTAAAGTGGTATACTAATGCTTTAAATATACGGTGTGGCCTCATTTCTCCTTTTTACGGAGTGTGTCACACTGTACTACAAAGTGAGACTTCAGACTCCTCACAGAAAGAAACAGTTTTCATAAGAGTAACATTTCTTTATAACACCATTATGCTAATGGTTTGTACATATGACACCCGTGGGAATTTCACTTTGCCAAAGTGCTGGAAAAAAATTAGTAAGCTGCCTCAAAAAGAAAAAGAAAAATCAATATTCAAGAACACTCTGGAAATGAACTAGCTTCCTAGGCCCACATACCCTGATTTGCAGGGTCTGGGAGTCCTCATCTGGGAGTCCTCATCTGGGAGTCCTCATCTGGGAGTCCTCATCTGGGAGTCCTCATCTGGGCTTGCTCCAGTGAGCAAACTGGCCACCAAATTCTGCACCAGCTGAAGAAAGGTTGGCTATGAATGTAATAAATAAAAGGCAGCTTTAATTTTTATTTTATGGTATTGTTTTTTAAATATATATTTTTCTGGTCATGATGTACCCTTTGCAACTATCTTGAATTAAATTTATTCTGTAGAATGAAAGAAGAGCCAGGGAATCCACCTGAAGCTCATTTGACTGATTTGGAAAAAAAGAAACTCTGACGGATGTTGCATTGTTCTCCCTTAATTTCCATCATCATCGTTACTGATGTCTGCATATTGAGACTTCAGTGGTGAGGTGAGGAGGGGGCACTCTCTGTCTCCAGCCCTAACTCATCCCTCTTTATCTTCATTATCTCCCTGCTCTCTCCGAAAGGCTTTGTTAACTGACACCCCGTTAACAAATTGCAAATATCCTAATTGCTTGTCCCCGATCCCATTTTCCATGTCTACAAATGTCCAAGCCCCCAGCCTCTTTGGGAAAGGTGACCCCTACAAAGAGCTGCCTGTCTGAGGAATCCAAGAGGTTGTGACTCACACAGCAATTTATTATGAGCAATTTGCTGTTGCAATGCAACTTTCTGGCTTGCTGAGAACCGGCTCCAGTTTTCCCATAATGACCGCTCTGTGTAATATAGCATTTTAGGGTGAATATAAGCACTATAATAAGAAAGGATTGATTTTGCATCTGGCACGGGATTCTAGTGATTGGAAATAATACATTGATTTTTTTAAATTAAAGCCATCTTCACATTCATAATGGAAGGTCCTGCCCTGCTTGAAATTTATTGCCAAAGCCCCTGGGTGGTGATTGCAATTACGGATGCCGTACACTGAGCCTGTGGAATAGAAAATGGGCTACTTAGGCAGAAACATTTCTTTTCTTTTTCTGAAGTTCGCTTTGGCCTTCACCGTTAACAGACTCTCCTGACAAAATACAACCGTCTGCATGTGTGCACAGAAAGCAGGTGGAAAATAAATGGTTAGACTCTCGATCTGCAAAACAACACCTGTTTTCTCGCAACGTGAGTGCCACTCTTACTCTGACACACCGTGAAGATGTCACGTAATTTCACGTGCACCTGGTGGAAGAGAAGCGTTTTATAGCAATTGCCTTGACCCCATGCCTGTCTCTCTCTCTTAAAAAACAAACAAACACTTCAGCCTTTTTCAACCTTGGGTTCTCGGATGCTGTGGGACTACGATTTGCATCAACCCTTCCCTTTCACTAAACTGGACTAGGGGTGATGGAGGTTTTAGTCTCAAAACATCCGTCGATCCAAGGCTGAAGAACTCTGACCTAGGCAGGTTAGTGCACTCTCCAAATACTGAATAGATGGCTTGGAATACAAATAAAACAAATGGTCTGCACTGGGTTTCCATCTCTTTCAGCATCAATCACAAGCTCCCACGCCTTACCTCTAAAGTTTCCCATGGTTGCCCCACTAAGTGATTTCACCCTCATTTAGCATTTTTTTTACCCATGGCCTATGCTCCTCCAGATAGATAGCTAGATACTGTATGGAATGTTAATGTTTACATGAATTCTGCTTTATAATCTATTTATACATATGTTCTTCAGTGTAAGTTGTCAGAGCTATCTTACTGTGTAATCTTTCTCCAATTCAGGCCCTCTTTGGGGACATATGCATGTGTTGTTTTGACTACATGATTACATTAAAGTTTCCCGGCATTCAGCAGAATGGGGCAATGCAGCTACATGGAGAAAGAATAAGTAAAAAAATATATTCTTAAACAGTAATATAGTGGTAAATTTTAAGGTATGGAAGTTCAGCATGACAGCCCTCATAGCTAGTCTTCCAAGGAGTGTCCATGGCCATGTCCCAGAGGGTGTCCATAATGTGAAAAGTCCATGCTGGCGTAGAAATGATAAGAAATGACTTGTTATGAGCAGGAAAGTAAGAAGGCATTATTTCCCATTCAGCCTTGTAGTGCTGTAGTGTTTGCTTTCCACTGCAGTTAGTTGTCCACCCAAAACTACATTGTTTGGCTCGCTGTCTACTGCGGAAAAATTACATAACTTACACAATTTATATAATTAATTATGCAAATCACCTAAGTTAGATTGTCGTTACATTATTCCACCCCATTCATTTCAGCGTAAAGGGAAGACAATGCAAATGGGGAGAAATAAATATATTGCATATCAGCTGCAGACTGAAAGCAACAACAGCAGTGAATAATGACTGTAAAAACTGGATTCGTTTCCATTCCAGAAACGGGACGAGTAAGTGAACATTGGCAATTGCTGCTCCCATTTCTGTTTTCATTTAAATATCTGACATCACTAATTATGAATGAGTTAAAGTTTGATGAGTGACCGGCATTTTGACAGATAGTATCCATTTTTCCACTGGCTTTGCTGAGGTGGACTTTAGGAAAATATTTCTCCATTTGTACTGGGTTGAGGGGTTTTTGTTAGATCAGGGGGATTGTCCAGTGTGTGTCATTTAGCGTAACATGTTTGTAGTCTTAATTAACAAGGATTTCTCCCAAACGATGTAAGCCTATGGAGATGATAACAATATTCACACACATGTGCTCAATGTGAACCAGCCCTGCCTCTCGATGGCTTGAGAGGAAAGCCATCACCCATCACTGTATAGCCTTTCACTTGGACCAATGCCAGGGGACAGGGAAGAGATCTCTCACTTCTCTGAGGGAAATTAAACAAGGGATAATAGCTTGGTTTGTTTTTTTAAAAAAAAGTAAAACTGAATGTAATAGGATGGATGTGGGAAAGTGGCAGTTTGTGGGGGGATGTGATGCGATTCAAGCTAACTATGAAAGGAGAAGGGGAGGACAGATTCTGAGAGGAATAGGGGGAAGAGAGATATTAGATAAAAAAAGGTTCTGCCTAATTTGAGTGCATGGCTCAGCACATTATTCAAAAAATGGGGAGCTGAGACAGAATAACTCCAGACCTAATGTCTGTAACTAATGTGAGGAATGCTGAACTATGGAACTCTTTGCCACAAGGAAAATGCTGTGGCAAACCATTTCCAAAGAAGGATTAGCTATCAGTGGAAATGCAAAAGAAGGGGTGAGATAAAGTGGAAGTTTGGGATCGGAAGTAAGATACTAGTTAAATGTGAAAGGAGACGGGGAGGAGATGAGTAAAACTGATTTGAGAAACGTGAGGGGGAGGTTAAAATATAAGAAGTTTCTCATTTTCAATTTCAGGTTCACCTGATCAGAAAGTTTTAAGCATGGCCTTCTCAAAATGCAATCATATTCAAGTAGGAAAAAAATCTTAACATATATAAAGATTGCCAGTTGGGTGCTTAAAATGTGGAGTGGTAGCTTCAGTTGCACAATAGCTTCAGGTGCATAGGCGCCATGTGTATGTTCCAGTTAACAAACATATCTGAGACTTAGGCCCACCACTATGCCACTGATAGCCATCCAGCTCCAAAGTAGTGGTACATTTGGAAATAACCACAGGATAAAATACCATATCCATATTGACTAAATAATGGGACTCTAAAGGGCATGATCCTGAACAGCTGGAATTTCTCAGTATTTTGGATCTTGAGTATCAAAAACCTTTAACACAGTATGTTAAATTGAAAGGTTTTTTTCTTAATTGAATACACATCCACTCACCAAAGAACAGTGGTAAAATTTATTAGGATCATCATGATAGCAATCCTGTGCATAGTCTCCTGAGACTGCATCCTTGAGCAGAGGATTAAAAAAGAAAGGTAAAGGTTTCATTTATGTCTTTAAAAAAACAACACCTAAGCTTCTCTCTCTCTCTGTATATATATATGTGTGTGTGTGTGTGTGTGTGTGTGTGTGTGTGTATACACTCTCCATGAACTAAGAACTAAGAAAAATCCAGAGCTCTTCATAATTCCACAGGGAACATTCTAGACAGCCTCACATTTTAAGGTCTGGGAGAGCTGGGAGACATCAGAGAACACAAAGAAGCACCGGAAAAGTAAAGGCCAGGGTAAAGCTATAAAGTTTTTAAAAACACACAAGCAAAAATAGTAATCCATATCACTCAGCCACCTCTGCTTGAAAAATTTTTCAAAATTGATCACTTTCACTCCTGGACCTATTTGTCTGCAATATGGCAGGCAAATATCTACTGTGATGGGGCTCCTGTGCCTGTACATTTTATCCACTTTGGCTATAGCTTTTCTGCCTGTTAGTCATTTTCAGATTTCCCATTAATAGTGACTAGTGAGCACAAAACTTTGTTATGAGTTTGCGGAGCAGCGGGAGGAAGTAGGCTACCTGCGATACCCTTCTAACCCCTGGATCCAGCAAATGTTTAAAATATAAGCCAGGCTAGCTTCCAGTGTTCAGGTGATCGCCTGGGTGACGAGCCATTAAGGGAAATGAAGGAAAGGGCCTCTGTGTAAGGCGCCAAATGCGTAGGGCACCTCCCTCAACTCAAAGATAGTTAGAAGACAAAACCCAAGTTTGAACTTGAGTTGTTGCGATGTATCTGAGAAGGAAAGCAGCAAGCTGGAAAGAGAGAGAGTTGGAGCAACATTTGACAGCATCATTTAATTTCTCTTTGAATCCAAGCCTGCTTCTATGGGAGAAATAAGACACTTTTGGGGTGCTGATGCAGTGAACCCCTCCAAAGCAGGCTCAGGTTGTGTGTGGGTGAATTGATGCTTTTGAATTATGGTGCTGGAGGAGACTCTTGAGAGTCCCATGGACTGCAAGAAGATCAAATCTATCAATTCTTAAGGAAATCAGCCCTGAGTGCTCACTGGAAGGACAGATCCTGAAGCTGAGGCTCCAATACTTTGGCAACCTCATGAGAAGAGAAGACTCCCTGGAAAAGACCCTGATGTTGGGAAAGATGGAGGGCACAAGGAGAAGGGGACAACAGAGGACAAGATGGTTGGACAGTGTTCTTGAAGCTACCAGCATGAGTTTGACCAAACTGCGGGAGGCAGTGGAAGACAGGAGTGCCTGACGTGCTCTGGTCCATGGGGTCACGAAGAGTCGGACACGACTAAACGACTAAACAACAACAACATGTATGTATATAAGTCAGAAAACCATATATCTTGAAGGCACCACAGTCTCCGCTGTGCTTCATTTCCAAAGGAAACACAAAACCCAGGCCCAAGCTCATTCAGGGCTAGGGGGGCAGCTGGATAAACTTGTACTGGGCCTTGGAGGGCTAAGATAGTTAGGGGCCCCCACCATGGACAGTCTGCTTTTTTGTTCGAGTTTATAGTTTTATTCTAACAAGACTTGTGGCCTCGGCCTCAGACAAGCTTTACACAGGCCTACATGAACCCAGGGTAAGTGCCTGGAACCCCTGTAATCTTGTACCGCTCAGGGATTGGGGTGCCGTGCAACAGTACAGAACAACTCAGAAACAAGAGCACAAATCGAAGTGGAGAGTGCACAGAGCACCTCAGGTCAGGGTGCCTCTTTAAAAGGACAAATACAAGCCAAGCTTTGGTTCCAAGCACACCCCTGACAATTTAACTTTCCTTCCCTGCGTGTGTAGGGACCATAGCTGTCAACTTTTCCCTTTTCTTGCAAGGAATCCTATTCAGAATAAGGGAATTTCCCTTAAAAAAAGGAAAACGTTGACAGCTATGGCAGGGACACACACACACATGTGTGTCACAGTTTCTTAGGGAAATACATCCCTGTGTAAAGGATTCTCTGGAGGTAGAAAGTTGGAATAGCAGCTGAGCAAAGCTACACAGATTTGATGGCAAATGGGGAAATTTAATTTCCCTCTTTTTCTTCCCTGTGCCTCTCTCACTCAAGGCTTTCCTCCTTAGAAAGAGGATTTTGTACACAAAAATTCATGGAAAGAGTTTACAGCTCTCTTGTTTCCCAATCCTCCTCCTCCTGCTTTGTTAAAAGAAAAGAAAAACCCTCCCAACTCCCATTAAGCATTTTCAAAATGTTCCTTCTAATGCAAGGGTAACAAAATGTTTTCTGGCCCACTGCATGTTTACCATTGACCAGTGTATTGTTTTAACAAGAAATGCTCATGTATGCCCCTGATTAAAACATAGTTCTCTGGCTCTCGTTAGAAAACAGATTTTCTTCCAGAATTAAATTAAAGCATTGCTATTCGGGCCTAAACGGCTTAGGAGAAATAATTTTCCCCTTTACTCCCACCAAAAGAAACTTGCCGAATGTCATGAAGTTGCTGTGCTAAAGTCCTGGCTGAATTTCAAACCCCTCAGAATGTGTAAGACTATGTGCATTTCTTTTTAAAAAATAAATAAATGTGAGATGCACTGTTTCCACTGTGAAATGCTGTAAGTGTAATTTGGCAACTTTGGGAAGTACCAGTAACTCTTCTGTGAAACCCCAAATTAGTGTCCTTGGCTTTTTGGGGTTTGGTGTTTTTTTTTAAAGGCAGTTGGTGCTTCAACTGGGAAATAACCACCAAACCCATCTGGCAATCTTTTCATGGTTTTCATGTCTGACTAATGCTGTGGTCAGCAACTGGCTTTTCACAGGCACCATATTTAGACTTGAACAAGACATTAGGTCTGACCCCAGTGGTGGCCAATGCAACTGTTCTCTGGTAAGAACCTCTGGCTACAACTGCTGGACAACTGAAGGGCTGGGAGTTCCTGGTCTTTGTGGTTTAAAACTTGGCACACTCACTTATGAAAACATAGGAGGTACAGTGGTACCTCAGGTTAAGTACTTAATTCATTCTGGAGGTCCGTTCTTAACCTGAAACTGTTCTTAACCTGAAGCATCACTTTAGCTAATGGGGCCTCCTGCTGCCGCCGCGCCGCCAGAGCCCGATTTCTGTTCTCATCCTGAAGCAAAGTTCTTAACCTGAAGCACTATTTCTGTCTTAGTGGAGTGTGTAACCTGAAGTGCATGTAACCTGAAGTGCATGTAACCTCAGGTACCACATTAGCAAAAGATGAAATTGCACAAGCAGTTGTGCCAACAGAAGCACAAGAGGTAGTGTGCCAAGTTCAACTGTCCCTGGGTACAAGCAAAGCAGCTTGGTTATTTCCCATTTATTTATTAAATTTGTATGCCACCCTTCGTCCACAAATCTCAGTCGCAACATAAAAAGACACTATAAAAGCACTAGGGGTTGCACAACAGCTTTTACAAGACACTCACTGGAGTTTGCTGTTGTTCTATTCTAAGAGTGGGGCTTCTGCTAGTGAAATGGCTCTTCCACGAGTGGGCTGCCACAACTGGATATCACCAAAGGTAATATCCAATTAAGTCACACTCAGAGTAAATCCATGGATTTCAACGGATCTTTTCTGAGTAAGGCTGACATTGGATATCACTCATAGTACAGCAAGGTGCCATAATGGAACTAGAAAGATAGCAAGTCTGGAAAGCCGGCAGTTTTACTGGTTAGATTTTTCCTCTTTTGCAGAATTATTATCTAAATTTAATGAGTTGAAACTCACATAAGTATAATTAGCAATGGGCTTAAGATACTACCCTCTAAATGTAATTTAATTTTCAGCCTGAACAATTACATTTACATGGTAAAGCAAATCTCTTTCTCATCCCCCATCCCTGCTTAAAACTTTCATCTCCTTTTATTTGCTGTGCCTCTCTCTCCTGAGGTGAAAGTTCACTCATTAATCTTCGTGATTTCTAAGGAAGTCTGGCTATGCAAAAATCTGGATTTGTGAAATGTGATCCCTGGAAATATCATGTAAAGGATTTAAGCCCCTCTGAACTAAGAAATGTTAAGAACCTTTAAAGTGCATAGGCTTAAGACTTTAAAGTATGGAGAGTCTGTGTTGCTTAGCATGGTCATATAGAGGAGAGTACTTAGTACAGTATTGTACAAAACTTTTGCAACAATTAATGGATTTTAAGCCCTGGTGGGTTTATCCCATTTAAAATCACAAGTGATGTTTATAACCTTATTGATTTATTTAAGAGTATTTCTGCAACTTATTTTTAAAAATCATGGTGGTGTACAATAAAAACATTAAAGCAACTTACAAATAATGGATCAAATTACTGAGGGGCGATTGGACATTTTATTTCTTTAAGTAAATCTTACTAAAAACACATTTATTCAAAAGTTACCGTTCAGCTTTGTCCACTGCTATAATACCACAGAATGATCACTCCAAGCCTCAGTCCTTCATCCCTGTCACGTTGGCTCACCAATTACCCTCAATAGGAACCCAACTCCCGTCTGGTTTACTAGACATTTTCAATCAATACATCCACTCTACAGACACCTCTGAGATGATGATGGCATTAAAATATCTTGTTCTTCAATAAAAGAGAAAAAAAATCTTTAAATTGCATCTGTGGCATATTGGCAAAATCTGTCTCCAGTGTCTTGCATTTGGCACAGTGTTTGTTAGAACACATTTATAGTGCCATGTTTCAACTTATGATTCCCGCCAAAGAGAACTTTACTAAGTTGTCAAGAACTCCTGGCCCACATCCTAGAGTAACAAGGACTTTGTCCTGAAGGCTATGAAATACTAAGAGAGTGGAGTAGCTACTGACGCCACATTCCCAAACATGACACTCCTTATTTAAATAGAATGCTTGACATGTTCTGGTCTGATGATGGAACCCAATGGAGAATGCAGCAAGGTGGACCAAACATTGCTGGTCCACAGAGAGCTCCCAGTAACAGTTCTCACAGTAGTTTCTCAATCAATCCTTCTTCCTCAGGAACTCTGGGAATTGTAGCTCTGTGAGGTATGCCTCCATATTTGTTGCCAGAGTGACAATGGTGCTGTTTCAGTGGTTCTTCAGCCACCTTTCTGGTAGGGATTGGATTGCACCCTTAATTTCTGATGGTGCAATGAAGGTGCCAGCTAGGGATGGGCAAATCTGTCAGTTTTGCTTTCTCTTGGTTTCCAATTTTTCCCGTTTTGATTTGAGGTCTCAACATTTCCACATCAACTTGTGATTTTTGTGTCTGAATGTCTGTGACTATTCACATTCCTATATACAGTTTTGTCTAATATACGCATCATTGCAAAGTCACATTCCTTCCAGTGGATATGCATTTTCACTGATAGTTTCACTGATTATTTTTAAGCACACTTTGCTGCAGTTTGACATGCATTTTTGTACATATTATGGCTGGAGAACTGCATTGCAAAATTTGATAACGTGTGAATTTCAAGGGGTGGCTGCATTTCAGTTCATGTATTGCTTCAGAAAGTGAGGCCTTTGAATGTGAACTGAATCAAATTTATTCCTCATCCCTAGTGCCAGCTGAATCTCCAATGGGAGGGTGGGCTAAAGAACAAGGGCCAGCACAGGCACATTTCATTGTTACTTGTCTTTCCAGCTGTAGGCCTTCCAGCTCACCATGAGACAATGAAACTCTTAAAGGGTTGCGTTATATGTTATTTTTCCTGAGGAAACACACAAATAGCTCTTTGTAAGAACATATGAGTATTCTGTAACTTGCAACTTACAACATAGGGCTGTGTGTACCCAGATCAAGAACTAAAAACACGTGGAAGCCAAAAATGATTGCAGACAAAAATAAAATCATTTTGCAATGCATATATTGCCAAGTACATTTCGCCCCGCCTCTCAGAACAAAGGTTAATCTCTGTACCAACATATAATTGCAGGGGAGGGCGCAGCGCTTCAGTAAAAGATACATTAGAAAAGTTGTGTGCTTGCTAGATTATTTCTTTCCTGTTTTAGTTATGTTTTAATAGTAAATTGCCTTGGGTGATATTCTGCTGAGAACATTAGATAACAAAAATTAAAATAAATTAATGCATATGAAGCAAAAAATTCATCTTTGCAAGAGCTAAGGAAAGTTTAGTGTTTTCTGAACAAACTAAAATGAAGTAGTTACACAGAATATGTGGATCTGGAAGATACCTAGTACAATGTTAGTCAGCCCCTGGCACACTGCAGAATCCAATAGTTCAAGCAGAGGAGGACCACCATTTTAGAAATGCTGCTCTAGGACATTCCCCAAGCACCACTGTTTAGCTGTTGTTGTTTTTGAGATAGCTGTATACTTCGATACAGATTCACTTCCTCATCATGTTATGAAATTTGACACATTCCACAATTATACTTGACTTTGTACAATAGTGCCAATCTTTGATTCCTTGGGCTTTGTAGTTTGAGCAAACTTTTTTTTAAAGTGCATAACTTTTACTGACACAGATACTGAGAAGTGCCACCCTCATCTTGTCCCCATTTGCCAGAAATTCATGGTTATGTCTGTCCACATACTGCTGCCAGTCTGGATTAAATCCTTCAGGAGGACCTTGTCACGGTCTGGTTCACGGGCGATCAAAGTCCCGGCAGGGGACATCAGGACTGGGAGCAAGATGGCAGGGTGGGAGCAGGGGGTCCAGAAGCCAGGAGTCAGGAAGCCAAGAGTCTGAGGGTCAGAGAGCCAGGAGTCAAGAAGCCAAGGGTCTGAGGGTCAGGAAGCAAGGAGGCATGAAGTCAAGGGTCCAAGGATAAAGAAGCAGGGAGTCAAGAAGCTGAGGTTCAAGGATCAGGAAGCAAGAAGCCAAACGCAGCAAGGGAGGAAGCTGAAGGGAAATGCTGACCTTATAATCCTTCCCAGCTCTTGCTACCAGGTGCTGTGAGTTACCAATTGGCCTCACCTGTGAGGTCACACCTTGCCTCTTCAGAACAAACTTAGGAAGGCCCCAGTCCTGCAAAGTCCGATTGGTCACAGGGCCTGGCTCCTGCACACACACCTGACAGACGTGTTACATCTTCTCATTGCCACTGTTCAGTTCCGCACTATTAAAGAAAGTAGAATCTACTCACTGTTTGTAGTGTAGGCGCTAACCATTTATTGAAGAAGAGGCAAACACACATGGAATAGGAAAATGAAAGGACCACTCACCTTTCAAAGTGGGCAGCATTGCAGCTGGGCATCTGAGCTCTTGCGGTGATCCGACTTGGGGGCAGAGGATTGATGCCCCCATCGCACCAACCCCAGTCATGTCTCGCCCGCCCAACCTATCAATGCCGCAACTTCCCTCTCTTGCCTCCTCGCTGAATCTCCCAACCCACCCGCCTTCTTTTAAAGCTTTGGTATGACATGATCTTGCTATGGACAAAACATCAGCCACATTATTGTTGGGGCTGGGTAGGAATTTTCCACTTGGCAAATTTGTGCCTGCCATTTGGGTTTCGCCTACCTTGTAGCAATTGTCACAACTTTGTAAGGTTAGGATTTGGGTAAGCCTTTGTTTTTGGGAGGGGAGGTTGTAGCCTCTGCCTGCCCCTCCTCGATAAGGGTATCCTGTTAAAGGGATCCAGGGTGTGGATACTGTCCGAGGCCTGAATGTGGGCTAGAGCCATGCCACGACCCCAACGGAGACCTCTCAGGATGCCCCTCTTTGATGTAAGTCATAGGGCTCCCCCTTTCGGTGGTTAACCCTTAGTTTGACTCCCTGCAGATGGGTGGGAGTCAATATATAGTCTGGTTTCACCCAATGCCTAAGCCAAACCGCTCACATCTGTAACCAATAAAGTTGTGGCCTGTTTTAGCCCATAAACCTAAATACTCTTCTCGGTGTGCTTATTAATCAATAGGGAACTGCAGAGCATGGGGCATTGGCACGCAATAAAATAGAAGAAAAGTCTGAGGGTAGAATCTTTAGCGCCAACCTTCATTGAAAGTTGAACCCTTTTCCCATCTGACGTTCACATGTAAGGATGCATTTAGGGATATAACTAGTTAATTTAGTCTCACTGTTGATCTTTGTTAATCCATAAAGTTGTGCTTCTTTAACCCATATCCAGCATCCTGTCCTTTCAGGGTAGGGGGCCAATGAGCTTTGAACTTTGTGGTCCATGTTCTCTGCGGCAGATGAGCAGCATCAGTTCACTGACCTGTAGAGAACACAGAGCTTCTGTATGTCTTTCCCCCATCTCTTTGCCACATACTTTCCCACCCACATTCAAATACCATTTAGCCCCAACCCTGTGGTCTCCCCTATTCCTCTTCACTTATACCTCCCACAATGTAATCATTGTTTGCAGGGGTGGAACTTAGCATTAGGAGACAAAAAAATAGCTCCCCAACCCCTTGTGATAAATTAATCTGCCAAAAGGCACACCCCTCCCTAATAACTGTAAATTTTAAAAGACCTACCACTTGGCTTGGAGCTAGCCTGAATTTGAATGGGGTAGATTTGGAAAGAAATGAAACCTGAGTGTTTCCTTTTCAAAACAAAGCAACTCTTTGCATATTTTAAATGCACTGCAATCAACCTCCCCTAGACAAAACTCTGAATGCCATTTCCTAGCAGAATGTCTAAAGAGCAAATTCGGCTACAAAAGAAGCTTATTAAAGAGTAATGAAGACTGTCAAAAAATTGCACACTTAAAAGCTAGTAAATAACAAAGTGAGGCTTTTAGTCGTTCTGGCTGGACAATGTGAGATCAGAAAGAAACAACATATTCAGCAGCACTGCAATTGGGCTTTTGATGATGCACATCTTTAACAAAGGTTACTTATTTACGTCTCCTATACCTAGACAAATTGCAGTGGTTTATGTGAATACCACTGGTGTTATCCACTGTTTTTATATATGTGATAGAGGACAGCTGCATCAGAAATGCAGGCATCCATTATGTTCTATACAAATGAAGGGCATTCATCATGTCTGTGTCCCTGTAAGACTTTGATGTTCTCACAACCTCTTATTATACTGCAGTCTTTTTATACCTGTGGGAACAGCTAGGTGGGTGGGTATGGCAGCCCAAGAGCAATGGGCAGTCATCTTCCTCACAACAGTCCATCCTTGTACCACCATCCCCTTCACTCAGTGCTGGATTACCAAATAGGATGAGCAGGCACCGGCCCAAGGGAATCACACCTTTTAGGGGGCCTGTGACAATGGACCAACATAATTTTGATTTGAACTTGAAAGTTAATTACAATCAAGCCAAGTAGAAGCTTCGAGATGATTTGTGAAGGGGACCTAGGGGCCTCCACAGGGTTAAATCTGGCACTGCCTTCATGCAGTTATTCAAGGCTCAGATGGATGGGACCGTGCTCTCTGAGCATGGTGATTCTGTGATGATTCACTTATGCCTACAAGATTTAACAAATACTCCACCAAAGAATCCAGGTGTGTATATAACTCAGGAAGATGACGAAAGAGGAGGGGTAAAATCAGTGCTGGGTGGGGCTCCCCATGCTGGTAGTGTGATGGGGCATCTAGCATATTTCAAGACACTCTCGTGCAACAGTTTGAGAAGCACTGCCATAGAAGTTCTACCAAGGTCAGAATTCAGAGGAGCAGGATGGATGATTCTTCAGCTTCAGCAAGGCCAGAACTCCCCATTGCCTTCTTCCACTCTCCTGACCCTGACACATCATTACAAGCATTCAATGTATATATTGGGCTCAGAGTGGAGAGGAGGACAACAAGGGGACCATTTGGCCTTCACTTATGAAAACAGGACTGTCCAACCTGTCTGAGGTGCAGCAGCAAACACCCTTGCCTCACAAGTGCAAGGCTGGTCATGTTATTTTGCCACCAGAGGCAGACAATCCCACAAGTGCCTCTCTCCTTCCCTGGCAGTATAAATACAACACTAATGAGTGTAATAAATGAGTTTGCTGCCCTTTCATGATGCTCAGGGTCAAGGACTTGAGGTGACTGCCTCAGTCTGCAAACCTGAAGGCACTTTCTGGTGAAGCAGCCAACAGCTAGTAGATTAGCAGCTCATAAAATTGTGGCCAAGTGAGAGTCTGGCCTCTGCACATCTTAGCTGCAAAGGGTTTCTCTTCCTTACGCAACACACACCCAATCTCCCCATTCTGAAAGAGCAGGAAAGAGAGGGTACTGAAGTGCAACAATGGACAGACAGATAGTGGCTGGTGGGAATATAGTTCCTTGCCACATCTGAGCTTCCAAAGCCAGCCTTCACTTTTGGAGTGAAGAGAGCAGGGTTAACAGGAGAGCTAATGGTAACTATAGCTCCACTGGATGCTTTTCCGAGCAATCGAATTCTCATATTTGTTATAGGTCTGCTTATTCTTTCAAGTACGGTTTTTGATTTGATTAGTTAATAGGCTAAATCCGGTGCCATGGGAAATATTTTCCCCATCTTACCCTCCTCTGCTTTTAATAGCCACGCCATAATTGTACACAGTGCCTTGAGCAAAACTTAATTCACTTGAACTGATTTACATCTGTATGCACTGATGGGGGAATAGTTGTTTTGAAATGTAATGGCGCAACAAGCGTATGCAGCCGTAAATAACCAATTGGGTTGGGTTCAGATCAAACTTGAGTTGTGCAGGAATTCGGCTCGTTTTAATGGCTTCAGTTGATTTTATTTTTGTTCATCCCTTAATATCCTGCCTCTTTTTCTACCCGCTAAGCCGGCAAAACATCTGCAGTTATCAGATACCGTTTCATCTTGAATATCGTTTGACAGCCTTAGGGTTGACAGCAGAATGCTCATAAACTTATTATGATGTGAGCAGAGCCTTGGAATCCCATGCTCGCTCATGTAAGCAGGACTCTCAAAAGTAAGTTAAACAAGAATCTTCGAGCAGACTTACATTTTTTTCAGAATATAGCAAATGTGCTTCCTTATAAATCCAAAAGATGTGTATATAACGTGGGTGTTCACACAGAATCATACAAAATTAGGTTACAGTTTCTGAAACTTTAATAAGGAGAGGAGGAGGTGTGGTACTTTTTGCCATCACCATGTGACATAACCATGTGTTATCCAGCTGATAAATATTAGTTAGTTCCCAAGTCCGGAGTTCAAATCTCCACAGAATTCACTGGCTGCCTTTTGGCAATTCCCTCTCTTTTCCTCTCAGCCTATTCTGTCTCACAGGGTTGTTGTGACAACAAAAAGTAAAACCCATCTAGCTTCCTGAGCAATACGAAAGGAAAGCAAGATTTTTAAAAAACCCAACTATGTTAAAGAAGGTAGAGTGTCATGGTCCAATGTGATCTAGCTGTTTCTCTAAATCATGGGTGGAGAACTTTTTTCAGCCTGAGGTCCATGTTCCCTTCTGGGCAACCATCCAAGGACCACAAGCTGGTGGTGGGTGGGACCAGAGGCAAAAGCAGACAAAGCAATTAATGTGAATCTTACCTTTGGGCAGTTTGCTAGTTTCTGCAAACACCCACACACTCCTCTCCATCCTCCATGCAGGCAAGCAAGAGGCAGGATTGGAGCTCAGGGACACGTTGCTGCCAGGCAGAATCTCTCAATGTGGATACAAAGCCAAGTTCATGAACAGTGTGACTCAGGAGGATGTGGGGCCAGGGGAAAGTTGCAATGGGCCAGGCAGCTGTGTTTGGACCCCAGGGCTGAGGCTCCCTACTCCTGCTTTAGATGTTAGCAAAGTGACCACCATTCTGATAAGCAGGTTCTGTGTTAACAGGGAGGACTCCCCCCTATGATCCCTGCCACTAAGGTAGGGCTAGGAGAAACCCCTGAAACCTGGGAGAGTCACTGCCGGTCTGCATAGACAATACTAAAGCAGATGGACCGATGGTCTAACTTGGTATAAGGCAATTCCTAAGTTTGTACAGGACTGCAATCTTAGTTGTGACTAATGCTAATTGAATTGAGGTCTGTGCCTTTAATTGGCTGTGAAAAACAACACAGTTCTATGTCAGGAAATTTGTTAGCAAGAGCTGGGCATCTCTTTGTCCCTTTGGCATGCCCTTGTCCATGGTGCTATCATTTACTGTATCTTCTTGCATTGTTCCCACTCTTTGAGCTTCCCTAAAATGATTTTCTAATTGGCTCGAGTGAAATGACTTTGTGCTACAGAAAAGACTCTGGGCAGTTGCTTTTGGCTCCTACCAAAGGGGCAACAAACAAACAAACAGATTTGGGTGGCTGTTGACAGCTGTTTTATTTGTGTTCACGTTATCAGGCCAAGCACATGCAAACGATATGAATAAATAACATGCAAATGTCCCCGGGTAGGGCAAATTTCAGCTTCATCAGATTATCCCCAAGCTAGTTTTTGACCAAATTTAATGGCACTGAATCCTTTTGCAGTGATTGCCACCGGAAAAATCTGTTGTGGAAATATAAAGAGGGAATTAGTTGGCTTTTCTCTTTCTTTGTTTAGCAGTATTATTATGTCCATGTGTGTTTCCAAACAGCTTGTCTCATTGGTGCCTGTGGAGCAAGAATGACTCATGTCGCCGCCATTATAGCTGGCTAATCATCACTATTATTTAGCAATGCAACCATTCCACCATTCTGCCCTTGAACAAGCTGACTAAATTGTCGATCCATCGTCATCTACAGGCAAAATATCTACAGGCATTTTAGGGACTGGCAGTAACACCATATTGTTGGCACCATTTGCTGCAAGATACTTTGATACCTGAATGATTAGATTCATTCTGGATGGATGGAGCTATAGATTAAGTCTGCCTGATAACTATGTGCCCGTTCATATATGCAGTTCCATTCAGCCATGCGTGCCAACACATGATTGTATGGAGAATCATTGCAGTTTTCTTTTTCATATTGCACTGTCAATTGGTGACCAGGAAAAGTGACTTTTCAGTGTGGATGCCCCATGCATAGGAACACAGGAAATACCTTTACATTGAGTCAGACCCATTAGCCCAATACAGTGGTACCTCAGGTTACAGATGCTTCAGGTTACAGACGCTTCAGGTTACAGACTCCGTTAACCCAGAAATAGTACCTCGGGTTAAGAACTTTGCTTCAGGATGAGAACAGAAATTGCGCTGCCACGGCGGCATGGCAGCAGCAGGAGACCCCATTAGCTAAAGTGGTACCCCAGGTTAAGAACAGTTTCAGGTTAAGAACAGACCTCCAGAATGAATTAAGTTCTTAACCCAAGGTACCACTGTAGTTGATGTAACTCAGTACTGTGAGTACTAGCCAACATTTCAGACATGGAACTTTCCTAGTCCTAAGTAGACATGCCAGGAATGAAGTGTGGTGCCTTCTGCATACAAAGTGGATGCACTCTCACTGAGCTACAGCCTTCCTATGCAATGCTCTTGCCAGAATGTCCAGGACTAACCAGCTCTGAAGTCCAATATGCATCAAACTGACCATTTTATCCTCCGGGGCTTGTTACCGAGTGGTAGATTCCCTGCTTCTGTTATTTGTTCTTACCTGCTGCTTCCCCCCCCCCCTGCTTTTTTCTCCATTGTTTTTATTGTTTATTGCTTTTAAAAAAAATCTTGAAAGGTTTTAAAAAAGACATTGAAAGGTGTGTTGTTGTTTTTTGCAAGATGCTTTGGATATTTTTAGAATTTTCCTCTTTATTTTTGAATAAGTATATGCAAAGAATCTGAGATACATCAATCAAAAGCAAGTATTTTAAAAATAAAAACATACCAAATGTTTGTCCTGTCTTTGCACATGGCATGTGCCTCTAGCACATTTGAAAGGTAAGACCATTACTTTTCAGAGCCAAAGACAAATGTAACCTGCAAGGGAAATTGTTCCTGGGAAATGCCAAGCGTCATTTTTTTCATCAGAAGACCCCTGCTGGATCAGACCAAAGGCTTAGCTAGTCCAGCATTCTGTTTTCACAGCGGCTTCTGCGAAGTCCACAAGCAGGAGGACATGAGCACAACAGCACTCTGCTGTTCATGCTCCAGCAACTGTCTCTGTTAACGGAGGCATTGTAATATATATAGTTTAAGATTCATAGCATTGTGTGGGCGAAATGGTAATGTTAGGTTCTGAATCTGTATTTGCCTGGGATCAAATCCAAAAGTTAAACTTCAGATTAATTTGATCGGCCCACCACATCTGACCCTCTAAGTATGAGCTGTGTGATCCTAATTGGAATGCACTGTGATTGCTTCCCATTTCCTGTTAAAATTTCTTAACTTATTCAAAACTTGGCATTTGGCTCCAACTGTGTGGTTGTCTCCTAAGGAGCCCATTATCACAGATTACATTTATATTTTATAATATCTCCTGGTGTACTCATGAATAAACGACCACGTAATCCAACAAGTTCACTCTCCATTACAAGTTTTCAAGGAGCCCGGTGCCAAAATCACTTTCAGGTTCAGAGAAGCAAATGTAGTTTGTCTGACCTCCCATAACATTGTTAGGAATAGGAATGCTTGAAGGATTTGTTCCTTGTGGATTCTGATATGAACCAACTGAATCCACACCACCTGAACTAAGGTGCAGCCTGGGAAATACAATTTTGCCTTCTGATTTTGCACTTCTCTGAATTTTTGTGATGCTGTTCTTGGCTAAAAAACAACAACCAAAAACGCCGATTTACCATAAAATACTTTAACCCTGCAATCCTTTGGTCTCAGCGTGTAGAGAAAGGTTCAACCTCAGAGATGCAAATGTGACGTCGGGCGCATCTTCATTATCACCATGAAAAGCTCTGCAGCCTACAAGCCCTACAGATGTTGGTAAGATGTTGGACTAAAAAGGAGTATGACAAGAGAGACTGGATGCATGCAATAGGCAGATTGAGGAAAGGCACACATCTGAAAGATCTGTAGCCTTACAAGTCCCTTACAAGTTCAAACTAGGGTATGAACTACACCATTATTCCTAAAGAAAGGGAAATAGTTAAAGGAACGGAAAAGAAGGAAGGAAAAGACTGAGGAACCCAAGAGCACTGATGTGAGCTTGTCAGGACATTGGAAAACATTGGGTTTCTCTGTCTTTGATTATCTTACCACCTGCCCCTTCTCCTTTAGGCTTGCATCCTTAGAAATCCACATTTTTAGATTAAATATAAGTATAGGTGCAAATTTGGTGAGAAAATAAATACTTAAATATGTACAGTGGTACCTCGGGTTACAGACGCTTCAGGTTACAGACTCTTTGGGTTACAAACTCTGCTAACCAGGAAGTGGTTGCTCCAGGTTAAGAACTTTGCCCCAGGATAAGAATGGAAACTAGGGACGCGGGTGGCGCTGTGGGTTAAAGCCTCAGCGCCTAGGACTTGCCGATCGAAAGGTCGGCGGTTCGAATCCCCGCGGCGGGGTGTGCTCCCATTGCTCGGTCCCAGCGCCTGCCAACCTAGCAGTTCGAAAGCACCCCCGGGTGCAAGTAGATAAATAGGGACCGCTTTCTAGCGGGAAGGTAAACGGCGTTTCCGTGTGCAGCTCTGGCTCGCCAGAGCAGCGATGTCACGCTGGCCACGTGACCCGGAAGTGTCTTCGGACAGCGCTGGCCCCTGGCCTCTTGAGTGAGATGGGCACACAACCCCAGAGTCTGGCAAGACTGGCCCGTACGGGCAGGGGTACCTTTACCTTTACCTTTAAGAATGGAAATCCTGTGCCAGCGGCGCAGCGGCAGCAGGAAGCCCCATTAGCAAAAGCACGTCTCAGGTTAAGAACCATTTCAGGTTAAGAACGGACCTCCGGAACGAATTAAATTCTTAACCTGAGGTACCACTTTATTCAAATATCATTTTTTGTGCATTTTTAAAGAAGATATACAGATTAATGAGGAAATAGGGTGAGAAAAACATATGAACACATGGGGCAACTGCACAGAGAAGAAAAAGACTGTCCACCACTCATCAGGAATTCACATCTGAAATTAGTTGAATGAAGTGCACCTAAGTGTGATTGATCGTGTCCTGGGCATTTTCAAATTTTCATCATAACCAATATTGAATATAGTATTGCAACAGTTTCCACAAACAGAAACAGAGAATAATTTGACATCAAAAAATCCCAAACGTACTCTTCCAAATAGGAGAAGCAATGATTTCCCTTTGGTTGCCAGAGATGGGAAGCACATTTATGAGGTAGGGCTGCAATCCAAGAAATAGCCCTTTCTGAACCCAGTAGGACTTATTCATGAGTAGATATGCACAGGCTTGGCCCGCATAATGTATATATCCAAATTTAGGTTTCCAAGTCAAATTTACTTTTGAAAGTGCATCATTTACAGGAGATCTATACAGTATTCATTAAAGCAGAAATATTGAGCCTCTGCCAGATGTTGTTGTACCACAGCTCCCTTAATCCACAACCATTAGTCATACTGGCTAGGGCTGATGTGAGTTAGAGTCCCAAAACATCCAGAGGACACCATGTTAGGCACCCCTGCACTAAACTGATGAAATGGCTGCTGTTGAAGCGTGCTAAATATCTGTGTCCTAGTTCTTGTTATAGGCATTTCCATTAGATCTCTAAGTGGCCACTTAAGCTAATAAATGTCATTCAATTGTGTGAAAAACACCGTAGTTAATATATGTCACTTAATAGTGAGAGCAGATGCTGAATGGATATATAACCAGCAATGTATTTAAATGCTATTAATATGTATAATGCAGTCATTTGGAAATGATAAACACAGCTCCAGAATACACTTTTGCCCAATGTAGTAAATTTCTCCTCCAACAGTATTCTACCCCTTTTTCCTGCACCCTCTATAAATCCCAATTGCTTATATCCTACAGCACCTTGGTCCAGGCCACCAAATTTGACAAGTAATTCAAATTTTGCTAATGAAGCCAGTTCGTATGCTCTGATTTGCATTTTATATTCTGGACAAGGACTCTTGAGTTTTCTTCTCTGTGGAACTGGTAATTCTGCAAAGCCCCAAAATATCACAAGTAGAATAAATTATGGAAATTGCACAAACCATGTACTAATTAAATAAACATTTTCTGTGTCGTATATAGATTTCCTTGTTGTGTGTATTTGTGTATGTATGCACACACATATTCATCCTCCTCCATAACATCTTGCTGTGTCCAGGCATTACAGCATCAACTTTTATAATCTCAGGCTAAACAAGATGAGTTATGACTCCAGGGAGGTGTAAATAGTCAACACAATATTTGAAGATTTAGCCACTCAACTCTCTGGGCAAATGGTGCTTAATATTTACACACAAATCTATTTCTTTCTGTGGGTATTAGTCAGATGTTTAATGCCATTTTGATAAAGTGCTATGTGGTTTGCCCTAGTTTATAAGATCCTTGGGGTTTCTGTTGTGTTTAGGTTTTTTTTTTTTTCTTTTAGAAAAAGCTAATGAAAAACTTTGGGTTATATTTAGCTTCCGGGTAGGATCTTGAAGTTCAAGAAAGATGTAAAGACATCCCAATGTCATTGGCTGGAAACAAATTGTGTGTGTTTGTGTGTGTGTGATATTTGTATTAGTATTGATCTTATTTGTAAACAGCTTCTCAAAGTGATATAACGCTAAAACAGCAAAAACCTATATATATAAATAATAATAAATAATAATAATAATAATAATTTATTATTTGTACCCCGCCCATCTGGTTGGGTTTCCCCAGCCACTCTGGGCGGCTTCCAACAAAGATAAAAGATACACTGAAATGTCACATATTAAAAACTTCCCTGAACAGGGCTGCCTTCAGATGTCTTCTGAATGTCAGGTAGATGTTTATCGCTTTGACATCTGATGGGAGGGCGTTCCACAGGGCGGGCGCCACTACTGAGAAGGCCCTCTGCCTGGTTCCCTGTAACCTGGCCTCTCGCAGTGAGGGAACCACCAGAAGGCCCTCGGAGCTGGACCTCAGTGTCCGAGCAGAACGATGGGGGAGGAGACGCTCCTTCAGATATACAGGACCGAGGGCCGTTTAGGGCTTTAAAGGTCAGCACCAACACTTTGAATTGTGCTCGGAAACGTACTGGAAGCCAATGTAGGTCTTTCAAGACCGGTGTTATATGGTCTCGGCAGCCGCTCCCAGTCACCAGTCTAGCTGCCGCTTTCTGGATTAGTTGTAGTTTCCGGGTCACCTTCAAAGGTAGCCCCACGTAGAGCGCATTGCAGTAGTCCAAGCGGGAGATAACCAGAGCATGTACCACTCTGGCGAGACAGTCTGCAGGCAGATAGGGTCTCAGCCTACGTACCAGATGGAGCTGGTACACAGCTGCCCTGGATACAGATTTGACCTGTGCCTCCATGGACAGCTGTGAGTCCAAAATGACTCCCAGGCTGCGCACCTGGTCCTTCAGGGGCACAGTTACCCTATTCAGGAATCCTATATCAGGAATACCCTATCCAGGGAATCCTCCACACCTGTCCGCCTCCTGTCCCCCAAAAACAGTACTTCTGTCTTGTCATTATTCAACCTCAATCTGTTAGCTGCCATCCATCATCCAACCGCTTCCAGGCACTCACACAGGACCTTCACCGCCTTCACTGGTTCTGATTTAAAAGAGAGGTAGAGCTGGGTATCATCTGCATACTGATGAACACCCAGCCCATACCTCCTGATGATCTCTCCCAGTGGCTGCATGTAAATGTTGAAAAGCATGGGGGAGAGGACAGAACCCCGAGGCACCCCACAAGTGAGAGCCCAGGGGTCTGAACACTCATCCCCCACCACCACTTTCTGAACACGGCCCAGGAGGAAGGAGCGGAACCACTGTATGACAGTGCCCCCAGCTCCCAGCCCCTCAAGACAGTCCAGAAGGATGTTATGGTCGATGGTATCAAACGCCGCTGAGAGATCCAGCAGAACTAGGAAACAGCTCTCACCTTTGTCCCTAGCCCGCCGGAGATCATCAACCAGTGCGACCAAGGCAGTTTCAGTCCCATGATGAGGCCTCAATCCCGACTGGAAGGGATCCAAATGGTCCGCTTCTTCCAGGCGTGCCTGGAGTTGTTCAGCAACCACTCGCTCAATCACCTTGCCCAAGAATGGAAGGTTTGAGACTGGGCGATAATTGGCCATCGTGGCCGCATCTAAAGATGTTTTTTTAAGAAGCGGTTTAATAACCGCCTCTTTCAGCGGGTCTGGGAAGGCTCCCTCACGGAAGGAAGCATTCACCACCCCACAAAGCCCATCGCCCAGTCCTTCCCGGCTAGCTTTTATAAGCCAGGATGGGCAAGGATCCAGGAGACAGGTGGTTGGCTTCACTCGTCCAAGCAGCCTGTCCACATCCTCGGAGGTAACAGATTGGAATTGATCCCACACAACTTGACTAGACAGGACTCTAGCACTCTCCCGCCCCGGCCCTGCTCCCACGGTGGAGTCTACTTCTTCCCGAATCTGAGCGATTTCAATCCAATGCAAATAAAAATTGCATCCCAAATGGAAGATTCAAGGGAAACCCTGGATCTTAATTGCTTTCATTATTTAAAAGAGAAGCCTCCCAATGTCAGTCTTTATCTTGCAAACTGTAATGAGGCCACATGCATATCCCAAGGAAACCAGAGAATTGTGCACAATATATATCTTTTCTTTTTTTATAAAATCTGCCCTATGATTTGCTGCTTGTGTGGCTGAATCATTTTACCACTCCGGAAGTTCTGAGCAGCAAAAGTGCTGAACTTTGAGCAAAACTGTAGTTTTCCATTCCTCCTCCTGTTACCCCCCCCCCTTTTTTTAATGTTGAGTTAGCAGAGTTTCAGATTTATGGAGTGACTTGTCAGATTATTTTCACTGGTTCAATAAAGCAAGAATTCTTCTATGCTTAACACATAGTAAGGAAAATCTAAGTAAAGGAACTCTTTATTTCTTTCATTTTAATTTTTAAAAAATCTATATAATTTAGATTAGGGGAGAACAAGTTTATGGGCTCTGTTATGTTATTATTATTATTATAAGCCAAAAATCCACCGGTCAGAATCAAGTGAAAAAGACATACACATAATTAAAGAATGCTGGGTTCAGGAACTTTGTCTATCTTAACTAAACTGAGCTCACAGTCTTTCCACACAAAAATCCACTCCTGATTACACCCACCCACCCCACTATACATTCCCATATGTTTACCAGTGCAATACTAGTCACAACACATTCAAACCTGAAAGTCAGTTTAATTCAGAGTAGCCTGTTAAATGCAGAGACTCTTCCATGTTAACTAGATTGTGAACTGCATTTGGCATTTCTGGGAATAATGCTGCAAAAACAGAATTGCTGAGTGATTTGACCTGATGCTTTTCTGTGGTTCCCGGAACTTGTAAGAGCAATTTACAGTCACACATTGGCTTTTTTTTTCTGAAGGAGTCCAAAAACAGCTCTGTAATCATTTGCATATGCTGTCCTAGTGCTTAAAGACTTTATTAAAAATGTTCACTTAAATAATTCCTCCTATTGTCTGCATTCTTCAGTTTCTATATGAATGTAATTTATATACCAAGTTATGTGACTATAGCTTCCCATCTTTGCTGCAGAGTAAAAACCTTTGTATAATTTAAGAATATCGCTAGAGTTTTTCATACCGGCACTAAAAGGATACAGTATATCCAAATTCTGCATCAAAATTCTGTTTAAAAAAATAATGAGATAATTGAGCAAGCATTGCACACTCACAAACCAAGCATGAGCAGGAGGTTGCTGGTAAAACTGCCAACTCCAGAGGCCTACAAACAGTGTACAGAGATAATAATAATAAATTGCTGAAATCTATTGCGTTTAGGTTGCTGTTTTTAAAAATAATAATGATAGTCTATTCCTAGGCATCTTATTCAGAAATAAATCTTGCTGAGTTCAATAAGATTTATTGCCAGGTTGTATATAAGACTGAAGCCTGTCTCAATAAATACTTGATTTGAATGCAAATTCTGAACTGTGCAGACTGACTCATTTGCACAGAATAACTCTCTGTGTGCTTCATATTCAAAGGTTGGCAATGTAGGTGGTCATGACACTCCAACGTCCTCCTCATAAAATGTGGACTGGAAATATAGAAAATGGAACGGTTGTAAAATAATAATAATAACATGGAGGACATCTGGCCATCCTGTCTGACGTAGAAGGCAACAGCTGTTTGAATGTCATAGCCATGCTGGAAAAGAATACAAGATTTGACACATTGGAACAGATTAATGGAACCAGTGCCAGATGTTTCAGAGGATGCTGGTTAACTCTCAGAGTTGTGCAAAAATGAGGAACCAATGAGGGATGAATTTCCATGTACTATATACAGTAGAACCCCACTATCTGTATGCCAATTAGCTGAAGATCTTTGGGAACCTAGTGCACATCATGTCCCCTTACTGACAGATGCACAGTGTGGCAATTTGTACACATTCACATCCTACATTCCTACAAGAGTATTTCTTTTCCTTTGTCCATCACAACATTTTTAGACAAGTGAGAAAGTTATTCTTTCAACAAATAGAGAAGAGATCCACCTTCAGCTGTTTAATCTGTCCTCGCCTTTCTCCAGATATTCATACAAGTAAGACTTTCAGTCCTGGGCCTTGTCTTTCAAGTTCTACCTCTAGGAGAAAAAAGTAAGTTCTGCACTCCCCAAACAGGTTTGCTTGTATCATCTTATTTGCAGACATCTGGGGCTGGTCCAAGATGCCTGAATTGAAGGAAATGTCATTCCTAACCCCATTCCACAAACAGAAGCTGACAGGACAGCCTGTTGAATCAGGAGTGAAAATACAATAAGAACAAAAGCAACTGACAATCTCTTCCCTTTCATGACACCAAACCTGACTCAGCTGCCTCATTCTGGACTGGAGATTTGCTGCCAGTCAGGGTAGACCAGGGGTAGTAGGGACTGTTTTGAGCCCAAGGGCCACGTTTCTTCATTGGGAGACTTTCCAGGGGCCAGATCCCAAAGGCAAAAATAGGGTGGGGTAATAGATGTGACTTTTGTATAGTAGGTATTGTTTCAGCCAAACATCCCTATGTCCCGGCCTCTTCATCCTCTATTGATGCAAGCAGAAGCTATTCTCACCAATCAAGGACACATTCCAAGGCCAAATCATGTGAGGAGGGCCCAGAGCAGCCTGGGAAAGTCCTGAGGGCCAAAGAGAGAAAAATCTAAGGGTGCCTTTGGCCCTTGGGCCTGAGGTTCCCAACCCCTGGTGTAGACAATACTGAACTAGATGGACCAAAGTTCTAACTCATTATAAGACAACTTCTGACTTTGCACTATACTATGATGTGATGGACGGGTGGGAGAGAAAAGATGGAGATTCCTGCATGAACAAAAGCAAAAACAAACAGCGCAGTAACCCAAACCGCAGCGTGCTCAGAGATAATCTTGAAACACATGGCGCAGGTTCTTTGAGCCTATCACAAATGACTTTGCATGTAATCTCCAAGCAGTGTCCTGGGTCACTGGGTCGACACTCACTCGAAAGGAAGAATGTCAGTTTATCCATCAGTCTCCCTTGGCATAGCATTAGATACTCTCCTTTGACATCTTGCCATCTGTGCTGCCAAGGCCTGCATTCCTTGCGGAGGCTGGTAAAACTATACACACTGACAACAGACAATGACACTTTCATTGTGGTAGCTTTTTTCAAAGAGAGACACACACTCCTCTCTCGATCAAAGAGCTATATTTAGCCTACACAATTTCCTTCTCCCTCCCCCCAAACCCACACCTTCCCTGACAATATGAGTTTGCATTATAAACTATTTATGTCTGAACAGCATGTGCCAAGACTTAGCATGCATGGGAGATGTGGTGTAGCATCACAGACGCATATGTTTCAGCTGGGTACCTTCCTCTTGTTGCCACATACCTGCAGCCTCCACTGAGTGGGAAAAGATTACTCACTGCGCTGTCACCTTGGAAAGCAGCACAGCTAGGCAGCAGCTTAAAGAAGATCAGGAGCAAGCAGAGGAGTGGGTGGGTGGACAGATTTTCCTAATTGGAATTTGATTGCAGATGTTTACATTTTGCACAGCAATTCCATGCATGTTTACTTATAAGTAAGTCGTGCACAGGCTGCAGTCACACAGCAGTTCAGTCTGTTTTTCTGATGTTTCCCTTACTGTTAATTTCCACATTATATCTGAGCTTTCACACAATGTAACAGCCACTTTCAGAAAAGTAATGGAATATAGCATGTGCTTAGTGCTCATTTCTGTGTTATGAGATTCCAGAAGACAACGAAATCTGTGTGCAGCCCCCTTATCCTGGAAAATCGTGGAAGTAAAGTGATGAAATTTAGAATGGTATAGTGGCATAAAGTTCTTTCCTGCCATAGGCGCCCAGGCTGGAAAGGGTTCTCCCAGCACACTCATTTAGCTCCAACCTTGAATGAAAAATTTCTTACTGCAGGGCCACCTTTAAAAAAATGTTCTAGGTAGTGTTGGCTCTATACCATCATGGGCAGCCAGTAGTCCATCAACTTATAGGGCAAGCTGAGTAGCACCATGCTCCAAGGAAGCAGGAGTCATGATTAAGTTGGGCTTGCTGTGTGGTCAACATCTGCAGACAGCTGGCTCCCCATGCAGTTATAGCTAAGTGGGAGATTTCTAAGCAAGTGGCCACACTGTTAAGTGGCCATCTGTTTCTCATCCCTTGTCCAACTTAAGAAGGAAGCCCTATCCTTTATTGAGTAAAGGCTACTCTTGAGGGAAATCAGACCCTTCTGTAGTATTCCACATGGCTTCCTGTTCAGCCAGAGCAGCCCAAGTTCATCAGGGTAAGGAGCCAGGACTAGTTTTGGCCAATCAAAGGCCCCTTCCGAGGTGTCAGTGTCAAATGTTCTTAAGCACAGCCTAGACTAGCACTTCCACCATTTCTTGCAAATGAGGGCAAGGATTTGTAACAGATAAAGGCTACACCAAATACCTTTTCACATTATAGTGATGAAAAAGTAAAAGGGTGCCCATGACTCAGATTGCCTGTGGGATAAATTCAGCACACTTCATCCAGTTTCTTTCCAACTTTTGTAGCCTACGTCTGTGATTACATCGATTGAAGAGATTCTTGTGCCTGGATTAGATTTAATGGGCCCTTGCCCAAGAGCCACGATCAAACAGACGAGCAGCATGTGTACTAGATTTCAGACAGCAAATTACACACACTGTGAACCAAATTGTCTCTAGAATTTTTCTTTGCAAACTCTCAGGTGCTTCGGTGACCTCCATCAACCTTCATGGGTTGTTATAGACAGAAAATAAGAGATAGCATTTTGGTTGGAAATGAAAGGTATAGGAAACCGGCCCAGTGGCCATTGCCTGATGTAGCTGAAATGATACAACAATTGGGAGAAGCAGCTTTTATGAGAGACAAGAGACAGAGAGATGTTTTCCCACATAGAGAAAAGGGGCAACTAATTTTTGCAACCAAAAAAGTAAATATTTGTCTGAAATCAACTTCTTTTTCTTTTTTCCCCATATATTTGACAGGAGCACACTGTACACTTCTGAAAGAATTTAGTCATCTGTGCAGATTGACTTCTGAAGTGTAAAATAAACCTTTACTTAACAGACGTCAAGGCTGTAACTTTGTGATATAATGACAGTTTTTGTAATCATTTGGTTGCAGCAGTTTCTTTGTGGAAAGAATAAAGTTTTGGTGCCAACTCTTCAGAAAATGACAACATGATTATTAAGAATTGAATGAAGACTAGAAATGGAAGAAGAGAGGAAAGGAGTGGAGAAGGAAATACTCAGCACTTTTGCATATTTAGGAGGCACAAACTGCTTGATAAGTAGTTATGTTTAAAGAAAAAGAAGTTGTTCCTTGTTTGAGGGTATTTTGGTGTATTTGAAGCTGTACCTGAGCAAAATTTCCCCTTTGGCTACACTCTGTCAAATTTTCAACTGATCTGTGGTGTCTACATATTTGAGAAGTGCTTTCCAGGAGCTTGGGAAATGCTTATTTTGAAGGTAAGGTTTTTTGTTTTTAATGCTTTCATGTGCCTCAGACATCAGGCTGTGAGGCAATGTCATGTCATAATATAAAACCTTGCCAAAATAGAAAACTTTTTTTAAAAAAGAGCAAACCTGACAAGTGCCAACAGGGCATTAGAAACAACGAGGCTTTAACTGTATGTCTTCTACATCCAACGAACAGTAGCTTGCCTTTCATTTATTCCGCTTCAAGTTACATGCTCCCCTGAAGTAGCATAGGAAAGCTAAGTAGGCACATTCCAGTCTTAAGATAGTTGCTGGCAGCCAAGCTCTGAGGAGGAATCCAAGTGCAGGGAACATATCTGCTCCTTCTGAAAGACTGGCATTCTTCAACTGTTTCCTTAGAATAAAGAGTGGATGTGACAAAATGGCTGCTGAGTTGCTAGAAGGCCCAAGGCTGCATAACTTTCACTTGTCAGTGTGAGGGTTTTGAGAGTGAGACAGGGCTGGCTCACCCATGACGCAAGGTGAGGCAACCACCTGGGGTGGCAGGATCCACAGGAACAGCAGATCTGGCCTCCAAGGAATGCATCTCCTTATATATCCTACACAGACCTATGGTGTGGTAAACACTTGTGTTCTGTACAAGGTTGTGCTCATTATATCACATGCATCCTTTCTGAAGGATTGAGAAAGTTGCCTTCTGGTTCATTCAGCAATCAAACTGAGGTGTCAACTACACAACATGGTCAGACTATGTGCTATGTTAAACACATAATGACCTATGTTGATGTTTTATAAACCTATGTCTTTGAAAAATGTGGGGTGTGGGGGTTTTTGCGGGAGGAGCTGTATTGGTTTGTTGTTGTTTTTATTTTGATAATATATTTTGTAATTTTATATTTTGATTTTATTCTGTGAACCGCCCTGACACCTGCGGTTATAGGGCAGTATATAAATTCAATAAACAAATTCAATAAATAAATAAATAATGATTAAAATTGCAGTCACACAGGACTTAATCAGGATGGACAATGGAAGGGAATTAACTCTTTCCTTCCACTCTATGAAACCTCCCCCCATCCCCTAAAGTCCACCCATTGGCACCAGTATTGTACAAGCTCATGAATAGGGTATTTGAATCAACGTTGGAAGCTGCCTTATACCAGATTATTGATCTAGACCAGGGGTGGGCCAAGCATGTAGATCCACTAAAAAAAAAAAAAACCTAGAACATTGAGGTTAACCAAACACAGCCAAGTCCATTTTGGAGACAAAATAGTGGCTCAGCAGGTGGAGCACCTGATGAGAGTCATATACTGGAACAATCCGCATAAACAAGGACAAAATTATGGTCACATCCACAGCTTCACACCATACATATAAAACACATGGTTCCTCCCCACCCCCAAAAAAAGAACCTTGGGAGCTGTAGTTTAAAGCTTCAATTCCCAGCGCTCTTAACAAACTACAGTTTCTGTTATTATTTGGGAGAAGTCACGTGCTTTAACTGTGCTTTAGATATATGGTGTGGATGTGACCTGCATATGAGTAACTGCATATAACAGATTCTTACACAAAACTTTAAAACCATCCAGCAGAGCTGAACTGAAATCTGATCAAACCAATTCAGAAAGACAACTATTTTACAGCTGGATAACAGTGAGGCTCCAAAATAAACAATTTGCCCATGGATCAGGCAAATAGGTTTGCACAGGACTGCAGCCTTTTTTTGTTGCTGCTGTTGTTAAAACAATTGGGATTAAGAAACCCTTGCTGATCTGCTACAAATCAGTTAGGGGTCTACCAAGTAGATCCTACTGAACATTTTGCACACACCCTGACCTAGTCCGCTTCATCAGCACTGAGTGGCATTAACTGAAGCAGAAGCCTTTCCCCATCATCTGAATGGAGATGTCAAGGACTGAACCTGTGATGGGCCTCATGCAGGCCATGTGTTCTGTTCCTAGGGTATTGTCCTTCACTTCAAGACCAGCTCTACCATTAGGCAAGACTAAGACACTAACAAGATTTTGGAGGGCCAAGCTGTGTATGCCACACCTTGCACCCCCTCTAAGCTAGCCTGCTGCCCTCAGAAAATTTGGAGGATGCTGTCTTATCATCCGTGTTAAAGCAAGATTCAGATACCAGTCCATCTTGCCCTTTGCTTCAGGCAGCAAAATGTCCTGGGCCAGCCCTGTCTCCCATATTGAACCAAGTATCTTTTCACTCTGAAGTGACTGTTTGTGCTGTTTAAATAACATGGTTGCTGCCTTGTCTTGTGAATGGTTTGGCTGATACAAATCACATTAGCCCGGAAAATGAGTCCTCTCAACTCACGTTGGCCCATGATTGGAACAATTATTCATATACGTCAAAAAGATGCTTGCAGAATGCCACCTTTTGAGTTGATGGAAACAAAACACCTGAGCCCACCCTTTAAATTAGCCAACACAATCTGCCAGTTGGAGATAGTCAGTTTTGCTCAGGGAGTGATTTGTGTTTTACAAGGCTGTAAGAAAATCAGAATCTCATTCTGGCAGAATGAACAGAGAAATCATGCGCCCCACTTCCAAATGATGAGTCTTCCTTTCCAATAAGAAATATCCCACTGCATCCGAGGGCAACTTCACACCTTAAAAGCTAGTCTCTGTGTCTGGAGGATGAAGCTCATACTGCATAAATACCAGAAAGGATTTATTTTTCCCTTGGATATATAAATGAGGAAGCTGATGCATGCAGCTACTTCTCAATAGCTATAACTGAGGCAAAACGAAGGCTTCCGCTGGGAGTCATACATGTTGGTTTGACTGCATTTAAAAGCACATGAGAAACAACCCTAAAATATAACACCACTGTTAAGGGATCTTTATCGTCTGCCAATTAGCTACCAGGCCAAGTTTAACGTTTCACTGTTGGTATATAAAGCCCTAAGCAGCCTAGTCTGGCTCGAATGTGTCTTTGATAATGACTCTTGTTTACCTGGATGGGGGAAAGAGAGAGATGTGTGAGTGTGGGTGGAAATAAACATACTCTACAAAGGTGGGCTTTATATCCATTGCTCTGCCAACGTTATATCCATTGCTCTGCCCCACCTAGCACTGGGATTTGGTTCTCAGAAAAGTCTTGGTGCTCCTTGAGTCATCTTGGGCAAGTGATCATCAGCCATCTTGGGATCTTTCAGCATGCGACAAAAATGAACATCATATTAGGTGACTCTGTGCACGCTGCTCTGGCTTGGCTATTCCTATTGCACATGTATCAACTTTCTGGATGCTCCTCCAGCTATTCCAGCATCTGGCCATTTGTCTCAGAACTGCATGATATCCCTTTTCTCTCTGAGTTTGCCATGTTGACTTACCACCAGTAGGGAACAAGAATTCTTCAGTACTGAGAGTTTAAGGCAGGACTTGAGGCATGCAGCAGTTCTCTTGATGTCCCCCTCAATCACAATAGACATGCAAGATTGCTCTTAAGTATACATCCCAAGTGTTTCTGTTACATGTAAACTAATGCCTTGTGCATGACAGGCCCATCTGTCAAGCCTCTTTCATGGCCACAGGTGGAGATGGAATATTTTTTTGAATTGAGCATCATAGGCTGTGGGAGGACAGCATGTTTGATCCTGAACAGTTTGGCCTCCCACAGAGCCAAGAGCCTTCAGCCTTCTGCAGCTCCCAGGCTTGCTTGGCCTTTAGTCAAATGCTGCTCTGCACAAGCCAGGATTTCATGCCTCTCTTAAATTCTAATTAATTGGAAACAAATATTAACCTAGCAGTTCCGAGGCACCGTCTCATCTTAGGCAGACCAAGCAGACCAATAACCCTGAAGGCTAGTCCAGCCTCATGGTCCTTTTGTACATTGTCTTCCATGCCATCAATTCATAATGCAACATTTGGCAGCATAGTCTGTAGTTCTTTGTATTAGTGAGCAGCCATAATTTATTTATTTATTTAAAAAAAATTAACATGCTATGTTGGGGGAATGAATATTTATAGAGAATACACACATATTTATGGTTTCTTTTTAACCTGTAAAACCTGCTAGTAGTCAGCTTCCCAACAAGAACAAGAATTTAAAAAGTGCTCTCGGCTATGAGCAAACCATCTTAAAAAAGTGAAAATAATAAAACAACCCGAGATAATCAGAGCAATAAAACAGACTGGTAGGCTCGTCAGGATCCAGCAACAGTATCTGAGAACAAAAATGCTTTAACTTGTCAATGGAAGCGCCATAGAAATGTGGGTGTGACCTAATCTCCTGAGGGAGAAGGAGTTCTGCAAAGCAAGAACCCCAGCAGGAAAGGCCCAGCCTGAGAGTTTGCACCACTGCAGAGAAGGGCCCAGTTATGACTGATTCACTAACCTTATGCAAGCATTGGGATTCAGTGTTCAGCAAACACATGAGGAAGTGACAATGGATGTCCTTGCTCCACCCTTCTACTTTGTCATTGCCATTTCCCTCAGCTCATGGAGGGTGACTGTGTGAAGAGGGGGGTGGGAGCCTCCTGTATCAGTTGAGGTTCTCTGCATCTCTTGAAACCCTAATTTTTCAGTGTTCATGGATTCTCCAAATATACAAGAGGTTCCTCTCTTCACACAGTCATCCTCCATGAGTTGAGGGTGGTGAAAATGATGACCTAACCCCCCCCCTTGCCCATGCAGAACCCAAGAATCCACCGTAGAGACCTGTGCTGCTGTGGCAAAAAAAAAAAAAACCTCACTCTCACCCTCTGCCCATGCAAAACTGCTCTTAAACTTCTTCGTCTGTCCTCCCTCTGCCAGTATCCCTTGATAACTCCCATTCACAAGCTCCCTCTCAGGCTCTCGCTCTCCTCCTCCCACCAAACCCATCCTCTGCCTGCACAGTTCTGAGAAAAAGAAGGAGGAAGATGGACATGAACATGGGAAAAATGTGTTCAAACAGGACAGGGGACACTTTTGTCCAAAAAATGGACAATCCCATTTTTCTGTGGACAGGTGGCAACCCTGCAACCACACATCTTTCTTCTCAGGTTAGGAAGGGAATCCTCAGCGGAGTACAGGTGCCTATTTCAAAGACCCATGTAACAGGCATGGCAGCTTATGGGCTTTGGGGTGGCACCCATATAATGCAATAATCTAATAAACAAACAACTGATAACATAAAGGAGCAGTACAGAATCACAAAAGAGAGGCACAATCTGGAGAACTATGATGACTGTGTTCTGCCTCCACTTTCGGAGGCAGTATATCTCTGCATATCAGTCGCTGGGCATCACAAGTGAGGAGAAATTTGTTGCAATCAGGTACAGTCCCCCACCACCACCCAGGGACTGTGGGAACAGGATGCTGGGTTAGGTGGGCTTCTGGCTTGATCCAGCAGGGCTGTCCTTATTTTGTTGTTGTTGTAGTATCATCATTATCATCCTCATCATTCCAAGAACCCTACAGGGAAACCATGAGAATTCAATCCGTTTACATCTGCAGAGTACCATGCTTCTCTTTTCTGTAATATACGGCTGTAATCTTCACATATGCTTTTTTCGAATGACAAGGATGAGGAGGAGATTCCAGAAAAACACATTTCTACCGATCATTTTTAATTCCACCATCTGATCACCTCTGTGTGAACTCCGTTGTGTAGTAGTCTGTTGACAGACAACTTTCTTATATACTTTGTATATCATGTTTTTACAGCATGACTGCCAGAAATATAAATTATTCCAAGCTCCGTCTGTGGAAAGGCCCCACAGCACTTCCTTATCTATCCCTTTCATCTCAGTGTTTTATTCTGCAGCTAAGCGTAGGATCCATATTAATGCCTAACTTGATCTCTTTCTTCCCTAGCTGAACTTTGGTAGCAAGACCACATGCCTATGGTGTAGAAATGGGTGCAGATGAGTTATATTTCTGTGGGATGGGGAGGTCTGGGTCTGGGGTGCAGTAAATTACGTGAAATAAACTGCAATATTAAATGATTTCTTTTAATTGCCAGACACCTGTTAGCCCTGTAAAGCCAATGTGAGGTGAAGCCTCACTGGTGATGGATTGAAAGGAGTAGCATTCAAGGCGAAGCCCCAGAAACATCTGACACCTTTAGTGACATAATAAATAGTGTGCAGGTGTTTTGTGGAGCGGTCAATGTTTTCTTTTCATGCACTCAGAACAAGAATAGCACTTGGGAACATGATCCCCATTTCCAGTGACTTCAGAAGTACAGGAGGAATGATGCTCACACTCAATGCCTTTTTCCTAGGAAAATAGGTGCCGGTACTCACCATGAAGTTTTTACAGTAAATGTCACACTTTTTAACAACGAAAAAGAGCTGCTGGTACTGCATACCCTTGAGTACCCCCCGGGGAGGACTGCTCACAGTAAACAGCAAGAGCGTGTTCCTGCTTCTCTTCCTTCTGTCAGGCAGGTGTAGGGAGAGGAGCAGAAGGTGGCTTGCTCAGGGCTGGGAAACCAATGGAAAGGCTTGCAGAAACCATGAACAAAAGCAGGAACATGCAGGGGGGATTAAGCAACAGGAACTGTGAGCAACATATGGTTGCACATGATTTAGTACAGGGAGGGAAAACACTGCTGGGGGAAAGTTTCAGAAAAGAAAATAAGGACCCAGCGAAATCAGGGAGGAAGGAGCAAAGCAAAGTGCTTCTAATCTTGGGCCCTACCATTCTGGTGGCTTCCCTTCACAACTTAAGAAGAACTTGCCAGATCAAGCCATTGGCTCATCTAGCATAGTATCCTGTTCTCACTGTGCTTAACCTGATGCACTCTCCCCTCCTGTGACTTCCAGCAACAGAAGCATTACTGACTCTGACCTTCCAAAGAGGTCTAAGTCCTGTTCTGGTGTTGACCACACTTGTGTGTGCACAACAGGGATGTAAGAAGGCACTGTTTTCTGTTCCTTCCTGTATTTGTCACACGCAACACTGTTTCTGTTCCACTGCAGTTCCTCTTCCGCAGAAGCTTTGTTATTTGTCTCACTGTCCACTGTGGTAAATTATGTAACTTACGTAATTTATGTAATTCATTAGGTAAAGGTAAAGAGACCCCTGACCATTAGGTCCAGTCACGGACAACTCTGGGGTTGCAGTGCTCCTCTTGCTTTACTGGCCGAGGGAGCCGGCGTACAGCTTCCAGGTCATGTGGCCAGCATAACTAAGCTCCTTCTGGCGAACCAGAGTGGTGCACAGAAACGCTGTTTACCGTCCCACTGGAGCAGTACCTATTAATCTACTTGCACTTTGGGGCGTGCTTTCGAACTGCTAGGTTGACAGAAGCAGGGACTGAGCAACGGGAGCTCACCCCGTTGTGGAGATTCGAACCGCCGACTTTCTGATCGGCAAGCCCTAGGCTCTGTGGTTTAACCCATAGTGCCACCCGCCTCCCATAATACATTAGATAGGTTGGGTAAATTCCTTTGCCATTACAAGATTCCACCTCATTCATTTCATTTCAATACAAAGGAAACACAATGCAAATTATTTTATTATTTTTTTGAGGGGGAGCAAAAAATCAATAGTCTTGTTTGCGGGCTGAAAGCAACAACTATAGAAATATCAATCATATTCACTGGATTGATTTCTGTTCCAGACATGGGATGAATAAGCAAGCACTGGCAATTTCTACTCTGACTTTATCACAATGCTCCGACATTCCTAATGTAAAATCCCATCAAAGGGAGTTCTGTTCAGTGATCTTTATTCCATGTATAAGTTTGAGGGTGGAGGACTCAGCAGGAGTCTTCTCAGCTCACGAACGCACTTGCGCAATTTAAAACCTTCATTGTGTAATGTACTAAATCATGCGCAGACCCTGCATGAGGAGATGAGATCTCCCAATAGCATATCTTTGCCATCAGATTCCACAGTAAAGGCAGGGCAGATATCACGGTGTACAACAACTATGGGCATATATTGACTTTTGAGAAGAATTTCTGCAAATTATACACATTTTTGTATGCAACTTTGTCTAATATACACATCTTTCAAAACAATTTCCCCTAATATGATTCATTTTTGTATTTGTATTCACAAATGTATGTTTCATCATACATGCTTCACCCTAGTATATGCATACTTATACAAATTACTTGGCTGGAAAACTGCACGGCAAAATTCATAAAAGTGCAAATTTTGAAAGACAACTGTGTTTTGGTTTGCATACAGTGGAAGACAGAAGTGCTTGGTGTGCTCTGGTCCATGGGGTCACGAAGAGTCGGACACGACTAAACAACAACAACAACTGTTTCAGAAAGTGTTAATTAGGGAGGTGCACTTTTAAACACAATCTGAATAAAATTTATCCCTCATTTATACACACACATTTGCTTCTTTTATGGAAGATTGTAATGTGTGAGACAAAGCTTGTCCTGCATCCACCTACCCAGAATTTGCCTTGCTCCTTCGTGTGTGTGTGTGTGTGTGTATTAGAAGATGTCTCTGACATGTCTTTGAAATAATATCCAGACTCAGCTGTGCTCTGTTTTCGTCTCAAGAGAACTCTGATAGATTGCCTCAACCATCTAGATGCTAGTCACTGTAAGAAATGTCCATATTACTTCTGAAACTGGTAATAAATCAAAGTGCCATAACCAGTCATGTTGTAAGGCCCAAAACAACGATCAAACAAACCCTTCTTTAAAAGCATGGGATTTTGCTTGAGAAAATTATCTATCTTGAGACATCCTGGACAACTCTAAATTTAGAGACAGGGAGCTTGCTTTTAGAACATTCAGTTCCATAATCCAGATGTGAGATTTGATCGTGCCTATGCTGGAGTTACCTTAGACAAAAAGGAAACTGACTGTAATAATGTCTGCATGTGTGTATTGGGTGTGAGAGAGAGAATTTCTGTGGGACTCTATTGTGTTCTCAATCCATTGATGGCTACCACCCTGTGCTCTTAGCTGGATCTAGAGAATTAACCCAAATGTAAAGCGCTTGACTTATTAGACAAAAACAAAACAAATTTTGACTATCCAGACATGTCATCATATCATGGAAGGCTGTGTCTCCATGATAAAAATGGGATTTTCTTGTTTTCAGCTCTCATTCATGAATATATTGCTGGTTTTGCACATGACTACCTGTAAAATAGGGACGCAGGTGGCGCTGTGGGTTAAACCACAGAGCCTAGGACTTGCTGATCAGAACGCCAGTGGTTTGAATCCCTGCAACGGGGTGAGCTTCTGTTGCTCGGTCCCTGCTTATGCCCACCTAGCAGTTCGAAAGCATGTCAAAGTGCAAGTAGATAAATAGGTAACGCTCTGCCGGGAAGGTAAATGGCGTTTCTGTGCGCTGCCCTGGTTCGACAGAAGTGGCTTAGTCATGCTGGCCACATGACCCGAAAGCTGTACGCCAGCTCCCTCGGCCACAACTGGGCCTAATGGTCAGGGGTCCCTTTACCTTTTTATCTGTAAAATATTTTAGCAGTGGTGGCACAGATAAACTGTTATCTTCTGTGTGTGCTTTACACTGGCATGGGTTACCACTGTGTTACATAAGGAGGAGAGGTCTCAGAAGGCAAAAATTTTGTCAATTGATGTACACATGGACACTTCGCACATACATGTGAGGCCAGCAATTGAGAAATCAAGTGAGCAATTTAAAGCAACAGTGGGGAACCTTCAGCCCATGGACCTAATTGGGCCCACCAGACCTCCCCATTTAGCACATTCTAGCCAAGCCACATGCACCTGTCCTAAAACTGATATCACATCTGGTGTGGAACAGGGAAAGACAAAGCTAGGCCAATGAGGTGTTCGCAGACCCCCACAGATGCATGCAGAACTTTGCACATACCACCCTGTACAGCTTTTTGCAAGTCTCAAAGGTCAGCTGATCATCAGTGGTTGCAGACAGCCATGCTCAATGCTTTGAAGCCCCAACAATCAGCTGATCATCTGATTGTCAGAGCTTCACTACAGTAAAACAGTAAGGTAACAAAGAACTAATATTCCAGATATTCAGAATGCCATAGAGCTGGTACAACAGAGTGCTTGAGAATGCCTTTGCAAATATAATTAATTGGGTGCAGAGCTGTCTTTCCAATTGGTGTTAGTGCTTTGTTACGCCAGGGCGCCGGCCTCTCAGGGGTGCCCTAGCGAGTGGGGGAGCTTTGCCGGCAGCCTCCCCTTTCCCTACAGTGTGGTGTAGTGGTTAAGAGCGGTAGTCTCGTAATCTGGGGAACCGGGTTCTATTTCCCGCTCCTCCACATGCAGCTGCTGGGTGACCTTGGGCCAGTCACACTTCTCTGAAGTCTCTCAGCCCCACTCATCTCACAGAGCGTTTGTTGTGGGGGAGGAAGGGAAAGGAGAATGTTAGCCGCTTTGAGACTCCTTCGGGTAGTGATAAAGTGGGATATCAAATCCAAACTACTACTCCTCTTCCTCTTCTTCTTCTTCTTCTTCTTCTTCTTCTTCACGCCCACCAGCCGCGCCCCGCCAACTATATGGCTGGCAGGTGTGCAGCTTCCTTCCCAAGCCTCCGCAGGAGGAGAGCGATCCCCGCAGAAGCTTAGGAGGGAAGCTGCGCGCATGTCTGCTTGATCACTGCCACCATGCCGGGGATCGGGGTGGTGGGGGAGGCAGAGGACATTTTCCAATGCCCCCTCCCTTGTTTTGGAGTTGCCGGGGGGGCGCTGGAGGGATCTTTGCACCACAATGCCAGATATGCTTAAGACGGCCCTGATTGGGTGGATGTCATACATGTTGGCTGGAAGGGATGCAGGTGGCACTGTGGTCTAAACCACTAAGCCTCTTGGACTTGCTGATCTCAAGGTTAGCAGTTCGAATCCATTTGACACAGTGAGCTCCCATTGCTTTGTCCCAGCTCCTGCCAACATAGCACTTTAAAAGTATACCAGTGTGAGTAGATAAACAGGTACCACTGCGGTGGGAAGGTAAATGGTGTTTCTGTGTGCTCTGGCTTCCATCATGGTGTCCCATTGTACCCAAAGTGGTTTAGTCATGCTGGCCACATGACCTGGAAAAGCTGTCTCTGGACAAACAACAGAACCCTCAGCCTGAAAGTGGAGATGAGAACAGCACCCCATAGGTGAATTCGACTGGACTTAACCATCCAGGGGTCTTTTACCTTCACCTTTTTGAATGGAACTTACTACCAGGTAAGCAGACAGACATGGGTAAAGTAAGTTCACATTAAATTCACAGACCCATTGCAATGTCATAATGCAGTGTCATTCCCTGGCGGGGGAAGATAGCTATATCCCATTGTTTGCATGCCTGCATAGGGACTGAAAACAGTGGGACTTTCTTTTGAACTAATGTGCATCAGATTTCACCACCACTGCTTCTTTTCTTTACAGGTGTAATTGCCTGAGCAAAATTGTTTTGCCATGCCTTGATTAAAAATGGCTAGGGCCACCAGGGTGAGATAAAGTTGATTTGGTGGCTGGAGTTGGTTGCGTAGGAGATGGCAATGCTCTTATTCACACTAGGCATTTGTTACATCCTCTGGAGACACTTGTTGAAATCTCTTTGCTGGATTTACAAATAACTTTCAGAGCTCATGATGAATATCTCAAGTTCAACCACACTTTATCAACACATTCTTTGGGCTGTTAAAATGGAAGTTCTCTGAAACTGATTTCCTCCCAGCAGGGCAATTATTGCAGGGAAGCATTTGCAGGCTGGAGTATCTCACAATGGAGTTCTTCCTATCTGTCAGTGCTGGAGAACTATAAATCTTTGCTCGTGACATCATAATCTGTTGCTGTGGGAATGCTTGTGGTATCACAAAAAGAGGATTACAACCTCAACTTTGGAGTAAACGGAAAGAAGAGATTGGCTCAGCAAGATAAAATGCCATCCCAACGGAGGATGAATAGATCATCCCCCCAAAACCTTTCAAGATCAGGTTTGCTCACATCTTATAAAACCAGGATCAGATTCCTTCTTGATATGTCAGAGTAACCTCATTCACAGCCAAGAAAGTCAACTTTGCCTTTACAAAAAAATAATCACTGGGAAGAGCAGCTGAGGGGAAACGTGAGCTTTCAGAGCCTGTTGTTAAAACAGGATGCTTTTGCTTCTTGCTTTAGGAGGAACCAAATTGTAATGACAGCATGCACCTTTTAGCAAGCTGAACATTTGGATGTGCCAGTTCTGGGCACCACAATTTAAGAAGGGTATTGACAAGCTGGAATCTGTGCAGAGGAAGGTTGCCAAGATTGTCAAGAGTCTGGAAACCAAGCCTTATGAGGAACGGTTGAGGGAGTTGGGTATGTTTAGCCTAGGAAAGAGGAGACTGAGGGGAGCTATGACAGCCATCTTCAACTATCTAAAGGGTTGTTACATGGAATAGGGAGCAAGCTTGTTTTCTCCTGCTCCAGAAGGTAGGACTTTAACTAATGGATTCAAGTTACAAGAAAGGAGACTCCAGCTAACCATCAGCAATAACCTTCTGACAGTAAGAGCTGTCTGACAATGGAACAGACTCCCATGAGAGGTGGTGGAGGATTTTAGGCAGAGGTTAGATGGCCAACCATCATGTATGATCTTGTTGAGATTCCTGCATTGCAGGAGGTTAACTAGATGACTCTCAGAGTCCCTTCCAACTCTACAATTCTATGATTCTATGTGGCTTTGTTTATGTGTTTGGTAAAGTCACATCGCACCCTGCCTCCCTGAAGGGTGCCCATGGCAGTTAGCGACATGAAATCAAATAAAAAATATGCAGTATATACAGGGCTGTCTTAAGCATATCTGGTCCCCCTCCTCCCATTTCCCAGAGTTTTTTAGGTAGGACAGTGTGGCCGGTGGGGCTGAAGGAGGTGGACAGCAGATGGAGGACAGCTGCTCCGGCGGGGAAGAAGTGGAGACTGGCCGCTTCATGCCACGGTGGACATGGCAGGCGGAGGCTCCAGGCATGGCACTGAGGGCGAGAGTGGTGACCTGATGCCAGGAGGTGCTGTGTCCAGCCTCCGCCTTTTCCCTGGCACCCTCCAGAACTTGGCGCCCTGGCACCCCGCGCCACTAGCCTCTATGGGTAAGACGCCCCTGAGTATACAATAATTTTATAAAGTCATAAAACTCCAGTGCCTAGCAATACCTATCAACTTCCAAAGGTCTTCTTCAAGTTCCAAACATGGTCAGGGGGAGGGGACTGCCTTTGTGGAGGGAGCTCTAGAAGCTAGGCGCTCAGTATAGAGGAAAGGTTGCTCTGCATATGATCTAGAAATGGGCCTGGCAGATCTAGAAATGGGTCCTGGAGATAACCCTAATGTGACATAACTTTAAAAAGACTACATAGGACAGAAAGGGTTTGTATATACACAGAAAGTGCCGGTAGTGCATGCCCTTGAGTGCCCCCTGAAAGAAAGCACTGCCCAGAAAGTCCTGGATCTAAATGAAGCAATAGCCTGACTAAGTAAAAGGCAGCTTCCTATGTTCCTGTGATGATGTTCATCAAGCAAGTGACGGATGGGCCCATTCCACTCTTCGAAACTCATAAGAGTGAGCAGCTCCTTGAGGGATTCTGGAGCTGGCTCAAGGCAGAAATGTTATAATTTTCTTTTCTCTGTAGAATGGGCTGTTGTTTCCGAGGAGTCGATCTGGCCCTGATAGAGTCATAAAAATATATTTGCAGAGAGCAAACAATCCACTCTTCGCTAAACTAACAATGTTCTCTCCTCCACATTGTCCCCCTGCCAGTCATTTTCAGCTCTCTCGCTGCTCGATAGTTGTTGCCAAGAAGGCCTGCCGGAAAAAAAAACACTGGCTTCTTGTCTGTGCCTTGCAAGTCTTCCTGGGCAGTTGAAAACTACAGGTAACACTGCAGTATATTACATCTTGAGAGAGTGCTGGGCTGAAGGGTACTTTGGGAGTCTGAAATAGTTGTTGAAAGCTATTTGCTGTCTGGTTTCTAGGAGACCGCATGACTCACTGCATCTTTCCTCACCATCTACACTTCTCAAGCATTTATCAACTAATGTCCTTGATAAAGACTGATAAAAATCTGGGGGGTTGGGGTGGGTGGAATTAGAGAAGGCATATGAAATTATTATTGAAGATAAAGACTACTCAACAAAAACCCAAGGGTATATTCTTGCTACAGCTGGGAATAGAAGCATGCAAAATCATTTATGAGGCTTGTTTCTTATTTTTCTTGCTTCCTCAAAACTTAATCCAGCGCTTGCTATTTTTACTTCAAAGAGAAGATGGAGGAAGAAGAATGGGCATGATCCAACCAAAGTTAATGTATAATCCTTTGCATGTTCACTCAGAAGTACTTCCCAATCTGTACATGAGCTTAAATGATCTTGCCAAAGTCTGTCTTTCTTTCTTTCTTTCTTTCTTTCTTTCTTTCTTTCTTTCTTTCTTTCTTTGGCGATCACTCGTAACTGAGTAAGATTTTCTTCCATAAACATGGTTTTAACAATGAATTAAATGAGGTGACTGTGGAGGCCAATTCTGGATCCACACGTCCTTCCACAGTGGGGACATTGGTTTCTGGGTGGGAGTTGATCACGGTGTGGATTTGCCAAATGTGCCTTCCTCTTGGCACATTTCTCTCTTGTGTCCTGAGTTCAAGTGTCGTCAAAGCCCATGTTTCATGTTCACTGATAATATTTGGGATTTTGTTGCTGCAGTGGGGCTGTGGTGGAGCTATTAAAGACCTAAAGATGAATCTGTATGTTGAAGCTCAGTCCAAGGCTGGTGAGCTGTCCTGGCACATTAAATCAGGAGGGCAAGGTGGACCTGCTCCATCACACTTATTAATGAGGAAAGCACCTTGTCTGTCCCAAAGGCACCATGGTGATCATAGAGCCATTTGCTGTAGCTGTACTGCAACATGTAGCTTCATACTGATGCAACTTTTTCGCTGTGTATCTTTCCATATAAAACAAGGGCTTTATACATCAAGTCATGCTCCTTGGACATGCTCAGCTAGCAGCTGCTCACATTGCTAGTTGGGCATTAGAGAACATAATCTCACCACCTGGCCCAGGTTGAGGCTCTGGTAGCCTCAGTGGCCCAGAGTGCCTTCCATCAGCTTTGGTTGGTGGCCCAGCTATGCCCCTATATGGACAGGGATAGCCTAACTACTGTTGTCTATGCTCTGGTAACCTCAATGTTAGATTACTGCAATGTGTTATACATAGGGCTGCCTCTGAAGATGGTTCAGAAACTTCAGCTAGTGCAGAATTCAGTGGCCAGGTTGCTTGCCGGAGCAAAACGGTTTGAGTGTATTACACTGATCCTGGTCTGACTGCAATGGCTACCAATTAGTTTTCAGGCTCAATTCAAAGCACTGATTTTGACCTATAAAGCCTTAAACAGCTCAGGACTGCAATACTTTAAGGACCGCCTCTTTCCATATGAATGTACCCAGACCCTGAGATTATCTTCTGAGGCCTTCCTTCATGTGCCCCCTCGAGAGGTCTAGAGGGTGGCAACACGAGAACAGGCCTTGTCTGCAGTGGCTCCCTGTCTGTGGAATGCTCTCCCCAAGGAAGTTTGCCTGGTGCCTTCATTATATACTTTAGGTGCCAGGCAAAAACATTCCTTTTTAACCAGGTCTTTGTTTGATTTGATTGACATCCTATGCCCTTTTAAAATGTGGGTTGGGAGTGTTATTGGGTTGTTTTTTAATTTTGATGATGTATTTTGTGGTTATATATTTTAATTTTATTCTGTGAACCATTCTGAGACCGCCAGATATAGGGTGGTATATACATTCATAATAATAATAATAATAATAATAATAATAATAATAATAGGAAGCTCAGAAAATGTCCCAGGAAAAGTGTCCCTGCCCCCTGCTTGGGGATATCCCGTAATCACAGTGAGAAGCCAGCCACACACAAACTTGCCCCACGAACATCTTCATTAGACGTGAGGGCTGCTGTGCTGTCAGTGAGGGCATGAAGCAGCATGCACCATATACATTACAATATAAATACAAGAGTCAAATAAGCAGCTTGCTCTGAGCAAAATGGGCTCTGCTTTGTCAAGGGTTCCAAACAGATGTTTGTCCTAACCCTGCTTCCAAGGATGAAGCTAGCATTTTGCCTCCGCTGCATGTCTTATCCCTGCACTGTTCGTGCATACAGCAAGGAGGAGGAAGACTTTGGCTTAGCAGCAGAGGGATATTTTGCATGCAGAAGGTATCAGATTCAATTCCTGGCATATCCTGTTGAAAAGGTTCTCATGTAATGGGTCTGGGAATGATCTTGGTCTGCAACCATGGACAGCTGCTTCCAACAAGAGTAGACAGTGATACAGAGCAATGATCACTGTAGGGGCATGCATCCTATTCAATAAGTCAATACACAATAAGTGGCAGCCACACCCTTACACACTTTTCCCTCCAATCCCAAAGCAAAAAATCCATGGTTTGCAAGGACCAGTTGAAAGGACTCACTTCCTGCTATAACTTAGCCATCCAGCAAGTGTCAGTCATTTAAGAAGCCCAGATACAATGCTTAATAAACATCCAAATGGGGCATATTCTTTGGGAGGGCAGTTTGCCTGACAAAGCACAGTGAATAATTAAAGGAAGGGATTAGTCCCATGATACTAGTAATAATGTAACATTAATACTTCACAGCTTTGCAACACTTTACCTCTTCAAAACACAGAGGAGCAGTAATGTATGCAGACCATTTGTGAATAAAATTGTAAATGGCTTGCAACTTGTTTGTGATGGCCTGCGAGTGGGTGCAGATTAGCATGCAGAAAGGTAAGCAAGGGGTGGAGGCGAGGGGGTAGGATTTTGATGTAGGCTACAAAAGAACGGTCAACTGCTATTGTAAAGTGTACAGATTGTATCTAATAGAAAGAGAGTGATATTTGAGTGCATTTCCATAACAACAGGTAACTGTTGTCAAATATGAGACCTACGTAATGAGACCTTCACCCTTATAGTGCAAAGAAGACAGTCACAGTGTTAACAAAATGCTGGGAAAAAGGAGAAGAGGTTCTTGTTGATAGTAATAGGGTGGCAGGAATGAACCACAACATGCAGAACAAGGCCATTTTAATGCATGCTCCATTATGTCAGCCAAAGTTCATCACCACCTGGTTTAGGTGCAAATTCATCTAGCTCATAATGTTTGAATTCAGACCAATTTATCCCAAGTGTTCTTCCCCAGTTCTAAATGTAACATGAGATTCTGTATGTGTGCTGTCACTAACTCAGCGCCTATTGGGTAATTTTCAATTACTGTATGTCCTACTGAGTATACCCATTGAAATTAATGAACCTAAGTTAATTATACCGTTATTTTCAATGGGTCTGCTCTGAGTAGGACTAGCGTTGTATACAACTCATAGTTTTGTAGACCCACAAACAATTATTGTAACAGTCAATCACTTTGTCTCACTGAACTGCTTATTGGTTTCTGAGAAACTATAGTCATCTCCATAACGACGCAGGTGGTGCTGTGGTCTAAACCACAGAGCCTAGGGCTTTCTGACCAGAAGATTGGTGGTTCAAATCCCCATGGCGGTCCCAGCTCCTGCCCACCTAGCAGTTCGAAAGCACGTTAAGTGCAAGTAGATAAATAGGTACTGCTCTGCTGGGAAGGTAAATGGTGTTTCTGTGTGCTGCTCTGGTTCACCAGAAGTGGCTTAGTCATGCTGGCCACATGACCCGGAAGCTGTTTGCAGACAAACGCTGGCTCCCTCAGCCTATAGACCAAGATGAGCACGCAACCCCAGAGTCATCCACAACTGGACCTAACGGTCAGGGGTACCTTTACCTTTTTGTAGTCATCTCCATGTGTGAGCCACAAATGGGGCTACATGAAAACCAAGGGACTGTGTTGGTAGCCCCACCATCAAGATTGTGCAGCTCCTTCCAGCCCCTCATGCACTGAGAGTTAACTTCTGAGGTGAGGGACCATTTCTATGCATCTAGGTTTCCTCTGTGATTCCAAACTGTGTGAGGAGCCTCCTACATAAATAGAAAAGACTACTTAATTCAAAACTTAATGCTCAATATGTGAAGGGCCAGGGATCACATGATTTCAACAGTAGAACTTAAAAGTGCAGCCCCGCAGCTCTCTTGCATATGTGTTGTACTATTGTATGAGGAGTACATGGACTGGGCTTATATGAGCAGACCATCCAACTCTGCAGCCTTTTGTGTGGTGGCTTTTTCCCCTTCTGAGTTTGGATCAGTGAATTCCCTTACTTGATTCTTGCAGACGTTGTATGTGACTGCTGTCCCCCTTCCACAGCTAAAACCCAGGGGTGTTTCTGGGCACTTGAGTGAGAGGGGAGGTTCAGTTTCCAAGTAGATTTCTGCCATGGCTGGTGCTGGGGAATGCAGTTCTGACGGGGGGAGTGGGGCGTGTAGTAATAGGATGGGGCACAGGTTATGTGCCCATAAGACAAGCTCAAAAAGAACTCGTAGTAGCTTTTCCCTTCATAAAGGCTGAGCCAATTCTGTTTGAGCAGAGAAAAGCTGCCCATCACATGCAGTTTCACAGGACTGCCATCTTCTTCGCTAAAAAAAATATATGTTTAAGACGCAGCCTAAAAAGGCTTACTTAGTAACTATGGATGGAAGTATGGCTGTTGGACTGCCACAATTTGCATGTTCATTAGAGAACAGGATTGGAAATCACACAAGCAAATATTAACATTATTCACTACCAGCATTTTTAAAGTCTGCAAGCACCATGTAAATAATGTTATCGTTTTCTGCATTTTTTATGTTTCCCTTCCATTGAAATTGATTGTGTAATTAATTACATTCGTTTCAACCATTGCAAAGAGTGAGATGAACAATGTAGGTTTTAGCGGAAGCTGAGCTGCAGTGGAACAGCAAGTGCGCTGATTGTGAGAAATGCAGGATAGGATGAAAAATCGTCCCGCTGAAATAAAAGCAAGGCTTACCCCAAAAACTTCCATTAGACCTGCTGTTTTGATGCACTCAAGAGAAAGTTATTCCTACTAAACTTGAATTCATTTTTTTCATCATCGCTGTCTGCTCTGAAGGGTGTACAATTGTGAAGCCTCAAAGGCAGATGGGAGCTTGTAATTGAATGTGTGAGTGGTGTGCGATTTGACTAGCGTTCAAGAGAACACAGTTCTGTTCCAATACTCTTTTTCCCCAAGCTGTCATGGGCACTGGATAGTAGCCTCTCCAGCTGATTAACCAGTGACATTGACAGCCTTTACCTGCAGGCCTTGCCAGTCCTCCCAAGCCAAAACAGCAGTTTCACCACAACAGGGTTATTTAATGGAACAAAACACAGTTCCAAAAAAGGTATGAGAGCAACAGAAGCACCACAAGTTATTTCACCGTGCATTTCCCATCTAAGAGAAAGATTCACATGGTTTGTTGCAGTTTTGAATATCTGGAGGCAGAGAGTCAAGCTCACTGTTGTGCTAAATTTTCGAAAGCAAATATTTTCACTACCAAAGTAGTGCAAAATGTTCCCAGAAATGTCTGCTTGGACACTTTGTTTGGCCTTGGTCACAACCACCAGTCAGTTGCTGTCTCAGCACCATTAAATAATAAAACAAAACCTTTCACACTAATGATTCCAAGCCAGTTAGGAATTGTGCTTTCCGGCAGGACACCACATAGCAATTCACATTTGTTTGTACATGGTGATGTCACAAAGCAAATTCAGATTCAAGCCAATCCTTCCTGCTCTCCTTTGGAAATGTCATTGTGATGGCACTATGTAGACAAACAGATTTTGCTACATAACATCCCAAAGCCAATTTAGAGAGAGGGTAGGAAATACTGTCCTCATTTTTGCTTTAATTCTCAGTTTCTCCTCAATTGTCAAAATGTAAAAAGCAAATAAATCCAAGTAGTACAGTGGTACCTTGGGTTACATACGCTTCAGGTTACATACGCTTCAGGTTACAGACTCTGCTAACCCAGAAATAGTGCTTCAGGTTAAGAACTTTGCTTCAGGATGAGAACAGAAATTGTGCTCCGGCAGCGTGGCAGCAGCAGGAGGCCCCATTAGCTAAAGTGGTGCTTCAGGTTAAGAACAGTTTCAGGTTAAGTATGGACCTCCAGAACGAATTAAGTACTTAACCTGAGGTACCACTGTAATGGATTTCTGTGGAGGGTTTTAATCAGTCCTATATAGTCCTAAATTTCTCAACACCTTCACCTATTGAGAAATAAAGTTTGCAGTCCAGGTTTACCCAGGTTTTCTAGGGAATGGAATTTTGTCAACTTACATCAAGTATGCTTAAGTCTGAATTCCCAATAATAAATATACTGGAGAAATAAGGAGGGGGTAGGCATGTGCAAAATTTGTAGAAAGAGTCACCAGAGTGCTCTCACTCTTAATCTGTAGAATACTTGGGTCTCTTTGGGGTATTGTTTCTTGCTCTTGGTATTAGCAATCTGCATAAGATAATACAGAAAAGGTCAAAATGATGAATTTTAGCCTGATGCAGGCAACTGGTGGGGGGGCATGGTGAATCTGCTGAACTGAAGTATGCTAAGAGGAAACTTTTATCATCCAAGCCTTCATTAAATGGTATAAATAATAAGAGAGAAGTCTCTGCCATTATAAATTGCACCCCGACAGAGTGCTGTTTATGGACTAAGCTTCATGTCATGTATCAAGAATAGAACAGAAGGTACTTATTCTCTGTTTATAAAAATTTTACCTGCAGGCACAGAGAGTCTCCAGGTCGATATCATTAAGGTAAGCAGGCGTCTGCTCTGAGTCCCTCAAGCGATCTTCTTGCTACATTTCTGTAAAAGACGTTGTAGGAAGGGTCTTCAGAATGAGTTGGAAAACAATGTAATGACATGCCAAATCGGGCAGATTAATCATCGTTCAATCACAGATGGGACAGGGAGGCCACTTATCTTAATGTACGGAAAGCCAGTCTCCACTTAGTACTGCTTGACGCAGTCTCAGTGTTCCCTTTTAGCCTGGCAGAGACCCAGAGAGATGTGCTGATGCTCTGATGCTCAAACACTCCAGTTGCTGAATACTGGAGTCTGATCCCTTGGTACGTCTGATTAAAGCCAATGATCAATACTCAACTTTGAGAAAAACTGGTGCTGGGTGTATTACAGATGACGTCCCATGAATAAATAAACTTCGATAATGGCATTTGTCTTACAATAGAGCTCATGTATAATTGAGCACAAATAATGTGCATTAAAAGAACACCTAGCATGCTCATTGCCAAAAGAAAGAGTTAATTGATTTCTCTCTTCTGGGAACTCCTCTCATAACAAGGCAAGAGATAGGAAAAAGGTTGTCTGCTGTTATAATGAATGCAAAGTACCTGCTCAGTGCATTACTGTAGTTGCACCAGGTCTTTCTTTCAATTGCCATTTAATGGCCTTTATAGAACCCGGTTCTTTAACTCGCTAAAGACTTCAGATAGGTCCCACACTTCTCATCTGGATAGAAAGGGTCTAGGACCTGATCCAACTTTTGCTGAAATCGAGATTTAAATTTGGCCTGAGGTCAGTTCCATGGAACACTGCACTTCCCTCAGCTTTGCAAATGTATTTAATTGAATCAAAATGAATTCAAATGGACACTTGGGGGAAGAACAAACTCAGTGCATTTTTTGGACTTGAACAAAGCATGGCTGCCTCCTCTTAACAGAACACCTGTATAAATGATCTCTCTCTCTCTCTCTCTCTCTCTCTCTCTCTCTCTCTCTCTCCTTTATAGATGAATGACTTTTAATCCAGTAACATTCCCTTTCCCCATCAAAGGCAAAAAGGCAGTCCTGGGTTGCAACCTGTGTGAGATGAAAATTAGAGTGATTTGTACTTTGCCACAAGGCTGGTGCACACACAGTAACACATCTGTTCATTATGCTCTCCGAAAAGTTGGAATGGATATTGTTGTTGACTTTGGGGATTAATGCCAGCTAGCCTAGGATACCAAATGCTTATGTTTTAGCAATCTTTCCAAGACGGAGAACAAAACAGGACATAATTTCCTCTGACATCATCTCAAAACATGGCACACTCTCTAACTTTGCCGTCCATAGGTGATCTGCCATCTGGATCCAGTTAGCACATTGCATTTAATTGCTGGATCACAGCACTGAAATTAGAGCGTATTCCATATAACTTGCAGGGAAATTGCATCGAATCCCATTTCATCTGCACGTTTACAATGTATAACAAGCTACATTTCTTGACTTCCTCCATAGTTCTTTGACACAGACAAAGTTACACCGACAGTGATATGGCCAGCTTTTTATTAGGGGGCTCTGCACATTTTTCATGTAGCGAGCTTTCAAACAAAATTGGGCTGAGGAAAGATCGAACTGTTCTGACATATATACAGAATGGGTGGTTTCTGTCGCCCTTTGAAGGAATGAACGAGGGGAGGAAATTCTTAGCAGGAAACAACAAATTTATTTAGATACATTTCTCTTTCTGTAGCAATGCAATGTTTTACATCCTGTGTTTTATTAAGTTCAGTCTTTCTTGTGTTTAAATTCAGATTTGCCAGATAAGTGAGGGGGGGGGGAGGTGTCACTGCCATGCTTGTGTGGATTTCAAAGTGTTAATGATCTAAAACCTCAACTTCTAGGAAGTTGTTGGTACCAAAGGTGGCAGAATAGTTTTTGCACAGGCCCAGACTTGAAAGACAGTTCACATAAACAGTTTCTGAACCCGGAAGGGAATGGGGGAGCCAATCTGTGCTGGTTTCCCAACACTTCAACTCTTGCCCCCTTCCTCTTCTTCAGCCTTTTAGTATGAGCTGCTCACTGTCACAGGCTCTCCTTGTTCACTAAAGCCTGTTGCTTCTTCAGCATCCAACCCCCCACCACCCCATTCTCCCACTGACCTCTACTCAGTGTCCCACCACCAACCCCCAGGCTCTGAGCCTTCCTCCTCTGTGGCCTCCCTTGGGGGTTCCCCAGCTGGTACCTCCCACTACTCCTCATCATCTAGGTAGTCCCTGACAAGCAGATTGAAGTACAATCCTCTCCCTTGTGCCCACAGCCCATCACTTACCAAAGCCGTCCTCCTATCCATCACATGCTTCCAGTAACTCAGATACTCCGGGATGCTCACCTTACTTCAGCCTAAGTTTTACATGTGCGAAGGAGAACAAGCAGAGTCCTGCATTATTTATTTATTTACTTACTTACTTACTTACCTACTTACTTATTTACTTATTTATTGTGTGTATTTTATATATTTTTATACAGTCTTTCTGCAAACCACCGTGGTGAAGAAGAGAAGAGTTGGATTTGATATCCCGCTTTATCACTATCCGAAGGAGTCTCAAAGCGGCTAACATTCTCCTTTCCCTTCCTCCCCCACAACAAACACTCTGTGAGGTGAGTGGGACTGAGAGACTTCAGAGAAGTGTGACTAGCCCAAGGTCACCCAGCAGCTGCATGTGGAGGAGTGGAGACGCGAACCCGGTTCCCCAGATTACGAGTCCATCCCTCTTAACCACTACACCACACTGGCTCTCTGGCACACTGACACCACTGGCACACTGGTGGTATACAATCAATTAATAAAGTGAATTGATGGGGACAGGTAAAGAATCTTACCTTGACTAGGGCATACGCAGACTGCTCCCAAGGGCTAGATGTAGCGATGGGGGTGAAATTTAATTCAGTTTAGATTTATAGATGAACCTACCTAGTTCTCATTTTACGATTTTTCAAGAGCACTTACTTTCTTTATTTAAAAATGCAAGTGTGGAGAATTGAACTTAAGAGTGGAAAAATGAGAAATTGAAGTTTTCAGATTTGTCCATCGTTATCTGGATGATCATTGGGTCAGGGTGCCAGGAATTGTGTGTACCAATTCCCTTCCCCACTCCGCCCCCAGTGCCCTTGCATGAATGGGTGTCCGGCTTTTGTACCCTGCTCTATTGTTGTGCAATCTGACAGGGGAATTATCACGGCCATCAATAGGATTAGTATTATTTATTTAGATGACTACAGAGTTGGTTCCTTCTTCTGTTTTGTATGGGTTGTGTGCAAAAATTATGGAAATGCTTTCCTAAACTTTCAAAAATATTGAAGGGAAAGTGTGGCAGTGTTTATAGTCTCAGGAAAACTTGCCCGCGCTTTAAATCTATAATTCTTGAATATAATATTCTTGTTTCATGGGAGAATGAGCTTCCAGCCACAAAGCAACAAATCAGTTCATTTTCCAGTGAACCTGTCACAGTCCCATCTTTGAACAAGACCACAGGTGTCCCCATTGTCAGCTGTGTAGGGTATACACTGGGGGGTAGGGGGTGGGGGAGAAGTTGGAAGGAAAGCACATACATTAGAGAGTGCTGTACTGGAAAGACCAAATGGCTCTAGGGACTGGAAATAGGATAAAAACCCTTTCGTGAGGTCACTGTTTTCACATCCAGCTCATCTAATAGCTTTGATCAGCGACCTAGATGGTGTTAGTTCAGTTCCGAGAGGACATGTGTCAACATTACAGGAACAAGCGTCACTAATTGGCACTCTGGTTACTAATAAAAGATGTGAGCCCAACAACTCAGAGGGCATAGAAACTGAACTTATCCCTTACTCCTTGGTCTGCATCCTCTCCCTAAGACTAGAGAACACTGACAAGGTGGTGTGTGAAATTTCACACTGCTCCTTCGCATTGGAATATAGAGAAGACAAGTCCCCAAAGACACCTGCCTTGACATCTTTAATGAGGTCCAAAATCTAAAGAGCAAAAAGCAAGAGAGAGAAACAACACTTTGTACTGGCAAAGGAAATCCAGCCAATTAGGGCCTATTATTCCCCGCAGAGAGAAATCTCACAGATTCAGCAGAGTGCAGTGGAAGAGGAGGAAATCTTTGTAGTGCTTCCCACTTCCATTAGTTGGACCAAGACTCCTTTTGTAAGCACGGTCACCTGATTTATTTCTCCAAGGCATAAAGTAACTGCACAGTTGTAGGGGAAATGGTCCGAATAAAGTAAAGACCAATGTTAGCTTTATTTCTCAATGAAATAGCAATCCCAGTTAGTTATTTTGCTTTAATAGCAAGGGCTGAAATACACAGCTCCTGACAGGAGTCCCAATCTATCCACAATGCATAAGATCACACGGAGAAGGACAATTTGTAAATGGTGGATCAAAAAGAATATTAACAGCAGTGGAGCAGAGGGCTCATTGGCAGGAATTTCCATCCCAGCAATGGAATGTACCATATCCACCCACAACTTTTATTTTGACCAAATGTAGATATTTAAAACATACTGGGCATACATTTAAAAGCATATGACTTTCTCCAAAGAATTCTGAGCACTGTATTTGGTAAGGGTACTGGATATGGTAGCTCTGTGAAGGGGAAACTACAGTTGCCAGGATTCCTTGGGGGAAGTCTTGTGCTTTAAATGTGCATTGAATTTGCTTTAAATGCATAGTGTGGCTCTGTCCCCAAGTCTATACAGAGCCCTTATATCCCCAGTTTGATCTCTGAGACAATCTGCAGTCATTACGTTGGTTGTTCCCCAATTTGGCAAGGCTCATTTGACGACAACAACAAACCGAGCCTTTAGTGTTATCAGCCCAAGTTTATAGAATACCCTACCAACAAATGTTACTCAGGCACCTTCTGTTTCACCTTTTAAATGCCTACTGAAAACTCTGCTATTCTGTCTAGCTTATTATGAATATATATTTCCATAATAGTTGCATTGCTGTAAACTGCCACTATATATATATATATATGAATAGTGGTAAATAAATAAATAAATAAAACAAGGAGGGAATATGTCATTATGAAAGAAGCTCATGATTCTGGAATTTCTACAGAACATGGTCTGACTGTCCCAGTCACAGCCCTATGATAGTACCTTGGCTATTTCTACAAACCACATCAATGGTTTCATTCCGATATTTCCCCACAGATGTTTCACAATAATCATAAGAACGAAACAAATAGTTATATTTCATTATAGCAACCTAATCTTAAAGGGTTATTGTCATAACAATAAGTTCACTTTCTGCTTCCCAGGAAAAAAGAAGCATCAACATCTGTTGCTTTCACTTCTCTCTTTTGCAAAAAGCACCACTTGTGGTGACAATTCCATCCTGTCATTTGGCTCTGTAATAGTACAGTCCTGTGCATGTTTCTACAAGAGAAAAAAGCTGAGATCAGTGGGACTTACCCTATCATAAGTATGTTTAGGATTGCAGCTATAATGTGCTCAGATGGGAAATATATCCACAAAATCAGGGCCAGTCCTACCATAAGGCAAAGTGAAGCAACTGCCTCAGGCAACAGATACTGGTGGGCTGGGAAGTTGGCAACACAGAGGACATGGCTGTGTGAATCATTCAGCCTGCCTTTTGCTCTCTAAGATCGCCTGCTGGCCTAAGGAGGCTGCTGCCCTATCACCAGGGTTGAAATAAGTTCCCGTCAGTTTCTGCCTGTGGAAATGAGGGGCATCATCTTGTCAGTTGTCTCAGGGAGCAAAATTTCTTAGTCCAGCCCTGCACATGATTCCTGGGACTATTCTGCTTTAAACTGGGGTGGGTGCGGTGTCTTGAGTTTGAATCCTCCCGCATGCAAAAAGAAACTCCAAAAAAAAGTATTTGCACATGAAAACTGAGCATGTCAGGAGAGGGTACCAACCTGGAATGTTTCTGCATACTATACTATCATCCCATGGCAGAGTGTTTTCTTTTTGGTGGAGCATTTAATTTTGTAATTCCTGTTGTGTATTGAGTCAAAGGATTTTATATCTGTATTATTATTGTCTGTATTGCATTAGGGTAAAGTAACTGCCTTTTGGTTCCAGAGGGTATAGCTACTATTGGTTCATTTAAGCTGCTGTATTTGGATCCTCTGTCTTATTGGTTTCCTCCAAAAGGCAGGACTGTGATTGCCTGATATTGTTCCCTCCAAAATGTATCCTTTCTAGCTTGTTCCCTGTCCCTATAAATGTAGCTCTCCCCTCCTCAAGTCTCAGTCTTGTTTGCTTTAATAAAGAAGTGTTACTAGAGAACTGTCTCCAGCATATTATGTCAAGTGAGCTGAAATCACAAACCCCAGGTCACAACAATTCCCTTACTTTGTTGTAAAATGGAGCAGTCCTATGAAGGCTAGAAAGAAGGTCCTATGAAGAGCTTTTCTAAAGTGTAGATTGCACCCAGCTTTCTATGGCTGTGTACACACACCATACATTTTAATCACATTGGAAGCACATTATCCCCTCCCCCCCAAGGATCATGGGAACTGCATTTTATCCTTCACAGAACTATAATTCCCAGCACCCTTAACAAATTACAGTTCCTGGGGTTTTGGGGGACATGTGTCCTTTAGATGTATTGTATGTGCATAGACCAGATATTCAGTATTGATGCACAGAACATACAGGCAACCCCCTATTTACATGTGCTCAATATGCACGGGATTGCACATATGTGCAGAACCCAGAAGTGACTCAAGAACGACACAAAAACATCACATTGGGGGCAGAATGGGGTGGGGTGGAGGCGGAATGGAATGGAATGTTTGCAGGCTTTTTCATTTGTGTTTCAAATGTACGCTGATACGTGTGGTGCCTCAGAATGTAACTCCCATGCTTGTATTTAAATATTTTTAACTCTTTGCCCTAATAAGGTTACTACCAAGGGTGAAATTGTATTAATAATGGCATCTGCACTGATAAGACCTTATTCTTGAAACTTCTAGAAGAAGTAGAAATATAAATGTTTGGTGAAATGTTTGTTGCCTTTCTGTTTTTTAACATTGTTGAAATAGATTTTATTCCATCAGCCTCCATCTTTTTATCCTGTCACATATGATTTCAACTCAGAATTTTAGCAAGACTATTTGCCACATGTAGGCAATTCATTTAAAAGTGTCTATTTATTGGGGTATTCAATAAAATATATGATGAGCAAACAACATCGAAAGAACATCAACATGCAAAACTTGTAAGAGCAGACATTAAAGAGGCCTTGAGAACCTCATTAAATCAATCAGGCTTGTTTTCCTTCTAAGAGAATGAAAGTTCACAGCATATAGAACAAACTTGCTGCAAATTCACAATTAAAGTTTACAGAAGAGAAACAACATGAAATTGGTCTGTAGTTCAGTCGCTGCTCAGCTCTCGCCAGCCCATGTCATGTCCCCCTGTTGGTTCCTCTATACACCCTTGCCCAGCACAATTTCACATTTATTAGCCCTGGGCTAGGGGTAGTCAAAACTGGTATGGCATACCCTCCAACACCACATCATCAAAATCTTCCCAGACGCCATCTTCCTATTTTTTCTCCTGAGAGCACAACCACCATTTTGGGAACTGTGATCTTGTGCAATTTCGTGCCACAATATCCTACCAAAAACAGTGCTTTGGTAGGCATGGCACCCCAAAACACGTGTTTTGGAGTGCTGCGCAAGATCGCAGCACTGAATAAATAGTTTTTTGGGGGGGATCATGGCACGAAATCACACAAGATCACAGGGCCCAAAATGGCCATCGATCTCTCAGTAGAAAAAATATGGTCTGTCCCAGTTTTTCTGGGACACTTGTAGAGTATGGGTATGGACCATGTACTGGCAGTATCAGTAACCACCGGGCCAGTATTGAAAATGAGCTCCAAGAACAATTTACAAGAAGATCCAAGAATCATGATCTACAGCAGGAATGGGAACCCTGTGGCCTAAGGGATGTTGTTGAACTACAACTCCCATCATCCCTGACCATTGGCCATGCTGGAGTTGAAGTCCAGCAACATTTGAAGGGCCACAGATTCCCCATCACTGATCTAAAGGAAAGTCAAACCAAGGTTCCCATCCAAGGATGCTGAAAGATGGATGCAGCTATTTTTAATGCAGGTTAGGTAGGAAGGCTGGAGATGCACAGCACAGAAAGTAAGGGCAGAAGCCAGTCGAAAACAAAGAGGAACAGGAGCCTGCCTTAGTCAGACCACTGGCTCAGTGTTGTCTGTTTATTTAGAGTTGACTCTGCCACTGCTTCAGAGACCTCCCCTAGCTAATTTATAGCCAGGTCAGGTAAAGAAGGACCATTTGGCAGCCTGCAATTGGAAACAAGAGAAGAGAGAGCCTTGGAGGCAAATAAAAGTACAAATTAATCAACCCGATGAATAACACTCTTCCTGGGTGCACTGGTGAAACACAGTGACTTTCTCTGTCCTATCCACTATGCTGCAAAGTGTGAAATCCAAGCATCTTGGAAATTTGATTGGCAGATTAAGTATCACTTGGACTATTCTGGTGATTTGAATTTGCCAGATGCAAGCGTGGAAAAACACAAAAGCACCTGCTGTCTCCTGAGGCCGATGTGAAAATGAGGTTATATCTCCTGAGCATATGTTTTGCAAACGAAACCTCCACACAACACACTTTTTTATTTTTCTGATATGCAAAAACAAACTGTGCTTTGGAAACCAGGGAAAGTCTAATTAAAGTCAAATCAGCGGGGTGTCGGGGGGAGCCCTTTCTCAACTATGCTATTTTTTGTTCCGCTTTTGCGAAGTCTTTATTTCATCTTTCTTTGTCTTCATGTCTGGGCTCGGAGTCAGCTCAAAAAGCTGATTCCAGAAGAGAATTAGACTACTGGCAGCTGCTGTGATTGCCATGAACCCAACAGACATACAGCAAACTCAGAAACCCAGAAGGGTTTGCTTAACATAATGTATATGGTGAAAGGGGTTAATCTAACTGTAACATCCCTAAATTCACTGATGAAATGCAGTTTTTCTTCTCTGCTAGTCCAGCTCCTTCACTGAGGACAGGAAGAGGAACATGTAAGGTTCCTTCTGTAAAACAATGGCAAACACATAAGTTTCCATTTCCTTCCTCTTTTTTCCTTATGGGATTGCACCTGCTTAACTGCTGATTTGCCATTGTGGCAAATCACCGTGGAATTCCTAAGCACTGCAAAAGTATATAAATATAGATATAGTGTACTGTATTTCTATCTTAATGCTACTAGGCTACTAGGCTAAAGCATTCCTAAAGGCTACTATTTGTGCTAAAAGAAATGTATCGGTCATATCCCCCACTGCAAACTTTTTTAAAATGGCAAATTAAGTCACAAGACTTTGGTGAAGCAGTTTTGCAACTGAAGTGTTCCTCTTCAGATCCTTTCATAACAAAGAACAGTATGAGACAAAAGGAACCGGAATCCATTTAGTTCAAAAAACCAGCTGCATCCAAAAATTCCTATTAGATTATCAAGCATAATAGGAGCTATCCAAATATATATATAAATTAAAAAAATTATCCAGTAGCACCTTAGAGACCAACTAAGTTTGTTCTTGGTATAAGCTTTCGTGTGCATGCACACTTCTTCAGATACCAGTTAGGATATCTCAAAATATAGTATGCCGTAAATGAACAGCAGGTAGTATGCTGGAGATTCCTGTAGGACAATTTAATTTAATTTACTTTATTTAGATGTTTAACCTGCCTTGACTCCGACAGCTGAGAGCAGGTGGCAACATTAACACCAATTTATAACATAGCATTTAAAACATTGCAAGATAAAACTTGCATGATAAGAGAACAATTTAATTTAATTTACTTACCCAACATTTAACTTGCCCTATCTTTGAAGGCTTAGAGCAGGTGGTTGCTTGCTTTTATTATTTTTTTAATGATGTCTATTATTGTTGTTTACACCTAATTTTAAGTTGTATTGCAGCCCACCTTGCAAGGTTAATGTATTTTATGCAGTAAGCAATGAGTTTTCTATTCCCTCAGTATTTTAAACATCTTTTAAATATATTTTATAACATTTAAAACACATTTTAAGTCCCTGCCAAATTTATTATGATTAATGGGTGCCAATACATTTTTGCTAGGTTTTTTGAGTTGTTGATTTTAATTATCACACATTTTATTGTACTGTGTGTTCTGTATTGTATAAAATGGGTGACTATATACATTTAATTAATAAATGTCAATAAGGACTCTCAGTGGCATCTGCAACTATTATTCAAAAACATTCCAAGCTCTTTGCAGCCTGAGGCGTCTTTAAAAAAGGTAAAGGGACCCCTGACCCTTAGATCCAGTCGCAGACGACTCTGGGCTTGCGGCGCTCATCTCGCTTTATTGGCTGAGGGAGCCGGCATACAGCTTTCAGGTCACGAGACCAGCATGACTAAGCTGCTTCTGGCGAACCAGAGCAGCGCACGGAAACACCGTTTACCTTCCTGCCAGAGTGGGACCTATTTATCTACTTGCACTTTGACGTGTTTTCCAACTGCTAGGTTAGCAGGAGCAGGGATCGAGCAATGGCAGCTCACCCTGTCACGAACTGCTGACCTTCTGATCGGCAAGCCCTAGGCTCTGTGGTTTAGACCACAACGCCACCCACGTCCCTAGAGCCATGTTTACTCAGAAGTAATTTCCATTTCTCTCAATAATATTTTTTCTCAGATACTGTGCATAACATTGCAGCCTTAAAAGTGCCATTGTATACATGCTTCCCCTATTCAGTGGGGCTTGCTCCCTAGTTAAACGTGTTATTGCAGCCAGACTGTAAAATGTTCAAACAAATGGGCGAGTGTATGTTTAATATAAGCAGCTTATTTAACCTGTGAGAAAATTTCAAGTGTATAAAAAATAATAAACTGCTAATGTGACCCATCCAGGATGCATGTTAAGTTTATCGTAGGGAAATGTAGGGAAGTAAAGGAAAAATCACCACTAGGAATAGGAAAGGAAATTTCTAAGAAGTTAAAGGTTCATGAGTCACAGAGGCACAGTTGCCTTGTATTAGTTCAAAGGTAAATTGAAGAGGCAACAGTTCCGTTTGAATACAGCAAACAATAAAGAGTGAGGTTTTTTTATTGTACCTAAGCTTGATGTTTAGTCAACAAACAGTCCCCCGCCCATTGGTAAAGTGTTTGGTTTATTACTTAAAAGCTGACAGATGGGTCTAATCTTTTTAGGAAGGATGCAGGATAGGGCATGAGCAATAAAAAAAAAAATTCTCTAATCCTGCAGTCAACTTCTTATCTTCATTGGAAAGGAAATAGTCAGTCAGCAGTTTAGAAAAGTGAAGCGTATCACTTCAGCATTTCAGAAACATTTGAAGACACTCAAGGGTCAGAACTTCTAAATTACCAGGAAACTCTGTAACCTCATAAAGGTTTTAACTAGAAGCCAATTGAGGGATTTGGTGGGATAATATGTGAGATTTTTCTTAAACTGTTCAGAATATGGTACACAGGTTTTGGAACTAACTAAGCTGTTGGAAGAGATGTGAGATTCAGAACTTACCACAAATGTTAGATAAAAAAAACTCCCACAGAGGACAGAGTTTCCATTGTCTGCTGTTGATTGATAAGATTACAACATGGCAGCTACCAGCTTGCTGATAAGGCCAGCTTGCTTTCTATAGTGTAAGAAAACATGTAAAAAGCATAATACACTGCTGAAGAAATAATCTGCAAAAGAAGGCAAAGAAGACGACGTGAATTTTATCATGTCCCCACATTTCCCATCCATTGTGGAAATGTGACGATTTTTTCCTCACAAATTAACTGAATGTTACTGTGAACCATCTCCTAAGATGGCAACTTGTAACCCATGGTAAATTGAAAAGTAGCCACTATGTGGTAAATAATAGTTCATATCTACCCTACTTCTGGATTTTAAAAGTGCCTACCATCTCAGAGTTGTATTATCAGATACTGGCTTTCATCCAGAGATCACATTTAGCTATGCCCAAGAGGATGTATAAGGACCCACTGGGACTGTTAATTTCTGCTCTCCTTTAAGAGCAGCATGCCATGCCACACAAATTGCTTTTTGAAATTCCCCAAAGTGATGTGCTATGCGATGGGGTGAGGGCGTGCTATTTGAGGGAGAAGTTGCCAAAAGTCCTGACAGGCATATTTTTATTTTATGTTTAATCATTACATCACATTTATATCCCCTATTTTATCTTTACAGAAACCTCATGAGGTAGGTTAGGCTGAGAGATAGGCCCAAGGTCACCCAATGAGCTTCATGGCTGAGTGGAGATTTGAACCTTGATCTCCTCAGTCCTAGTCCAACGCTAAAATCTCTACATAATACTAGATATAACCATAAGGACTTGGTTATCCACATGAGATAGGGAAGAACATGACTACGTGGAATTGGTTGTATAGTTTTTATTGAATATGGTCATTGTAGCTAACAAGATAATATATTTTGACTTTGTGAACTTTACCTAATTGCATATGAGGAACCTCAGTTCTCCTCTAATCTCATTCAAGAAGACCTCTCATACAGACATTGATTTGTTCAGGCAAACATGTCCCCAAACTGGGGCTGAACTGCTTCTTAGGTTCTTTCCATTTTTGATATTGAAAAGACCTCCCATATAAATATGTAAGTATTAGCTACAAAACAACAACAACCTGACACATACTCCAAAGGTTTTTGGATCAGCTTGGTAAACCGTAAACTTTGGTTTGTTGAAATGTAAAAACTGGACTGCTGATGCCACAGAGAGGAAGAAGAAAAACTGATGTGTAGCATTATATTTTGTAACCAGATTTCCTGCTTTCTGCCAACCTAGCAGTTCGAGAGCACGTCAAAGTGCAAGTAGATAAATAGATACCACTCCGTCTGGAAGGTAAACGGTGTTTCCATGTGCTGCTCTGGTTTCGGTGTTCAGTTGCGCCAGAAGCAGCTTAGTCATGCTAGCCACTTGACCCAGAAAAACTGTTTGTGGACAAATGCTGGCTCCCTCAGCCTGTAAAGCAAGATGAGCGCCATAACCCCAGAGTTGTCCGCGACTGGACTTAACTGTCAGTAAACTTTACCTTTACCTTTTATATGGTTGAATGTTCCATTGAGAGGCTAAACCACATCCTTCCTCTTGCACAAATAATTTCCGGTTTATGGCACAATATATATTTGAGCTGCAGTACTATTTTAATCCTGAATATTCTGTGGTTTATGATGTGCCTTTGGTTCTGAACCAGGAAAGCAGAACTGAGTCAAGGCTACTCAGATTTTTGTAAACTTTTCCGGCAGTGTGGGATTATTCCATACACTATTTTTGGCGTTCCTTGTGGACACGTTGACAGTGCCCTTCTTTCTTGATTGCCTTCATTCACCTTCAGTGACATCATCATACAGCCCAATGATTGATTGCGCTACTTTGTGATTTTTATATATATATATATATTTAAAAACCTCATACTACCCAAAAACTGAAATTGGAGGACATTCTGTACAGCTCAAGGTAAAACTAAGTTTGCTGTTCTTGCAGGCATGTGAAAAGCATGTGGCGTAACGTGCTGTACTTATATATTTCACTCCTCATTTTGTTTTTACTCTTGGCCTGAGATTTTGGTAGTAATCTCCATAGTTTACACTGGGATTGTGCTGACACCGGGGTGTTCAAGCACAGTCTCCTGTCAATTTCTTCACTATCACACAGAGCAGTTGCATTCCCTTTCCCTAATGAAAATATATGGGCCTACAGTTTCTGCGCTGCACATTAACCGAGCAGCCTGGACAGTAAGGCTACCATTGCCGGAGGCTAACTGAGAAAGCTGTCTCCTCTCCACTTCTTTCATCGAAGCCCCTGCTTGACTTTCACTCTCGGTAGTAAAGTCAGATGCAAAAAAGCACGGTCCTATTAAGAGGCTGTCCTCCAAATCTCTGCCTGTTCGCCTCCAGTAAATACATCTGGAGAATTATTTTATAATAGCCCGTCCTGGGCACGCAAGCAGCTAGTTCTCATTCAAATGAAACAATGCAAGTAAGATTCTTGGCCGCTTTGTTAAGAGTAGAATCATTCAAGCACAGCACTCAGCCTGGGCCCAAAATGAGCTATCTTGAATAGAAGTGGCATGCCTGAGCACGGTAAACAATGACCACCTGCTATTTTCTCTACTGCAACCCAAGGATAAGGGGCACTTTATTATTTTAACTAGCTTTCAGCCTCACATGCATATCCCGGTGGATATCAATCAACACATTTCGAGCCATAATGATATCAAGAGCATACCATTTTTAAAGGCCCCTTTCATAAAATATAAGGTCAAATGAAACTTTAATCTTTAAAAGGGAGAAAATATGTCATTGTTATGCGGGAATTAAAAAATGGGAGTAAATTTTGACTGACTTTTAAGGTAGACAATGGAACCCAGTGCGTTATCCACGAAGAAAATAATTGCCATTTTATGAGGGCCTTTCCCATGAATTATTATTGAAAAGGGATAACACCCGCCTGCATAATCCATTGCTCCTAAGTAGGCAACAATCTTTAAATAGTAATTAGCAAAGGTGGTTTGGTAAAAAGCCAGAGTAAATTGGAATGGTCACCCATTGTCATGTCCTTCTTTTAAAATGCCTTTTAAAATGCAAGCTCAAAAATTAGATTGCAAAGTAATATAAATTAAATTGCACTAATAAAAAGGAACAATACATATGTATCCCTGCAATTATATCTTACAGCCTGCATCTACAAGTCAGTGTACCAGCACAATAGCTCACATGGCTAGCTTCTAGTTGTGGTGAATGACCTTGCTTGACCTTCATTTGGAATCAACTTAGGAAAGACCAAGCTTCCTCACTGAGCATTTGTAAAACTCAGGCCCCATCTGCACTATACATTTAAAGCAGTACCATACCACTTCAAATAGCCATGGCTTCCCTCATAGGATGCCAGGAACTGTTGTTTGCTATGGGTGCTGACAGTTTTTAGGAAGCCTCCTGTCATCCCTCACAGAGCTAAAATTCTCACAGAGGTTTAACAATCAATCCATCTTTCTGGGGAACTCTGGGAATTGTAGGTGGTCTCGTAACAACTCTCAATAGTGGTCTTAACAAACTGCAATGCCCAGAGGGGAACCCATGAGAGTTTAAAGTGGTTTGATCCTGTTTTAAATGCACACCACAGATGAGACCTCCGTTTACAATAGCCCCCCCCCCCAGTTTATAATATCGGTATATGTACAGTCAATGCTTTTTTTCTATTAAAAAAATGTTTAGGGGTATTTTCATTTTCCTACTCATATTGAAATACTGCCCCTCAATGAGGCCAAAGTTAGATTCACAGAATGTTTAGGGGTATGCGTCCCCCCAGAAAAAAAGCACTGTGTACAGTGCCTTGATGGTACCACAAACATGTTTCTTATTGTATTACAGTCTGGCAGTAGTAGTTCCCAGCACTAGTTATGGCAGAGAGGGGCTTGGGAATTAAACCCCTCACCTCTGAAATCAGAGGGGTGTAGATGAGGATGGCAGACAGCAGCTGTGTAAAACATCTGCAAACACAAAAACAAAAAACCCAGAGATTTAATATAAACAGAAAAACACAGAAGATTGCTTGATTGAGTTGTAGTTGACAACAATCAACAGGTGTCATGTAGAATAAGGGGAAACAAATATTTTCGTAGTTCTACAAAGGACCCAGCTTTGAGGTAGATGTAGATTGCAGCAAAGATGGGGGACCTGTGGCCGCCCAGGCGACACTGGATTCCAATTCATCTGGCCCAATCAGCATGGCCAATGGTCAGGGGTGATGAGAATTGTAGCCTAACAATTTCTGGAGGACCACAGGTGTTTCACCCTGGATTACATTGATTGACAAGTTCTAGATGCAGCATCAAATGACACACACACCCTCCAAGGTGCATACTATCCAAAAGTTATTTTGGCACCCAAGGCAGAATGCTCCCTCCCTGTCAGTAAAACGACTAATAATTAAACAGTTGACAAATTTCTGCCACGTCATGGCATAGTAGGCTCACTCTGCATTATGGTAGAATTGCAAGAATCTGCAAAGCAACTTTGCTTTGGATACCTGGTCTGCTGAATACCAATTGCACATGGCCAGAATCTCACAAATTCCCAATTTACATTTTGAACAGGAGAACAGTTTGAGAGGAGAGCAGCACTCGGTGCATAATAGGGCCAAACATTAGAGGCTGGGCAGATTTGTATTCCAATCCAAGTAATTCTGAACTTTGGCAACACTGCTATTAAGAGCATTCTAAATGATAGCTGTGCATCAGTATTCATCAACAATCTCATCTAGTGGGGTGACAAATCAATAGCAGAGCATTTGTATTGTATGAAGAACATAAAAGCTACGCAGTGCAATTTTCCGTGTTTACTCTAAACTAGTAAGTCCACTGTGTTCAGTGGTGCTGAAGGAACAGTATTTAGGATTCCAGTTTTAATCCAGTATGGTCATAGTTAAAAATTATCATTCTGTGGCTGAGATGGGCCACTCCCTGAGTCCCTGGAAAGCTACTGATATTCCATCTGGCAATTGCAGAGGGTTGGCCTAGATGATCCATGGTCCCTTCCAACTCTATGATTCTCTGATTCTACTACTGGTAGAAAAAAGGTGACTTTGAAATACCACACACACACACACACACACACACACACACACTCAAAAAGCATCACTCAATGGTGAATTGGGCTTAGACCCTTCCAGTTCAAAATGGGTTCACTTCTAGCATGTGTCAACCACCCTTCTCAGTTTAGCCCAGCTCTTTCCCAAAGAATCACAACAGAAATCTGTGACCTGTTAGATAAGCAAGGGGACACACTACAAACAGGAAAGGCCTTATTGGCTTCCTTAACTTAACTCCCTACCAGGAAGTATATGATTTTTATTTTCAGTTGCTTTCCAGTGGATCTGAAACTGAATTGGGAGATAGAGGAAACTACCATTTCCCATGCTCCCTGGTAGGAAATAATATGCTTAGTTTTGAACAGCAAATTCATACCACAGAGAATTATATTTGCCATTTTATTATTATTCTAATTTCTATTGAGAACGCTTTGCTCCCTGAGAGTATATTCTGGAAAGGAGTGTTGCAGCAGAAAAAGTCCTATGAAAGGGTTTCCCAAGTTTAGGAAGTGTGAACTCCATAAATTAAAAGAGCAGGACAACACCAGCATATCACTAGTGGTAGACAATGCTATATGTACTCTATGCTTACAAAAACAGCACAGAAGCACACACACATATATAATGAAGATCTTGGGCCACGAAACCATGGTTTATCACTCTGAGAATGATCTGTGTGTCAACAAACATTTTCCACACTCCTCCCCTTTAAACCAGAACGCATCTTAGGTAGCAAGCAGGGATTAAACCAGAGTTTCCCTCTTTGGCTATAATGTGAAACTGTTGTTTAAACTTGTAGCAATATCACTGCTAATGCTGGGAGAGTGAGGGGCAAAGAACACAAGCCTAATACTAGGATTGATAAGCCATAAGTGATGGCTGAATTGGGCTGTTGAAATTTTGTCCTTTCTGAGTTTCCTTGAATTTTGGGCATTCACAAATGTGTCTTTCCACTGGGAGGATGGGTGCCAGTCAGGTGGTTCAGTTCCACTGGAAGGAAGAGTGTCATACATTTGCCCTCACAAACTTGGCAGTTTTATCCTATGCACATCCCCGCAGCAAGTAGAAGGCATCTATTAGCTTTAATCCTTCAATTTATAAGTTGTCCTATAATAGTAGGGTAAAATGAGTTTAAACACTGACAAACACCACAATCCCAACCATGTGAATTCAAAAGTAAGGATGTAAGAAGGCATTTTTTTATTCCACCTTGCCACATTGCATGTGACCACATTTGCCACATGCAGGAATGTTTCCCTTCTGCTGCAGTTCATCTTCTGCCAAAAACTATGTTATTCCTCTCTACGGTGAAATTATGTAACTTACATAATTTACACAATTAACTACATAAATTGCGTAATGAAGTTGTCATTACGTCTTTCCACCCCATTTCATTTCTTTCATTTCAGTGCAAAGGAAATGGGGTGCAAAGGGGAGAGGCACAATCATTCACGTATCTTTGTAGACAAAATAACAACAGCAAATACTCATTGTATTCACTGGATTGTTTTCTGTTTCAGACATGGAGCGAATAAGCAAACATTGGCAATTTCAACTCCTGCTTCCATTTTTGTCTGAATTTTCTGACATCCCTACTCAGTTCTTTTGTATTCAGTGGGGCTTGCTTCCAGGTAGGTGTTGTTAGCATTGCATCCAAAACAAAAATGGGCAATGGCTTAAAATGCAATTATAATGGTGCAAAACCACAACTATGGAATCAAGACAAATCTCTGTAAAACGGAGAGTAGGAGAACAAAGCATCTCCCCACTACAAAACAAGGAGCAAGGCAAAAAAAAAAAAAAATACTGACAGCACATGTGCAGAGGGTGCTGAAGAGTGTGGGAGAGGAAGCAGTAGAGCAAAAGCTTCCAGTCAAGGGAGAAGTTCAGAGAAGCATGGATAGAGTCTTGGCATAGAGTCAAGCGAGAGGATATGGGAAGATATTATCAGGAACTAAGCTCCTGGGGCTTCAGATTACACTGGTAGAGTGGTGAGGATGCTTTAAAAAATGTGTTTTAGTATGTGCATTATGTTTTATAGAGGTTTTTTTTAAGGATAGGGATGTATTCAATGGAATCCCTTTGCTGACTGCCATTGGAGCACAGGACCCTGCTTTACACTGAATCAGACCGCTTATCTATCTAGCTCACTGGTGTCTACACTGACTGGAAGTATATTTCCAGATTTTGCAGGCAGGGAGCACTTCCCAGACCTACTGGCGATGACAGCAGTGGCATAGCGTGGGGGGTGCAGGGGGGGCCGGCCGCACCGGGCGCAACATCTGGGGCTTAGGGTTAGGGGGCGCAAATCCACGGGTTAGGGGGCGCAAATTACTTGCCTTGCCCCGGGTGCTGACAACCCATGCTACACCACTGGATGACAGTAATTGAACCTAGGACCTTCTGTATGGAAAGTAGATGTTCTACCACTGGGCTATAGTGAGTGATCTGGTGGAGGTCTGCCATAAACAGCAAAAAGAAGTAGCTTCCATGCCACTTAGCACTGTTCCAAAAGGTTCCTCAACCCTCTGAAGCAGATTGGGGAGTGCAGCAGGACACAGATGGAATGGGGAGTCACCAATACTGTTGGATCTAAGTATCTTCTGTCAGCAGGCACAACTGCATACCACGCTAAGCGCCCCAACCATTTGAGATGGGGAGATGAGACATACATGTGAATTTAATGAAGACCACGGTCATTATCACCAGCATCACCATCACGAAGAAAGCGTATATTAATGCACCCATGGAAATGCTGTGAACTCTCTGGGCCTTTGGGGGATTGCCCAAGAGCTAAATACGAAACAAATAACATTCTTGGCCACTTGGCAAGAAAAAGAAATTTCTCTTTCCCCGGGTCCCTAATTTTAAAACACTATATTATATTCTGTCTGCTAAATATTGTCAGAGATATAAGAATCTATTAATCAAGGAACCCATTAAATCTGTTAGTTATGTTCATCCCACAGTTTTATCACCTGTGAGTTATTAGGCTGTAAATTACACGCAAAACTTGCTGAGAAAAGCCAAGATAACTGGTGTATATAGAAGCTTTCGTGGAATGGGAAGCCAGGCAATGAGGCTTGGGGCGTATGTGGAGGTCAGGCAATGAAAGTTAATTATTATGTGACGTCCAGAACAGAGTAGAACTGCAGAATTCCTTTGCTGACCACTGCAATTTTGGGAGGAACAATGTTACTATCCATAAATTATTTCTTCACTCAAGACAATTGTGGCTGTTGTTCAACCGTCCAAACCTATGCAAGTCCCAGCGAGACATATTTATTCATAAGTGTGCTTAGAATTGCAGCCCCAAACCTCCAAGCTTCTATAATGGCACCTGGATGAAGAAGGCTTGTGGTTAGCTTATCAGCTGAATAAATAAAGCTAACAGGAGCCTTTAGCACTCAGTGTAATCCCATGCTGCTGCAGTGTGCATAGAATAACACCAGCAAGTTCAGACTTACTGACACTCTTCCAGCTTTGACTAAGAATCCAACCCAATGCATTTCCTAACCAAAAGTTGTGACAGTTGCTATGAGGTAAGCAAACTCCCCCAGACAGGTCCAAATTTGTCTGCAGGCAAATTCTTCCCTGGCCCCAAATACAGTCCACAGCAAGGTCATGCAAGAGCACTGTCCACTCCAGGCAGGACCAAGATATACAGTGTGAGTGGGTGGGGCACCTGTTGATGGCTGTGCTGCCAGAATATAAGGTCTGAAGGTCCCTCAGGTCCATTTCCGCAACCATGCCCCTGGAACTCCCAATATAGTTTAGAGGCCTCCAGTCGCAATTGCCCAATTTGAATTTGAATTTTTGGTGGGATGGTCCAGGAGACCCTGCGACTGGCTGAGGCTGATAATGCCACCATTGGTTGTGCAGGATAAGATCCTCCCTCCCTCATGGCTGGGTTGGGCTGCAATTGCTACTGCCAATGATATGGTAAGCGGTTCTTCTGCTGGCTCAGCAAATGAAGAAATCCAGCTTCTATTGTGACTGGGATTGTTGTGCATGTTATGCCTCCCTACAGTGTCTCCCCATCAAAAATCACCTCCCCGCACCCCAGTTTCTTTTGCCCCCAATGTCAATTAGCAAATGTCACCTTTGAGGGCAAACAGTATCTAGGGGGCAATTTGGGGTGAGAAAACAGCACATTGGGACTGTGACTCCTAATATAGGCCCCCATACTGCTGTTATTTGTTTAAATATAGCTATAATATATATTAAAAAAAAGCTTCAGGATGAACAATCACACAGCAAATGTATCATCTATTCCAGGTCATCATAGGGTGAGGGAGTAATGGCATGACTTTAATAGTTTGCATAAAATATACTTTTATTTAAAAGGATTGAAAACATTTTTAAAAGCGGAAGTTTAGAGATTGTGGGTTCTTTGTGCTTGGGCTTCTGTCTGTGTGTGCATGCATGTGTGTGTGTGTGTGTGTGTGTGATTAAAGCTTTGAGGGAAAACGGTCAAGTCACTTTTAACATAGGGTAACACAAGGTAGCCTAACACTAGTTAAAGCACCAGTGCTCCTTTAAAATGTGTTGCCAAAAATTACTTTAAGCCAGGGAGCCTGGCCCTCATGACATGAAATGCTTCATACAGCATCACACTGTGAGCCTGAGGTCCTTCCTTAATTTGCATGTGCATTTATATAAATTTACATATAGTTAGCCTGCGAGTGAACAGTAAGCTGTGATGCTTGCTATTAAGGTTCAGCGATGGTGTTATTAGGTGAAGGTTTCATCTGAGCAAAAATAAGGGCTGAGAGATGGAAAAGGTTACGTTGTCTATAAACCTTGGGCAATGTTCTCCCGTTGAATATTTTATTTCAATTCCAGTCAGTCTTGGGGATGAAACTATAAAATTTTACATTACCCGGTTTCAGATTTAAACATTTATGGTTTCTGAAGTGGACTTAAATATATCCCAGGCACATTACAACCTGATGATGGCTTTTCAGCATTTTGCATTGGTTCTATATGAAATTTAAACGTCCCCTTTCTTCCAGGGAAATAAAATAAAAAGCAGGGATATTAATATAGAGCATAAATTATACTAACCTTTAAGGTTTTATCCTGTTGTTATTTTTTATTTGCAGCTCCTCCATCTTTCCCTCGCCAAGCCTCTTTTTCTTTTTTATGATTTAGTTAGTATAAAAGCCTGCTTCTCACTTAGCAGATAGCATACAGCTCTGATTACGAGTATTCTAGGGCAGGGTTTAGAAACCTTTGACCCTCCTGAAGTTGTTGGAGTCCAACTCCCATCAGCGCCAGACAGCATGGCCAGTGGTCAGGAATGATGGGAGTTGTAGTGCAGCAGCACCTGGAGGATGCAACTCCTTTTCGAGTAAAGAGAAAGCCTAACTCATCTAAACAAAGTGCAGCTCATTCAAAAATCTATACCACAGCTTGAAAAGACATGCTACCTACTTTGTTATTGAGTAGCCTCAACTGATCGGAGTAGATTTTGTTGTTCCTGGCATCTGTCAGTCTCAAGAGACAATGGACTGTGCCTCCAGGGGTGAAGTCAAAGCACTCTCTTAGCACCACAAAAGTGATCTTCCATGGTGTGAATGGCTGGGCAGTGTGCATGGATGTCCTGGGCTGCACAGATGAAAGGACCTCTTTGTGGCCTCTGTCACATGCAGAAGGAACACAACTTGCTGTCCCCCTCTAATACACCATACACCTCCGGAGTAGATTAGGAGACAGGATAAGGCAGAAAGTGAGTTGGCATTGGCTCTGTAGAGAGCTTAACTGGGCCCCACAATATTTTATTCAAGTTGGCACCCTTGCCCTACTTGGTGTTCGTTTAAAGCAGCAAGTTGTCATGATCCAGCACTGTGAAAATATTCATAACTGAAAAAGGTTGAGTGTGCTTTTCTGTGTGTATGAGGAAGCCTGCATTTCGGTGAAATGAAATGTGATTGCATGCACAGAAAAAAAAGGGAGGCCGAGAAATTTGGGCAAATGTTGAAATTGCTTTTGCTTTCATCAGCATATAAATTAGGCCAAGTGGGGCCACTATTAGTGCAGAACCAGTGAACAGTGAACCAGTGAACATGGCAGAAATGATAAGAGTAGTCCCCTTCATGAGGGAACCATGCAATATGGGATTACATTGATGGCTTTGAAGACATGGGCAGCAACAGAAGAAAGTCTATGCATGGTGGCCTCTGTGCCTGCTGGAAGCCCGGTCATTATTTATTTATACACAATTTTCCCAGCAGTCTCATTGCTGGCTTGTGGACTTTGAAGATGGATTGCAGTGGGAATCACATGACCTTGGCCCAGAGGTGGAACTGAGAAGCTGTTCTCTATGTGTGAAGGTCCTTCATGCAATTCATATGTGGAGGGAGATGGATTTCTTACCACCTGGGAGGAAGGGAATTTGTGATTCTTCCAATACTGCTCTGAAATGAAAGTTTATTGTCGATAGAAATATGTACATTTGTGGAAAGATGAAAGATAAATAACAAAAAAGAAAGGAAATAATACATGGAAAGTTTATATAATAAAATTAAGAAGATGGGGAAATTGTATATATTCAGAATGGGGGAAAGGGGGGAGAAATCCACAGATATTCACAAAATAATATTAATAATAGGATGGTGCAAGAAATGGCAGGAAAATAATGGAGGTGCAGTGATGAAAGATAGTAAAGGTATTCATTTCACTTAATGATACTGCTAGAGCCCACCAAAATAAATAAATGAAAGAATAATGAATAATGAATAATAAACATGGCTGATAAAAATGAGGGCAAACAGTTAAAGCAGTAAATATATTCAGCAAAATGATATTTAAGATATAGACATTTTTCACAGAAATACTCAAGGAAAGCAGAGGGGGGAGAAATACACAATTAACATAAAAAGAGAAGGAAAAACTAAGAAGCACTCAGCAAAGTGTACCGAAACCAAAAAAAGTTGTTCCTGCAGAATAACACAAATGTGGGTACATATAGCAAAGCTGTCATAATAAATTAGACTCTGTTTGAATTTTTCTTAGCTGAATGGCAATTAATAGAATTTGAAAAGAGGATGACAGGAGGAAAAATGCAAAGAAAAAGAATCAAGAATATTTCTGAAACAGAGTGAAGGAATGTTTGAAACAATGTTGTCAACGAGACAATATTAAGATGGAAAACAGAAGAGGAGCTTTGTAAAACAGAGTGAAGATGAGTCAAGTAAAGACTTTAAAAAAAATCATTTGGAAATGAAAGTGTAGCAGGCTCCCAATCACAGCACATTTTAATGGAGTAGAAGGAACAAATACCCCATTTGAGGTCTCCTTAGAAAATCTGAATTTCTGAATTATGAGGTAAAAGAAAGAAAAAGACAATGAGTTTTATCTCCTATGCTACCAAACCATTTACAAGGACTACAACAGTGACTTTAAAAGCTGTTACCTTTTTGTCGTGGGTTGGCCTGTTGACTGATGAACAAACAGCACCATTTCTTTTACATTCATGTGTAATGACATGCTCGCTCACTCTCAATTTACCTACTATATTTTGTTTAATTTTCAGTATATCATTGTCTTCTTTATGATATTTTATTAACTTGTCATCCATACCAAATAAACCATTGCATACAATATTTTAAAAATAAATGTTATAATGCAAATAAAGAAAAATGGGAGGTGGGGGAAGAGAGAAGAAATCTCTTCTAGAAATGAAATGGGAGCTTAGTAACCATTTTGGCTGTGGGAGGAGAGGAGTTCTAGGAAAGATAAGTAAAAAGTGGAGGAAGAGAAACTGGGTGGGGGAGAAAATAAAAACTTAAAAGGAAAATTAATAATGATTCTCTAAAAAGCTATCACTTTTGGTTCTTAGACACATTTGGAAACTATAATTCTGCTGTATGTAACAGCCCATTAAATCAGGTCCATAATGACTAGAGATAGTGCTAAAGTATGGTAATTTGTATTTGCCTGGTTTAGAATACGACTTCCCTCACCCTCCAGCTTCTAATGTTCAGCTGCATTGTGAAGCAAGTGCTGTTTCCCTGAAATATTCTTCTCCAGTCTTGAATGCAAACCGAGCTTCTGAGATTATGCAGGTAACCAAGAACCCCTGTAACACAGTAGTTTTCCAAGGCACCTGATTATTAGTGGTGCAGTCGCATAGGCAATTTTAGACTTTGGACTTAATAGTCTTAGCCATCTGCCCCAGTCTTCAGATGGCAACGTGTATTACTTCAAAATGTGGCAAGCCAGCCTAGTTGCATTCAGTGGGCCCTCTGGTCCATTCTGCTAGGCGTAGGCCTCTACCCTGATAGCATGATTGCCAATAGCAGGGGGCCTGGTGAGGCCGAGGTGCTTACCTGACCTTCTGGCTGGTGAGTTGCTGCTGCTTAGCAGGAGGGAGAGAGGAAGGAGTGGGGAGGCAGGTGTGGTGCAGGTGCACTGGCAGAAGCACTGGCTTGACTTCGCTTGGGCTGCCTGGTGTGCTTGCAACTTCTGCACTGTCTCCTGGAAAGAAGCAGTGACTCACCTGTTGAGAGGTCAGGTCAGTACCTCTGCCTCTGCTACTGAGGAAAGGGGAAGAAAGTAGGCAAATATAAACAAGTAGCAAAATGTGGTGGTGATTTACCCCTTAAACATTTTTAAAATGAAGGCCACAATTCTCCATAGCACATACATGGAGTATGTTAATGTAGGAAACACTTGTCAAAAGTACCCTTCAAGCAATGGTGAATAGACCTCATGATAAAATTTGTGTGGCAAAACAAGATGCCAAATTGATTGTTCATTACATACATTCTCTCTCTCTCTCTCTCTCTCTCTCTCTCTCTCTCTCTCTCACACACACACACACACACACACACACACACTTAATCCTATGTTGTCCTCACTACAACACTGAAGTAGAGCAGGCTGAAAGAGAATGACTAGCCCAACTACTAAATGAACAACCTAAACCCACTTCACCAGGGCTTGGGAATTTACAACTCCCATCATCCCTGACCATTGGCTGTGCTGCTTGGGGCTGTTGGGAGATGGAGTCCAGGGCTCCCCACTCCTTCATTAAAGCACTTTGTGTGTCTTTGAAGGCACACTTGTTTCCCACTTTAGTCTACATCGCTGCTCCAGCCCTCTGTTGCTCTTCTTCCTGTGCTTAAATGCCACTTCTACAATGGACTGTCCGTTTTTTGCTTGACATTGATTGATTTTGCTTTGACCCAGACTTCAACCTCCTGACTTCTGACCTCCCCTGACCTACACAGCTTTTGACTTATCTTTAGCTCTTAGCTACCGTTTTCAATCTTACACCACTTCACCCTGACCCAGTCGCCCCAGGCCAGCTTCTCCAAAAGCAGCTGACACACCCCTAACTATCTTCTTAGGCTATTTTGGCATTGAAACCACCCACATCCAAACTCATTGGCTCAATTCAGGTGACCACTATGTATGTATGTGTCAAATGCACATTTGACACAAATGCACGGGTCAAAGAAAGAAGTGTAACTATTTGTTATCCATTGAGATTGCTTTTGACAGAATCAAGGTCTGGTGATAGGGCTGCAGTGGAGCCAATGAACGTGGTGGGAACTCATACAGCTCTAATTGCACGATGCACTGAACATGCAAACAGAGCTATGGTGGTAATGTAAACTGGCCCACAATGGGCTGGATCCCAAAAGCTGTGAGTGGAAGGAAAATATAGCCACTAGTGCTCTTCCACTGGTGCTTCTTTGTGATTTTCCACAGCATTATAACATATAGATTCTGCTTCTGCAAGAGGTTGCACTTTCTACCTGTCCCTTGGGCAAGGTGTGAAGCATTCCTCAGCCAACAGATGACACTTCCTGCAGTTTCAGTTTCTGATTGTGTGCTCTTGTAGATGCATGTATGGAAAAATTGTTGTATGCCTTTTTAATATATTCAGAAACATGGGCCCTCTGCTCACCTCTTTTAAGGCTTTTTTTATGCCAGACTTAGCAAGAGGTGGATGCATTTTGTACTCCACGGGGATGAAAGCAAATGATGCAAAAAGAGAATCATCCCTTAATTCTAGATTGCTCCCACAAATGCCCAATCCTATGCATATTTATTTGGAAGCCGGCTGTGTTCGAGGGCTTATTCCCAAATAAGTATGCATAAGATTACAACCTAAATAGATCCCCTTGGAGTAACTGGTTTGAGACTGGCAGACTTGGACTGTATGAGGGTTAAAAATATTTAAAGAAATCTTCCCAATGTTTCTCCTCTAGCTAATTTCCTGCAGATTTTCCATATGAGGCATCTGTTTAGCTCAGTATTCTATGTAAGTTCCTCATTGGTTCACTTTTCTTCTGTATTTTATTGCTGTTGTTTTTAGATGCAGATGCATATATACCTCCTTGCAGAGTAAATATATCTACAGCTATATCAGCACTGTATATCTGCACTGCACTGCCAAGATGCTCATAATAATTGTTGTACCATTTTATCAATCTCAGCCTATGAATTTAGACCTGGTCTTTATTGTCTTTATTTGATAAATTGCCTCTTCCATAAATATTGCTCTCATAACATCAGGGCTCCAGGAACCTTACCCATAACATTGACTTCTTCATCCGTAAGCAAGCTATTTCAAATTCAGCCAGCAATGAAGCCAGTGATTTTGTTGGTGGGGTTAATTAAATTTTTGTTATATTTATGTTGCTGCTGGGGTACTGTGATCTGTGGGTAATTGCTGGAGTCTCTCTGTTTTATGAAGTGTATTTTAAGAGACTGTCAAGGGCATTCAAAGTTAGGGACGGGCGCTGGTTTCTTTTTAGTGTGCAGACTGAATCAGGAACAGGGAGACCGGGGTGTATAGATAAGGTGCTCTAAGTTGACTCCAGGCTTCGTAGAGTTCTTTAAATTTTACAAATTGACATCATCTTCCCAAATGGGAACAGTAAGGCGATTAGAAGAGCATCATCTTGCCAGCACAACAAGGAAGATTACAGGGAAGATAGAATAGGTGAACTATTAGGTCACTTTCCCAAGCAATGCTGTTGATCTTTTTAAAATAAGAGACAACAAAGAAAATATTATGGGTTTTCAAATGTAGGTTCTGCACTTGCTATTACCAGAAGGGTTAAAAAGGCATGGAGATAAACTTTTTAAAACCAAAGAAACAAGGGGAAGCTAAATAATGACTCAAAGGGGGCTGGAAGGGTTTTATAGTGCAGACACTCATGATAACAGTCCCCACGCCACCCTGTTTCCACCCTACATTTCACAAGCAGACATACCCTACTCTTGAGGAAAGGCAGGGGTCTGAGTTCTAGCTCCAAATTAGATCTGCCTTGATAAAACAGAGCCAGCCTGCCATACAGCAGACACATCACTGTGCAACTGCAAACAAACATAGGACAAACAGCATCGGCTGCATCAATGGCTGGGCGGAAAGGTGCAAGAGGGGACCATTTTGTTCTCTGCTGCTTATGTTTTAATGCTATAACAAACTTTGCTCCTTGACAAGGCATGGGAACCTGGACAGAGCGGCAGAAAACTTCTCCAAGTCAGTTCTGTAGAAGCCAACCTTCTGAGGCATAAATTTTTCTCTTAAAGGGGCCACATGCCAGATACTTACCGGTAGTTGATAATGCACACAATTACAGGGATGGGACTTTCAGTCAGCAAGGTAAAGTTTGCTTCCCTTTGCAGCATGAGGGTGGTGAGACAAGAGCAGAGAAGTGGATGGTCTCACCTTAAGCTGCTGCAGGGTTCAGTGTAGTGGTGGCTGTGAGCCAGCAAACTAGACTGGGCACCATTTGGCTTCTTACCACAGAGGAGGCATGAAACAACCATGCCCTACAGATTAGGCTGCAGGATACCACCGGGAGGCAATATTCTGAGAAGGGTTGTGCACTAACAAGTCCAGCCTCTTCCCTGTTTCTCAAGCAAGTTGTGACATCTAGGAACCAGTGAGCATGGACTGGACACACTATTTTTGTTACTTGGTGTAAACTACAGAGCCCTTCCTGCAGAGGCTGCATTCTCTCCCAGAGTCTGAGCAGAAGCCTAACCACCCCTTTAAGTGGGTCTCCCTAGAGCCCTGTTGCCAGACTTTCCTCTTTTACCTCATGGGCTCTGGGATGTACTACGCAACTACAAAGCGTGTTCTCATTCATAGAGAGCTCGCGTTGCTGTGGGGTCTGACAGGCCACCCCTCTGTTGCTGGGCAGGTTAGTTTGGATGACCATCCACAGTGATTGGGCGGTTGGGTTACTGGATAAATTTTGGTGTTGCCATTTAGGGGGAGAGACCAAAGGTTATAAAATCAAGTCATGCAGCACTGACTGGACTCTTTTGCTGCATGCATCGTATCACCCACCCTCCCTCCCTGATCTAGGGCTATTGTGTTGACCTTGCTATGCCTGTCATGGGGACACCTGCTTTTGGGGCAGGGGCCTGGTAGGAATTTTGTCCAGTCAGCTGATTGGCTGGTGCCATTTGGTTTTTGCCTACTGCGTAGCAAATCGTCACAACTTGTAAGGTTGCGGTTAGGCATTGGTTAAAAAATTGGTTGGTGGAGGGGTAAGGATTGGTGGTGCCTGCCCCTCCAATGCTGCTGCTGCAAGGGAATTCTGTTAAAGGAATCCAGGGGCTTGCCATTCTTTTGTCCATACCCCTGAATGGGGCTTAGGGCTGCGCAAGCCCTGCTCAGGCTTTTCATATCATAGGTGAAGATGAAACTCTTTGCTCAGGCTTTGGGGAAAAGGCGAGGTTTAATTGGACTGTATTTTTATTGCTGCTCCTCCTGTATGGAAGGCATTTTGGCATCTTTTAGTATTATTGTTTAACTTCGGTTTTAATTTTATGTATTTCTGCCCTGGGACCTTCCTAGCAAAGAGAGGTCTATAAATATAACAGATAAATAAATAAAGCATTTCAAATGTCTGTCGGGAGAGAGCATTTATACACAAAGCTTGCATATATGAAAGCATTCTTCCAATAGACGTTCACACTGTGCATGCAGATGCCAGGGGGCAGAGATATAGGATTTGATCTTGCTTCGGAAAATGTGTGTTTTTACACAATTTGCTGTGTAAATACATATTTACATCATACAGCTGTGTGCCACTTGGTAGCTGTGCTATTATGCTCTATTAAAGGTGTCACTGGTATTTTTAAGGAGTTACGCAGCAAATAATGTAAACGCTTTCACAATAGATTCCCTCAATTCCAAAGAAGCTGTTTTGTCCTAGTAAGTCTATTATCAATGGTTGCAACAACCCCCTAAATATGTACTTGACAGATCATAATGACTCCTTTTGCTATTCTGTGCTACCTCATGTGCTCCTGCAGAATAATTTCTCTCACTGCTCTTTTGTTTAAGCTTTTAAAGGCAACCATGACTAAAAGAAACACTTGTGAAACTGGCTTTGCACAGTTGCAGCATATGAACGTTTTTAAGAGAGACAACAAGAGGAAAGGTGTGTGTGAATAAAGTGTCCATCCTAACACATCAATTTTATATCTGTGTCACTACTACTGCCCTGTTAAAGAGGGGGATGAAAATTGTTGGTGACCAGGAAACCATTTTGTTGTACCCCATAACTAGATTTTCCTTATTCTGGACTATTTAAGCTTTAACTGCACTTTTTAATTTATCCATGGGAGTAAGATCATTTGGTAACCAACTCACTACTACTTCTGCTGCACACTGATGTGACTAGCTTCCTTTGTCCACTGTAACTGGTGAAAACAGCAATAATTCAATACTCTGATCATGATGATTCACTCTATAGGCAGAGCACAGAATTATCAACTGTTGAATACTGAGAGTGACAATAAATCTTTTTTATGAGCTGAAGCCATGCCTAGCTAGTGTTCACACAAGCAGTTTTGCCACCAAGTTGCAGAACTGTCAGAACGACAGGTATTTTCCACAAAAGAAATAATAGTAATGGTTCATGTGCACTATTTTATTTTACTCCTTGCACGGATCATGTAAGGCAAGTCACTGTTACTGTCCTGATACTGCGGGTCAGAGGAGCTGAGGCTGAACCGATTGCCTAAGGCAAAGATGGGGAACCTGCTATGGCCCAAATGTTGTTGAACTCCAAACTGCTATCAGCCTTGGCCAGTGGTGTAGCATGGGTTGCCAGTGCCCGAGGCCATGCAAAGGGGTAGGGGGTGGAATGGAGAGAGGGAAATGAACAGAGCATGCATGCACATTCAACTGCCTAATGGCGTCTGCGTCACCCAGGAAAAAGCAGCCACAGAATAAGGAAAGAAGAGTCGTTCTGTTGTCTGGAGAGGTCACTTTCTGGTTCGTATGGGGAAGCTGTTTTCAATGGAGTCCAGTGACGGAAATGTTGTGCCCCTGATAGTCAGGTCTACCTGCCTTATCTAAGGAAGCCAAGGCTATACTGTCTTTGGGAGGGTAAGCCTCTCCCAAAACATTCCTGATAAACATTCCTACTTCCGAATTTTGCATTCATCCCTGGAGGAGTTTGTACTGACGGCACCACTACACCAACACTGTGCTATGCCTGAGAGGTATGTCAGAACAGTGATGCTGCCTCCTTCTGCCAGGCAAAACATCTCTTATTACAACAAAACAGGTACACAGGCTTGTCACCCACTCACACACCACAAAGGATGCCATGTTACTATATCAAAGTTCATGTGTGTGTGTGTGTGTGTGTGTGTGTGTGTGTGTGTGTTTTAAGGGTTATCAATTTCCCCATACTTTGGGGAATTGAAGGGCCTCAACACACCTGGAGTGCAATGATGAACCTGGTAGCTCCATCCTGTATATTATCAGGGGATCAGTAGGCACAAAAATCAGGTCTACATGCAATCAGATATTTCACCCAGCTGTGCATCTTTTAAAATGAAGATGGAGAATGAGGGCAGAACAATCCTTCATTAGCATTTAAAAACAAGCTCTCTTTGATGCTCTGCTCATTATTTTTATAATTAGGCCCACAAAACAGTGCCTACTTTATCCATAATTTAACAGATCTTCACAGTTATTACCATGTAAGTCGCAGTGTTGTTTGGTTTTGCAGCATGCTGTAGATAAGGAGTCCATCATATTAGGCTTAAAGCTGTCCTCTTCAAACAAAAGCATTTTTTTCATCAAGGTAAATAGTTCCTGGAATTTCTCAAATTTATTCGCAGGTAGATAGCAGAGATGCGTGATCAAAATTCAGAAGAGAGGTAAAGAGCTTTCATCAAGAGAAGAGACCAGAGAAGTAGAATGTAGAAATATTTAAATTAAGGTGAGCAGGAAAATAAGAGCATTTACACAACCTTTTCGAAAAGTTTTACTGAGCAATTGTCCATGAGCATTCCTCCCCCTCCCCCTCCCCCTCCCCCACCTTTAGGGCAAAAGTATCCATGACAGCTTGGGAATCAAGCATTTGATTATCTGCCAAGAACAAATAAAAATGGGACATTGTGTTTTATTGCTCTTGCAGCTCAATCCTATGCATCTTTTCTCAGAAGCAAGTCCCAGTCAGTTCAATAGAGCTTACTCCCAGGTAAATGTGCATTGGATAAAGCCTTAGTGTTTCCAAATAAGATTTGACCACAGGCCAATGAAGCAGATGATAAGTTTTTCCTTTTTTTTAAGGCAACCTGGATCTTTTTCCATGCATAAGTGCTAATGACTTGAAAGCCATAAAAATGCTTAGGCCAATGATAAGAAAGAGACGATCTGTGTACTTTCAAGACTGCTATGGGAAGTGAACTTTTATTACCCCTGTTTTCATTTGTATTATGGGAGGCTATTTTTATCCCCTTGGCTGGTGCAATGCAACTGACCTTTATGTGAGATGCTGGGCTAATGACCGTGTTGTTGGTCTCCGGAGACTGCCCTCTAAGACGGGTGAGATGAATTCAATATCTCAGCTCCTCCTGTCCTAAACCTTTCCCAAGCTGAATTGCCAGCCACCCCGGATTACATGGATTTTATGTGAACTTTTTTGTTTATTGGCATCCAAGCAAGAGGGCACCTAACCTCATTTCTTTGAAAACGACTAGCGGTGCTCAAGGCAATCCTTTTTTCTTTCTCTCTTTTTTCCAATTTTAAAGGTGGAAAAATATTCTTAGTGGTAACATATATGGGGTCAGATATAGACATCTAGACAGAGGAAGCAAAGAAGTTTTCTCATCGTTATTTTTATTCCCAGATATATTGGAAGTACTGAAACATATTCGAAAAACTACACATACGTCTTGTTTGGAAAGTATTAACTGAAATGAAGATTCGTGTCCCGGTCATTGATGCAGAAGGGAATTTTTAGCAAATCTTTCTGGCCTTTTCCTCTTTAAATATCATCCAGCAGTGGCAGTGATGATCATATTAAACTTCCTTTTTAAATTTCCCCTTTTATACCTACATTAGCCCCTGTCCTTCTAGTTTTTCTGTTCTAATAACCATCTGCAAATTCTCCCTTTTTCTCTCCATCTCACTTGGCCTTTTTATTACTCCAAACTTTGAATTATGTCCTGTTCTCTACTGAGACCACCTATTTTCTCACATTTCCTTCTGTTTTTGAAAGGACATTTAGTCATGACACCTCTTTCTCTTCTATAAGGCTCTTCCTCGGCTCTGCAGAATTACTTCCTCTCTGTATCAAAGGTCACACCCTTTCCTCTTCCTCTGTTTTATTATGAAACACAGTATTCTGTCCAGGAAAGTGAAGACAGAATTTTTTCTAGCTTGATAGCAGGTGCTTACTCAGTGGAGATCAATGACCAGCTGCTCCTGGAGCACAGAGTATGATCTGACACACATGGTACACAGTTACACTGTTTTTATTCTTAGTTCAGTCTTAGTTTTAGTAATTTTGATTTTTTTTAAAATAAATATACTTGGGCTTAGTAATACTTCCCCTCCCCCCTTGAAGTTCTAAAATCTTGTAAGCTGCTTTGGATGGCATATGTTTTAAATAAATGCTATCAAACCTATGGTTCATTCCATAAGGTGTATGGAACAGAAACCACTTGGGAACTATACATAAGCCTTTCTGAGCCCCTTGGACAGGATCAGATCGTTGGTGGAATAAATACATAAAATCAAAAACTCAGGTCTTTGGCTGCTAGGATGAAAACTGTGTACCATGTGTATGTGTGGGAAGAGTTGGGAAGGAAAAGAGGCAATTTGGATTTATTGTGGTTTGAAGAATGTTTTCCAGTGATGACTTGGACGCAAACACAAACTATAGTTTTTATCGTGGCAAACTATAGTTAGCATAAACAGGATGCTAAAAGTGCCTTTACCAAAGTTGTCATTGGTTTTGAAGACGCTCAAACTCAAGACAAAAGGGAGAAATGCACTAAGAGGAAGGCATGCTTAGCAAACCCTCACCGTGATCAACTCCTTCCCATAAACCTATATCCCCACTGTGGAAGGACGTGTGGATCCAGAACTGGCCTCCACAGTCACTTACGGACTCACTGTTAAAACTGTGTTTATGGAAGACAATCTTACTTGGCTACGTGTGATCTCCAAAGAAGAAGTAGAGCTAAAAGTGAAACCATGCATGAGAAGGAAGGTGGGAGCATGTGTTTTGTTGTGACTGAGGGATAAGGGGAATACTTTTAGATGGTCAAAGGCAGCAGTAGAAGCAGAGGGAATCAACACTACAGTATATATGTCTGGTGTGGGTAACCATCCATCCACTGCTTGGCGAAGTTCCCATATCCCTGGCAATTTCAGCTTTTTCTTTTTTTAAGGATCAGGTAGCAAATGAGGAGAAAGAACTCACCAGAGACTCCAGAGGACCACTGCCAGAGAAGACAATACTGGATGGACAACTTCCTATGAGCAGCAAGCATACCGACTTCTTTTTTAGATGTTGAGAACGGGAATTCTTTTTAGTTATGAAGAACGTTTTAGTGGAATTAAAGTTAGAGAAGTGCAATGATTGTTATTCATTCGAATTATATCCTACCCTTCCTCCTGAAGGGGAACAGGATGGCAGAATACAAGATGGATCAAGTTAAATGAAAGGAACTGTTAAATGAACAGATACATGGTGCTTAAATATTCTTATAATTTTGTGAAGAATTTGGACAACAAAGGACAAGAACATTATATTAATGGTTCTTCATTTTGTTATTTTTATTAACCAAAAGGCCTCTTTAAAACCAATAAATTATACCGAATAAGGTCACCATAATATTTATTTGAAAAATTCAAGTTAGCCTGAATAAGCAATTACAAAGAGGTCGCTGCTCTGTCTCTTGTTTACTCGCACATAAAATGTAGCTGAATTGGGTGATTAATAATCACAGCCTGTATGGAATGACTTTCATTTATAATAGCTTATGTAAATACAAATCAGCAATTGGAGTTTACCATTGCTATGCTAGCATGTTGCGGATTCTAAGAAGGCAGGCGAATAGTAAGTATTTTGGCCAAGTTACATAAGCATGGAAAGACTGATACTAGAATGAAATATGGGGAATATGCTACTGGACTGATCTGGGGAGAGATCGGTGTAGCTTTGACTATGAAAGTTTAGCACTACCTGTCAAAACAATGCAAATGAAACCACACCTTGATTCCCCCAAATCAGGTTCTGCACAAATTATATGCATGAAAGTAAGCATAATCATGTTTTTAATGTATTAGTTAGCAATAAAGTAGTCATAACACCCCTACTAAAAGCTCTGTGACTGAAACTAATTAGCCTGTGCTTCCCTTTAGTTAGATTATGCCATTGGAACCACTGGCGAAGGAAAGGGGGCGGGGGGAGCACACCGCCCCCAGCACCTTCGGGGAGGGGGGTACCATTGCTGCCGCCCCAACACACCGTGTGCCCCCCCCCCACGCCAGGCACCACGCCCTCTCAGGCGGTGCACCATGCCCCCAGGATGCTTCGCCTCAAGGGCGCATTGCTCCTCCCTCCCTGGGGGCTCCCCTCCTTGTCTCTGCCATGCGAGGGCAGAGATGGAGGATGCCACCCCCTCCCTGCTCCCTCACCACACCTGAAACATCCCTTCTCCACCCCAGTTTCCCTGCTCCATGTCCTCCCACCCAACACACCGTCAAAGTAAAGTTCCCCAAAAGGGGAGCAAAAGGCTGGAGGAGGAAGGGGTCCCTTGGAAGCCGAAAATGGGATTCTGCCCCACCGACGTTGGTTCCCTGTAAGAGTGGAGTGGAGGTGGTTGCCGGAGGGAGCATCGCCTGCCTGGAGGCCCGCATTACTCTATGGGGGGGTGGGTGAGTTCTTCCCCTCTGAGGATTGCAGTGCCCCAGTAAGGAAAGCATTTCCCTGGAAAGTGGGGAGCGTTTCCCCTTTTAATTCCCTTTTAATGCATACTTGTACGGGTGTTCCTAGACCTGCATTACTATGGCTGTCAAATCACAAAACTAAGGATGTTTAGTTGTCGGGAAATGTCCCCAAGGAATTAATTGTCAACTTTCAGCTCCCTCCGCATAGATCAGATAAAGCAATAAAATCATGCCTAGCCAGGAGTATCACGCTTAGGCAGGGATCTATGCAGAAAGATGGTCCTTTAGGTTGCTCAGGGTGAAGGACATGCCCTTTGCACAGGCTCAGGGGGCCCCTCGTGAGTGTTGGGTTTCCAAGTGCAAAGAGAGCATCTCACCTTCTGCACCCCAATGAAAGTCAGGTTGGATGCAGAAAAAGTGGTGTGCCACACACACACACACACACCACTCCAGGTGCTAAAGCCCCTAGTTCTGACAATGATTGGAACCATCATACATCCAAAGCTTTATTTTGCTATCCAAATAGCAAAATGCCTACTAGGTCAGATGCCTCTTGGCTATTTATAATTTTTCTTTCTTCTTTGAATATCCTTTCAGGATCTGGAACTTGGACCTTTTGATCACAGCCCACAGTTTACCCCACTCTCCCAGCGACTTTCTCCTTGCTTTTTCTAAAGGAGTCGGAGGACAAGAAGTGTTTCTACCAATGCTTGGTTCAGTTTTGCATTGTGAACATTTTGTTTCCATCAAAATGGTTTTGCGTCATTCCATTCGATGTCTTTGCATTCTGAGCCCTGCCACTCTGTCAGAAATCACCGTTTGTGAGAGGTTTGAATGCAGCATGACAGGAGCTGAACTTGTTCTACCACGGGTGACTCCTTGGCCACCAGGAGACTTTCCCATCTCCAACACAGTTAACTCTCATTAAATGCCAGCACAAGAGCCACTTTTTTTGCAAAATTCCTCCACCTCAGTTGCTGGATGTTGTCATGTCAAACACATTGGGACAAAAAAAGAATTTATAGAAAGGATGTGTGCTCGCTTTGGGCCATTCCCAAAAATAAGACCTGGCCCCTAGTTTGGAAATCTGTATTAAATCCTGGACAGCTTAAACAGATGTGCTGTTCCCTCCTTCACAGAGAGTAGGCAAACTCAAGAAGCTAGGTTGAAGCCTCATACCTGAGGAGAAGGAAACACTCTCACACAGTCCATGACCAGTCAGCTTTTGGTATAATATGTCAGGTAGGGTTCAGGTACCATAAGTATCAAAACTGTCTGGGACTTCCATTTCTTCTCCCCCTTTCATTTGACCACTTTTTTTCAGGAATTCTTTCTATTAAGTTGGAGTCTAGACATGTTTTCAGGCCTGTTTTCCTCACCACTCCTACACTTAGTGGGATTCTGTTTCAGGTCTCATGGGAAGATTTCTCCCCAGGCTCCACAGCACAGGAGAGTAGTCCTCTGATTATCTTCCTACAAAATCTTAGCAGACCTTGAAGCAGGAATTTCCTCTAAAGAATATTTTGTGCAAATGACATGGGGGAGGGATGAATAAAAACACTTTTTTTTATTATGAACCAGTTCAAGCCTAAATTGCTGTTTTGTATTTTGTACTTTTTTGGATTTTAATGTTTCATTTTATCCCCTGGCTAGAGGAGACATCTGTCAACTTCTCTTCATTCATTGCACTAGAGATGACCCCAGGCTAAAACCATACATCTGAACAATCTCAGACTAGGAAAGAGTTTGGCTTCAGAGCAAAAATTCTTCCTCTTAAGGCTCCCTCTTATTGACAGGTTTGGGTTACACTCTGAGGGCATTTCTCTGTTAATGGGGCTGTTTGCTGTTTGTCCGTAACAGAGTATGATAACTTATCCTGTTTTATCAGCATAATTTATGAATCTGTACAAGACAGCTTGGTGACCTGTGGCCTTCAGGCACTGTCCAGCCCCTCAGGGGACACCATTGCCTCCCTGGCTGCTACCAAGCTCTCTTCAATCAGAGAGGTGGGCCCTATCTGCACTGGACATTTAAAGCATGGCTTCCCCCGTATAATCCTGGGCAGTGTAGCTTGTGAAGGGTGCTGAGGCTCCTGTTCCCCTTGCAGAACTACAATTCTAAGGAAGGTTTAACAGTCAGTCCCTCAACCCAGGAAACTCAAGAAATTGTAGCTCTGTGAGGGGACAGTGGTCTCACTGGGAGCCAGTGTGGTGTAGTGGTTAAGAGCGGTGGACTCGCAATCTGGTGAACTGGGTTTGCGTCCCCGCTCCTCCACATGCAGCTACTGGGTGACCTTGGGCTAGTCACACTTCTCTGATGTCTCTCAGCCCCACTCACTTCACAGAGTGTTTGTTGTGGGGGAGGAAGGGAAAGGAGAATGTTAGCTGCTTTGAGACTCCTTAAGGGGAGTGAAAGGCAGGATATCAAGTCCAAGCTTCTCCTCCTCCTCCTCCTCCTCCTCCTCCTCCTCCTCTTCTTCTTCTTCTCCTAAAAACTCTCAGCACCCTAAACAATTACAGTTCCCAGGATTCTTTGAGTGAAGCTCTGACTGTTTAAAGTGGTATAATACTGCTTTTTAAATGGTGTAGATTGGGCCTTGCTTAGAGCAAGAGAAAGAGGTGAAGAAGAATATACTCTTTCTTCCCATCTTAACTTCTCAAGCCATTCAAATCCAGAAAGACATGAGGAGCAAGGGATGGAGGAAGGGTTAGCATTCACCTCCTCCTGTGCTATCCTATGTCCCCCCTTCCCTCGCGCTTCCCCCCTCCACTTGAAAATCGAAAAGGAGTGGCACATAGGGTGCAAAGACAGACCCCCACCTTCTTTATAGTGTCTGGTTTCACATCACCAGAGAGCGAGAGAAAATGCCATCCCCCCAAACACACACGAGGACACAGACTTGCATGACATTTGCATAAGCCAATTTGTATGTGTGGATGCAAAATTGTAAATAATTACTCTCATTTAAAAAAAGAAATACATCTCATCATGGTATGTATGTCTTTATTTATTTTGTTAGTTTAATCGCAGAGGGAGCCCAGGGTAGTTAACATCATGCAATAATACGAACAATACAATAGAAACACTTAGAACAAATATTAAAATGACAGCAGTTAATACTTTCAGCGCAGTGAAGGGACCTACACACAATTATCTCTCAAGGGCCTGGACAAGTAAGCTTTAACATTCTGAAGGAACATAGCCAAGGTAGAGGACTGTCTGATTTTCACCTGGGAGGGAGTGTCAAAAGCAGAGCCAGGTGATGTGTGTGCCTCCTCGGTCGGCTGCCCAGATACTAAATGTTGTTAAGTAACTTCAAAGTCCTTGCTCTGACTTCTTATAGTTCACTGTCTTAAAAATAAAATCAAACAGCCCTTCAAATGGAGGACTGTCCTCTATAAAGTAGGGCACAAAGCCACCCTATTTTCACCTGGAGACAATTATGCTGCTGAATACCAGTTGCTGGAAGCCACAGGACAGGAGATTGCTCTTGTGCTCAGCTGCTGCTTGTAGGCTTCCCGTTGGCATCTGGTTGGCCACTGAGAACAGGATGCTGACCTTTGGCCTGATCCAGCAGGCCTATTCTCATTACCAATTGGTTAGGTGGTCTGGCCCCCTTCATCTCCTGCTGGTCCCTCCAAATTGCCGCCCCCCCCCATTAATTAACTGCTAATCAAATTAGTATTTGATTGCTTTGTACCAAGTGCTCTGTCATGTATGGAACGTCAAGTGGTGACTTTATCTAAAGCAGTGTTTCCCAAACTTGGGTCTCCAGCTGTTTTTGGACTACAACTCCCGTCATCCCTAGCTAGCAGGACCATTGGTCAGGGATGATGGGAATCATTGTCCAAAACATCTGGAGACCCATGTTTGGGAAACACTGATCTAAAGGCTGGTGTTTTCTTTTATTTCCTTTGGGGTCCTTTCTTTTTATCAGCTAGCAGAATATTGTTTTTAATCAGCTTTTGTCATGCTGTCAAATCTTCTCTCTCTCTCTCTCTCTCTCTTTCTCTCTTGCCCTTTACAAAATATAAACATATACTTATTGAGGTATTGCTTTCTTTCTTTTTTGTTTAGACATGCTTTTATATACCTTTTTGAACTGACCACCAGGCGGGCATTAGGCAAGCCTCAATGCACTTGGTTAAGAGAGGCCAGCTCCTTTCAAAGTCCTCCTGCCTCACTGTACCTCATTCTTTTTCCACCACTGAGCAAAGCTGACACTGATAGACTGTTGGCAGGGAGACCCTGTTCAAGGTCAAATATTGACATCTAGGCCTGTATATATGACACATGAGGAGGATGGATTGTGTGAACTCATGTCTGGAGGAGGAGAATGTTGCTGAAAGTGACTCTTTTTGTGAGAATGTGAATCATTAACTGCTGATAGAACTTCAGTAATCCGTGTTTGCTTTCTCCTCAAATATAAATACAGTTTGGTATCGTTCACATGGAGCCAGTAGAGCTAGTTTAGAGGCAAATTAGTTCTTTAAAGTTTTCTGGAAAACACAAAACTAATTAACTTACAGACAACAGTTGCTGATATCCCCGGTGTGGTGCTATGAGATTCTTTCCATCTCTTTCTCTTGCATGTTGTTGAATGTTGGTGGTCTGAAGAAAAATTGCCTCAGGGATTCTTCATAATTTTTTAACTGGGAAAGTCTCTGGTGTTCTGTTTAGTTGCTTCTGAATTACAGTTAGTTAAGCAGCATTCGAGCTTGTTTCTTCCTTTCATCCTTCACTTAGGCAACCATTGCATGGATTAGATTATAAAGTGCTTTGGCGCATGGAATGACTGGAGCAATTTGCTCTTGGTGCCTTCAATGGAAGTATCCTTTTTCTAAAAAGAATATGTATAAAGCAGCTTAGCATTTCCTGAGCACCTTGGAATCAATGAATAATTGTCCTAGATTTTTCCCTTAAATGTCTTTATCAGTCTTTTAATGGCAAAGGAAGTTCTAAGAGGAAAGAGCAATACTAGAGCCAAAGTATCACACACACACACACAAACAGTGGTACCTCGGGTTAAGAACTTAATTCGTTCTGAAGGTCTTTTATTAACCTGAATATGAAATTCCATTCATATTTATTCCATGAATATGAAATTGTTTTAATTTATTGCATTATTGTCAAACCACTTTGAGATGCTTTATAGCAAGCAGTTCATAAATGAAATTTTAAAAAAGCAAAGCCAATCAAAATAATGTTTCTGTTTGGACATGTTAGAAAACCCAAGAAGTCCTATAACATGAAGCTCCAAATGTACATATAGTGTGATCCTTTTCTGATACATATGCTCCATAGCGTTTTGAGAAAGCAAGTTTTCCCTCTCCTGTCCCTGTTCATAATTTTATAAGCCTCTTATTGGGCATCCTCCTAGTCACCTTTCTAAATTAAAAGTGTCCAAATCTTTAGCTTTCTGTTTTAGGCATCCCAACCCAGACATGCACCTAAATGCAGGTGCATATTTAATACTTAGATTCATTCTGCTATGAAACTTACTGCAAATTAGCTCCATTGGCAGTAGATTTAGTACAGATAAAAGATAAGCCAGACCCTTGGATATCTATTAAAACATATTTAAAAGTTATTATGGCAGCCTCAGTTCAAATGCCAGTGGATTGAGGGCAATGCGACAAAAGAACCAATAAAATTTTTTTGTCCATCTGCACACAAAAACTAAGGACAGCGCAGTTTGAAATATGGGCTAACCTCTCACCTCATTTGCTACGAGTCATGCACATGCCACACTTTAATGGGAGCTTTGTCTTTGCTGTCCCTGTTTTGTAACATAAACATTCTTTCGTAGATATCGGTCTGGTTCTTTCCCTGACCTCGGCACTGACACGAAATATCTGAAGTATTTGGACAGTAAACTTGTGTCAAAAGTACAAGTTGAAATGGCTGGGGGGGGGGCGTGAGGAACCAAGCTTCTGCACACACTTTAAAATAACAGCACTTAAGAGATATTTATTATACAGTACAATCTTTATGAGTTATAAAAGAAGAAAATATCCACACAATCAATGCTCCCCCCCCAACAGCCGCCCACTTCAACTTTGAACGTTTCCATGAACATCCTTGTTACTTCGCAGGATGTTGATTTCCACCTATGCCATCCAAAAGAATTTCACCACCACCACCTGAACTAGTACCCTGACTGTAAAAATGGCTGTGGGATGTGTTACTCAGATTATACTACTACGAGCGAATTTATAGTAGCTTCCCACCACCACCTTTGGCTTCACAACTCCTGGCAGGAAGATAACCTCCAGCCTCTGATCATCAGCAAGACTGAGCAATTAGCAAAGCTGCCCCAGACAAGACTGAAATAATGATGGCTGTCAGTTCTTGTTACCTGAGCAGCATAGACATGCCCATTATTGATCAGGTTTGGCCTCCTGTTGTCATTCAGACCTGGTGCTCCTGGTCCCATCATTATGTCCAAAATTCCAGACTGCGGCAGTGGCCAGGAGCACTTCCTAGCTACTCCATCTCAATGAGAAAGCTCTGACACTTTCTTTCAGATTCTAGCCTGGTAACTGTCCTTCATTCCTTTCATAACCTCTAGTATAGACTATGCAAGGATGATGCCCTTGAGGACTTCTCTGCAGCCTGCCTCTTCGCAAGATAGGAAGGGAATGACACATCAGGTATCACTCCTCAGTTCTGCCCTGCTGCTGTCAGTTCAAATCTCCTGAGAGTCATTTGTCTGTCATTGGTCCCAGCTTTTCAGCATTCCTTGTAAAAGTAAGCAGAAAGAGACTAATGGGAGACTGGTCAATATTCTGTGTTTTGTTCTTTAATTTCTATTTTTCTTACCCTGCCCATTGCTGGAACTTTTGGAGCTATGTGTGTATTTTATCTGTGGCATATACAGGAATACAAGCAACTCCCCATTTACATGTGATGAAGGTACACTGCAAACCCAGAAGTGGCACGGAAAGGGGCAAAAACAGCCCGAAAAGACTGCAAAAACTGCAAAGGTGGTGTGAATATAGCGTCTAGCAATCCCACAGACCTTTGCAAGTGCAGTTTCAGGAACCTTTGCACCAAACCTTGAGGCCTGTGGAGAGTTGGAGTTTGAGCAAGGAGTTTGGGAAGGAGCAATTGTGGTGGAGTTTGGTGAGCTTTTGGTTTTTTAAAGGGTTTTTCAAGTTGTTGTATGACCTCTGAGATAGCTATTTGTAGAGAGTCTGTAAGTATTACCAAAAGGAGGGGGAAGCAATCAAACATTTTTTTAAAAAAAATAACGAATAAAAAAATCCATGAATATTATAGAATGGTAGAAAAACCGCCTCACTATTCAGAGCTTGGCCTCTTCACTCTCAGCTAGGGCTGGGGAGAAATTCATTTGGTTCACAACCTACCTAATTCACACTTCCCAAACTAGTTAGAGAACTAAAACACAGTTAACCTTTGAAAATCACAAAACTGAATTTTGCAATGGCCTTCTCTGTGGGAAGGAGGTAAATAGATTTATTATGGTCATAGACCCAAAAAAGCTGATACACATAGAATAATCAGCATAATATGAAAACATAAGATTCACATGGAGACAACAGAAAATACAGTTGTACAACCCAAAAAGTACATATAAAAAAACATATATTATTTTTACTAAAATATGTATTTTTGTGCACTTTCCCCCAATGTATGCTTTTTTGTATGCATATAAAATAAAGTACAAAAATGCAATTAGGGAAATTTACTCGCAAAGAAATGTATCAGGGGAAATCACATAGCACAAACAAAACTCAGATACTGCAAACTGGATGAACTGAAGGTTGGAAAAAAGAGAAACTAGAAATGACAGATTTGTCAATTTCTCTCCTCAACTTCTAAACTATCTCTCCCTTTTCTCTTCATACTTTAGTGCTCTGCTCAGCTTGGTTTTTCCTTCCACATCAAACCTCTGCTCTAAAGACATTGCAAGCAAGACAGAGCAGCTGCCTGTTCAGTTTGAGATCCTTTTCCTTTATCAATTAGCCTTGTCTGCAACCAGGGATACCTGATCATTCTGGGGCATCCATCTTTGGACCCCCTTCCTGTTGTCTCTGGCTATTTTTAAAAGAAGAAATTATTCAGATAATTTGTTGTTGGCCTACAACTTTAATGGAAAAACCCACAGGCCAAAAGAAAAACCCTAGCTGCTAACTTTCAATTTCTCATTTCTTTCTCTCTATAATCTTGGTGTTAGAAGTAGGTATTATATTTATCATCTTCGCCCAGAGCTGAATCTTACTTCCTTTCCCTCACTTTTAGACCTTATCACATCATTTGCAAACACTTTATCTCTGTAACGGAAAATAAATGAAATCCCGGTCTTTTCAATGAAATGCCTTGATGAAATGGATGGCCCCAAAAATCTATATTTAGATGAGTGACTCCTGTTTTTGTAGAAGACATGATAAATGTTTCATGCATATAAACTGAAGATTGATGGATTTAATGATCGCACCCTAACTGGTAGAATGCTATTTTGGAATAATTAAATGTTCCATCATTTGCAAGTCTAAATAGTTCATTGTTAACTTGTATTTCTGTCTGTCAACAGGCTCTTCCACTTTGTGAGGAAAATTTATCATTAAAACAATTGAACATATCATCAGAGAGTGTGTGCATGTGTGGCTAATAACCCATTTCATAGGACCCTTGTTTGGCTCCACCACTTCAGAAAACTTAATTTATGTATGGATCCCTTTCACAAAAGAAACACATGACAGGCATTATTAAGCAGCCCTTAGCAGAGATCTCATTTCAAGAGTAGCGCTAAATGTGTAGTTTGAACTTTAACTAAATATCATTATAATACAATGGCAGAAGAAGCTGTAAATTATGATGCATGAAAATGTGTGTGTGTGTGTGTGTGTGTGTGTGTGTGTGTATTTTAGTTGAGTTTAGCTTTTTTGGTGCTTTGTACTTTTGTTCTGCTTGAAAACTATTCAGTAGTTGTGTTTGAACACTATCTACACATGGAGGGGAAACATATTGTGCATGACCAATCTGTATGCATTTAGCATAAGAATTCCCTCATATAGAACAGTGCATTTTCATGCAAACAGGAACACACACAAAACAGGCTTTTAGACTGTGTGCAGAGATTGAACAGATCAGATCAGATCTTTCTAAATTTCAACCTAATTGTTTAATGAGATAGTGGAAAGGGGGATGTGCCTCATACTTAATCTCTGTACTTCCTTCCACCTGTTTTTAACAAGTGATCGTCAGACACTACCTTTTTTATAGCTCAGATCCTGGTCCTTTCTATTAATTCAATACCATGCCCTCCAACACTTTGAAGCCAAAACCCAGGATGCCATCTTCCCGTTTTATATTATGAGAGCATGGCAACCATTTTGGAAGCCATAATCTTGCACGATTTTATGCAAAAAAAAAAAAAAAAAACCCAACCCACTTTTTTGGGCACGGCACCCAAAAACGCAGCTTGGGACACTGTGTGAGATCACGGCTCTGGGGGGGAAAAGCTCTTGGGGGGAGGGGAATCCCAGCAACCTAATGGATCTGATTCTGTGCAGTGCTGCTCCTTTGCCAGCAGCTTGCCTTGCATGCAGGGAAGCCACTCATGATGAAGCAGCATTGTGCAGGATCAGGTCCTCCTGCATAACTTCTTTTCTCCCTGAAGTATGCATTGGATTGCAGTATTCCCGTATTTTTCGCCCTATAGGACGCACCTTTTCCCCTCCAAAAATGAAGGGGAAATCTGTGTGCGTCCTATGGGGCGAATACAGGCTTTCGCGGAAGCTTGGAGAGAGAGAGGGGTCGGTGCACTCCTCGCGCCGGGCAGACATCTGCAGCGTGGGGAGCAGCCTGCCGCCCGGCATGCGGGGCGACCTGAAGCAGAGCGCCCCTCGCGCCGGGCAGACATCTGCAGCGTGGGGAGCAGCCTGCCGCCCGGCATGCGGGGCGCCCTGAAGCAGAGCGCCCCTCGTGCCGGGCAGACATCCGCAGCGTGGGGAGCCCTGCAGGAGTTCCCGCAGGGCTCCCCACGTCATGGATAGGAGCCTGCCGCCCGGCGCGCGGGAGGCCCTGAAGCAGAGCGCCCCTCGCGCCGGGCAGACATCGGCCAGCCCCACAAGCTCGGGGGACAGTAGGAGGCGCAGAGCCGCCATCCCGCTGTTCCCCGACCTGGTTTTGGGGGGGAAATAAAGGGGGGAATTCATTTCCCCCCCAAAAAAACTAGGTGCATCCTATGGGACGAAAAATACGGTACTTCCTCTTAAGTATGCATGGGACTGTAGGCCTCTGGTAGATACCTTAAAATGCAATTTGTGATGTGTCTCATAGGGAAGACTTAATAGTTCTACCATAAAAGAAGCACTGGGTTTCCTCATCTCCCCCCACACCCAATGCCCTGTATTTAATTCATACAATTTATGTTTGTTGTGCCTATTTATGAGCAATAGAACTCATAAATAGACCTTTCCACGACAAAATGCTCTTTCGCTGTGAATTTAGAGCTTCCAAGTTGATAAATTCTAACCATATATTTAACTGAGACCTCAAAGCTAACCTTAGTGTTTCAAAACACTTTGGGATTAGTGAAGAGTAATTAAAAGCAAAGTCTCCATAAAAGCTCATTGTAGCAATCACCATCCATCTTTTTAATAGCGCAGCCAATACACTTTTACTTTTGGTTCACTGTTGCAGCAAGTGACCCTCCCACCTTTTCAAAGGTCAGCTGAGACTATTTACACCAAGGCTTAAGAAAATGGCCTGGGAGACTCTGTCATGGATTCTATCGCAGGGAAAGGGCTGTGTCCAGAAGAAGCAATCCTACAATGATTGCAACTGTGCTGTAGTTGTTTTGTTGAAATTCAAGTTTGTACAAGAAGCAAATTCTAGTTGAATGGGAAGTTAATGAGAAAAACTATGAAATTCGGTAGCTCTTAGTCTTGTGTACATGTTTGAGCATGCACACAAGTGGAACAAGAATAATGATGGAATGCAGAGGTGTTTTTCTTTATTTCTGTTTACAGGTGGACACCCTGCCAGTCTGTGGGTCCATGAAGGTGCATGACGATGCCAGTTGCTAATACTGGATCAGTTATAAGATTCAAGGAACTCAAGATGGTTTTAAAAATTGAAAAGTTTCTTTTAATCTGAATTAACAACTTAACGTAAGTGGGTTGCGTCCGACCATGTTGTTCCATTTGCACAAAGACTTCTACTTACATAAGAGAACTTAGCCACCATCTCTTTCACTCGCATGAAACCTCACCCATATCTATTCTGAGGTTTCTCACAACCCTCCAAAACATTGGGGGGGGGATGCACAAGGAGTTAAGAAGCAACTGAAGTTCTCTGCATGAGCAGATGTCTTTGCAGGAATGGGATAACTTTAGAAGTGAACCCAGAAGTGAATTCCATGGTCCCTTATAGGGGCTGCTATAAACAGCTGCATATCCAGCTCTGACCAGAACATGGTGTTATAGCCAAGTATACGCAAGACCAGGGGTCAGCAAACTTTTTCAGCAGGAGCTGGTCCACTGTCCCACAGACCTTGTCGGGGGTCGGACTATATTTTGGAAAAAGAAAAAGAACAAATTCCTATGCCCCACAAGTAACCCAGACATGCATTTTAAATAAAAGGATGCATTCTACTCATGTAAAAACATGCTGATTCCCGGACCTTCCACGGGCCAGATTTAGAAGGCGATTGGGCCGGATCTGGCACCCGGGCCTTAGTTTGCCTACCCATGCTCAAGACCTATTGAAACCAACTGGAGTTCAGTGCTTAACTGTGCACTAAGCTAACACACTAATGCATGCCTCATTTTGCATAGATTGTGACTGTTAACTGCATTACTAATTGTATGGTCAGTTACAAGATGGACATTTTAGGGCTGAGATAGAGAGCGTGTGGCCTTCCATATGTTGTTAGATTCCAACTCCCATCAACCCCACCCAGCACTGGCAGTGGTCAAGGAAGATGGAAGCTGTTGTCCAACAACATATTGAGAGTCACAGCCTCCCCATACCTGCTTTGTAGATACATTGATTGATTGATTGATTGATTGATTGATTGATTGATTGAAAAATATTTTTCGGCTGCCTATAATGGTAAAAACCCTCTCCGTGTACAACAAAATACAGTGCCATGCAGTTATAAACTTCACTAAGTTTAAGAATTACATATTTCTGCTTGGCACCTTTCAGTGGGGAGGATTGTCTCCCTAGTTGCTCCTGTACAAGCTTTTCAGGGACAGAGTTTAGTTAAACCATTTTGTTCCGCTACACTTGAAATGTTGGTCAGAGTTAAGGCAGGGTTATCTGTGGAATGCCTTCCCTTCAGATGTCAAGGAAATAAACAACTATCTTACTTTTAGAAGACATCTGAAGGCAGCCCTGTTTTGAGAACCTTTTAAGGATTGATATTTTTATTATGTTTTTAGGTATGTTGTAAGCTACCCAGAGTGGCTGGGGAAACTCAGCCAGATGGGCGGGGTATAAATAATAAAATTATTACTATTATTATTATTGGTTAAACTAGTTAAGGCAAGGTTGCAACAAAGGCAAAGTTCTCCTGTTATGTTAGGGTTCTTTTCCTAAATTTGACTCCACCAACTTTGCCTCCTGGATCCTTTGCAGAAGTCTAAAACTGATGCAAATGAAGGGATTGCTTCTGCAAACAAATCCTGAGTTAGCTACTTTATTGTAGTATCGCCTTCCCCAACCTGGTGCCTCCAGATGTTTCAGACTCCAGATGTTTAAGCTTCCATCAGCCTCAATCAGCTGAGAATGGATGCTATAACATAATTCTTCAGTCATATGATAGGAATCTTTCAGTTCAGTAAAGAAACTGTTTTTGAGCAGAACAACTGAAATCATCTTCCAAGATGGACTTTTGGCTGGGAAATGTTTTGTAGTTTCCATGGAGGAAATCTACATTATTTTTAGAACATAAATATGAATAATTTAAGCACATCAGGACAAGCTTCCAGTTTAATAAGTTCACAAGGTGTTGAAGTTAATGATTTATTACAAGGTCTTTAGCTAATTTGTGGTGCAGTGCTATGCATATCTACTCAGAAGCTAATCCCATCAAAATCAGTGGAATGTGCTCCTAGGTAAATGTGCCTAGGATTGTAGCCTTAGTATCATTAATTGGGAAGGATCTCTGCACAAACTTTCTGTTTATATATTCCCTTTAAATTAAGATGAGACTGATATGTATAAGATTTTTTTAATTGATTCCAAAGGGAACTGTGTATAGTGGAATATGCTGACTTGAGTCTATAAAACTCTAGGCTCCCATCATTCAGCAACCATTATTTTTTTTATTGACAAGTTGCTGTGGCGTGCTAAAAATCTGAATAAAATATTTCTTAATAGTCCTGATAATTGTTATAAGTTCCTACCTAATGTCTTATGAACAACAGATGTTAACTAAGGCTAGGAGTATTAGAAGGCCTTCAGGGAGTCAGGTGCCTAAATTCAGTGGGGTTTTAACTGGATCTGGGAGAAAATATTTAATGAATTTTATACATTATACTATTGCGACTGAAATAAAAAGAAGATGAGTGTGCTAATTATATCATCATTATGAGAATATCAAAACACATTAGCAGACAACTTCAAATATATAAAATTCTCCTTTTGATTTAATGTATAATGTAATTCAGAAGCATAAGTCATATTTCATCATAATTCTACCGTCTTTCTGTTCTTATACACTATTGGTACATTTACTGCTATGCATTTCCAGTTCAGCAGGCTTTACAAACTATGTAGTACCATCCAGAATATCCATTTTTTTCCCCAGGTCACAAGGTTATTCTCCACAACCAGTTCCGGATTTATGTATAAGCTAAACAAGCTATAGCTTAGGGCTCCACTCTCTTGCCCCCCCCCAAAAAAAATATACTTCGTCTTAATTTTATTCCACTATTAATATACCACTTCTTAATTGTATTTCAATTCAACAATTACTTTGATAAAATACATATTTTGTTATGTGCAAATGGCTTTAGATACCTATTAGGTCCATAAATTACCATATAGCATATATTCAACACAAAAAACAGCAACAATTTGTTGTTGACAAAGGACAGCTGGACATATAAAGGGCCCCATTACCTTCAGTAGCTTAGGGCCTCATCAAACCTAAATCCGGCCCTGTCTGCAGCCCACAAGAGTTCACACAGTAAAGTCAGGAAATCACAGAGTGTTTGTTTGAAAATGCCTATGAAATTAATGTCTCAAAGATTGCTTCATATTATAACAGCAGCAGCAGCAAACGATACGATCCTGATGTAATAAATCCCTTGCCAAAATCTGTTTCAACCTCCGTCACACTTTTTCCTTTCGAGAACAGGGTTCAGTATTCTTTACCCCACTTTTTACCTGGTACCTCCTAAAATGGAGGATGGCGGGGGGGCCACTAGGTGGCGCATCGGAAGATGGCTGACAATAACATCTCTCCAACCCACACGAGGTAATTTGAGGCTATGACGGGGGTAATTAGCCTCCTTAACCCCCCCAGGATTGTGGGGGGGACGGCCCTTGCCTGCTGTGCCCTATACCACCCCCAAATTTGTGGGGGTGGGGGCACTAGGCGCAAAGCCCTCCTGTGGGATTCTGGCACTCCTCGACGCCGTCCCTGATTCGCGCCGCTAGTTGCAAAGATCTTCAAAAGAAACAATTTGGACGAGATTAATTGCACATGCTTTAAGGAAAAAGGGGAGTAAAGGCTGCTGACAGAAGAGATCTAATCCACACAGGATTATTATACTTGCTTATCGGCTTAAGGAGACTAACAGAAGAGATCGTAAAGGAAAAAGAGAAATTATATGAACAAGATATGATGTGGAAACACCAAGATAAGACTGGATAGAATTATGAACTTTGTCTGGACTGATTGGGACTGATTTGGACATTAACGCAGTAAGAAGAAGATGATCTGAATCCCCCTTTGGATCTTGAAGTATGGGTTCCCCCAACAAAATTTAAAAATTTGGCTTTGTAATTTGGAATTTATGCGATGTGATTTAATTTGATGTGATTGGCCAGTTAATAAAAATTATTTTAAAAAATAAATAAATAAATAAAATGGAGGATGGCAGACTCAAGTCAATCTGAAGTGTACCCACTGGCTGACTAATAAATAATAATAATAATAATAATAATAATAATAATAATAATAATAATAATAATTTATTTATACCCCACCACCCATCTGGCTGGGTTTCCCCAGCCACTCTGTGTGGCTTCCAACAAAATATTAAAATACAATAGTCTGTTAAACATTAAAAGCTTTTCTAAGACTTGAAAGGTCTTCCCTCCTCTTCCTGAATATCTGAACATCCAGCAGTTCTTATGGAGGGGTCAGGATATGGTTAATGGTGAAGAAAAGGGCACTTTGCACACTTCTTTACTACAAACAGTAAAGACTCAGCCCTAGTGAGCCCAAGCACAGTTCTTCAGCACCATCTAGAAACGGACAGCATGAGCCTAAGCATGTTCATCCAGAAATAAGTACCACTGATGCCAAAACTCTCAGAAATCTTTTCCTATATTGGTTAATGTGTGTTATCAATTGATATTCCACCTTTAAATGTCCCTATACCCACTCCAGCAACGCAGGAGAAGACACCCCTCCACCATCTTCCAGCCCTATGGTGGTCTATATGGCACTGAAACTGCATTCAGGTGCATTCTTCCAGGTATCCTTCTTGCTCATATGGCTGCCATTTCTTTCACTGGCCTGATGAGTTCCTTAAGTGTGCAGAGAAACGAGACACTGAAAGAAATCTGCACTGGCGAAACTGACAAAATTTTCCCACTACTTCCATACTGCGAGGAGAGGTTAAAATGTAAAATAAGCCATTCCAAACATTGGGGGTTTGGGGGAAGGAATGGGAATGGGAATGGGATGAAGAACTAAAAGTGCACTTGAGAAATCTGTTGACAGTTAACACACCCACACAATCCAAAAAGCTTGGGATGTGATTGTAAACCCACCTTCCTGCATAGCTGTTAATTGATTTAAAAACCTGCTGCAAGCACATTTATATCTACAATTCTGTCATTCACACATGCGCACCAGAAGTGGGGGGAGAGAGAGAGATTCAAAAGGGCTTTTAGTGGCATGTGAAATTTGTGAGAAGTTAATAATTTTCTTAAAGTGGTGCATCAGATTGTTATTACAGCCATTCCGGTGTTGATAAAGGAAATACTTTGCTTACTTGAAAAAGCCACACACGCTAGGTATTAAAATTAATTTTTATACCAGTGTAAAGTGTTGATGGTATTAGTGATGGCTAAAATTCCCCCTGCTTTCCATTTTAATTAAGGCTCTGACCTTAAGCACTCTTCTTCCAGAAATACTTCGCAGAATCCTCCCACGGCATCCCCTTTGCCATGTCTGAATCAGCATGACAAATGCACAGATAGCAGCTCTGTTGTTGCAACTGAGAATCTAATAAAAATATATTCTCATGCTTTGTGGGAGGGGTTGCTTTGCATGCCAAAGCTGCAAAGTCTCCAATTATCTCTTGGTAGGGCTGGGAAAGACTCATCTGAAACCTTCGGGACTCGCTGCCAGCTAGTGTAGAAGTACTGAGCCAGATGAGCCTGATCAGGCCTGACTTATCATTAGGCAGTGGGAGGCAGCTGCCTCAGGTAGCAGATGCTGGGGGGACACAGAATGAGAGCAGTTCTGTTGGAGGACATCATCATCAGGGTTGAAGTCAGAGTCACATGTCAGCCTGGTAGGCTCCTGTATGTGGAATTGGGGCGGGGGCTTCTTGTGCTGCACCTCAGGCAACAAAGTGTCTTGGGCTAGACCCTGGCCTGACTGTGTGTGTGTGTGTAGTTCATCCCTTCCTAACCCTAACCCTCCTCCAAATGAGGAGTGGGAAAATGCTTCTAATAGAGAAAAAGGGTGTATTTTTCCACCACTCAAAATGTTTCAGGGCATTAGCTAAGGGACAGTTATGTGCATGTCTTTATTTATGATAAGATTATGTCCTCTTTTCACCCATTCTTTTAAAACATATTTGTGGTCTCTTCGACAGGGGCCAGGCTGGCTCAGTCCTGCATCAAACCATTAGTCATCAAATGAGAGTTCTTTTCCCCCCATAAAGTCAAGCTGTTTGGGAAATAGCATTAGAATTAGGCAGACTTGTGTTGTACATTTATCTATAGGTTTGAATCAAAGCTTATACGTCATTATAAGTCATTAAGTAAGTCTTGGGTCTACCCTAAATATGAGTAAGGCTCCGTCTCTACTATACATTTAAAACAGTATGTCATACCACTTGAAATAGGTTTGGCTGTTCCCAAATAATAGCTTGCTAAGTGTTGAGAATTATTAGGAGTCCCCTAGTCCATTCCATTTGTTTCTTACAACGAGGATAAAACATTTGGAAGCACAGGAGACCTGGAAAAATTGCTTTGGGGCTTTATCCAGCTACAAAGGCATTTGACCATCTTTATACTACTGAGAACCAGGCCTAGCTTGAACCCCTCAGGTGGAGGATAAGAATCTGCCAACTCCATCTAGCTCAGTGTTGTCTACACCAACTGGCACAGCTCTCCAGGGATTCAGACAGAGGACATTCCCAAGCCTACCAGGGATTGAACCTAGGACCTTCTGCATGCAAAGCAGATGCTCTTCTCTGAGCTACAGTCCAGCACCTGTCCCATTACCTGGGTTGAAGTTCAATTGCTAGTCTTATCAGATTCTGTACACTGGATTGAGGGAGAGGCAGCTTTCACCTGAAGCGAAGACTAGAACAGATGTAGCCAATATGGTGCCTACAGATATCTCCTTTGGCTATACTGGTTGCGGCTGATGGGAGTTGAAGCCCACCAACAATGTCAGCAGAACATCATGTTGGCTCTCCCTAGATTTTTCCAGATAATGATCTAAAGGCCCTATGAGCTTCTTGTATGGGAGACTATTTCTCTGGGAACTATAGCTAAGGTTAGCAGAGAAAGAGGAGTTAAATGTGTAACAAATCTGTATTAAAATGGTACAAGTTGTTCACACTGTTCATGGAGGCAATATTTTCAAGGCCGCCGTCACCTCATTTAAGCTGAGTGGAAGGTTCCAATAACATCTTCTGGCATCAGTTCTCCATGTGTCCAAGCATCTAATTCAGCCAAAGCTGCAATGAAACTGGGAAGGGAAAATCACTGAGACTGTGCCTACTTGGCCAAGTATGAGAGAGGGGAAAGGGAATTTTCATTTCTTTGGGACAATCTGTGCAAAATTATCAAGCCGTCTAAAACAACAAAGGCTGTAATAACTTAAGACTAAACAGAGAAGAATAATATTAAAACAAATGAGTCAGCTTTCATAACATAGCCAAAACTCTGCCGAAAATGGGGAAAATGTAATATATAGATTTTTTTTTTAAAAAAAAAGCTCTTCTCTACTGTACTTTGTGAATGTTCGTTCATTTCCCACTGAAACGCTGGCCAAATGGGTTAGATCAGAAACCTAGGTCTATATCAAGTGTATCATATCATTGTGGTTCGAGGACCCGACCCCCGCGAAGTAAAATGAAGACACAGGGACACGTGATATAAGGTTAATGGGCTAGAAAAGGCCACAACTTTATTGATTACAGAAATGAAAAGGTATTGGCTTAGGCATTGGATCGCGAAACAAGTGGGTTTATTCACCAGGGGTTCATCACCTGTTGATGCTAATCCAACTATAGGCTCACCCCTGATGTCACCGAGGGTCGTGCCATGGCCTCCCGCCAAGCAGGCTTCGGACGGAATACACGACCGCCAGATTCCATTAACGGAATACCCCTAGAAATTGAAGGCATAGGCGATGGCCACACCTAGCACTTCGACACACCACAACACATTATTCCAATGCCTAACCTACCCACCAATACCACCAAAAAGTTGTGACGATTGCTACGAGGTAGGCGAAAAAACCAAAAAGCCTAATTCCAAATGGAAAAACTCCTACCAGGCCCCCCAGGCAACCGGGGCGACCAACCTAAGGTCCATAGCAAGGCCAATGACCTAAGCCCTAACTCAAAGGGAGTGGAGGGTGGGTGACTCGCCCAGGACGACAAAGAGAAATGAGGCCGGGGGGGAGGCTGGCACTGCAGCATAAAGGCTGCTGGACACGCCCCCCCATGGCACCTGGTTGGACGGCCACTGGGGGGGCGTGAGTGCCAGCCAGGTGAGCTGGAGGCAGGGGGCAACGCCCCCTGCTAGGAGCGGTGCTCGGGCTCCCGTCCACAACCACACCCCTCTCTTTCAGGGAGGAGAGTCTTTATCTTTCAGGGGGGGAGGAGGTTTGTCTATGACTGTAAAATGCGCTTTCATGCTCCCACCGCCCCTCTTAGTTCCCTCAAAAAGGTGTTTTCACAAATATACTCCGGGTATATTGTCTGTTTCCTATAAAATGTTCATGAGCTGTGTCCCATGTCCAAAGAAGATTGCATTCACCACTTTAGATAAACAACTTGTGGCTTATTTCCCCTCACTCTGTTCTTCTAAATGCAGAGGAGTATAAACTAAATCGTTGTTTGTGAGGCACACACATTCATATCTTATTCCCATCAGTTTGTCTTTGTTCAATGGCATGTTGTCGTGTGGCAACCATCCTGGCCGGGCTGAATCCAGCTCATGCTTCATTTAAAAAAGACAGGCTTCATGTTTTCTTTGAATCCCCTCTTAATTGTATTCTTCTCTCCATCAAGTAAATTACTGACAGATTAATGCCCATCTGTTCCGATTCCACACACTGGATTTTCATACAATAATATTTTTATCTCTGCCATTCTGAGAGTCGAGAGACTCCGAAGAAGCAGAACAAACGCTCCACTTTTCCTTTTCTATTTTTCTTTTAAAGTTTCAAGCTTTAGAAGGTCAAAGAGTTGAGGGTTCAAAGAGTTATTCTTAACCTCAAAGTGCTGGTCACTTGGGAGCTATGGGCAGATATAACAAGATCAGAAGAGGGACGTGTATACAAAATGTATTGTTCCTGAAGTAAGTTAAATTATTGTGTTTCTTCAACCTTTACTCTGTGCTCCCTACAAATAATGTGAAGCCTGCAATCTAAACACCGTATTATTTGAACTTTATGGTTGATAGCCAGGGTTCTTTCAAATAATTTTATAAAACGATAGAGAAGAGTGCTAAAAAAAAACACTTCAGAAGAAGAAGAAATCCCATTGGGAGACAGATGTAAGAACATTACAATGCAAACTGAATATATGGAGTAGCCTGAACTATATCCATTGATAGCTTACTTTTTACCTTTGTTGCATTGATTTTTCTCTCTCTTTCGCCTTCCAAAGTAAACCATTAATAAATTGTACTGGAAAAGCATCAGTGTTATTGGAAAGCTGTAGTAAAGGATAATAACTTTGTATGCAAAAGGGCTGTTTAACAAGATTGCGCCCTTGAACTGCTCACATGACTGTATCAGCCACTCTCATTTACTAATGGACATTTTATGGTAGCCAACTCAACCCCCTCCCAATTTCCCATCCCTATATCTACTAGCAGTTATAGTGAATATTTTGCTATTGTGTCCCTGAAAGTCACTTTAGGGTGTGCTTGTTAAGAGAGGTGCATCTAGGTCCGTCCCCCCTCCATATATATATTTTTTTAAAAGAAAGGCCTTCTGCCCTATGCCTTAATTCTGTCTGTGGGTTGCATCCAGTTCCCACTGCCCCTAATCGATCATAATCCTTGCTGGGGTTGATGAGGGCTGCAGTCCAACATTTGGACATCACCGTGTTGGCGATAATATTACCTTGTTTTTGTTTTGACAAAGGACATGGCCAGTATTAGGAGATGTAATGCTAAAGGGTTGCAGAGAAAAGGAGGAGAGGATGTATAAGCTTTACCACAGGTTCCCACCCACCTCTACCTGCATTTCACCCACTACAGTGGTACCCCAGGTTAAATACGCTTCAGGTTACATACGCTTCAGGTTACAGACTCCGCTAACCCAGAAATAGTGCTTCAGGTTAAGAACTTTGCTTCAGGATGAGAACAGAAATCGTGCTCCGGTGGCGCAGCAGCACCAGAAGGCCCCATTAGCTAAAGTGGTGCTTCAGGTTAAGAACAGTTTCAGTTTAAGAACGGACCTCCGGAAGAAATTAAGTACTTAACCTGAGGTACCACTGTTTATACAACTGAAAGGAAATCAGTAGCCTACTCTAATCTTGAGATACAGCCAATTTGACCTTCTAGTAGTCATGAATTCAGCACCATAAATGTGCTGCATTTGGCTTTGCACTGCACCAGCCCTGTTCACCACCCTCTGTTCACCATTATATAATCAAAAACAAGCTTTAAAATACTATCAATAAGTTGCATTTGCCATGCTCCCAGGCAACCACTCTTATCTTGCAAACTATAAAGCAAAAGGAATAATCTTTAGAGTCCTTAAATTTACTTTTCATGAGGACACACCATCACTCTCTCCATCAAAACGGAATGCCTGGTGTGTGTTTTTTAAGGCAAGTGAGATGATTCATTATCAGATTACTTTTAACGGTTTAATGCAAAAAGGGAGGGAAATGAAGCTTGAACATTACTGCCTGACTCTAGAGTAAACCGGTCCCCCAGCATTATGCAAAATAATCTGCAACATTTAAATCTTTTAAGGATATTCTTTATACATTTTAAAATATATATTTTTGTGCCTTGCATGGGGCAAAACTTTTTATCCTGAAACTGTCAAGATGATAAAGGCAACAGCACACATTTTAAATCCCTCTTTTAGAAAGATAGTAAATGATGTATGCAAACGCTTAGAAGAGAGCTTGGGAATTTTCTTCAGGCACTTCTTGTGCCATTGAAGCAACCAAGAGCAAAGTGGGAAATACTTTGTTTTCTTAAACTTGTATTAATTTATGGTGTTGAAGGTTAAGTGGCAAGTGAATTGAACTATCTGAATTCTTACAGGGGGAAAAGTCTTTTAAAAATTGAGAGATATGAAGAAGCTTCTCTCCTACCCTGCTTTCACTTATATTGATGGACTGTGAAGGTCAAAGACAGATTGATCTGCAGAGCCCAGTAAAAGTTAGAAGTAATTTAATTAGAGTTGTCCAAATCTGAAAATCTTCTAATCCACTTATATACTTAATGCCAGAGGGAAAATGTATCTGCAGATGGCCATAGTTTCCACAGTGGCACATAACTGTAATTGAGAAATATTCAGCAAATGATTTCATAAAAAGTCTTCTTTTTAAAATTCTTCAAATAAAATTCCCACCAAACTGAAAGCAGTATTGTACTGTACATGCAAAGCCACAGTTGAGTTTTGTAACACAAAGCAAAGATTTGTAACACAAAGCAAATGGAGTCACTGTGGTTTATCAAATATGTACATATTGGCTCCAATACAAGGCTGCTTGGTCAACTGATTGCTTGAAATATTTCTAAACCACCCAATATCCAAACGGATCCCAGGGCAGTGCACAGTGGGCATGAACAAAGTAATTCACATCAGATACAAATGTAACAAAATACAAAGAATCAGCATTTGTGAACTAAAACTAAGAGACAGCAACAAAAAAATTGTTTACTTTGTTTTACTGTGTTTATGTGTGCTGAAAGCCAACCAGAGTGGCTGGGGCAACCCATTCAGATGGGCAGGGTACAAATAATAAGTTATTATTACTATTATATGCTTTAAAAGGGTTTTTAGGTATACATTTGGGATTTAAACCAGAAACCATATGGTGACCATAGCTGCAGGTTTGCCCACAGAGGTTTTTCCTTCTTCTGTCCACAGAGTCCATTGAACTTAGGCTTGAAATAAACATTTTATTATAGCCAACAGAATAAGTGATAGTGTTTGTTTGGTTGCTGTGTGTGTGTGTGTGTGTGTGTGTGTGTGTGTGTGTGGTGGTGGTCACAATTGCTTTCTCCAGTTAGCAAATGTGCCCATTTGTAGTTACAGTAATTCACCATCAGTGGAATGCTATTCCTAGGGTGAGTGCCCCACTCCCAATGCCAACTTTTATAATAATATTTTTATTATTTGTACCCTGCCCATCTGACTGGGTTGCCCCAGCCACTCTGGGCAGTTTCCAACATATATAAAAACATAATAAAACATTAAACATTAAATAAACTTCCCTATATCATCCTTTTAACATCAGGAAAGGACATTTTTGTTTTTCCAAACATTTGGCTCAATGGATGTTTATAGTCTATGTTTTTAAATATGGTTATGCATGTTGATTACTGCATTGCACTCTGTAAACCACTTTAGGACTTTTTTTGTAGTGAGAAGTAATATATAAATTCAATACACCCAACTTCACCTTTTCTGTGTGGAAAAGTAGGCTTCCAAATACAGGATCTGCATTTGGATAGGGAACTGTACATGCAAGGTTTTTGCCATCGGATGCCTATGCATGGATTGGGCTGAAAGGCACAGCACATAACCTGAATTATTGGATATGAGGAAAGGTAAGAGGACTGGATTAAAACTCAGAAGGGACTGGATCAAGGCACACCCCTCCTCATTGACTGTCCTGCTAGACTCTATCCAGAACCTTAGGAGCTGATCCTTTGGAACTTGGCAAAACTGTTTGGGGGGGGAGTGGTATATACATAGGAACACTGAAGTATGCTGCCTCAAAAGAAGTTTTGAGAGCTTCAAGTTTTACTTACAGTAGCACACACAGCCACCACAAACTGGACTTACAATCTGGACATCTTTGGAGAAGTGACCATAACTCAATGGTGGAGCATCTGTTCTGACTGCAGATGGTCCCAACTTCAACCTCATGTAGAGCATGGAGAAGCGCCCCTATCTTCATAACCTTCTAGTCATATAGACAATACTAAGGTAGATGGACCAGTGTATGACAATTTCATATGTGCATATGTATATAGAATGCTGGTCACAGTGAAATGATTACTTCTTCTGCCTAGGAATTGAGTTAAAACTTAGCTAAGCACACATATATATAATTGAACAGAAATAGGTTTAATAATGTTTAGTTAAATGTTTTGGCTTCTTCCTTCCTCAGCAACACAGCTGGGATTTTAAAAAAAGAAAGAAAGATATAACTTAGGCAGAGGAACATGCAACAGGACTCAACTGAGCCCCTGACTAAAGAAAGCCAGAAACAGAAGTGATGAGTAGTCATAAATAAAAGAACTAGGAAACACCATCGCAGGAAAAGGTCTGGAATGAAATAACGAATATAGTTTTGCTGATCTGAATAACATTTAGATAGGAACTGAAACTTCTGAAGTTAGGTCTGAATGAAATTTGCACTCTACGGTTCACAAATTCAGAGTTTACTATTTTATAACAGTTTGTTATGATCTCCTTGACATTATTATTTGAAATAGTGCTAGCAGTGAGACAGCCAAACCACTGCAGCATTGCAATTAATATGACAAGGCCCAGCTGTTAAGCACTCTCAATGAAGCTTCCTTGTTTATAGCTAAACCATATTAATGGGTATTATTTTAAGTGAATTGAAGCTGAAAATATTATTCCTGTATTTCCTCTTGCTCTGTAGGCCCAGGCTTCCCACTACCACCACAGGTCCTTAAACTTGGTCTGAGCATTACACCAACTGATGCCAAGATTCTAATCTTTACTTTTAGAGCTCTCCACCTCTCTGGATCCAATCGTATCTCTCCTTTATTCTCCCTTGCTCCTCCTCTTTCTCCTCCATCCCTCACAAGATCATTTATTGTGAATCATCTTCTCCCATTCTTTTTGCTCCATGCCTCTTGTCATCATGCAACCTTTGCCTAGAAGAGTCTCTGTCTGACTGCTTGCAGGGCTACCTTCCTCTGGGCTTTCCTTAATTATTTTAACAAATGTTCTGAATCACTTAATTTGGGGGCTGATGCTTAACCCTCCATCAATGCTTAACCCTCCATCAACGCAGATGGAATCAAGCGCATCATGACAGCGACTGGGATGGGAGGGAGGGAAGAATCCTAAAATGTTTGTTTCAGCAGTCCAGAACTTTGATTTTTAAGTAATGCTCAACCATGATAAAGTGTAGGGGAGTTTTCCTCCTACATGGGCATCCCTCTCCTTATACCAGCCATTCCCCAGTCTTCCTTGCTCACAAATCTCAACAGCAACATTTTGGGCTTTCAAGAATATTTGGCCCATCATGTGTCAAAGAAAGGTAGGACAGTGATTCTCTTTTTCAACCCAGGATGATGTGGGCATTGCAAAAGGTGTCTCTTCCCATTAGACCTATCTAATAGCAGAGACATCACCTTGCCAACAAAGGTCCGTATAGTTAAAGCTATGGTTTTCCCAGTAGTGATGTATAGAAATGAGAGCTGGACCATAAAGAAGGCTGATCACCGAAGAATTGATGCTTTTGAATTATCCATGGGGTCATGAAGAGTCGGACACGACTAAATGACTAAACAACAACAGTAGAGTGGGTTGAGTCTACACACATGGGCAGATTGCCTGTGATGTCAGTAGAGGCAGCCTCAAAACTGGTAGGGCTACCATTCCTGACACCAAGAATGGTGTCATCTCTGTGCCTGAAACAATGGCAAAAAATCACTCCAACAAAATGCTTAAGAACATGTGCTATATGCTTCAAGTAACTTTATTTTTTCTTGTCCTACTCATGCAGTTGTTAGTTTTAGCATAAGCTGCTTGGGTAATGGAGGAGGGCCATAGCTCAGCAACACAGCAGCTGCTTTGCCTGCAGAAAGCTTCAATCTCTGATGTCTGCAGATAGAATCATAGAATTGTAGAGATGGAAGGGATCCCAGGGGTCATTTAGCCCACCCCTGCAATGCAGGAATCTTTCACCCAACATGGGGCTTAAACTCACGACCTTGAGATCATGAGTCTCATGCTCTACCAATAGGGCTGGGAGGGGCTTCTGCCTGGAAGTTGGAAAGTCAGGTAAAGAAACTGACTTCACATAGAAATATCACTGGGGTCTTTTCTTTCTATCTGAGATTGGACATAAATAGATTTAATAGTTACTACATATTCCAGTTAGCTTGGGAATTACAGCATTGTGATGGGAGTAAGATGGTTAAGGGTCTCTTAAAAGAAAACTCTCAACCCCCTACACCAAACCTACACATAACCCCCAGAATTCTTTGGATGAAGCCATCACAGTTGTCAGTTTGCATTTATTTATCAATATCAGTTTGTATTTTCTGCGTGATAGTTTTGACTTCGTGCTCTCTATAAAAATATAAAAATAAAAGAATGTATCTCTGTGTACACATTTTTAGTGTAGAGATATGTCCCCAGAGCCAAATTTACCAAAATGTGAAAATCTGCATTCAGGTCAAATCCTTGCTGAGGAATAACACTCTCAGAAAACAACTATATGCTGCATTTTCAGGTTACTAGATTTATTCTAAAAGTATATAATATACACTATACACCCCTTCGGGGAATTCCTTGGGCTATTGGATTTCCTGAAGAATTTCATGTGGGCAGCACACTCATCATGATAAATATGATGAGGTGGTGATAACTATTGCCTATCCAAGATCTCTCTCTGTCTAGTGGGACTTTTCTAAGCTGCTAATAATATGGTTTATTCTCCCACACGGGCAAATTTCCTGAGTCCAACAAGCGCATTCTGAATTGGGCTGTTAGAACCATAGTCAGTGAAACGTCATGCGTGAGGTTGTCTTTAAAAAAAATAAAATGCAGGTCTAAAGACATGAATGATAAAATATAGGAGCCATGGCAACCTCCTCTCCAGAACTCTGATAATGCATCAGAAATGAGGCGATTATAATTATTAATTCACATTAGCAGCTATTAAAATTACTACCTGCAGATTCACAGCCTGCAAATCCCTTTTCTGCTTGGTAGAGGCAGCCCGGATGCAGAAGGGACTATGCCAGCAAAGAGGAGAGCGTGGCATTGTGAGCAAGACATAGGAAGTCCAACGGATAATAAAGCCCGTATTGAGCTTTATGTAGCTGCTTTGTAATGCAAGGGAAGCAGATGTAATACTTTACTGTTTTAATGATGGCAAAGAACCAATCCGACTTCGCTGGCACTAACAAGAGCTGAACTCTGACTGGTTTTCTGGAAGCTCCCACTAGAAATTCAACTTCAGGCTGTTTCGTTACATTCCAAGCAGCATACAAATATCCCACCATGGTGGGTCATAAACAAAACTAACAGAATGTAAAATCAGTGGAAGATTTGAGCCAGACCTGTAGGAAAGGCTCGGGAAATGGTGTCTGCTCTTGGCTCCCTCCCTTCCCGTCCTCACTCATTTAACTCAAAAATGCAATTGCATGCTGTTTCGAGTGAAAAAAAGAAACAGCATTAGACAGAGGCCACAGTGGGATATAATCAGGGGAAGCAGCAACAAAGCAAAGAAAGAACTTTTCCTTTATGGAAATGAGCAGTAGAGAAGCAAGACATGAGCAGCAGTAAAAGCCAAGGAGGTTTGGGGAAATATAACAGGCAGCAAGAGAACATTGCACCAGGCCATGAATATCAGAGGCCTACAAAGTGCTCCCAGATGTCCCAAGATCAAACAATGCCCTGGGCCCAATGGACTTTGGTGGGGTGGGTCAAGACCCACAAGCGAGTCACAACTTCTCCAAAAGTAGGTTGCATAAATGACATCATCACTACACACACACACACGGCTGCTAGCCTTGTTTGCTTTGCTCGCCAACCCTCACTCCACCCCCTTCACCAACCCCATCTTCTTCCTCCCTTTACCTCCTCACAGCTGCTTCAAGCCCCGCATAGCCTCACAATTCCTTTGTGTCCCTCCATCCCTGCTGTATTCAAACCACCTGGCAGAAGAGCATTTGTTAAAGCCCAGTGTTTGCGCAACAGCTATTCTACAACTGCCAACTGTTCAGTTTAATGGATCAACACCATTGCTCGCATTTTTTGGGCTCAGCAAAGGGGAATAGCTGTAGGATAGGTCACGATGTGCTCCTGCATTTCAGAATTAAAGACTATGAACGGTATGGAAGAAAAGTTGTCCTCTAGCCATTTGATTCTCCACCGTTTCACACAACTTCTTGTGTTCATTCCACTTCTTTGCTATCCGTCCCCCTTGTCCGTCCTTCAAGTCAGGACAGATCAAAGAATGTACTTCTCCACACAGCACATAGTTCTACTATGGATCTTGCTCTCATGGGAGCCAGCGATGGTCACCAACTTGGATGGCTTTAAAAGAGGATTGGACAAATTCATGGAGGATGAGGCTATCAATGGCTACTAGCCATGATGGTTAAGCTGCGCCCCCATGGTCAAAGACAGTAATGCTTCTGAATACCAGCTTCTAGAAACCACAAGAGGGGAGAGTGCACATGTGCTGGGGTCCTGATTGCAGGTTTCCCCACAGGCATCTGGTTGGCCACTTTGATGCTGGACTAGATGGGCCATTGGCGCCTGATCCTACAGTTCAAGTCTAGTATGAAGCCAGAGTAGTGGAACGAGGCAATGCCCTGCTATAAGTGCCTGTGTTGGGTATGACTCACTCAGCTTAATTTTTATACTACCATCTACATGAGGGATTGTTTCAATTTCTTCTTACAGTCTTTACTAGGAAAGCAGTGTGAGACTCTTATCAGCTGCAGCTTTAGGTTTCTGTTTGGAAGGCTACAAGGACACTCTTTATTTCCTCATAGCTCTCTCAGAGGCCTGAACTAATTAGTACTTATTAGAAAACAAATTAGAATGCATTTTATTTCTCCATATGGCAAAAGTGCGATCTACAGCACAAGGGTGGGGTGGCAGTGGAGCTCAGCTAATGACTTACGATGAATAATTTATTTGACAAGTGCCTTTTTTCCTCAGATTGTTCAAGAACAGATTATTTTAATAAATGTATTCAATATACAGAATGACTTAGCGGCCCTTGTTCATTAAGTTATGTGAATAAATACAATATACCGTAGCTCATAATGCAAGCGGTGCTTTGTATTTGGCAATGAGCCTTCACATTTTCATTTGCTCGGGAAGTTGTTTTATAGGAAAAGGAAGCGCAACGGAAGTACCATAACAAAACACTCTCTTACTAAAAGACAGAAAAAGAGAAAATTATTCCCCCATTCCCTCTCATTGGCTGAAAATAATCACAATGATTGTAGTTACTGTGGTAGAAAATAGATTTGGGTTGGGCCTGAATTCAATAGGGTTTGTGTGCTATTAGTAGGAAGGACCAAAGAGACAGGGAAAAGGTGAAAAGTTTTGTATGCATGGCTTAGTTGCTGACTTTAAATAATCAGCCCAATCCTTGACTGTAGCCTCTTATCTCATAATGCTTCAACTTCCTCTTCTGCAGCTGGTGTGATGTTCAGATCAGCCATTTCTTCAGGGCTGCATTGCCTTCTAGACGATCTTCTGTGGGCTACATGCCAGTGATGGGCAAGGCAAAAAATGGGCGAAGCAATTAATGTACCGTATTTTTCCGTGTATAAGACTATATTTTTTTCCTTAAAAATAATGTCAAAAATAGGGGGCATCTTATACATGAGGGCGTCTTATAGACAGAAAAATACAGTACTTGTTACCATTGTACAGTTTCTACGTACTCTCCATTCCCCTTCCAGGTGATCAGGAAGCATTATCAGAGTTCATAGACACATTCCAGCCAGGCAAAAAACAACCTTTGGTACAAAGCAGGACAAGTGAGAGGAGTGGCCTGAGGAGAGTTCTGAGGGCCACACAGAGAGGCCTAGAGGGTTGCTTTCAGCCTCCAGACTTGAAGTTCCCAGTCCTTGCTTCACACAGTCAGTTCCCATTGGAATAGAGAAAATTAAAGACTTAAGTATTTTTTAAAAAACAAACTGTTAGAAAAGACAACTTATCTAAAACACTTTTATCCTGCCCTTCAGTGAAAATGTGTGTTAAAGCAGCTTATATGAGTTGCCTTTAGGCTCACCATATGAAAGACACCACACAAAAGGGAAAGGGGATGAGGAGGGAAATGGAAAGCAAGCAAACCCAGGCACAAATTCTTAGCATGCACAGTTAAAACAGGTATTGTTATTAAGCATATCAGTAGCCCTGTGCTGTTCTTCAGGTCTGTATAGCCCTGCACACATCATTGGAGGCAAGCATCAGGTTTCTGCCCATTATCTGCACACAATGGACTATAAGCGTACAACCAAATGTACATAATTTGTGCGAGATTGTGCATACAGGCAGATACAACACTGCCAACATTGGCTACTGCACATATGCTACTGCACGTCCAGATTTTCTCGGACATTTAGCAATGCTACTTAACACCATATGTCAACTATACAGGCAGGGCCGTCTTAAGCATATCCAGCGCCATAGTGCAAAGATCCCTCCGGGACCCCACCCCCCATTTCCCAGAGTTGTCAACCTTTTCCCAAGCCTCTGCGGGATCACTCTCGTCCCACAGAAGCTTGGGAAGGAAGCTGCGCGTCTGCCAGCCATATAGTTGGCAGGGCACAGCTTCCATTCTAAGCCTCTGAAGGGATGGCTCTCCTGCCAAGGAGGCTTGGGAGGCAAGCTGCACGCTTGCCAGCCATATGGTTGATGGGGTGCAGCTGGTGGGCATGCAGGAGGGAAAAGGGAGGCCGCCGGCAAAGCTGCATAGCTTCCCCACTCACTGGGGTGCCCCTGAGAGGTCGGCGCCCTGGCGCAACGCGCCAGTAAACCCAATGGGAAAGACAGCTCTTTATACAGAAGCAGCATTCACAGAGATAGCCATATCCATTCATAGAGGACCAAATCCCAAGCAGTTCCGGCAACAAATATCAAAATCCAAATCTTTAAATATCTCAACTTTATATAAATGATTTCCTAGTTAATGGCCAATAGAGAGACAGAGTATGAGAATTAAAGAATGTGCAAATTGCACGAGACAGATGTTATCTGAAGCCAATACCTGAGCCAGCTGCATTTTGACTATGGAGTCTTCTTCAGTGACAGATAGTCAATGGAGAACATCAACTTAAACATGAGCCCAGAATACATGGTCTTTAAAAAATAATGTATCAAAATTTATACTACATGATTGTGAAACTAATGATCATCTTACAAGCTATAGCTTATATAGAACTGGAGCGCTCATAATGTTTGTAACATGCTGCAACAAAATTCTTTTACAGATTGAAAAATATAGACCTCGTAGCATTTCAAAGCACAGCACTGGACACCTCTCTGCCGGGACATTATTCCTTAGGGGTTCCCCAATTTAACAGGATCACCCATGTGACTAATTGAAGAAAGCACAGCTGTGAGGATAAAATGCTAAAAGCAGCAACAGAGAAGTGAAGCAGCAGCCACTCCCACCGTTTAGTATTTGGGGGGGAAAACATTTAGTCCATGCTTGAAAGCACCATTTTCAACCTGAAAATTGAAACAGAGAAGTTTGATTCCGCTGTAGGTATGATCCACAGGGAAGATCTCTTGCTAAAACTCCATTGCAATGATTAGTAGCTGCTCAAATGCATGATCGTCCTTTTAGAGCTCTTATTCATCCCAACGGAGTTTACGCAGAAGAAATTCTAGTGAATTGTCCCCAATATGTCTGCTCTTCCTGAATTTTGTAGCTTAACATTATTAGTTGGAAACTACCTCTAACGCTGTTCTTCTTCCAGCGCATTCTGATTGCCTAAGGCAAAGTCCTGGGAATTTCCCTCTGGGAAAGCACATGTATGGCTTTAAGTTACAATTTAGCCTTCCTATATAGGTCAAAACATTGTATCTGCTTTAAAACAGTGCAAGACAGCAAACAAAGATGGTAAAAACCTCTTGTAATACCCAAACTTAGCGAAATGAGGAATTTCTCTTAACACCATGACCCTGAATTTGCAAGCTGCTTTGCTATCTTGATATGTTTCTGTCACTGTTGATTTACCAAACTATCCAAATGGCCGTGTTTTTCAACCTTCCAGGAAACTCTTAACACACACACACAGTCACTGCATGTATGCACATTAAAAAACCCAAAGTAAAATATTTAGGATTTCCTGCTCAATAGGATTAGCATCTAAAATGATATGGAACTGGAGATGGCAGTAACTAAGCACATGTCTTGCTAACTTGAGCCTCTGAATCCCAGCATTGGATTCCCTGCTGAGCCCAGTTTCTCACTCCCAATCCTTGCAAGATGTAGCATAGGAATACAGGAAGCTGCCTTATAATGAGTCAGATCATTAGTCCATCTAGTTCAGTATTGGCTACACTGATTAGCAGTGGCTATTTGATCCTAGCTCCTGCCCACCTAGCAGTTCGAAAGCACGTCCAAGAGCAAGTAGATAAATAAGTACCACCTCGGCGGGAAGGTAAATGGCGTTTCCGTGCGCTGCTCTGGTTTTGCCAGAAGCGGTTTAGTCATGCTGGCCACATGGCCCAGAAAAACTGTCTGCGGACAAACGTCAGCTCCCTCAGTCTATAGAACGAGATGTGTGTCGCAACCCCAGAGTCATCTGCGACTGGACTTAACTGTCGGGGGTCCTTTACCTTTACCTTTTTTTTAATCCAGGGTTTCAAACAGGCCCTGCCAGGAGATGCAGAAGCTTGAACCTGGGACCTTCTACTCGCAAAGCAAATGCTCTACCACTGAGCTGTGGCCCTTCCAGTTTGTGTTCATGCTTCACATGTCCACATGCACACATCCACACATCTGCTTTCCCTTATTCTCTAGTCAGGGCTCTCCTTATACGTCTGCACAGAAGGTTGTGCAGACCAACAATGTAGCCATAAATGTTCTTGCTTGTGACTGACATTTCTTGCAGTCTGATTTTTTTTTTTGGGGGGGGGGTTGCACGCAGCCCATCATAGTCACATCAGCCGATTGGACTTACAGTGAACCTATGCAGACGACCAGCCACCACACGCAAACATCTACAAAGCTGATGGGTTAAAAGAGCCGACCTTTAAGAGCGAGCTCCAAAATGGAGCCGACCTTTAAGACCAAGCTCCAAAATGGAGTCATGTGGATCAGCCCCAAGAAAGAGTTCAAGAAGCAAGCAGTGAATGCACAGGTTCCCATTCACTTTTTGCCCTGCTTTCTTTTAGTTATTGAAAAGACACACTTGTTTCTGATAAAGTCTGTGGTATCATTTGCTTATTCAACACGGTTAAAGAGTTAAGCAAGTGAAAGTTGGAAAAATCAAATCAGGTTATCATTTAGATCACAAAATATGGATGATTATTTTTAAAAGGAACTTCCTTTCTTTTTCTTTTTATGAATAGGTATCACATAAGAATGTGTAATATATTGGGCCCCAAGTAACTGAAGGGAGGTCACCTGGCTTAGATTATGTTACTCAGGAGATTTTACTATATAGACAATAAACGTGCTGACTTCAGTCCTTGGCTATAGCATGACATAACTCAGACTGTTGGATCACTTGTGTGGTTGTTTCATTCAGCACTGGCTGCCAATGGCCTTAAGGCACCATTAGAACAACTCTGGGCTGCCAGGATGGAAGAGGTCCTTTCTTGTAATCCCTTTTTGTCAGTGACATCTTGCATTAGCCAGAAAAATTGAGCAGCAAAGGGATCCTATCAGATGTGGGAGACTGCCTGCAGACACATATCTTAGATAGATGAACAGCTTCTCTTATCTCAAGTCTTCAAAGGGGTGCTTCACATGTGTTAGCCACATCAGGGCTTGAGAACCTGTGGTTTTTGTGGGCTGAAATATAAGAAGTCAAGAGTAAAGACCGGATAAAAATGTATATGGAAATACAGACTGTGTCCTGAACCCCTGGCCTACCTGGCAGCAAGTCAGTATGCCAAGTCCAGGAAATGCAGTCTAGGCTCAATCCAAGTAGCCAAGTCTGAAGTTCAGCAGTCAGGATACAGTCCAGAGTCAAACTCAAAACACAGTCCTGTAGCGGTCCAGGAGGATCCAAGCCAAGATCCATCAACATGAGTAGTTGAGCAGACACAACACCCCAGCTCTGCTTCTTTTTGTACTTTGCATGCTGATTGCAACATTTGGGCTTGACGAGGCAGGTGACCCTCACCTGTTCCAAGCCTCCTCCAGCTGAGGAATCACACGCCACCTCCCAGAGCTAGCAAGCTCCACCCAGACAGCTAGAGAGCTGGGCTGTGGACCCTTGCCCACTGCTCCCTGTGCCTTAGAGCCTGCCATGTTTGTAGAGACAGGGGCCCTTGGCACTGACCCCCATTCCCTCATCATCCTCCATCACCATGTGAGTACTTCATTCCCCATACCCTGCTTGCCCTCTATACTCATTGCTGAGATCCTCTTCCTTCTCCCCATCATCCTGCCAGTTCATGACAGACTGGGTTAAGAACATGAATAGGATAAATTATTCTCCCTTTAAATACCAGAGTCATCCGGTGAAGTTGAATGGCAGTGAAATTACAGCATTGTCTTATAACAAGGGCAAGTCATTTGTCCATCCATTCCAATATTGTCAACAGCTCAGTATTGTGCCAGGCAGCAGCGGCCCAGGGTCTAAGGCATGGACTTACCAGTCTAGTTGGAAGTTGTGTACGTAGAATGAGGGACAGGGACTATATGTTCTTTGTCTCGGGCAGAAAAAAAAGTCTGAGGCCAGCCCTGGTGTCTTAATATGCATGAGACATCTCCACAGAGGGTGGGTTTATCAATGGCTTTGTGTAGCTCTGATTATCTGATTCTGTGGACGAACAACAGGGACAGACATCTCTATCCTGCCCTGTTTATGGATTTCCCAGGAACACCTGTCTTGCCACTGCTGAATACATAGGCCATTGAACTTGCCCAGAATGACATTCTGCATGACGTTCTAGCTCTAGAATATGTTTCAGCATAAAGCTTTCATCTTTTACCTGAGAACTTCATTTCTTACCTGTTCATGTGCATAAATAAGTTACCTTAATTCATGTGGAATGCAGAGGTCTGTTGGGCTCTCCTTATTTAGTAATGGTGGGGACATCTGAGGCCCTGCCTGAAGATAAACCAGCGCTGGAAATGTTGTCTGGGAAACAGCTGAGTAGGAGAAGCTATTCAAGTAGTTAGAAAAGTGCTACAGCTAAACTTTTTAAAAAGCAGGTTAAGAAAACAATTTGAACTAGGCAATGGATCCTGCTTGCTAGGGTGTTAAGCAAATTAGTTAATTAACTTACTGAACCACTCTGTGAGAAAAACAAATGTAGCGCTAATATTCCAGATAGGACAGCATAGCAATTCTTGAAATTGCAACTTGTGAAATGCCTCATAGAAGCTATACCCTAAAGGATAAAACATTATTAATTCTTCTTTGGTCTTGTGGCTGTAAACTCGGGAAAGGACAAGCACAGCTATAGAAAAGTTTGGCTGCAAACTGGAGTCCAGCTGTGTATTTTTAAGGCCCACAGCAAGGGTTGCTAAACATTTTTTGATCCAAGGGCTGTATTCACCCTTGGCCAACCCACTAGAGATCGGTATGACCAAAGGCAGGTGTAACTACCACACACTTTCCACCTAGCCCAGTGTCAGCTCCTGCAAACTTCCAAAGGATAATCTGATGAGCAGAAAAGAGGCAACCACCACTCCATAGCTGGTGGGGATTAAAATTACAGTAGTACCTTGGGTTAAGAACTTAATTCGTTCTGGAGGTCCATTCTTAACCTGAAACTGTTCTTAACCTGAGGTACCACTTTAGCTAATGGGGCCTCCCGCTGCTGCCACTCCGCCGCCACACAACTTCTGTTCTCATCCTGAAGCAACGTTCTTAACCCGAGGTACTATTTCTGGGTTAGCGGTACCTGAAGTGTCTGTAATTCGAGGTACCACTGTACTTCCTCCCTGCTCATCAGATGATTGATCTGATGAGCAGGGAGGGGGCAGTTTGTATCCCCATCAGGATGCTGGGTTGCATGGTAAGGTGGATGTTGACTCCCAGGTGCAGACATGCGCTTGAACGTCTTACTCATCTCCTTCTTGATGGCAGTATAGGTGATACAGAGGTGTATTTGCTTTGTGGCAAGGAAACATAGCAGATTTGTTTCAGAGACTGTTATCTCTCAGCTGGCATTAGGGAATGGAACAGGCCATGTTTTCAAGGCCCCCAGAATAACCTACTGTTTGCAGACCACTGGAGCTCAGGGTTGTTAGCAGTCCTTGTGTTCTGTGTGAATGGCCTTGTATTTCTGTTGGTGAGACAAGAGCAGAGAAATGAATGGTCCTCCCTTGGGCTCCTGCAAGGCCCAGGGCAGCAGCAACAGCCACTGCAGTAGTTGCCAAGGCAAGGCAAGATGGAAACTCGCCCACATACTAGCTGGCCTCTCTGAGGAAACTCTGCTGGAGGGCTGCATCTAACAGGTGCAACATCTTCCCTGTTTCTCCTGAAAGCTGTGGATGGGACCAGTGGATGTGAGCTCACCCCAGTAATGCTGTTGCCCCATTCCTTTTTGCAGACTCTGCCCAATGACTGAGTGAAAAGCCTAACCCCACCGCTTCCCAGACTCTGGGCCTAGAGACTCTGGAACATGCTACACTACTGTTCTTTCTTTTTTTACAAGCTTTTATATTTTCATAGCAACAATTGCTGTGCATTTCTGCTGCATGATTACTGGGAGAGATGAAAATAAAATATAAGCAAAGCACAGCTTCCTTTCAGAACAGAAGCATTTTCCATTTATGTTTTCAGTTTCTAGTATACATATTCCAGTCAGACAGGTCTCGCATTAGCCCAATGTGAAGAGAGTGCAGAATCTGTAATCTTCCTTAAAATGTTTCTTGGCCGGAAATTGCTCCTAATTTAAAGGCTGCGTCGCCCCTACTATATTCTAAAGCACCATGCTGGCCTACATGCCTAGTTTATGTAAATTACCAGCATATCCAAATCCCATTTTTCGCATTGTGAAAGACTCCTTGACCTTTGGAGGGTTTTTTTTCCCTGCTGGTTTCTTTTAGGGAAAGTATAGCTATAACCTTCCTAGCACCTCTTTTAACAGCATCTCGCTAATCCTTAGGTAGCATGTAAATCCTTTTTCTTTCTTTGAAAATGTTTTCCACATTATGCCCTGCATTCAGAGCTGTATTTCAAAGTGTAATTTTAATCCTCTTTATCTTAGTGATAACCTAGAATATTGTTCCCATCTTAGGTATTCTGGTCACATTTTGCTGTACTTCACTGAAACCTCCATAGAGGAATGAATGCTTTAGGCAAAATGAACTCTGAACTTTTGTGACATCAAAATTCTTAATGTGAGTGTATTGAATGCAGCCTCTGTGGTTTAACCTAAATTCATCAGAAACACATTTACATCATGAAGTTTGCACCAGCTCTCTGCAACAAATAAAAAGTTTTAAACAAACAAACAAGACGTTTGGCTGCAAGTGTCAAATTGGCTGGTCAGAACCGTAGACGTTAAAAGTCAATTCAAAATATTTCCATCAAGTCTATCTGTAGGGAAAAATTGATGGCAAAAAAACTTCTAAAATTGTAAACACTGCATAATTGCTACCCATGAGCTATTAACCGATTTGGCATCAGGCAGTTTGGGAGTAATGACATTGTCTTGATTTGACACATTTGACTACTTACAGGTCATGATGACACTATAAAAGTTAATGTGCATATTCTTTTTTAAATACCATTAGTGTGCCCGGGAAGTGGTGCCTGCAGTGAAATTGTCTTTAAATTAAAAAGCAATATTAAAATGAGTTAAAATGCCCTTTTAAAATCTTCTAACATTGCAGAAAATGAGATTATTTTTGATTGCCGGAAAATGATAATTAAAAGAAAATCATTCTGTCTGTTGCTATTTGTGGGCTCTGCGGTTGCACTTAGGTTCGCTTAGAAAGGGCTGGATGTGGGTGGCATGTACAGAAGAGTCCAGCGGTTTGGGGGACAATCCTATGGTGAGATCCTCAGCGCAGAGAAGCTTAAGACGCAGTAGATCTCCATCTCAGCCGACAGATTCCTGGCTCAGCTAGTGTTAAGTTCCCAACCCTGGCTCAGCTGGAGATATGCTGGAATAGCTTGCTCTTCCTTGCTGAGGTGAAGCTGACTGAGCTGAGGCTGGTGTTAAATAGTGGCATTCTGGAGACGTTGCAGGGACTGGACCAGAGAAGGGGGACTAGGGCTGGGTCCTCAACACACTGGGTCCTCATCTGTCATGGGGCCTGGCAACGTGGTGTAACATACCATTTTAAAGGCTTGTTTTCTCTCTGCCAGGCTTAGAGCAATAGGAGCAGCCCTGATGCTGAATGGGGTTTGGCTCCAGCGTAACTTTGTGACGGCTTGATTTACACTGGCTTACTTTACGCCAGAGTCTTGTGCATAAGATTGTTCCCTTAGTGGCAAATGGGATTGTTGTCTTCAGAGAACAGGTGAAAAGAATAAGGACGGATAAATCTGCCTATTTCCAGTCCATGTCACTTTTTCATGTTTCGTGCATAATTTTGTTCCACTTGTGCATTAATCTCCTAATTTAAAAAAACCTTCTAGAAACTCGTATTTAAATACTATTTAAATGTGTATTTTTTTATCTCAAAAAATGTATTTCAGTTGGTATTTTCTCCCTAAATACATACTTAAAACTATATTTTGATATGTTTAAGCTGCTTGCATTGCACTGACACATTCAGAGAAGTGCAAAATCTGTTGGGTAGCCAAGTTCTCATCTGCACATTCATTATGTGCTTATACATAAATGTATAGCCTGCTTTTCACCTCCAAAAGCAGACACCCAAGCTGCTTAGCAATGACCCAGAACTACTACTTTAAAAAAACAACCAAGAAGTAGAATCCCAACATTAAAAGAAAACAAATGTATACTAAACTAAGCATAACCCAAGACCAAAAAAAAAAAAAAAAGCATTAAAAGGGGGCATGCAGAGAGTTAGTGTTAACTATGAATTATTAAGCAGCAACCAAATCAAAGGTTTGTTTTAAAAAGGAAAAAAAATAGTAATGGAAATGCCGGCAGAATATGGCCAAATTAAAAGGAAGACATTTTGTACATATTTATTTTTTGTACATATTTATTTCTTTATCTATATAAGTATTTATATACCACCTTCACAAAATGTCATACATCAGAGCAGCAATATAGAAACATTATTTAAAACCATTGAACGCAGTGCAGAGCAATCATTAAAACGATTGGATACCCACAGGAAAACCTTCAACAATTGCATAGGCCTGTCAGCCATAAGAAAAACTTCAAGAGACACCTGAAAGTCAAAAGCGAGGCTGCCTGCCGAATCTCTGCTGGAAGAGTGTTCCATTGCATGGGACCATTTACACAATATAGGAAACAATGCACTTTTCCAGATAATCTCAATGATTAGGCTGGGATAGCAAGGCTCAGGCATTCCTTAAGGTATCCTGGACCCAAGTCCTTCAGGACTTTGTATATCAACATGAGCCTTAACGGGGGGGGGGGGGGAATTACCCACCCCTGTTCTTCAGGGGAATACAAAAGCCCTCAATAAATACCATACTTTTCTGTGTATAAGACAAGGGTTTTTTTACTCTAAAATAATGTTTAAAAATGGAGGTCGTCTTATACATGGATAGTGCATAGGGGAATGGGTGATTGGTTGCACCCGCAAGCTGCAGTTTGTCATTGGCGATTTGGTGGTTGATTGGTAGCTATGACAAGGGCTGCTTTTGATTGGCTGCTGCTATGGTAACTGGGTAGGTGATTGGTTGCTGTGTGAAGGGCTGCTTTTTGGCAATTGGGCAGGCGATTGCCGGCTGCTGTTGGCGAACGGGCAGATGCTTATTGGCTTCTGCGACGCGTAAGTGATTTTCTGCATTCCCCCCCCCCAAAGCTCCACAACTCTGGGGGATCTTCCCCCAAAAAAGCTCAACAATTTTGGGTCATCCCCCCCCCATTTTCTTAAATTTTAGTCCCCCAAAATAGGGGGTGTCTTATACGTGGGGGTGTTATACATGGAAACATACAGTAAACTGGAGCACACTGAGCTAAATGAGATTCTGCTATTGGCAGGCAGTGTGAAGCTTCTGGATTGGTCCATCTTGGTATAAATACCATGAGCATGGTTCTAAGCTCCTGCAAGTGCATAGCTGTCAACTTACAGATTTGAAAATAAGGGACCAGCAGCTTCAAAAAGAAGGGAACAGCAGCCAAATTAACGGATTTTAGTCAACCAGCTCCTTTCCTTTCCCCCATAAGTCAATCGAAGGAGCCTCCTAAACAAATCCAAAAGCTGCCCCCCACAAGATCACCGCCCGCCATTGTACTCAACCAGCTCCTTTCCTTTCCCCTCACTATGTGCCCCCACTCCAGACAGACATTTTCCCCGGCAAGGGTGAGTGGGCCGTCGATGACGTATCCATCCGATTCCGAGCACAGGTATGTTCAACTTCTGAGCCCCTCCGAGCCAAAGGCAGAAAGCCCAGCCAGCAGCCAAACGAAGCCTCAAGCGGTGGTTCCCACAGCGCAGCAACCCGGCAAAGGGGGTGCAGCAAGCAAAACCATTGTCACCTCTCTGCTGGGAAGCAATGAGCAAAGGCGAGTCCCCAGGCAACGCGGCCGATTTGATCGGCACAAGGTATGCAAGCTCCACCCCCCCCCAGTCATTCTTAGACTCCTTATTGGGTGAGCAACGCAGCCAGGCAACACAGCTGGAGCCTCCCTCCTCCCTGGCCAGCAGGGAGGGAGGGAGAGGAGCTGCTTCCTTTGAAACCCGGGAAACTTAAGGGACATGATGCTGTCCCATCATCAATAAGGGACAGCAGCGGGAAATGGCGTTGGAATAAAGGAGTTTCCCGCCAAATAAGAGACGGTTGACAGCTATGTGCAGGTGAACCTGGACTGATCATTACATGCATTACTTCTGGGTTATAGCACAACCACCAATGGCCCCAGGGCCCTGTCACTCAGTTCCTAATAACTGTTGTTTCGGGTTGAATTTGTTCAGAATACTCATTGCAAAGTACCCTCATACCTACGGGACCACCTCTCCTGGTCTGCCCCATTGAGGACCTTAAGGTGCATAAACAGCAACACTCTAGAGGTCCCGGGCCCTAAGGAAGCCATATTAGCCTCAACCAGAGCACCGGCCTGGTGGAACGCTCTGTCTCATGAGACCAGGGCCCTGCGGGATCTGATTTCTTTCCGCGGGGCTTGTAAGAGAGAGTTATTCTGCCTGGCCTTTGGCTTGGAATCAACTCGATTCCCCCCCCCCCCCACTTTCCTTTTCCTTCTGTGATGGAACCCCTATATGGGGACTTCCCTGGCTTTTTTCTGGCCCAATCCGGATAGCTGACCTTGGTGAAGATTTGACGTTTTCTCTCCACAAACAGTTTTTGATCTGGGCTTCCACTGAAATGAGGCTGCATTTTAAGTTGTATTTCAATCCTGCTTTTAAGTTGTATTTTAATCAATTTTTTTTATACCTGATGTTAGCCACCCTGAGCCCAGTCTTGGCCAGGGAGGGGAGGGTATAAATAAAAATTGTTGTTATTGTTGTTATAGCATTCCTTCATGGCCTTATGGATGATGCCAGGCTTCTTCACCTAGCACCAGAGGTCCTCACATTACACATCTATATAAACAAAAGTAAGACGAAAGAGACCAAAGCACCTGATATTTCCTTGGAGCTTGAGAGTACTGGAGAAAACTGATGGAAGCTACCAGACAGGTGAAGACTTTCTCCTCCCCTCGTTCTTAGGTGGTAAGTTTGCTGTTTTAAATATAGTTGTTCTACAGTCCCAGCTTTTGAGATGTGGTACCAACTGATTGCTGTTCTTATTGGTGGTGGTGTTACTGTGTCCCATAATAGGAAGCAGGTGTAGAAGTTCCCTCCGGCTCACCTGTAGGAGTGGGACTTAGCATAAATAGGATGCAAAAATAGGATGCTTTCTGTTTGTAGCAGTAAGAATAAGACAGAGATTGAAAGACAGAGATTGATGGAGGCCAAGGACAAGATGAAGTGACATGGAAGGGGGACATGGAAAATGTGGAATGACACAGCAATTGGCATAAGATAAAATGGATACAGAAGGTGGACAAAGGCAAACTTCAAAAGGAGGAAATTGCAGAGGAAACCCCCCAAAAAAGCCACAGGAACACTGGCTAATGCATTTCACAGACAATCCTTGGTCACTATCATACTTAATCGCTACCTATTGTCACAGACATTCTTTATTCAGTTTCCTCCTGATTCAGCTATCAATCCTGCTGCTCTCTCTTAGTACAGACTAATTTCTTACAGCTTAATACTAAAATTGTTACCTTGAAATCTCTACGTTGCAAACCCCATCACGGCTTAGCCACTTTTTATCTCTGTTAAAATCAGTATGCATTGATGGCAATCATGTTAAACTATTCTTTTTTTCCCCTAATAGCTAAACAAAAAGCACAGGGGTATACATTTTCAATGTTTAGGATTTTGTGAAATTTTGATACGGATTAAAATGATTTTTAAAATTTAAGCTATGGTTGTATATGATGGTCTAACAAAAAAAGGCTGTGTGAAACTGTATGACTCATACAATCAGAAGATACCACGAACATGGGATAATTCACACCTGCAGGTGTAGCACTTGATCTGTGGCTACTTAATGACTCTGCCCAATGTGTGGACTGTCTGCACTGAATAATGATGTTTTGCTTTATTACATTTATATTCTGCCTTGTTCCGTGGAACCCAAGGCACATTACATATGGTTTCCAGCTGGCCTCTCATCCAGGCACTGACCAGACCCAGACCTGCTTAACTGCAGCAAGGTGGCAGCCTCATGTGCCTTCAGGCCATACTCTAGTCATCAGTCACTATGAAAATTATATTTGTGATGATAAATCTGCAATGGATTATTCAGACAATGAGTAATCATATGATTGGGTAAAATGACCCTTTGTGTTACAGCAGCTGCATAATTGCATTGGCGAGTTTTTGGGTGCATGGATCTGAGTTAAGATTTGAATACCAGGAAAATGTGGATTCTGTGTTACATGCCACTGCAGTTTTACATACCATGGGAAGTGGCTGGTGCTTCAAAGGTTATTTCTTTAAAAATATAATGTGCCAGCACATGCACTGTGCAGACAGAGAATACAGGTTAGTAGAGATGGCAATAATAATAATAATAATAATAATAATAATAATAATAATAATAATAATTTATTTATACCCTGCCCATCTGGCTGGGTTTCCCCAGCCACTCTGGGCAGCTTCCAACCGAATATTAAAAACAATACAGTGTCAGACATTAAAAACGTCCCTAAATAGGGTTGCCTTCAGTTGTCTTTTAAAAGTAAAATAATTGTTTATTGCCTTGACATCTGCTAGAAGGGCGTTCCACAGGGAAGGGGGCCACCACCAAGAAGGCCCTCTGCCTGGTTCCCTGTAACCTCACTTCTCGCAGTGAGAGAACCGCCAGAAGGCCCTTGGCTGAATGATGGGGGTGGAGATGCTCCTTCGGGTATACAATCTATCAATTAAGGTATACAATCTCTCATTAAGTTGCATGGGGTGAAGAAGAGACTGGGAGCTGTTTTTTTCTTCCCTTGTCTCCCTGTATAGCTCTTCTCCTCTTTGCTTTGCCATGCTACCAGCTGAGATTTCAACCTGCTGCTGCTCTCTTTGAATTTCTAATCCTGTTAATATTCTGACTACATATGATGGGGGATCAAAAATGTTGGTGGTAGGGAAGAGGTAAGGCATAGGAAAGGGGTGTTGAAACTAAGCAGGGAGCAGCAAATGGGTAACAAAGTTTGGAAACATATTTTGAGGTTATCCAGAGAGAACCCACTCAAACAACCTAATTCAAGACATTTTATTTCTCACGCAAATCTGCAAACAAAATCCTTTGCAAGAGACCACCCTAGCTGCTGTCCAGATTTGAGTCGTCTGAAATTAGAACATTGCACCAGCAGAATCCATCCCTTTAACTTACCCTTGTTTCTAGCTCTGTATATGTTCCTCAACTCTTTTATGTATGAAATAACCTTTGAGTTTAATGCCACATGAAACAAACACTGCTTTTCAGGCTCTACAAACTCTGAAGGTCATGAATGCAGGCTACAAATCAGGAGGAATAAAAATCGCCCTACAGTAGAAGTCAAAGATAACTTAATCCTTGACAGTGAATTTCTTGAATTAAATAGAAGGCAGACAAATGACCTCTCTACCTTTTTGCACAGCTGACAAAAGGCAAGCTTTCGACCACTGACCAAACTACCCTAACTTCTGGAAACTGAAGCAAAATTTTATGTTAGAAGAAGAATAAAACCAGTCTTAGCATTTCTGGGGCAGGAGGAGTGTAAGCAGTTAATTAGCTCATAGGATACTCTTTTTCTTTCCTTCTAGGTATTCAAATCAGTTAATTGTTGAGATATGAAGCAATTGTGTTTATACCAGTATTTTTGCAGTGCAGCTGAAGCAGAACACTCAAGCACACGCCTGCCTATTTACATCGCCATTGCATTATGATACCCGTGAAGCAGTGTACCCCGGCATTTATTTAAAGTGAGGATGGGAAACCTGTGTTTCTCCAGTTGTTGCTAGACTCCAGTTCCCATCAGCCTCAGCCAGTGTAGCCAGCTGTCAGGGATGATGGGAATTGTAGCTATCCTGATGTTGTTGGACAAGTTCCCCACCCTTTGCTTAAAGGGAGGAGGAATTGGTGATTGTGAAGGAACAAGTGTGATCTGCAACAAATCTACCATGTACAATGGTACCTCGGGTTAAGTACTTAATTTGTTCCAGAGGTCCGTTCTTAACCTGAAACTGTTCTTAACCTGAAGCACCACTTTAGCTAATGGAGTCTCCTGCTGCCGCTGCACGATTTCTGTTCTCATCCTGAAGCAAAGTTCTTAACCTGAGGTATTATTTCTGGGTTAGCGGAGTCTGTAACCTGAAGCGTATGTAACCTGAAGCGTATGTAACCCGAGGTACCACTGTATTCTCAACCACCTATCAGGAGTGTTGTTGTAGGTTCCAGTCAGTCAGTTATGCCCTCTTGCCTGAATGCTGCATTCCACCACCACCACCTCAGGGTTTTTTCTCTAGCTGACCCTGAACATCTCATGACTATTGAGCATGCTCAGTCGTCATTGCCCTTGCCTCTCTCCACATGGCTTGGGGAGGGGCTTGACAGGCTTCACAAGGACTGTGGCTGCTGCTCAGCAGAGAGGGCTTCTCTTTTAAATTGTTTTTAATTTTTATCTGTGTTGTTTTAAATGAGGCCATCTTGGCTGTGAGCCCTGCACCCTGCCTTGCTGGCCTTTTCCCATATGGCCTAGGAGAGTGGAGTGCTGACTGACTCCAGCTACAAAAGCTGAGGCTGTTGAACAGATTCTTGGGCTAGAGGATTGTTGAGAGAGCTTGTTGCTGTTATTGATGTATCTTTAGTTTTCGATCTTATGATTTATGTGGAAATTGTTTTCATTTGGTTGTGTACTTTTTGACGTGTTTTATTTATTGTTTATGACTTCTGTAATTGTAATTATGTACGGTAATTCTTATGTTGTAAGCCGTCTTGAGCATAGTTTCAACTATGGGAAGACAGCATACAAATAAAATGATGTTTTTAGTGGGGGGGGGGCTCCTTATGTTTCCTCAAGCATGCTGATACCTCCCCCTTTTTCCCAGCAGCCTCATTGGGCTCCAATCCTGAGGGAGTGTTGATAGTACAATGCAGCTACCAAAAATTAAAAATCACAGCAGACATTTCTGAGTAAATATACTAGGTTTGAAAACTGAATTCCTCCTGCAAATTATACACAAATCTAGGGGGCATTGAATATTGCAGTTGTCTAGCAACCATGTCACAAGTTTCTCAACCATCTCCAGCTTACTTTCAACTGGAGCAAAAGGTAAGAAAAAATGTCTAGAGCAAGAATGCAGAACCTGATGTTGTTGGACTTCCAACTAGAGGTGGAAGGATCTGTTAATCTCAGTTCTCTCAGTTTCTCATTTTTTCCAATCTTAGGTCCAGTTTACATTTTGTGGTGTGTTTTTTTAAAAATAATAATAATTCTAATTTCAATGTGAATTTCTCCCAATAAACAATTTTTAATGTGCAGTTTTGACAAATGTACACATTTTTGCAAGGGATTTCCCCTAATATAACACACATTTGTATCCTGCTTTTGTGAATAACTTCATTTTTATGCCCAGTTCCCCTAATATATTTACATTTTTGTAAGCATTATTTACTTCAAGAACAGCATTGGAAAATTAGGATAAGTGCAAATTAGGATACATGTGTTTCAGTTTGCATGTTATTTTGGAAAATGCAAACATGATATATTAGATACGGCTTTAAATGCATACTGAATTGAATTTCTCCTCCATACCTATTCCCAACAAGTTCTGGTGTATCCACTGCAATGTCTGGGTAAAAGAGTATTGTGCTTGACCCTAGGTATGTTCAGTGGCTACTTTCTCCCTATTCTAGACATGATGACCAACAAAGAAAAGCAAGCTAGCTCTGAAATGAAATAAAGATTGTTGATTGCTTTTTCCTATCCAAGGCATGGAGCAAGGAGCTGAACCTGTCTACTGCAGAAGACAGCTGTAACTTTTCCATCAACTTCAAAAGACCAAGAGTTTCCCTGCAATGTCCAAGTTAATTTTCTGAAGTCAATCTGCAGCCTTGGGTATTCGATTTTCTTGGTAGTGACAAGCAATATTAGCGCTGCAGAGTTTCTGCTCTTTCGTGTCCTAGAGATCAAAGAAGAAAGTTTTTAACAATTGGAATCTGCAGAGTGGAGTGAGAGAGGAAGAAAGAAAGAGAGATTTTGCAAGCAGAACAGAGCAGTGAAACAATTTGGGCTGACACGTCAGTCGAGCCATGATGAGATGCAGCTCTGTGTCTTCTTTTCATCAGGCCCAGATGGTGTAACATCTCTGTGGGATGAGGACATTGCTAAGATGAATACATAGATAACAGCAAGTTGGTCAAGGGAGAGGTGATAGTAGCACGTTTCGGAAAGATGACAAAATGCCCCATTTGGCTCTTTTTCTTCAAGAGGGATGTGATGTGGACTCTTTTCAGATCTTCAGTAGCTTCTGGGAACAGAATGTACTGAAAGCACGATCTTAAAGTTTGGTCGGACATTTGCAGCTACAGGCCATTAGGAAGGCATTTAGAATGCTGTTTTGAATCTTTTTTGACTGACCTCAAAATGCTGGTGAAGTTGTATTCACCTGACCCAAGTAACTTTTGTCAAACTATGTGGAAATTTAATAGCTTGGTGCCAGACTCAACAGACCACCCTTCTTCACAACCCCCAATTTCACCCGAGTTACGTTAAACTACTTTGGCTGGTTATAAGAATTTTGACTGCAGATGTGTGGGGTTGCTACTTAGCAGTGTAATTTGGTGATTACAATTACAATGTTATTTTCTGCTTGTTTGTAGTTTGAGCCATATTAACTCTCCTCCCTGTAAGCTTTTTGGCATTGTTCAGAGGGGGAGATATTTGCTCACAATTCGCTTCTAAATATAACAATGGATTGGCTTTGAGAAATCCACTAAAATCCTTGAAAATAGTAAGCAGTGTAACAGCTCATCAGTTTTCAGTTCCATGACTGACATAGGTCACCATGTGAACGATTGTTGTGTAACTGGGGGGGGTGAACTTTTCTGCATAATGTGGGGTGTCAGTCCACAGTTCTTAATGTTCCAACATATGGTGAGATCCACAACTTGCCATATTTTATTCAGCCTGTTTTTTAAAGGTACCTTCTGGTATCTGGCAAGCTGCAATCTTACTGTGCATCAGAACTTAGAATAGTTCTTTACTGTTCCTCAGTTGCCTGGAAAAGGCAGCTTGTCGAGAGTACATTGCAAGAAAGGGGCTTTTTTCCCTTTATAAATTGTGCGTAGCCTTACTGAAGGGATAGGATTCCCCCCCACACACACACACAAACACATATTGTTCCAACTTCCCTTTCTCACAGATTCGAGACTAAATTTGGACTCAAAAGGTCTCAAAGTGGGTTAGATATTAGCTACCAGAGAAAAGTGATCTCACCTACAAAATTTTTGAACCAACAGACAGCAGAATTAAAAAGAGGATGGTAGCTGTGCATTAGGAGGAGCCTTTGGTTCTTCAAATGGCTTCCCCCATTACTCTTAACAGAATCCAAATTTGTTGTCTGTTACACAGAGCCTGCAGCCCCCGACACAGTACTGTGTGTCAAAGCCAGAGCACTGAAGCATCTCAACTCTCACAACATCTTATGCTTCCAACACTGGCTTTATAGGAACAAAAATAAAATTTCCATTATTTCTCAGCTAACAGCCCAAATTTCTGTAGTTTTGAGTCCACCGCCTATTATAGATAAAAATATTAGAACTGAAGGGCATCAATAGTAATGCAAATGCCTTGCAAACGTCCCCATCTCTCTCTCTCTCTCTCTCTCTCTCTCTCTCTCTCTCTCTCTCTCTCTGTGTGTGTGTGTGTGTGTGTGTTTCTATCACTTTTTCATTAAGCATAATTGATTCTTTGCTTTCCAAACTATGTATGTATATCCGTTGCAATGCTAATTAGAGAAACTGTGATTATTTCAAAGTCAAACCAGTTTTGCTGCCCAGGGGTCTAATCTAAATAGAGAATGATTCATTTCTAATGATATGGCCCACTACATATAGAGTTTAATTTGAAACAGAAACCTGGGTTGAAAACCTATCTTTACCATCACATAGTACAGCCTCTTGTGTTTTGGCCTCAGTTCCCAATCTATAAAATGGGGATTATTATGACCTACCTTAGAGGGCAAACCAAATAAAGCCTTTAATGCACTTTTGCAAATTAAAAGTGGTATCTAAATAAGAAACAGGAACAGTAGGTGTTCATCCAGGCCTTCAATATATTTGATTACAAAACTCAAATGAACAGCTTCTCTCATAAATAATTTCACCACTTTCTCCCCTCCAAGCACAGTTAGAATTAATAAATCTAGAGTGAGAAAAGCCCCAAACTTTTTTCAATCAACATTAACATATATATAGATTTCAGGATGGCTCAGTCACACACTTACAGTACTGCCAGCCATCTGTCACGAGCATTATTAGGTTCTGCGTACTGAAGGACATGACACAGAGTTGTTGCTACCAGCAGAGATGTGATCTGTCAGAACTGGGTCACATCCAACTAAACCATTACTCAACCCTGGGAAGAACAAGCATATGGGGTTGTTACTTTACCTGCTGGAGGAGTGCCATGTCTGCATGTCACATTAGATTGCAACCCTAATGAATTAGAACTTGTTTGCCAGAGTGTTGTGAGGCCATAAGAAGAATCCTACTGGATCAGAACAAAGGTCCATCTAGTCAAGTACTCTGTTTTCAACACTTATCGCAGACTATTGCTCACAGGTTTGGAATTAACAAGACCCAGGACCTTGCCCAAGATAGTGTTAATTTGATCAGTTTATGAGAAACATACCTGGCTTTGACTTAGCTTTCTGTACAGGGATTAAGGAGAATTTTAAACTGCTAGTCCTGATTTGCTTTTGGATTAGAATATTGTATCTTCTCTGAGGTGTTCCTTCTTCTAGGTGGGTACTGCTTTGGTTGTCTGATTTAAGTGAGCTCCAATGGCCAAATGTTTGTTTGTTTTCTCTTTCATCACCACTTTAGCAGAAGGACCAGAGTGGACACAGAAGATGCTATCAAGATACAGGAAGCAGGGATGTGTCTGAAAGGTCCACCTTGGCAGAGGAGCGGAGGGATAGCAGGACATTCACGAGGCTGGAACAATTCGTGAACAGGGCCGTTATCCAAATGTCTTAAGAGTTCCAGCTCCCTCAGGGAAGCACAGGGAATGGCAGTCCAGAGGAGGGCTTTCTCTGTGGTGGCCCCTCAATTGTGGAACAGAGATGTGTCTACTATTTGACAGAAGACACACCTCTTTACCCTGGCCTTTGGCACTCAAATGTATTTCTTTCATGGAGCCCACCTTCTTTGCTGAATTTATATTGTTCTGTTCCCTTTGTGGTGGCTTTACCTGGTTTTATATTTTTATATTCTTTTGTCGTAATGCGCCCTGAAATCTTAAGGTGAAGGCAATGGTGGCTGGTGCCCCGTGGGAATGGTGAGGCAGAAAACAAGTAATCTCAAAATAGGTAGAGCCAGTGACAAGCAGAGCCAACTCTTTCTAATTTTGTCTCTATTCTCCCTGCCGAGTTCTACAAAAGCAACTGAAACTAAGCAGGAAGAGGAACAACAACCTTGTTGGAATGTAACGCAGGTAGGTTGAAGAGGGTGTTTTTTCCTAATGGACCAGCTTCCACTGGGTGAAGGGTGGGGAAGAAATCTTAATAAGTAAATAATAAATGCAAAAACTAGCAGATTTGCTGGTAGCTCAGATGAGGGACCTACCTCGCACTTTATGAGGACTGTGTGCAGTTCATCACGTGTACCTCAGGGATGAGCTAATTTTGACAGGGCAACATCTTGTGGTGGGGGGTTAGATCCACCACCTCAACATAGTTGCTAACTGATGGATGCATGCCATGTCCTTTAAATGTGGCATGTTTATGAGAAAATCTCTGAGGTTTTTAATGTTCTCACTTCCCCACCCCTACCCTGAAAAATAGTATTTCCCCCATATATCCTCCATCATTTGTATATATGTATGGTGATCACCATTCCTCGCATCCCTACAGTGCAGTGGAATCGCACTATATCCCGGGCATTGCGGAGGATACAAACAGTGAACAGACTGCCGGTATAGTTGCTGCTGCTGCTGCCGCCAGTTTCAAGAGCAGGAGCAGGGGGCGCTTTTGGAAATAATAATAATATTTTTTATTCATTCATTCATACCCCGCCCATCTGGCTGGGTTTCCCCAGCCACTCTGGGCGGTTTCCAACAAAATATTAAAATACAATAGTCCATCATATATTAAAAGCTTCCCTAAATAGGGAAGCTTCCCTTAAAAAGCCTGAAGTTGTGCTGTTGGTGGTGCTTGTGGTGAGCCCCACCACTGAGAATCTGTTGGAGAATTTCTCCTCCCCCTGGATAAATTTGGTGAATTGATCCCCCAATTTTTGCCATCCACAAATAGGGCACAAGTTTTCAAGAGGCCATTTGTGCAAAGTTTTAGTTTAATACAGTGTTAGCTTTCCTGGTTACTTCTGTCCCATTTTTCAGGCTGCAGTGCTTGTTGCACTGCGGAACTGTGGCTTACATTTCATTCACAAAAGTGGGCATGGTGTGACACAGCATCAAACATCATTGGACAATGTCACTGCTCATCCACACTTCTGTCCCACCCCCCACGATTCACCAATGGAAACAGCAGGAAAGAAATCTGCCACTGCAGATTCTGAAACTTTACTCCAATTTTCTGGGTTAATGGTGTTGCAAACATTTTTTCTTTGGAAACAAATAACACAGAAATGAGCGCTAAACTTCCACTTGGCTTTTAAATAATGTGAGAGCTCAAACTGCTGTGTGAATGTAACCTTGGTAGTGCCCACCTACCTCTTCACAAATGAATTTCATAACCATAAATGTTTAATTCTGGGATTGCCTTATATTTTATCCCGTTTCTAGAGAAAACATCATTCTGACATTGTTGTCAACATTTATTGTGCTTGTTTCTAATAAATATATGATGATTCGGTAACTCATATTTTTTAATATACTGAATAAATCCATTTGTCCTAGGTGATACACATTTTTCAAAGTAGCCACAGGTGGGGTAAGTTAAGTGAGGGTAAAAATGAATGGGGGGGGGGACATCTAATGGCATTATGCCTAGAAGTCAAATACATATCAGTTGTATTATGGATCCAACTGAGACAAACTTGCTGAACATTCAGGATGTTTCTGAAATAACCTTGGATTAATGATGCTTAGATATCATTCCACATTGATACGAAATGGAAAATATTTCATTTTCCATGCAGACAAAAGGAGTACAAAGAATAGTTGAAAACATGACAGGAGTGGCACAGATAGGTGGACTTTTTTTAGAAGAAGAAAAAAATCTTTGGTCTCCCTTTTGCTTAATTGGTTTTATTTTTCCTGAGCAATATAAAACAGCTTGGACTTTTTGATCAACCAAACATCCTTCATCACTTCTAAGAGCTTTTTATAAAACCACAGATCTGAATATTTCTCTGACAGACATATTTTTGAATCTAGAAACAATTCTGCAGAAAGATATTTTCATCAAAAATGTAAAACCTTATAAAAAATTCAAATGTTTTGGTGCAGTAGAGGCCCTCAACTGGAATAATGCCATCCAATGTATATACAGCGTGGTTTTATTTCTAGGTGAGTTTTTCCTTCCTTTCTTTCACAGTGAAACTGATTTCAAAGGTGCCTAACTTCTATGGAGCTACGGTAATAATTATTCTGATCTGTCATCACCTTGCCAGATCATGATATTTCAGGTTTCTTGTTTTGAGTAAATTTAATTCCTTATCTTTGCAGCTTCATAAAACAGAAACCCATTTTGAACAATAAAGCATAAATAATGTATTTCTATTTTTGAATGTGTTCTTGGATATGATTGCAATTTATGAGAAAAGCAACTATAATTATGAATGCAAATGATTTCACAGTTATTGCAACAGATTTTGTTTATATATGTTAAACTGTCTTGAAAGATAGCCTGCTTTCATGAGAAAAACCTAGTTTTTTATGTTGAGACAACACTTAGAGTAACAACTATGGAAACTAGGACAATTGCTATAGTGTGAATCAAAATGTGTTTAGTTTGGGTCTTTTAGACTGGTATATCTCCAGCATTAAACAGTGTAACTTGGCAACTCACAAAAACACTGGCTATATCAGGGCCTATAGTCCTCTAAAATAAAATTCTAACTAACTACATGTAGAGTCTAAATCATCAAGCTCAAAAATAGATTACAAACTGAGGAACTAATAATAAGTAAAACATAAAACATCAAGCGTTAAAAACCTCCTGATACAGACCTGCCTTCAGATGTATTCTAAAAGTTGTGTAATTCTTTATCCCCTTGACATCTGAAGGGAGGGCATTCCACAGAGAGGGTGCCACTACTGAGAATTATGACCCGTTAGGCCCTTTAGCCATAACATCCTTCCCTATAATCTCTAAATGGTCTGCACCCAGATCCAGTGTTCTTTAGAGAATACCATCCACTATTAGAGCCCCTGAATCTGTCATTCAGTGCTTTTTATCCCATCATTTAGAGATCCATTTTGTAAGGGAACTGAGCAGAGCCTTCTCAGTGGTGGCACTGCAGGTGCAGAATGATCTCGCTGGAGAGGCCTTCCATGAAACATCTTTCAACAGTGCAAAAACTTAGTTGGATACTACCCATAGAAAGTATCTCTGCCATCTTCCTGTGCCACATGATTCCTGAATATAAACATTCCTATTGCAGTACACAAAGGATGCTACAGATATTAACCAACCGTGTAAAAATGTCTTCCAGATTGCAACAGTACGAAAAGAACCACCCATAAGGTGCCCTTTGGTACTAAATGAATTGTTTACAAGTCTACAGCTTTCAAATCAAAATGTGAAAGGTATTAGAAATGCAGGCAAGGATGTGTGTGGTTTAAAGAATCACAGAATTGTAGAGTGGGAAGGGACCCAGAGGTTAGTGGGAAACCCAGAACAGATTTACGGGGTGCATGGGGACAGGGGAGAAAGATTGTGGGTGGGGTGGTTGTGGGTGGGGTGATCCAGGGAAAGGGAACATTACCATTCCTGCGTGCAGTGGCAGTGGCGTAGCGTGGGGGTGCAGGGGGCGGGGTTAGGGTTAGGGGGCGCAAATCCATGGGTTAGGGGGCGCAAATCCACAGGTTAGGGGGCGCAAATTACTTGCCTTGCCCCGGGTGCTGACAACTCACCCTACGCCACTGTGCAGTGGCAAGCAGGCATCCTGCCCTAGCTATGAGGGTGGGGGTCTTCAGCACCCTGCCAGGAGGCCCCTGAAGTCTGGCACCAGCCCTGCTCAGCATATCAGGCTTTTAATAATGCCCATGTGTCACTCAAAAATGCTGTTTACACAAGAGATGTGTGTTGAATCAATATGCAAACCACCCCCAATTTCTATACATTTATCGGGGGGGGGGGGTCTTCTACACAGAGCCTGTGCATGACAAGTTGCATGTGCAGATCCTAACCTGTACAGCTTGGAGGCACATACATGCTGTTCCAAAATACAGAGGTCAGGTAGAACCAGGAGGTGCAATCCCACTTCCTCTTGCACGTGCAATTTCACATGCTTTTGTCTGAGTACAGTCTCTGTGCAAACGTAGCTGATGGAATCTTTTATTGTTTGCCCATGATAAAGTGAGTTAGAGAAAAGTCCCCCTAAATCAATAAATCTGCTTCGGTAAATAAATGTAAAGCAAACCGTATCTTTTCCCACTAAGGGACTATTTCTTGCCAAAGTTTGTAATACCCTTTTTTCTGAAACAGAAGCTGATTATGGCTGACAGGACTCTCATTTGGAGGTCAGTAGGGCAATAGGTTAAATATTATGGCTGAAGAACCTTCACTCAGAAAAAGACCCACATGGTATAATGCAGTCTTTGACAAGAACAATCATATGAGGGAATAATATAATAATTATTTCTGCCACAGGGAAGACATTTTTTACACATAGAATATGTGTGATTCTCTACCAGGTCTGGGCTTTCTAAATTGTCATTCAGATATAAGAACATTGTTGCTATACAGCATTACTAGCTAGTGTTGTTGTTGTTGTTGTTGTTTAGTCATTTAGCCATGTCCGACTCTTCGTGACCCCATGGATCAGAGCACACCAGACACTCCTGTCTTCCACTGCCCCCCACAGTTTGGTCAAACTCATGTTGGTAGCTTTGAGAATACTGTCCAACCATCTCGTCCTCTGTCGTCCCCTTCTCCTTGTGCCCTCAGTCTTTCCCAACATCAGGGTCTTTTCTAGGGAGTCTTCTCTTCTCATGAGGTGGCCAAAGTATTGGAGCCTCAGCTTCAGGATCTGTCCTTCCAGTGACCGCTCAGGGCTGATTTCCTTAAGAATGGATAGGTTTGCTCTTCTTGCAGTCCATGGGACTCTCAAAAGTCTCCTCCAGCTGAGCCAGTGTGGTGTAGTGGTTAAGAGCAGTAGACTCGTAATCTGGGGAACCGGGTTCGCGTCTCCGCTCCTCCGCATGCAGCTGCTGGGTGACCTTGGGCTAGTCACACTTCTCTGAAGTCTCTCAGCCCCACTCACCTCACAGAGTGTTTGTTGTGGGGGAGGAAGGGAAAGGAGAATGTTAGTCGCTTTGAGACTCCTTCGGGTAGTGATAAAGTGGGATATCAAATCCAAACTCTTCTTCTTCTCCAGCACCATAATTCAAAATCATCAACTCATCAGCGATCAGCCTTCTCTATGGTCCAGCTCTCACTTCCATACATCACTACTGGGAAAACCATAGCTTTAACTATAGGACCTTTGTCAGCAAGGTGATGTCTACTTAGACATAGAAAAAACTTTTTAAAAATCAAACATTCATTCATAGGTTATTTTCTATTATAGTTTTATCAACATTTTGTATATTGCTATCACAGCAAAAGGAATAATTTAATGCATTATTGCATGCCACCCCAGTCTCTGAACAGTTCAAAATTCCAGGGGTTCCAGGCATTTACTCAGGGTTCATGTTTCCTTCAGAATCCGAGCCTATGATGGAGGGGTTCACAGCATTAACAAGGGGATCTTGCTTCTCCCATAGCCACAGCCTTGGATTCCATAGAAATCAGACATAACACCTTGTCGTGTATATTGGACAGACCCAGCTGGTGTTCCTTGTGCTGTTTCTCCATTGGAACCTATTTGCTTATGGAATAGGAAGGGAGCAGATATTTGCCAATTCCTTCTTAACTGCAGCCCCCAGCCCCTCTCCCCAGAAATCCTTTCTGGAATATTTGGATTCTGCCAAATCAAAAGCCCTCATCCTCATAGGAGGGCACAAACTGGATACAACTCATTACCACCACCATCTTATAAGCACTTTGATGTGATTCAGTCCTTTTTCTGTCCCTATAGTCATGCAATAACTTCTGCCTAAAGTAAAGCAAACTGCCTTCTGGCTGCATGGAACCAAACTATAACACACACACACACACACACACACACACACACTTTTGGGGGCACACAGCTCTGTGAGCCACAATTGCTATATCAAATCCTCTATCTACATTTTAAAAATGTGCTCACTTGCACATTGTGTTCTGACAAACAGATCTTTTTTCTTTTCTTTTGACATGATACAATGCAAAGACAGAGGAGCAAGTAGCTGTTTACATGATCCTTGAAGAGCGAGCCAAGATGGCAGTCTCAAAAACAATGCACGAATGGCAGGGATTCTACAGCTCTCTCTAGGATGCACAAACAACAGTTAATAATTAGAACTGGAACAGAATTCTGGAATAGTCAGCGGCATATGACTATCCAGTTTTCAGTCATTAAAAGAGGGCAGCATTTATAATTTTAAACCTTTAGATGATTTTTTATTTTTATTTTTTAGAAAAAGAATTGCGACAATGTAATGCCAAGGAAGCAGTTGAAATATAAAAGCCAACATCACAGAGCACATTTAGAGAGAACCATTGGTTTTCATTAGGGATTTTTTCCCGCAGCAAATAAGATGTTGGCTGGCAAAGGATATGTAGCCTTTTCGAATGCTGTCCAGATGGCCCCTGTGAATAACGCAGCACACAGCAGCGATCTACTTGTTGGACAGATAACTTACAAATTTGGAAAGAGCCACTTGAAGCGCTCCTTCATTAAGCTAATAATGTGTCTGGTTACATGGTAAACAAGAGTCAAGGGGCTTGTAACATTTTCACAAAAGGAGTAAGTTTCAGCTGCTATGGCAACCTGAGCGATCCCTATGAAATCAGTTCTTAATTATCCCAGACATCATGAATCCAAGGATGCAAATGACTTGTCACAGGGGGGAAATATGTTTAGAAAATTACATATAAAGAAGGATATCACTGCTAAAGCCCACCTTCCCTCTTCTCCAGTCCTCCCACATCTAACTTCCACTCTGGAATGAGAACTGGAGCTTTCACCTCCACACCTTCTTTTAGCTGTGAAGGACAAGATACAGGGTTATAAAAAAGAAACAACTGAGTAGAGAGAAATGGTCCCCTGTCTTTCATTCACTTTATCTCAGAACTCAAGAGCCCATGGTTGTCCAGTGAAATTTATCGTCAGTAAGCTCAGGACAAGCAAAAGAAATGCTCAGTCATGAAATGCACACAATTTATTTCTAGAAGTCATTGCCACAAGATTTTGCAAAGACACTGAGTTATATGAATTGAAAATAAGAAGACTTGTGCATATCAATTTTCAGCTCATTTTTTTTAAAGCTCAGAAGCAATCATATTACTATTTTAACGTATTCTAAGAATAACCTACAGCACAAGGGATTCTTACTGTTGTTAAAAACATTTGTGCGCCACCTTTTGAAATTTGCTCAAGGCAGCTAACGGTCATTAGAAAACATAAAGTACATCATGCAAAAACAAAAGGGAAACCTAACACTGTTAATACAGCAGTAGGATAAAAACCAAATCAGGCTATTCTGTCCTCTCCCACTAGGGCTCGCAGAAAAATTCAATTCAGTTCACATTTAAAGGCAAAACCTGCCTAATTTGCACCCTATGAAACAAAGCACGACCATTCTTCAAAATTTGCACTTCTCCAAACTTTGCAGTGCACATACATGCATAATTTTATTTGTATGTTGCCTTTCCACAGCTCAAACCATGCTCAAGTGGCTTACAACATGAAAAGAATTCATAGCTACAACATGACAAAAGTAGTCACAAACAATAAATAAAATACTTGAAAACACACAACCAAACTGAACAATTTCCACACAAATCACAAGATCTAAAATAAAGATACAAAAAAGCAACAGCAGCAACAAGCCCCCAACAACCATTCAGTCAACCATCCACTCTGGGTGTTCCCCAGGGCCACAACACAACTGCCCTTGCCAACTGGTGCACAACCTTTCAGAATGTGCCAGAATCCTTCTGGTTCCGTGGGTCCTCAGGAGTGGGCCCCTCACCTCCGCACAATGCCAGTTCCCTGCATTTTAAAAGTGGGCTTACACATCTTGTCTGACTTTCATAAAATATACCGCTGCAAACATACTCTAGTTAATAAATAACACAAACAAGCATTTAGCTGAAAAGCCATTTAACATCAACTGTAATAAGTGACAGGCAAAATTATGATGGAGAACACCTATTGAAGAAGATGAAATATGACTCAGAGAAAGGGGAGATGATCTGTAATGAATGCAGTACAAACGCTTGTTTACGGTGATTGCTGTGTTCAAGCTGAAGGGGATGCATTAAAACATGCCGAATCATGATGATAGCTTCCATTTTCCTAATAAGGCTGTATCCCTTCTAGCATTATTATGTAAAATGTAGAATGTAGGTAGTAGGAGTTATAATGTTCAATAATGGTTCAGTGTAAGTATATAAATGTACAAAGCAGGTAGATTAGATGGGTGGAACATTCATTTTCTTGTCAGGCCAATGAAAGTCAAACTTAAAGTGAGCAGTCCTTTGCTTCTTACATTATTATTTTTATTAAAAAAAACCACACTTCTTGTTATATTTTATGTTTTTGTATCTTCGAAGGAAGATGAACACTTAAAACAGACCAGCTGCCTCTTTAAGTTATACAACTTGCCTTGTTGAAACAAACACTAATATTTAATTTCCTTAGCAAGCACAAAAGAAGTTGATAATAACAAGCTAATTATCTAAGTTAATTATCTAATTATCCAGGGCCTGCTCTTGCTCCCTGTGAAGTCAAATGGCAATTTTGCCATTGGAGTATAAAGAGGCCTTGCAGCATTGCAATGTCATTGAACTCTATTGAAATAAGTGGAAACACGCCAATATTAATGCAATGAATGGTCTAGAAGCACCCAGTGTTGTACTATTGTTGATGCTAAGTGTGTGAAAACCAGAAATGTGTATTAAAGGTGGGTCACTGAGAGTCCCTAAAGATGCCATCTTTCTAAAGAAAGTACAGGATATAACATTTTACATAATAATACCTAGCAAATAAGATGTCTTGGGATTTTGACTCTGGTTACTGAAAATCAGTTGGAGCCCATTAAATTCAGATTCTGAACACATTCTTTCAAGGCTGTTTTAAAATTTGCAATTTTGTGCTTTCCCCATTTCTGCTTGTGTATCCTGACTGCAACAACTACAGGTGCCCCAACTCAGGAAAGTGTGACAGCAACAAATGCATGTGCTGCATAGATTGCTGTATTTGTGGCTCTCCAGAATAAGCTGCCACACAGAAATCCAGAAAGGGTAACAGATGACTATTTTTTAAAAATAGCCATGGTTCCAAACAATCCATCAGTTGGCTGGATCAAGTGAACAGTGAAGTAGCCAAGTTTACAGGTGACCACAGAATGATGAAAACCTAGAAATTTGCATGAACAATGGAGCTACTACAATAAGCAGAAGCAACCTGGTAACATTCCTAATTGTGAATGGCCCAATAGGAATGATGCTCTATCATGGTATAGTGCCATTCGTAGGGATATTCTTTTCATTTGTGTTATGTACTGAGTTGAATAGGATCCAAAATGCAGCAGTCTGATTGGTCCTAGAACAATAGGCTCCAGAATGCAGCAGTGTGATTGGTCCACAGGAGCCACCCAATCCAGCTCCAAGTGGAAGTGAATCCATGACCTGATTGGCCTACAGGAGTATCCCGGAATTAGCCAATCACGTGGGGCCCACTGTGTAAATAATGTATATAAAGCAGACATTCTGGGGAAAATTCATTCCGCCTCACCATTATGAGCTGAATAAAGAGCATGAAATCCACTCTCGACTCCGAGTATATTTCAATTTATTTGTTTTTTTTTAAAAAAAGGAAAGATGGTTGCCCCCATTGGACTGAAAGTTTCCAAAAATGCACTTTTGTGGGAAACAAATGGCCCCATGAAAGGAAGGCATTTTCAACATAGCCCAAGATACAACCAATGGAAATGACTGAATTAATCCCTAAGTGGCTGTATTTTAGAGGATACATTACAGGTTCCATTACAGATTGTTGTCTCCTGTACTATGCTACTGCTGCTACTATTCCTTCTATCAGTGCAGCTAAAAATAGTGCACTAGAAGCAAAGTCGAGGACCATGCCCTGCATGCAGAACTCCCCAGGTTCAATATTTGGCCTTTCCTAGGTAGAAAGACCCCTGCCCAAGGTCCTGGATAGCCAAAACCAGTCAGAGCAGACATGCCAGTCAGACTAGATGGACAATTGGCCTTCCTTGGTTTCAAGCACTTTCCTATGTTCAGAACACTGACACAATGTATAATCATTGTTTGGGACCAATACTATTGCTGTGATTTCTTTGATATAACACCATACTGCATATCTTTCTGCTACAAGTGAATATCTTGGCTGGTTTTAATTTATTGTGTTTTTCTTTCAAAATAGCACCAAATAAATAAGCCCCTTGTCATGATTAATCACTTGCCAAACTTCATTCTGAAATGATTTCTTTCTGAGTTTATGGAAGTTCATGAAAAGGGTAAACTTCAAAGTTGCTGAAACACATTGTTTAAATGGCAGAATGCTTAATTTTTTTTTTATCTGCAGTTTTAAGTTTTATATTACATGATTTAGCTTAGGGCAGTATTTTAAGGATGAATTATAAAGTTTCCAGGAAGTAGCTTTATAATCAGAGTACAAACATTCTTCAATAGAGCACTGTAAATACAAAGACAAAACCAGAGATGGACCTGAACCAAAACAAAATCCCTAAACACAGAGCTGAAAAATAAAATAAAATAAAATAAGGTATTGTTCATCAAAATGCAGTGTTGGAAGAGAACAGAAGACCAGCTCGTCCAACCAGCTGCCCAAAATGTAAGGCCTCCCACAGATAACCTACACAAGCGAGAACATGTTGTGCTATGATCAGGGAGCAAAAACAGCACAGAAATTCCACTTCACTGGAGCCAAATAAACAAATCGCATACTACAGGGATGGGTATGGAAGAGGTACAGTTGAGTGATGTGGTATACTAAAGCAACAGTGGGCAACCTTTGGCTCCCAAGACAAGGCTCACCAGGCCTCTGCATTTGGCCCACAAGGCCATTTTGTCCTGCCCTATAGTGTGGGGCAGGGACGCGGGTGGCACTGTGGGTTAAACCACAGAGCCTAGGACTTGCCGATCAGAAGGCTGGCGGTTCGAATCCCCGCAACGGGGTGAGCTCCCATTGCTCGGTCCCTGCTCCTGCCAACCTAGCAGTGCGAAAGCACGTCAAATTGCAAGTAGATAAATAGGTACCGCTGTGGCGGGAAGGTAAACGGTGTTTCCGTGCACTGCTCTGGTTCGCCAGAAGCGGCTTAGTCATGCTGGCCACATGACCCGGAAGCTGTACGCTGGCTCCCTTGGCCAATAAAGCGAGATGAGCGCCACAACCCCAGAGTCCGTCACGACTGGACCTAATGGTCAGGGGTCCCTTGGGGGCAGATAAAGCAGGGTTTGCAAACACTGCCAATCTGCTATGGCTGAAAAGCACTGCACCTTTGCAAGCACCACTGTGGTCATCCACACTTGCAAAGGCACTGGGCCTTGCAAGCGCCAGCAATCAGCTGACTGTTTGCTTTTGCAAAGTGCTGTGCCTTTGCCCAAACTGATACAAAACCAAGCAGACAAAGGAAAATGGGTCGCATGACATGCAATTGACAGGTGGGCAGCCCCACCCACTGCTCAGCCTTGGCTGGTGGGAGATCAGGGAGGTAAGGATCCAGACAGCTCATTGGATCCAATTCCCAACCTCTGTATTAAGGAGAAGTACGGTATCTGATTATTCTTTTAATCGGTTTCTTGAGCCTTGTCATTTAATAATCATTGGGTTGAGTCTACCAAGGTATGATAAATGAAGGAATAATGTGCATTTGGTTCATTTGTACATACTTAGGCTTAGATGTGGCATATTATAGAATCTCAGACAATGCTCAGAACGATAGAGGAAACTGGGTGTTCCTCTACATGGGATTCCCAATTACAGAGGCACTACTAGCTTCGACTAGAAGTTGTGCATTTAGTAGCCCCATGCTAAGGAACACTTCCGGCAGAGATTCAGCAGGCATCCTCTTGCAACTGCTTTTTTTGTTAATTAGTTTATTTGTATTATTTTTTGATGATGTTTTACCATTGTTCATCACCCTGAGTTTTTATATGATGGTACAGAAATACTGTTACAGATGAATATAATTGGTAGGTAGAATGAGCTAGACACATGTACTTATTGCGTAGGTATGTGCCAAGGTTAAATATGATCTGCCTACTCAACTCTTCCTTCTGGCTCTCATGTTTTTATCTGCATGGTTTCCAGTCATGTACCTCTCTCTATTTTGTTATAACAGATTGTACTTAAATGTCGCTGAGCTGGCTGCTGGTCTTGATGTAGGATAGAACTGTTCTCACAAAGCTGGAAGCAGTGGCACTGGACTCCTCTTGTCGTTTGCTGTTTTATATGTTGCATGGTGTTCCTCACAACTTCCTCCAATTAGGAATTGCTCTTTCTCACGGGCTTCAGAAATCTTAACATGTTTTGCCCTACAGCCAGATGCTTAGTACTAACATCAGCCTGAACCAACGTAGGGTTGAGTTTTAGTTCAAAACATCTGGAAGGCACCAGCTTGGCAAGTGCTAATAGTGACTAGTGGGACATAGCAGGGTAGGGTGGGATTGTTTACCTGGCTTCCCAACATGGAGGTCACTGCTGGTAACCAAGAATGGGAGGTGGCAGGTGACAGGTGGCATGAAGGTGGAATGATTTGGCCACAGAAAAGGGAGTATTAAGTTGGCTTTATTGCTATGCCTGTACCACTTGGCAGTACTGGTGAATGCTATGTGGAATATAGTATTTTACTCATAGTTTCTGCCTGCACAGTTCTTTCGACACACTAAATTCGTCACACAAGAGCTGTGGTCACCCAAGGCTGCTTTTCTGTTTGAGGAATATTGCACCTCACAACACTCAAAACACACTTTTGTACCTTGAACACATTACTGATGAAAAGTAGTTGCAACAAATGTCATAAACACCCAGTGGATTTTAAGAGCTTTTCCTTTCTTTAGCAGTTATGCTTAGTGACAACACGACTCTTCCACTCCATGGTACTTGTTTGTACAATTTTGTGAAACATTTTAAAAGATAAAAATAAACACTTTTGATGCTTTGTGCCATTTTCCTTTCCAAAATTCAGAAGTGCTCATATACAGTTGTTTGTTTTAAAAAGTGGTAAAACAGGACATTAACCTTCACACAGCAGAAATATCTTATCTTTATGTGGACCTTTTGCTAAGATGTTTTTAAAATACATACTGTCTATTCTACCTGCCATGACACTAATCCGTATTTTAAGAAGCAGTTGGGGTACATAGTAACAATACCTAACTAATGCCGCCATCTGTTCTGAGTGGAAGTGGTACATTATTTATTGCACTTATAATACAGTAGAGACTAAAATGAAGTCAGCACATTATTCTACTAATTGTGTATTTTGCCTAATTATACCTTTTTTATCATAATGTGACTAATATGAAAGCAAATAGCTTTCACTTTCTTTAGCTTTCTCTCCTTAAGTGCAAGACAATTGTTTGCATCCCACCAGCCTCCACTCAAAGCTGCTGCCTTCTCAATGGAATACTCCCCATGTCGTCCCATAAACTACTAGATGCTGGAAATATGTTCCAACAGCAATTGTGAAAGTTTCCTTCTGAGAAATATATATCACACATGTGCACTTCAATTAAGTAATTGCCATTTTTAACGCAAAGGGGAAAAAGCACCTCAGCACATACTCTATCAGTGTATTATTTATTAGTTTATATTGGTGGCGGCGAACCCACGATACATATAATGTCCCATACTCTCCAGCCTAGTCCTGCCAAACAGGTAAACCTCTTCTCTGTCAGTTTTGGACTGCAAGTGAAGTTTCCCTGACTTAAAGCAACTCATGCCAAGGAGAAGAGTTCTAGCCTGACATGTCAATTTTCTATATGATTTTTTTTTTCCTGATGAAGCATTCAGTTATAGGAGTGTCCACCTGTAGCCTGAAGTGGTAAAACTTTAAAATAGGTTTAGCTCATTGTCTGCCATTTGGGAGTACTGGGTGTCAGTCTGTCACCAAGCATCACATTGACCTGGTTCACACATCACTTTTAAACCATACTTAAGATAAACTATACAGTGGTACCTCAGGTTACATACGCTTCAGGTTACAGACACCGCTAACCCAGAAATATTACCTCGGGTTAAGAACTTTGCTTCAGGATGAGAACAGAAATTGTGCAGCAGCGGCGCAGCAGCAGCAGGAGGCCCCATTAGCTAAAGTGGTGCTTCAGGTTAAGAACAGTTTCAGGTTAAGAACAGACCTCCAGAACAAATTAAGTTCTTAAGCCGAGGTACCACTGTAGTTTAAATGTAAAAGGATGTGCTGGCACACATGGTTGAAATGGAAAGCATTTTGTTCATCCCCTGCTCCTGTCACATTGCCAGGAAACAGGCCATCAGCCGAGACAGCTTTGCATCTGAATTTAGGCTTGTGGTTTGTTTCTCTCCAAACTATGCATAGTAACCAAGGTTTGTTCTTGGCTCAGTGCTTGTGGTTGGTTTGGAAACCTAAGGTTTAAACTTTAGAGTGAAGTGCAAATAGCTTTATCTTCATCAGTTTGCTCATGTTTGAAATATTACCTTCCTTGAACCAAGCTGGCAGGTCTAGATTACTCAATGTCTGGGTAATGTCAGGCAGAAAGGCACACAGACAACAACAGTTAATAAACGGGGGGGGGGGGGCAGACAGAACCCTTTGCACATATCTTTAGGAATAAACTGCACGGGGTGCCATATTATCCTAAGCTTCAAGGGTGCCACATTTGAGTGAATTCAAAGGTAGGAGTTGAATGAACACAAAGCATTACTTAATACCTATCAGCTTCCCTTGTACGTATATTGAGTTGGGACTGCTTTGAGTTCCAGCTTCCTTCTAGAGGCTCACTGGTACATATCTGATGGCATCAAAAAGAGTGTCATTAATGAGATTTCCAAAGGCATCCAGCTTGTGTCCCATGTTTCAAATAAGCAGACACAAGCAAGCATGGGGTATCAAAAATTCTCACACATTTTGTGGAGTAGCTGTAAAATCTTTCAGCTGCATTTATCACCTAGCCTGGATTACTGATATGGCATTATGGGATTCCCAATGACATACATAAAATGAAAGTGTAATATACTTTCATCACTGCTGGTGTCCAGCACTATCAGGGCTGTGGATAATGGGGCAGCTTCCTACAACAAGAATGGAGATATCAATGCAGCATTCACTTAATAGTCTGGTGGCAGTACAATTGTCAGCTGCTCTGGAACTCTAGGAATCTATTACCACCTTTGCCTACCTTGTATACTCTATTTTTGCATTCTTTGAATTAAAAAGTCTATTAGTCATCCACAAGCCTGAACCCTTTCTCTCTCTCTCTCCCTCTCAGTGGCTACTGACTGGTGTTTGCACAGCTGGAGCCATTGGCTAAAGAGAGAGTACCTCATCAAAACAAGGACAGGTGGCAGCGCCTCTAGACATAATGTACATTTAGAAAATATTACACCAGACACAAAATTAGAATGAGTTCTATGGAGTCGTTGATCAAAGCGATTGAAATGGTGGACATATCATTAGTCAGAAGTGCCTTTATAGTTAAAGCTATTTTGTAGAATAAGCAAAGCACAAAAAGCACAAGAACTATATGGAAATACAAGAAGATAGTACTGCAAACCAAGAAGAAAGCTATCGCCAAAAACCAGATGGGTTTTAGTTTAAAGTAGCTTTGTATATTGTGATTGAGTATTCATTTATTCTCACAGAGAGACTACAAGAACCAAACTAACTAAAAGTGGAAGAAAACCATGATATTCAGATGATAGGTATAACTTTTTAATACCGCACATTTATTCTCCAGATGTCTGCTCAGTAAGTGAAACCATACCTAAAATCAGCTTCTGGTGCTGTTTAGCACACATATTTTAAGAACCTACTTTAAATATGCAATATGCTGTCTTAACTTTGGATATGCTTTCTCAGTAATAAGATGCAGAGATTGCCAGCCTAGCAACTATGAAGAAAGCTTCATCTCATTGATTTGTATTATATAGAGTTCACTTAACAGCTGGATCTGAATCTTCAGAGCACTGTGTTAACCCATCGCCAACTTATTTGAACGTCACTTAAGAAAAATACAGAAGGAGTTTGATGTACTATCTATAAAATATGCATCACAATCTATCCAGTAAATGCGTAAGTACTTCTATGATGGGCTCAGAGACTGGCTAAGCTGAGGAAATATGACAAAACTAGGACGGAGCCCACCATCTTGTCTGACTTTAGGATGGCAGACTTTTAACAACTTTGAACTTTGGGGATGCTCCTGGATCCATCTTTGTCCCTGGTAGCTCAGGCAACTTTAGTGCCTTTTATCAGCTATGGCTGAAACACCGACAATGATTGTTCCTGTACAGGGATAGTCTGGCCACAGTGATTCATGCATTGGTAACCTCAAAAGCTGATCATTCCAATGTGCTCTGTGGGCTTATCCACACTTCTCTTTCCTCCACTCTTTCCAGGTATGGTCCACACTTTAAAGCTTTGTGTCTGAATGTCCTCTTTTTTTCTCCCTCCAGAGGTTTCACTTTAAAATTCTGGTTTTAAAAGCTCAATTGAGAAAATATCAAACAGCAGCACCCACAAACTGATGTTTGCTCTGAGTGGGTTTCTGCGGGCAAAGTTCTGGTGCAGACATTTTTAAAACCCACGTGGACACAGAGCTTTTAAGCATGGACTTGTACCTGGAAAGACCAGGACCACGGGTGGAGGAACGGGTGTGCGGAGGGAGCGGACCGCCCCCAGCACCACTATTCTGGAAGGGTGCCATCGCAGCGGGGGGGGCAGACATGCACCATGCAACTCCCATGCGCCGGGTGCCATGCCCCCACAGACGGCGTGTCACGCCCCCAGAACACGCACCACGACCCTGGGGCCAGCGCAGCATGCCCTCGCGGGTGGCGTACCACATCCCTGGGATGTGCACCACCCCCTCGTGGCGGCGTGCCACGCACCCAGGGGTGCATACTATGCCCCCAGGGGGTGCCAGCCATGCCCCTGACTGCTCTCTGCCCCCAGTAGCAGAGTATGCAGCTTCACCACTGACCAAGACAAAACGTGAATGTGGATAAGCCCAATGTCAGGCTACCCTTGGACCTAGTTTGGAGGCTCCTGCTAGTGTAAAACACTGCAGCTAGATTGTTGATGGGAACAGACTACTGCCAACACATAACTCAAGTTCTCAAAAGCTTACAGTGGCTACCCATACACTAACTGATCATGTTAAAGGTCCTTTTACATAACCCTTAACAACTCAGGTCCAGAATAACCTCAGGGAGCACCTGATATTCCTGCCCTATCACTGAGATCCTGGGGTCTTTGGGAGCACTCACCAGGTCTTTGGGAGCCATGCATTCAGTATTGTGGGCCCAGTCTTATGGACTTCTCTTCCAGTTGAGGTCAGATAGGCCCCCTCATTGTTGAACCTCCATCACCTACTGAAGACCTTTTTTAATTTCAGCAAGCTTTTTAATTCCAAAGTGCTACCTTTAAATGCATTTTTATTTCTATTGTATTAAGTCTCCTGTACACTGCTTCAATGTGACTGCATGATTAAGCAGTATACAAATTGTAGAAATATACAATAAAACATTGGTGATCCCTGATAATACCATTTCAAGAGACTGGCAAGATAAAGGCATCAAACTATGACAGCTCAGGATGTAATGGAACAAATGTAAATGTGGAGAATATTTGATCTTGCACCTAGAATTCAGGTGCTCCAATCACCATGCAAATATTTGCTTATCACCTAAATGTGCAAGGGAGTGAGGAGTGGTGCTGGCCTCCAAAGTCAGGAAAGATTTGATCAAAAAAGGCAAAGGAATAGATCTAAGTGTAGAGTGTTACTGATTTTTGGTGGTCTTAAGACTATAGAGAGGGAGGGAGAAAGAAGCAGCTTACACCACGTATGATTCCTAAGCACAAATGCAAAATGTTTGTAGTTACACTGCCTTGTGCCTGCCAACTGTTACAACTGTTTGAAAATTATTTCAAACACAGTAACAGTCTCTTGTGTGTGGACAGTAATTTATGCTCTGGCAGGTCTTGGAAACTGAGCAAGGTTTCAGATCTAAGTCATTTCCTCACCATTTTTTATAGAAGCACCTAGCAGAAAAGGACCTCTCCTGGTATGCTTTTTGGTGACCTATGTTAATACAGTTCCCCCTCATTCCATATATATCTACGGTCTTATTCCAAACTTCGCTGAGAAACTGTCGCCTTGTTCCATATTCATTGTCACACGCTGTTGGAGATGGAGAGCTCTCCCCCCTCCTTTCTTTTTTCCCAGAGAGCTGAAGGTGCTATGATAGAAGCATCCTTGCCTGTGAAATCTCACAGTAGATTTTGCCGGTTGTTATTTTTTTAAAATCTTCTGCCATTCTTGCTTTGAAAAGTGCTCACAATGGTTTACAGTACTAAATCACACAAATACTCTTAACTGTAGACACCTAAAAAGAACTCTGCCTTTCTTGAAAGTATCCACAATGGCTCAGGGCAATAAAATGTACACATATCCAAGTGCCCCTATGGGACAGAAGTAGCAGTTATCTGCAAAAGATGCTGGTTGTTTCTTTTTAGGAGAAATAAACGCATTCAAATAATTTATATTGTTTCATGTGGTTCGACAAGTTTTCCTCTGAAGGCCTTCCCCGTGCAGAAATTTGGGTCTTGCTGTGTCCTGAGAGAAAACACCTTTGTTGAGGGCGGGAAGGATCTCTGGAGCCGCCCTGGGAGCAAAGGCAGTTCGAGTTTGGGTTGCGGCTGACGATTTCTGCTTCGCGATCGGCCGCCACTTCCTTCACCTCAGCTCTGAGAAAATAAAAGTGATCCACTTTCCTGTATGGAATGGGAATTCGCTGTTCGCCCGGGCCAAGGAAAAAGACTGTGCGCACCACACACCCACACCTCAAGAGATCTGGCCGTCAGCAATTCTTAGAGTCTCGATTTTCGTACTTTCCCGCGTTTTGGGCGCACTTCACCCCGTGGGCGCCCAACAACATCTCCGCCTGCTCTCTCCGGAGACCAAAGGGAAGGCGGGAAACGGACACGCCCTCGCCCTCCTCCGCTTTTCTTCTCCGAGCGCCTCCCGGCTTGCAGGCCTGAGGAAGGGAGCAGGCTGGCAGCTTGCCTTTTCCCGCCCGCTGTGCATAACCGCCCAGGCTTCCTTTCTCCTCTCCCAATACAGAACTTTTCTCCCGCGTATCTCGCAGCAGCAGCCCCGGAGATCTCCCTCATTCAAGTGTGCGTGCTGAGGGGAAAGTGTGACATTTCTCTCTGAAGAGACAGCCCGCGTCCTCCGGGGGTGCGTGCGCGCTTGTGTATCGGCCATGTCGCCCCGAGGGGAGCCTCGCCTTGCGCCTGGGCTTGCCATTTGTGCTGACACAAACCCACTCACGCGCCCGCCCGCCACCTCCGTCGCCAGCGAGGGCGTTAATGATCAGGAGGAGGCGGAGGCGGCGGGAAGCCGGTGGCAGGAGGGCGAGCGGGGAAAGGGTCGTGACTAGGCAAGCGGGGGAGGGAGGTGGGTTGGTGGTGGGTCGAAAGATACGCCCCGCACCGGCACCGTCAGTCAGGAGACAGTAATGGGGGGAGAAAAATGGAGCTGGAGCAAGATGCATAAACCAGAAAACACGCGCCGAGGGAGGACAAGCTCCTTGCAAGGGCGCTGCTGGACAGATGTAGGCAAACACATCTGGGCTTCTGCCAGTTGCCGGCTGGTGGTTGAAGGAGGATGGTCAGAGCGCGCGCAGGCAGGGAGACGGCGCTCAGGAGAGAGCGGAGTGGAAAGGGTGGGGAATGCAATGGATGGGGCGCGCAGCAGGTGGCCAGTGCCCAGTCCGCGGGCGCGCGTTGCTGAAGCGCCTTGAAAGCGGGTAGCCAGTACACGGCGCTTTTGCACGGGGATGGAGAGGAGAGACGGGAGGCAAGAGGACAATGCGCAACAGGGAGCAGGAGAGAGAACACGGAGCTTTTAATCCCCCCAAGTAGAGGCGAGGCGCTTCCCCGCAGGGGTGCGTGAGCGCGCGCGCCTTGCAGACTGGGCAGCAGGCGGCGGCGGCGGGAGGGGGAGCATAACCACCGGGCTGCGCCGGTGGGCACCACTGATCAAAGGGGGGGGGGGGAGGATGATGGAGGACGAGCAAAGAGCGGAGAGCGAGCGCCTACTCTTAAAGGTGGCCGCGACGTGATAATCACGCTCCTAAGTGTCCGCTGGTGGCAGCGAGGCTACAGCTGAGGCGGGCATGTATGAGGCATCTTCAGGTGACACTGCTGCCTGAGAGCCGCGCTAAATGGACTATCAATCCGGTTCGGTATCTGTAGGAAGGCGTCTCCTCCGGTGTGGAATTAGCATATTCTAGTGGAGGGGAGAGAGTAACGCCGGCTGGCCACGTTCGGGGTGTTTTGGTCCAGAGGAGAGGGCGCTGTGGGCAGCGGTCTGTCGGTGGGTAGTTTTCCTTCCGCGACCAGCTGTGGCCGCGGGCGCGTCACGCTTTGCCCGTGTTACCTGGCGCGCAGAGACGCCCCTTCCCCTCCCCTTCACCCACCTCCCCACCCACCCCTTGTGGAGCCTACAGAGCGCGGAGTAGGCGAGGCGGCTCCTCTCCTTCCCGGCACGCTTCTGCCCTCCTCCTCCTCCTCCGACTGTCAGTCCGTCGGTCCGCGTCCCTCCCCTCCCTTCCCCAACCACTCCCCCCCTTCTTCTCCGCTTCCCACCCACCCAACCAGCCACCTCCCCGGGTGAATTTCAGGGCTCTCGGGCTCCTTCTGTTTGTTTGTTGATCCTTCCTTTGGGGAGGGGGCTGAGAGAGGGCGGGGACTTTGGGCTTTGGAGACGGCGGCGCCTCGGCTCTTATTGCCACTGAGTTGCGCTTCTCCTCCTCAGGCTGCGGGAAGGAGCCGCCTGACCGCTTGGCACTTCTGCTGCCTTCCTCTCCTTCCACCGCCACCAGTGGTTGGATTACCGCGGGCAGCAGCGGCGGTAGGGTGCCTTGGGGCTGCCAAGCCCGCAGCGCGAGTGGCCGGGTCAGTAGCCCTCGAGCGAGCGCTGGGAGGAGCAGGCAGCGCGCACCTCTCGGGTCTCTTCTCCTGGCGAGCGGATCTCCCTTCCAGGAAGGGATCGCTGGCGAGGAAGACGCCTGCGCCCCTCCTCCTGTGACGGGCGCGCTATCCCGGGGTGAAGAGGGCAGGAGGGCGGGGAGGGAGAGGGCTGAAGCTGGCCACAAAAAGTCGCCTCCGTCCTCACCGCTGCTTTCCCTTCTTCCTCCGCGTAACAGACAGGCGCTCATCTCATCCCGGCGAACCCTTGGAGAGTTTTGCAACCACTTGGAGAAGACGGAGAGCTGCAAGGGGTGTTGCTACTTCCCCAACTCCTTCCCCTTCTCACTGTTGGGACTTCCTTGCTAGTTTTTCCACCGGTGCTTTTAAAAAAAGCAACAAATAAAGTCTGTTTGGAAATGGCAAAGGCAGTGACGCCTGGAAAGGGAACAAGTGTGGGGCGAGCCAGAGGAAGCCGGAGCTAAATGACAGGATGCAGGAGACTTGAGGAGATACACAACAAACAGAGAAGCGTCTCTTGTACTAACGGGACTCTTGCTGCTGCTGCTGCTGCCGCCGCCCGCGCTGCTGTGCCGACTGAGCCAGCTTTCTGATCTTTTTGCACCGGCCCTACTGGAGGATTTAAGATCTAAGAGGAATTGTGCGCTGAAGAGACCGGATAATTTATTCTCTTTCTTCAGTCTTTCTGTACTGAGAAAGGAAGATGGATTGGGGACTCTTCCTGCACTGTGTTGCCCTCACCATTACCCTTGGCAGGGCTTTGAAGAGTGGTAAGTGACTGACACGGAATCTCTTTCAAGTGAAGCCAGGTAGCTGCAAGCAGAGGGCCCCTTACCTGAGCTCCTGATATATAAAGCCAACTGTGAAACTAACTAAGATAATGGCTAAAAGGAAGCTGAACACAAACACTGGGTATTTACCTTGAGTTACACACAATCTTTGTTTGGCTACCCATCCTGAATGCTACCTAATGCAGGGCTTGTCTGATTCACAAGAATCAGAATAGCCAATTACTTTAATGTTTCATCCTTTGGCAATTGCACAAGATTCCACTTTAAAACCTGACAGACAGTGAATACTTAAAAGGCAGGGTTTTTATTGAGAGACAAGGGGGAAAGTGAAAGTTTAGGGTCACATATTTGATTATCTTTTGTAGCTATGAGTCCCCACGGGTACCTATTTCCAAATCCTCATCCTCCTCATTCATCTATATTATGCATTAGGGCTCACAGGGCACTTATTGTCTCAAGCTAAGCAACCTAAGGTACTGTTCATACACAACAGTTATAAGAGAAATCCTATGGCACAGACTTCACATCTGGTTTTGAGGGAGCATTTAAGAGCTGCTTCAAATTGATGGAGGCTTCCTTCATTCAGCAATGAAATAACGCCCATACTAGCTCCCTAATCTATGCAGTTTTTAAGGATGTTCTGCCTGGAATGGTTGGCATCTTACTTTCACACATGGAGAGGGGGAGTTAATAGGAGTTTTTTCCTTCCCAGACCAATTTCTGAGCAATTATTATTAACTAATTACCAAATATTTATTTTTAGTCTGACTAGGATTTCAATCAAAGTAATTAAAAGAAGGTAACATTCTCCACTTAGAATGGAATATTCTTTTAATAAGGGACCACAATAGGAGTATTCTTTTACTGGAGGATGTAAATCACACTTTATGGTGGAAATCAGTCTTTTCTCAATATATTTTGAAGAGGTTGGCTAATTTAGCAAGAAACAAGTTCTTCCTCTGCTCCTTCATGACCAGGAGAAGGGAAGAAAAAAAGTCTTTAAAGAAGTATTAGCATGTCAGTCCCTGAGAATCATTCCTGAGATCCTGTTTGGCCTAATCTTTTTGAAGAGTGTAGCTAACTAGACCTAATCTTTCAACCTGAAGTCTTCCTTTGCAAAGATAACAGGATCGCACTGTATTTCTGCATCGATTTGCAGGCAGTGTTGAATTAATGGAGATGAGTAAATAAGCAGGGATGAACTGGAGGCATAAAGTGGAGTGAGATGTATAGCGTGCCTTTTTGCTATTACGAGCAATATCATTCTCTTAAGTGCTGAGCCAACCATAGGAAGATCTGAGGGGAAGGAACTATGAAGCTGTCATTAAGTCTGAGCAGTTATAGGCATAATGTAATAGCCCTGTAGAGTCACCATGACCATCCATCTCTTCTGTAGCTTAGCAGACTTGTGGATGCCACATCTACCTCTGTCCAGGACTTGTGTCTGCTAAATTAATTCATTAACCTTATGTAGGTAGACTGGTCCAGAGTCATTAGAAACTGCTCCTCTTAATCAAGTGTGCGAGAGATTGCACAGAGCCAGGGAGTCTAGCAGCTCCCCACATTATCTTATTATACTATCACTTTCCCAGGAGTTACCGATTAAAGTGCTGTTGGTAGTGAGCCCACCTAAATGTCTCCTAGAGTGACTCTTGTCAAGTGACTTGCAGCAGCGCTGGTTTATTTCACTCGTTTAACAGATGCCAGATTCTGCCATGTTGTTTGCATAGAGCTAGAGTGGACTTAATGAGGCGGGATCATTTTCCAAGTCAGCTTGCACGCGGCAAATCATGCAAGATTGTCTCTGAAACCACATGCAGGAGGCTTCCAGATAAATATCATTGGCTGTGGATTTTGAACTCATTGTTGCAACATCTTTTGTTCTTGGAAATGAGGCACGCGATACAAACTGTCAAGGCAGAAATAAATAGTAACTCATAACCAACTCTGAAATAGCAATTCGCTGAACGACAACAAAAACCCACAGCATACATCTCATTCCCTTCTAATTTATAGCAAATGTTTCTTATAACGGCTGTAGTTTATGCATTTTTGATGTGCACTTTATCTTTCATTTCCATTTGACCTGGTTATCTATAATAAAATTCTGAACATTTGTAACTTCATGTCAAGTACAAGGAATGCCATTTCCAGTTCACAAGAATTTTATTAGATACAGAAGTTTCATATGTCATTACTGTGAAAATGGGCTGGCAGTGTGTCGTTTGTTAATGCTTGTCTGATTATCTGATGTTAGTAGAAAATATTTCAGTAAAGTTTCAAAGTGTCAGTGCAAACCTGCAGAGAACAATGGAACAAGTGGCCTTGGAGGTTAGATTACATTGCCTCTGTTTCATCTCTCAATATTTATTTGTAAAGAACCCTAGCATGGCTTTGGAGAGGAGCAACCAGATTTTGCTCAAGATACGGCTATTTGCACTTAGAGGGCTGGGGAACTTAACAGTTTTGTAATTAGAAATAAACTTCATTTTGTTTTTCCTTGCTTTCTGTTACACTGCTCTTATCTGGTCTTCAAGGGGGGGGGACTTCCTTAAAGGAGTCCACTGAATCATTGCTGCTTCAACAAATTCTACTTTGTTCTTTGGTAGTCTGGACTTGAAGATCACAGATAGCTTCAAATTGCTTAGATTTAGGATCTGATAAAACCAAAAGGGGGTTGTTGTAAACAGGAAGGGGTCTTGGAAGACAGGTTCTGTTGTCAAATGACATAGAGCAGGCTTATTATCAGAATGCTAAGTAAAAGAATCAGATAACATTGCTCTCTGAATCACTCTCAATTAAAACTTATTACTTAATGACACTATAGTTTCCAATAGTAGCTAAGAATTAACCATTCATTACTTATTAGTTATTAGGTGTAAAAGCTGTTATAATCACAAGGACCTCTGTCTGGATTAAGAAGTTTTGTAAAAAAACAACAACAACAAAACCACCTCCCCTGTTCTGTCTTTTGCAGGGGTGGCAATACAAAACCAGAGCTAATAACTGCAGAAAGCAGCTTTCTTTAAATCATAAACCAGGAAAAAAATGTTCTGCAACAAGGGCTTGAACTATTGCAGGAAATATAGATGTTTTGTTTGATTGACCTGAACATGAAATGTGTTTTCTTAATCGCAGATAAATGTGGTGAAAATATAAGAATCGTGGAGCCTGGGTATCTCACCTCTCCTGGCTATCCAAACACTTATCATCCAAGCCAAAAATGCGAGTGGCTGATTCAAGCTCCTCAACCATACCAGAGAATTATGATCAACTTCAACCCTCACTTTGATTTGGAGGACAGAGAGTGCAAGTAAGTGAGATGGTCTGTGAAGGGAGCCATAGCACCATCTACTGGACAAAAAGCTCCATGGTTTCTTGTTGGGGGTGGGGAAGGGAGATGAAACAGCTGATGAGTGCAAAACTCTACGCATAAAATGAATCCCTCTGAGGTCTGAATCCATACCAGATCATATGTTTGTGGTAAAGATATTAAAGCAAGTGCTTACTGCATGTCAGGCACTATATAAGATTGTTTTAGATATAATCTTGTAATCCCGCTGTGTCGTTTTTGTTGGAAACATGGATCCATTAGCAGTTATTTCCTCTGGAACTTTTCCCTAAGCCGCTCAGTGACTTGAAGGTTGTGGAACGCCTATGCAGGAACAGTAGGGGAGAAATAAGCATTTGCCTCTGCATTCATGATTGTGCCACTGCTTTAAATGTTCTGAAGTTGCTTAGAAACGTATTGATGCTTAAGGCAAAAGACGTGTGGTTATTTAGAATTTTGCAAGTTCCAGTTCACTCAGTATTGTTTGATGGGAGAGGCTGTACATTCATGGGGCATTATAATATATTTTAAGAGCCCGACAACTATACATGCTTTGTTTTGCTGTGCTAGTGCCATAATTGGGGATAACACGTGTGTGGCATCGAGGGGAAGTCATCAGTTTTCTTAACTAATATTAACAGAAGTTGTTTTTCATTTTGAGTTGGTGAGGCAGTGTGAAGAAAACGTATGGAAGTTAGACTGCTAGGTATTGTGTAGAACAGAAATGAGGAACCTGTGGCCCTCCACATGTTGCTAAGACACTTCAACCCACTCCAACCCCTTAGTGTGGTTGATAATGAGGCATGATGGGAACTGTAGTCCAGCAACACCCCAATCCCTGATAAAGGGCTTTACCGTGATTAATTCTGATTATAATGGTGCAGGCTTTTCACAGAACTCTGTTTTCATGAGCATAAAAGTGGCTGCACATTAAGTTCTTGCCTTGTGTCAAAATATATTGTGAGAAGGATCGCTTACTGTTGTCTGATGGTGAGTGGTGACTGCGGCCTGGCATGAATGCAGTCTGAGCTGAGGATGATCTTATGGCCCTGCACGATCATTGTGGGACAACACTCCCTCCTCTGTTTGCACAGGTTGCTGGGGGCCTGCATTTTAACCGACCTATCACAGGCAAGCAAGGGCATGTGTTTTGTGTGGTGGAGCTGAATGAAGGCTTCAGTCCCTAGTCTTTACTTAGCTCTGCTCACTGGATGTATAAAGAAGCCTCACCCAGGTTCATCAATCAGCTCGGTTGGAGCTGGATTCTCCACCCTCCCACCCCATGTAGCATATGGTCCTGCCTGAAGATGAGCGGGCAGGTTCAGGTCCTGCATAAGACCTTGCTATGGAAATATTCAGTTGTCGTATTTGGGGCCAGGGAAGAATTTGCCTGCAGATAAATTGGGCCGTCTGGTGTCACAGCTTGTTGGCGGATAAGGCACTGGGTTGGATCCTTAGTCTTGGGGGCGTGGGAGTTGAGAGCCCACCTCACCCCTACTTCAGGAAATTGAGGGTACCCCGTTAAAGGGGTCCAATGGAAGATGCAGTCCGGATGCCCAGACAGTGTGTGATGGGCCCATAGCACCCACCCACACACCCAATGACTGTCCTGGAGGGATCGTCCCTATTTGATGTACATTATAGGGGGATTCTTAATCTAGGATCAACCTTGCAAAATAATCAACCAGCAGTCGGGATGGATGAATCAGGGTACATACCCGATGCCCATGCCAAAGTCTACTTGCATTTGTAACCAATAAAGTTGTGGCCTGTTTGAACCCAAGATGTTTGTCTGGTATGTTTATTTTATCTTTCCATGCTTTGGGTCCTGCCAGCAGTGGGTTCCCTGCACCTGGGCCTATAAGTAGAGCTCTCTGAGGTAATAAGTTCTAATGTAGAACACAAGTTTCAGTGGAAGTATTTTGAAGTTCCTCATGTGAAGTAGTGCACCAGGAGGATTGAACCATCTCAAGCTGTGAATCCTTCAGCCGAACCTTTGTAATGCTTAAAACAACTCTGCAACATATGCAGATTATAGTCCCAGTTTACAGATGGGAATGAAAAGTGATGACTTTCACAAGGCCTTCCAGTGACTTTGTGTCAGAATATGAGCTTGTATAAACTTGCTACTTAGCCACATTGGCTTCTCACGGTGGGGGGAAAGGCTATTCTCTATTCACAGTCTTACAGAAGTAACAGGGGACTTGTAGCTCTCCAGATATCGTTGGACTACAACTCCCATCATCCCTACCCATTGGCCATGCTGACTGGGGCTGAAGGGTGTTGGATTCCAGCATTTGGAAGGCAAGATATTGCCCTGCCCTCTTTTAGAGCTTGGATTAACAACTCTGGATGCCACAGGTAATCCCCAAGTGGCTATGAGATTCTTTCTGGAAGAATTCCAGAAACCCTGTCTTTGAGAAACTGCTTGGACCATGCTTATTTCAAGGCTTCACTCTTACCCTATTTTCTTTCATGATTGCTGCAACCCCACAGAGAACCTCTTGCATCAAATATGAATGTGAGGGTGCCTAAAGAGTTGTCCTTAGAGGCTGTTTTCCAGCTGGACAACAGCTTTCCCTTAGAGAGAAAACAATAGCAATTTCTTCAAGCTGGCGTTTTGAGCTATAAAAAAAATTAGAACAGGATCATTGTAACTATTTAATAATATTATTACATTTCATCATTGCTTTCGGTTCACTTTATTTTCATATAAGCAGAGATAACTAATTGCATGCCACAGCAATGTTAAAACCAAGGACACATTAACAAACGGTGCCAAAAAAGTTTCACCATCCTCTGCATGCAACGACTCCTCCTTCATATTGGAGCAGTAGCTTGTTGATCTTTTAAAAACGGGTTTGGATGACTAGCTCTAGAAGCCAGTTTAACCATTGCTAGGTAGGGTGGATTAGAAATAGAAATAAATGAATAGTGAGTTCCTACAAATGATGAGCAAACAATCCAAGGCCTTGGAAGAAAGAAGCATGAAGAGTATCACTCTAGCTGTCCCTGCCAGTTCCTAGCTCTCAATCAAAATGTGTCCTTGTGTTGTAGAAAGAACTGATATCAAGATGGGCTTGTTGGAGACAGAGCAGATCTTGTTAACATAATAGGGCATGTAGTATGTTTGCTATGCCTCTCACCCCTGTTCATTTAATTGGGAGGCACAGAAAACTGCCAAGTCCCATCCACTCTACTAAGAAGTGTTGCTGCTAAGCATGTTCCGGAAAGTCCAGGTCAGTCAAGGAGACACCTACAAGGTTTCATTGTCTCCCTACGCTTGTCTCCCTATACCTTCACAAGAAATGTTTTCTTCAATTCTGAGTCGGGAGGAAATGAAAGGGAGGGCTGGGTGGTGGGGCAGTAAACCTCATGATGAGGCAGGCCTCATCATTATGTGTCAGTTTTCACAACTGGAGGGGTTCATATTCTGAACCCAAACTCCTGCCACCCATTCTGAAATTCATATCATATTTTTTTTTAGATGTTGTGTTTGTGAAGATACGATGGAACTGATTGTATGAACAGACTCTTAGAGGTGTTTGCATGTGAATCTTATTCTCTTCTGAAGTTCAGAGAAGAAAATGGGAGATATTTTAATCCTTTAGTGCTTGCGAAACGCTTGTTCAAAGATAACTTACACACTAATATAGCATGATAATAATAAATGCAGTGGGAGTGGTGTATTATATTGCAACCATTAGGTCAGTCTGTGTAGAGCTGATATACCTAAAACCTCTATAACTTGTCATAGGTGAATTATGCCTCTGGGCAAAGTATGTTTCTTCCTCTCAGCAGAGTATTTGTGCCTTTCAATCCAAGTCTCTGAAACCCGTCTAATTAATGTATCTTTCCCTCTCTAATTGGGCAGTTTCGTTGTCAGGCAAGGATGGGGGTAATTTTATGGGCAGAGTTTAGCTAGACAGAACAGTTTAAATTGACCTTTTGTTGAATGACTTAAATGCTTCCTGTGTTATTTGTGCTCTCTTTGACTTTGACTTCCACACTATGACCATTAACTCTGAGTGAGGAGATTTGTGTCAAACCCTTTAGGACCATATTTTCAGGAAAAGTTATTTCTTCATAGGAAACTTTTGAAACTGTATTAGGTCTCAGAGTCCCTTACTCTCTTGAGAAATTCATATTCCTTTCACCAAATCTTGGGTAAGGCAATAGATTAATGTACCAATCAGTCTGTCATGGGATTTTTAGTGTTAAGCAAACTTTTATTTCCTAACTCTAGATTTTCAGTTTATTGTCACAGCTGCAAGTGTGTAATAGTTCAGTCCATTCAATCACTGTTTTAGTTTTTTTAAAGTGCAGTGCTGTAAATGAATATTTATCTGCAGGGAGAAAGAGGTAACAAATTAATACTTCTGAGAGAGGAAATCTGACAGAAATACAAATGTATTGGAGAAAATTAATGTTGTATTGCTGGGATTCAATTGCCTCTGCCATTCATGTTTTACCTCTACTGAAGAGTTACAAGGACACTGTATGAAAGCTCTTAGTGGTGGCAGTTGATGTGGATACACACTGCTTCTGATGAGATTGCAAGAGTAGATCTACAGATTACTTTTGCAAAAAAATTAAAAATATGGGGGGGCATCACTGTTCCTACAATTGCAGTGCTGCCTCCAGGAAGGCACTACTACATCTCTCTCATATGGCTACTGGCAAAATGTATACAAATTCACAGGAAGAACCTCTGGCTTGGAGGCCTCATTAGGTCTACCAGGTCTCCCCAGTTGGGTTCTGAGGCCATTTTGGGCAAACTATGACCCCTGCCCCGCACCTGATGTTATATGTGGGGCAGGTAAACAATTGCTTCAGCGGAAAGCAGGGTTTTGATCCTGCTTGCAGAGGCATGAGGCATTGATGACAATCTGTTGATAAATAAATAAGCATAATTAAGGGCTTTCTCCCTTATGGATGTCTTTCTGTGCTCCTGCATTAGCATTTTGAGGCAAACATTGGTCTGAGGTTCATCTCACAGCATGGAGTTCCATGTAAAGATCTATGGAGGAAAGCAATACAAGTTTTAAATGGAGTTTTTTTTTGTTTTTGGTTTTTTTTTTTGCCAGGAAAAGAGGCTTTAGTTTCTCCTTACTTAAGACAAAGGTCTTAAGTCCTCCTAGGTTCCACATCAATTCTCACTTACCTGGGAGTGAGTTCCATTCAACTCCACAACACTTATTTCTGAATAGGCATGTACAGGAATGAACCATTAGACCACCAGAACTATCCCAACTTAAAAACAAAGGGCATGAGGTGAAGGTGGTGAATAAAAATTGCCCCAATATTTTATAATTACTATGTCACAGATGATCACGAGCGCCTTGTTTACTGTTTTAGATGTAGTTACATTTCAGGATTAATAAATGTTACTATGAGAAATCCATTTCGTTCCTTAACTATTGAATATATTCCACAGGGAGGATGAGTTCAATGACCTCATGATATTATGCATCATATAATTCTCGTGCTGAAAGTTTCTTTGAGCAAGGGGGTCATCTTTCATCATTTGTAGGAACAAAGCTATAATCGTAATTAATTAAGCATACTATTAAAAACGAGGACAGAATAACCCAAGAAATACTCTGTAATCAATAGAGTGTGTGGAATAACATACTCAAAGCCTAAAAATCCTAAGTGTAACATATTATAATCAAGATTTTTTAAAAAAAAAAAAAGATAATGTAATTTTGTACCGCTTTGAACAATAGCTGGAATTACATGTCTGCTTTTAAGTGGAACGAGTCCAAAATTTGGGATCTTTTTGCAGCAGATGAATGTGATGTGCCTAGTGATTACTGTATGTAATTGCAAACATATTTATTATTAATAGTCTATGTTGGTGAACAGAATATAGTTAAAAATGAATGGAGGAAAAGATAAAACATGAGCTTATTACCTCCCTTCCCTCCCACATTTGTTGACAGTTTAAAATGCTTTCAGGGTGAAACTCTACATACTCTACCATTTGTTTGTGCTAATGTCCTACTGCGTACATGTAGTTATCCTGAATCTTGTAAAACTTTATATCTGGATAATAAACAAGAATGCCGCTGATTCACAGTGCTTTGAATTTATGGAACTTTTCCGGTTTCCCAGCAATGCAAACTATCAGCATGATAATTTATAATGGTTTGTGACAAATGCCGCTGAGCAAAGAGGTGTGTGGTTACATTCAGATCAGATGTCATCAGCTAGGGAGCAATAAAAAATTCACAGACACTAGGTTAAAAACATTAAGAAAATGAATGTGAAGTTTCAGAAGACAACATTTTGGAAAGGTGGACGGGGTGAATGGAGAAAGCCAAATAGCGGTTTCCTTCCTAACAAATTATTGACTCTTATTTCCAGAGTTAACAGCATTTTTATTTTTTTTACAGGAGTTGCAAAGGCATAATGTCACCGAAGTTTTCGTTACTCTAGTTTCAGTGGCCATAATTTAGATATGCAGAGAGCAATATCATCCTTGTTTGACAATTACTGAGTGTGCATGTTCTGTTGTCAGATCATTTCAAACAGAAAATTCACTTGGATTTGGAAACATTGAAAGTGTAGAAAGAAGGGCTTGATAGTTAATTGTTCTTTAAATTGGTTTTAACAGGGATTAGTTACATGGCTGAGATTAGAGCTGTACAAGGATTGTTATCAATTACAGTTCTTTAGTAGGGGAGAAAGCTATTACAAAATATGTTTGTTTACATAGAAGTAGATGGATTAAAAATCAAAAACAGATGCTACAGTTCTAACTATTAACAGGAAATCCACTCAGTGTATTTACCATCCTGCAGAAATATGGATAACATAATTCTGTTGTAAACCAGTATCCATAAAAGTCTGAATCCCATCAAGTAAGGAATTGGCTCTGGTCCTGGTATAGGTTTTTGAAAGGAGAAAGTTGTGTTGTACATTAGTAATTTCACTGTCTTGTCAAACCCTCCAACATGCTTCAGATGAAGATAGGGACATTTCTCATTCCCACCACCTCCACCAATTGACCCTCCTCAACCCCCCTCCCTTTTTGGTGCCCCCCCCCGAGCATTTCTACCACCACTACATCAATAGCACACAAGCTCTACACCAGGCATAGGCAAACTCCAACCCTCCAGGTGTCTGGGACTACAATTCCCATCATCCCTAGCTAACAGGACCAGTGGTCAGGGATGATGGGAATTGTAGTCCCAAACATCTATCTGGAGGGCCGGAGTTTGCCTATGCCTGCAGTCTACACCATCTAAGAAAAACCCTTAATCCCGGTTTTATTTTATACTTTTGTAGATTTACAAAAAGAAAAACACACATCAATAAGTCAATTTTAGAAAGTTGCAAGATTAGACATGGCTACACAAAGCTTTTTAAAAAATAAAATAAAATTTAAAAAATCAAGACTTCTTGCACTCATCTCCACTCCCCCTTTCTTCCTACCCAGGGCAGCCCTGCCCTCTGCCTGCACCTCAGAGCCAGTGTGTCACGCAAGGTGGGGCCTTGGTGGCAGCAGGAACCTCTCCTCCTTCTCACCTGCTCTCTGAGCTTCCAAAGGGAGGAGGCCAGCAGCAGTGGCCCTGGAGAGGCAATAGGATGTCCCCTCACAGCCGCCACTTCAGCCACTGCCATCACTCAGGACAAGTGCTGACTCATCCTCCTGCCAAGCTCAGTGGCAGCGGTGCTGGTGCGGAAATGCAGACATTCCCAGATCAAATCAGAAGCCAGGATGGCTTTCATAATTCCAGGACTGTCTCTGGAAAACAGGAACACTTGGTGTATTCACCAATTAAAGGCCAGATCCCTTGCCAAACTGCTATTGAAGAATATGGGTTAAGAGGAGCCATGTAGAGTTCAGCATATGGTGAACAGCTTTAGGTGAGCCAGGACACTCTTAGTAGTGTTGTTCCCAAAGTTCCCCATATGTTCACTAAGACCTTTGGTGTAGCATCACTTTCCTTTTGGAATGTGATTCCAATATTGACATTTAGGCACCTACTTTAAACTCAGCTGTTCATGCTGGCTTACCCTGAGAGGTGATTCAGCGATGTAGATATATTAATCTGATCTGTGATGTATTTTGTACTTACTTTATGTTGGCAGGTTCTTTATTAATTTTTATGCTGTTCGCCACCATGCTATATATATATTTCTTAATGTTGGGTTTATAGAAACTTTTGCAAATAGGAACTGTGAATTCTTCCCTGGCTCATTTAAAAAAACCACAACCTGAGACAGAGAATAATTTCTCTGTCTTGCCCTCTTTATCAGTGATCTGTTTAGTTCCCTGAAGCTTGTATCCAAGCCAGAGTTTGGAGAATTTTATTGGAACCTCTTCTTGCAGCAGACAGCTGCCCCATTCACAACAGCAGACTTGAGCCTTCTAAGACCCTCTAAGGAATAACCCTATAAGAACCTTGTTCCCCGTGGCCCTGACAAGACTGCTAGGGCAGAGAGCATAAATATCAGATATGCTTGAATTCCACCACCTCTCATTTTACAAATTAAATCCGGGCTGTACGTTTAACTATATACAGCACATTGCTGGAATGTGCCCAACTCATCAGGCAATCTGCTTTGTGCAGCATAGCTGCCCTGTCCTTACCATTTACTTACCACTACTCTAATTTATAAGTCATACACAAAATGTAATTAATGCCAGTCAACCTTACTTTTTAAAAATTAGAAAACGGGTCCTGTCAAACAAACCCGATTTCATGATTTGATGAGATTAAAGTTGGGCTGTTGATAGTAACAGAGTTCATGCAACATCTTTTTTACTTGTCCACAATAATATATATGGTATGTTGCTATTGTTTAGTACTTTAAAGTTTTTTGTTTTTTAAGAGTCCCACATCTGCTGTTGAAGGCAGTTTCAAAGCTGCTATGCTTTGATGCTGTTGTGGAATGGAATACAACTCCATAAAGTCATATTTCGTGTGAATCTCATTCTAAATAGGATTATCGTAATAGAATTGTAGATGGCCATCTGGTCTAACCCCCTGCAATGCAGGAATCTCAGCTAAAACATTATTATCATGACTATATGAATATGCTTGGATTTATTTTATTTTGCTGCTGTTATGATTGTCTTTCAAAAATTCATGGTCCTCAACAAATTGTATTCCTTTTTGCAAGTGCAGAGCCTGCTGTCTCATTCGGTGACTGAAAGCAGATTACATCTTCTATGTTCTGGAAGTACAAAGTTCCAGAGGATTTAGCCTCAAATACCCTCCATCTGTATAGACCTGCCCAAATGTTAAGCTGGAGAGATCCTGCTCTTGGTGCTGCCAAGGGTTAATAGCACATGCAAAAGCCTTCTTTGCGATGGCCCCTTCATTATGGAACTCCCTCCCCTTGGAGCTGCATCTGTCATTAAACTCTTTTCATTGGTTAGTCAAGACACAACAACTTCGGTTGGCCCTTTGGTTGGCCCTCACGGCCCTTCACTTAAATCATATCTTGCCCTCTTTGAAAAAAAGTTTGGACACTACTTCTTCATTGTTGCAATCTTAGTGTTTTAATTATGGTTTTAAATGATGCTTTCATGTTGTTTAATATGTTTTATTGAATGTATGCATCCCACCCTGGTACCTTTCAGTGAAGAGCAAGTAACAAATTCAGATAAATAAGCAGACAAAATACCACCTTAGTAAGACCTTCAACCTAGACCCTACTTTATGTCCTCATTGATCCTTGAAATACATCCAGTTGGAACCAGGGTCTTTTCAGCCGCTTTGCAATAGTCAGAACTATTTTGGGTTACAAGGAAGAGCTTCCAGGCTTAAAAGTATGTTTTTTTTAGGCAAACGGACACCTCTCATTTGAGAGATAAAGTACAGGTACTGCCTAGAACTTTGGTAATTTAAGACTTAGACCTATTGTACCTGGTGCCCTACCATCGAACTCAGTCAGCATGGCCTGTGGTCAGGGAGGATAGGAGCTGTAGTTCAGCAACATCTGAAGGACCACAGGCTTTCTATGCCTGGTCTCATACTTTAGCAAGTGTGCACACTGAGTTGTCTTGTACAATACCTCATGAAACCTTCAGATGAATATGGGATGTGGAGCAGGGCTTGCTGTCACGATCTTGTTTCTCTGCACATGCACATCTTCACCTACCCAACATTTAACATCTATTTAAGGGTTTATTTCTTCCTCTTACCCTGAAATATTGCGGTGAAAGATTAATAGCCCATAAGGTATTCAGATAACAGGAGACTCTAGTGGATCATTAAAAAGACTATAGAAGTATTTGCCCTTGTTTTATAGGGCAAATACTTGTCTGCTTGCCTTCTAAAGACAAGGGGTTCTAAAGATAGTTCAGGGTAATTTTCATATGGCTCTGAGTGTAAAAGAGAGTTGAAAGATGTTGGGAATTATATTGTGCTCCTGATTACTGCCTTTAATAAGCACTCTTTTGTTGCTCATCCAAGCTTTTACCCGCTGTGAAAAGCCTCCATTGTCAAACTATTTAAGTGGCTTTTTGCTGAGTAGCCTTGTCTACACTGAACTTCTGCAAGGAAAAAAGTGTTGAGCAAATTACAGCCAACTACTGTCCCTGAATGCCTCCTACTTCAGCAGGTATTTTCTTTCATTTGTTTTAGATGAATGAGCCAAGGAATATTTTAATATGGCGGTAGTAGTGCATTTAATAACTCCCCGACCACTTAAACTGGCATACTCACATCATCTGATTGATTTCGGCAGAGCCTAAACACAACTGTGCTGGCTGTAATGTTTGTAACCGTCGCTTCTTTTTCACAAGTATGTTGCTTATATTAGTGCACTTGCCCATAATCAATGGAGCTGCAGGAAAGGTTGGTGTTAAATTGGTATAAGAAGAATACTTTCAATCAAGACTAAGTTGATGTTTATAATATAGACCACACAAGGCCTGGTGCGAACAAGGATGTCAAGAATGAAAGGTCAGGGTCTCTTTCCAAACTGAAATATATAGTAATTGGAACCCTTCCTTTCATATGATTGTGCTTCTTGGTGTTGATTTAATTTAAACAACCTTTTTCTCCACATGTTATAAAAAAAGAGGTTTGTTTGCTTAAAATGTTAACTTGTTGCAGTCTATGCCTGCTGATGATTACAAGGAATCAGTCTGCATTGTACTGGTTGATAAACAGAATTAATCTGTTATTTGATGTTGTTAATAGTCTTTAAATACAATATGCTTTGCAATATTCTCTATTTTTATGTCTCTATGTGTAAGTATTATATAATAATATGCACAAAGACTTGCAAACAGGAGTGTATATTGTACATGCACACACATATATATCAGTTTCTGCAGGAGTTCCAGAAGTAAATCTAGCAATTAAGCTATAATAGCCATCTTAAGGCTGATAATTAGGTATAAGAAAGAACATGAGAGAGGATTAGTGTTCAGATCATGTTCCAAATGCTTCTTAATTGGCTGTTTGTAATCAATCCTGATTGCAGGAGGCTGTGATTTGGCAGACAAAAAGAATTTTAAAAGTTTTTAATACTATTTTCCCCTTTAGTTGACTTGGATGTAGTATTTAGGTCAGGATCCAGGGGGTATGATATCAAACCAAATGTATTTGCCAGCTATGGGAATGGTTCAAAAGAACATGAAAAGTTCCTCTAAAGCTATTTATTTGAGATTTAAATATCGTATTCCTCAGAGCTTACTCAAACGAGTGAGCTGAACTCAGGCAAAGTCTTACAAAATGTTTTGAAATTCAAAGTCTCAAGGTGATTTTTGTCTGCCGTTGGCTTATGGTTTCATTAAAGTCCCATCGGTAGCTCTTGGTTGTATTCACAGTAATGGTGAGTTCTTAACATTAAATAAGAAAACAATTATTCAAACAGAAATGCCAAATGCCTTCCTGCTACCATTAGGAAAAAGAAATATCTGGTCACAGGGTTAACAAGATCTATGGACCGATCCTGTGAATGGATTTTCCATCTCTGTGGCAAATTGCCCAACCTCCTGGGTATATTTTCTATTAGAACCTACAATCTAAGTTGGAGGCCAGGATCATCATGCAGTGAGTTTCTCATCTACCAAAAACATGGGTTTGTCCCTGTAGCAGACTGTCCAATTTAGGGAAGCTTGCATTCTCTGCAACCAGAACTCTCCTATATATTTCCTAACAAGGATCACTCAGGATATCCTATCCTTAACAGAGTCCTTCAAGTGATGCTCAGTATCATCTAGAAAGCTTGTTCCATTGCTGGAACAAGTTGTGAAGATTTTCCTAATTTATGCATTGCACCCCTGCCTATTACTCGCATTCTTTTGCCACTTCTTTGCACAGCTGTATCCACCTACAACACTAAACACCACCTTTCATGACACTGAAATGGCAAAGAAGTTGTTACTTCTAAGCTCAGGTATGAGTTGTGAATTCTATACTGTATTGGAAAAGCTATACAAAGGCAATTCTTTAGCTAAAAGCTCTCTTTCCCAATTCAAATCCATCTCCATTAAAAAAGAAAAATTAAGGGAGAGACGTAAGATGGCTTTTCTCAATAGGTACATCTCCCAGTTGCTGAGTGTTTTTTGACATTCCCACAAAACCCTTGGGGATTTTGTGTCACAGCCCTACAAACTTTTATCAATGTGTATATTCATATCTGGGCTCAAATCCAGAATGTCTGTACATAGATTTATAATAGACAATGCGAGCTATTCTATTACAAAACAGGCTGCCAAATACTATAAGTCAAAGCACTTTTCTAACTTCTCTTAAATATTTCCTAGAGACAAAGTGCAAAAGTGAAAGTCTTAACACTGCTTTGTGGTTGGAGATGAGCAGCAGACGCGCACACACACACACAGAGAGAGAGAGAGAGAGAGAGAGAGAGAGAGAGAGAGAGAGGAGAGATTCCAGTGCATTTAGAGGCTTGTTACACCAGCAAATAAGCAGCGACCACCACAAGGGCATAAACGCTCATCTAAATGTCACCACAGAATCAAGACAGGGAATAATCTGTCATCCCTTCCACCTCTGCCAATTGCTCTTTCCCTTTATTTTCCCAATCTTAACTTCAGTTCACCCCCTATGTGTACCAGGTTCCAAACTCTTTTATGTATTTTATTTTGAGAAACTCTCCCATCAAAATACATATGACTATTTGTGTGCACTTATCCTAATATATAGGGACGCGGGTGGCACTGTGGGTTAAACCACAGAGCCTAGGACCTGTTGATCAGAAGGTTGGCGGTTCAAATCCCCATGACAGGGTGAGCTCCCGTTGCTCGGTCCCTGCTCCTGCCAACCTAGCAGTTCAAAAGCATGTCAAAGTGCAAGTAGATAAATAGGTACCGCTCCAGTAGGAAGGTAAACGGCATTTCCATGCACTGCTCTGGTTCACCAAAAGCGGCTTAGTCATGCTGGCCACATGACCCGGAAGCTGTACACTGGCTCCCTCGGCCAATAAAGCGAGATGAGTGCCACAACCCCAGAGTCGGTCACGACTGGACCTAATGGTCAGGGGTCCCTTTACCTATCCTAATATATGCATTTTTGCAAGAAGTTCTCTGTAATACAAAGCATATTTGCACATTTCCATCCCTTTTTGTGCACACTTTCCCCAGTACGTATGTTTTTTGGCTGAATAGCTAGAAAATTGAGAGAAGCATGAATTTTGAAGGACAGCTGCCTTTTTATTCATCTATTGATTGGGTTCTCTATCCCTAGTCTAGAGCTGGGCAGGTAAGGTCAGATAGATGGCTGTTCCTCTTCAGGGTGGATGCATAAGTAATGCAAGCTGGTGAAATATCCTTGGGTGGGTATTCATCAGCCACTCCTTCTGGTTCTCAAAAGGTTGCTTCCTTGCTTGTGCAGAGGGGAAAGTTGCCCACCAGTCATTCTTTCTGCAGACCCCACAATGGGGCATGTCTCTTGTTGCCCCCTTCTGCCAACGTAGGGCATTTTTAAAGGGCTGCAGCTGTTCTCCACGTTCTGGACAACAACAACCAAAAATCCTTTTATCTTTGTTAATGCATAGGGAACCAATAATTTGGAATGTGTAGTGATTTAAAAAAGATGAGGGGGAAAAGTTATCTAAACTAACAAAGCAAAACAAAAGAAATGAAGTGGTAATTCTATCCATAGGAGACATGTTACTGCTTAAGAGAAGAGCGTATAAAAGGCTCAGTTCTAACTGAAAACGGAGCGGCAAATGCCACCCATTTGCAAGTAATTTCAAGTACAGTGCTTATTGTCTTTATGGAACTAGTCCGTTCTGCATTAGCAGTGTTCCCCCAGAGAACTGTGAACCTAACAGCAATGACACAGTAATGGTAGTGTTCTCATGTGAGGAGGGGACTGGGATCACTTTAAAGGCATCTTGGGCAGTTTGAACTTGTAGACCCATTACTTTTTTTTCCCTCGAAAGGCTGCTCCTGGTTGGAAGTATCTGGCACATAGCTTCTTTTCCACTGTGCGGTTTCTTTTGTTTTAATGACATGTCTGGTTTTGCTTTGGTGTGGATTTGCTTGTGTGTGTTAAGAGTTTTATTTATTTATTTTGCTAAGTGATCAACTTTGGCGCACCCTCTAATATTGTTTTTTTTCTTTTTGCAGGGAGGAGGGGTGCTTCTCAGAGCAGTTGTAAAAGGTGTCATATGTAGGTTTCACTCTTGCCTGTGTAAATGTTTTGTTTGTTTTAAAAAAAACACCCTTCTTTCCCCTGCATTTTAACGCCTCTTTAAACTGACCCAAAGGATTCTATTCAAAGTAAATGCCAAGTGAAGAAAATGAGAAAACAAGATAAGTAGGAGCAGCTATCTGAAAGCAGTTCTGCTGTTGTGTTTTAGGCTGATGAGGGCTAGGGGATAAATATGTTGGATGAAATTCGGAGTATATGGCTAGTGATCATTATGTAAAGATAATTGTGGAATGGGTTGTATAGGTTTACCTGAGGTGGGGCAGCTGATGGGTAGAATGACCCAACTTAAATGAGAAAAGGAGTTTAATAAGATTCTGGACAGAGTTGTGATATTATATCCTATAGTCAGTGCCTAAGCATGAGATGTGGCAAAGAGACATTTTACCTGGGCCTCTGAAGATCAAGGGACACCTGGCCTGGGCTGCGAGCCAGTTACCAGGAAGACACATTGTAGACTAGATCATATGTCATGCTTGAGGATATTTATGCAAATTTACTTCCCTGTATCTTTATGGCTATCTTATAAGATCTTGTGAGATTTGTGGGAACAAATTAAATGTGAAAAGTTTGCACATTGAGACAAAAAGTCCTAAACACATACACCTCATATGCACTGATTGTATTAATGAATTGGGTGTTAGCCACACTACCCCTAATTTGAAATGGGGAGGTGAGTAAGAGGGAAGAAATAATAAAGATATTTAAAATTTATCCATAGCGTGAAAGAAAAAATACCAGGTGCTAGGGTAACACCTGAATGTTAGGAGAAGGCAGGTAAGGGGAAGTGCTCCTTAACTGTGGAATGAATTACTGCAATATGTGATCATAGCCACCAATTTAACTTTAAAAATGAGATTAGATTAAGAAATCTGTCAATGGCAACTAGTCATGGTGGCTGTGTAGTACTTTCAGGATCAGAAATGACATCCCTCTTTGATGCTGGTTGCTAGGAAGCAGTGGTGGGAGGGAGCTGTTGTGCTTATGCCGTGCTTGGTTGAATTTCCCATGGGCATCTATTTGCCCATTGTGGGGAAAAGGATGCTGTGCTAGATAAGCCTTTGGTCTCATGCAACAGGGCTGCTACTGTGGCTTCATGTAGCTTTGGAAAGGTAAAAGACCAATCCAAGGTTGGAAAATAAATTTACTCTTCTAAAAAAATAATCAGTAGGAGAGCTGTCTGGAACAAGATAGACACTCAAAACCTGTTGAAAACCAAGATATAAGTGTGCACTGGAATGTTGAAATCCCATTTACAGTGGTACCTTGGGTTAAGAATGTAATTCGTTCTGGAGGTCTGTTCTTAACCTGAAACTGTTCTTAACCTGAAGAACAGTGGGGCCTCCCACTGCCACTACACGATTTCTGTTCTCATCCTGAAGCAAAGTTCTTAACCCGAGGTACTATTTCTGGGTTAGCGGAGTCTGTGACCTGAAGCATCTGTAACCTGAAGCATCTGTAACCTGAAGCGTCTGTAACCCAAGGTACCACTGTATTTTGACAGGTTGAGCTTCTCTCATGGTGTGAGTGCAGAAAAACTCCCTTCTATGTCACTATTAAAGGCACTAGAGTCAGTCCCTGTGTGATGAGTAGCTGCCCAATCGTACCTTTAAATGTTCAGATACATGTAACTAAACTGTTATAACAGTCGTACCTAGGTTCATGAATGCCTTGCGACTCAAACGTTTTAGCTCCCGAACGCTGCAAACTCTGAAGTGAGTGTTCCTGTTTGTGAACGTTATTTGGAACCCAAATGTCTGACGTGGCTTTGGATTGAGTGCAGGAAGCTCCTGCAACCAATTGGAAGCCACACCTTGGTTTTTGAACGTTTTCGAAAGTCGAACGGACTTCCAGAACAGATTCCATTTCACAACCAAGGTACGACTGTATTTCTATTCTTCTTTAAATACGACAAGTTTTTTCAGACAAGGCATGCTATGTAGTTATGATGCTCTCCTTATAGTAGCGTTAAACTTGCATGGGGATACTGGTTCAGTGCTTTCCAAAGGCTCAAGGAAAAAGGTCTCTGCTCAGTCTCTTCCTAAGAGATCACAGTTTATTCCCTGTTCCCTGATGTGGCCATAAATGCGAGCATTGTCAGCCTAATCCTGAACACAATACATGAAATGCTTTGCATGTGTAAGTTGTCTGTATTCGTGCCTGGGTGGGCTACTATAGGGGGGAGATTATGGAATGTTCCTCCTGCAAAGCTCTGAGGATGTGGGATCTCAGATTCTTCTTATGGTTTAGCTGGAAGAAGAGAGACAACCTCCCCACCCCCCACCCCCTTTCTATTGCAAATAATTGGGAAGCTGTGAATCAGCCTGTTGTTTTTACTTAAGTAGGGTACAGGAAAGAACTTTATAAAATTAGGGTTCTGTCTTTCTGTCAGGCAGCTGTAATTTTTTACCATATGGCATCTCATGATCTGAATTCTTTTTAAATGTCAGAGAAAATTACTCTTCTTTGTAAAGGACCTATAAAGGATTTTTTTGGTTTTGTACTACATTAATTTTTGTCAGTGACTTCTGTGTTGCACTGAAAGGGACTCTGAAAGAAGGAGAAATTGTGATGATGACGCAGCTATCTTCTACATCTTTCATTCTCCAGTTTGCTGCTTGTTAGCAGGAGTATAGGCAGCTCACTTATAATAATAATAATAATAATAATTTATTATTTGTACCCCGCCCATCTGGTTGGGTTTCCCCAGCCACTCTGGGCGGCTTCCAACAAAGATAAAAGATACACTGAAATGTCACATATTAAAAACTTCCCTGAACAGGGCTGCCTTCAGATGTCTTCTGAATATCAGGTAGATGTTTAGCGCTTTGACATGTGATGGGAGGGCGTTCCACAGGGCAGGCGCCACTACCGAGAAGGCCCTCTGCCTGGTTCCCTGTAACCTGGCCTCTCGCAGTGAGGGAACTGCCAGAAGGCCCTTGGAGCTGGACCTCAGTGTCCGGGCAGAACGATGGGGGAGGAGACGCTCCTTCAGATATACTGGACCGAGGCCATTTAGGGCTTTAAAGGTCAGCACCAACACTTTGAATTGTGCTCGGAAACGTACTGGGAGCCAATGTAGGTCTTTCAAGACCGGTGTTATATGGTCTCGGCAGCCGCTCCCAGTCACCAGTCTAGCTGCCGCATTCTGGATTAGTTGTAGTTTCCGGGTCACCTTCAAAGGTAGCCCCACGTAGAGCGCATTGCAGTAGTCCAAGCGGGAGATAACCAGAGCATGTACCACTCTGGCGAGACAGTCTGCAGGCAGATAGGGTCTCAGCCTACGTACCAGATGGAGCTGGTACACAGCTGCCCTGGATACAGATTTGACCTGTGCCTCCATGGACAGCTGTGAGTCCAAAATGACTCCCAGGCTGCGCACCTGGTCCTTCAGGGGCACAGTTACCCCATTCAGGACCAGGGAATCCTCCACACCTGCCCGCCTCCTGTCCCCCAAAAACAGTACTTCTGTCTTGTCAGGATTCAACCTCAATCTGTTAGCTGCCATCCATCCTCCAACCGCTTCCAGGCACTCACACAGGACCTTCACCGCCTTCGCTGGTTCTGATTTAAAAGAGAGGTAGAGCTGGGTATCATCTGCATACTGATGAACACCCAGCCCATACCTCCTGATGATCTCTCCCAGTGGCTGCATGTAAATGTTGAAAAGCATGGGGGAGAGGACAGAACCCTGAGGCACCCCACAAGTGAGAGCCCAGGGGTCTGAACACTCATCCCCCACCACCACTTTCTGAACACGGCCCAGGAGGAAGGAGTGGAACCACTGTATGACAGTGCCCCCAGCTCCCAGCCCCTCAAGACGGTCCACTTACAATGAGCCAGACCACTGGTCAGTCTAGCTCAGTGCTGCCTAAATTCAGTAGCAGCAGCTCTCCAGGATTTTAGGCAGGGGCCTCTTCCAGCCGTACCTGGAGATGCCAAGGGTTGGGTATGGGACCTCCTGCATCCAAAACAGATGCTCTACCACTAATCTACTGTTCTTCCTTTTTTCTATAAAAAGAATGTTTGGATTTAGTCTTCTAGTACATTCATCTTGATGAAGGAATACTTTCTCACCCATTAGTAGACATACATTGCCACTATATGTTCTGAGTGATGCTGGTGGAGCTGTGGTCTAAACCACTGAGCCTCTTGGACTTGCCAATCAGAAGGTCGGCGGTTTGAATATCCGCAACGGGGTAAACTGCTGTTGCTCTGTCCCAGCTCCTGCCAACCTAGCAGTTCGAAAGCACACCAGTGCAAGTAGATAAATAGGTACAGCTGCGGTGGAAAGGTAAACGGTGTTTCCGTGCACTCTGGTTTCTGTCACGGTGTTCTGTTGCACCAGAAGCGGTTTAGTCATGCTGGCCACATGACCCGGAAAGCTGTCTGTGGACAAACGCCTGCTCCCTTGGCCTAAAAGTGAGATGAGCGCCGCACCCCATAGTCGCCTTTGATTGGACTTAACTGTCCAGGGGTCTTTTACCTTTACCTTTTTACCTGCTGAGTTGAAGTAGCAGCATATAAAATTGGACACACAACATCCACAATATCTTGGCTTAATATGCAGAAGACTGCATGATCGCCATCATTTCCTTCCTTCCTTCTCAGCATTCTGTGATATGCTGCTAAATCTTTAATTAACCGCAGTTTAACTTCCTCTTTCATCCCAACTGGGAAACTATGGTTTCCAGAGTTAACGTTGGTTTAAGATCCTTGCTTTTTCTGAACCTGGTGACATTAGTTTCCTGGTTTGCATGAAGCAAGAAATATGGTTAATTGAAGATGTCTGGGTTTATCACAGAATAATGAGAAGGAAGAAAGAAATGGCCTGTGTACACAGGCACAAAGCTTGTTCCTAGCTCAGCTTATTAAGCTAGAAAAGGATCATCTTATGAGGTCAGTGGCTCCAGCACTAGTGCAAAGGGATGTTTCTCTTTCCTCTGGCTTTGGACCCAAATCTTCTCTCTCCCCCCCCCCTTTGCATTCCAACAGATGAAGCAGCAGGAGAAAAAGACAGTTTTGGCAGTTTTATATATAAGTATATGTTTATATGGGTGTCTGTTCACTGATGAGCCACAGCTATCTCCTAAGAAAGCTTCTGGGCTCACTAGTGTAAGAAAGGGAAAGACATTTAATCTTTTGCTGTCTGGAGCTGTTTTGTAGCTTCTCACTCTCATCTCTTTGTATTTTCTGAAAAGGCCTTGTTGTAGCAACCCTTGAGTACAAGTCAAACTCTGATGAAAGCAACTTTCAGTGGCTGTAACAGCATCCTCCTTCTCCGCCTCCCCCAACCGCCTCTTGATTGCTGTAGACATCTGCCTTTGTAAACACCGTGTCAGAGTCCAGCAGAGATGTTTTATACTCATTGTTCCTCCAAAATAAATAAAAGAGGCACAGACGATATGAACCGGATGAAGACATCCCATCGCTAATAACTGAGCCATGTTTGTAATTGCTAATAACTAAGCTATGTAGCAGTCTGGGAACACTGCGAAAATGTCGATCTGGGCTGAGTAAAATGACACAGATGGCAACCTTATTGCATATTTCTCTGAAGCCGAAGCTGAAATTTCACTTGGGAGGTGGGGGGAAAGAACACCATGATTTACAGACACATTCATATTGGTTTCCAGACTTCAGTGAGGCAACACAATTATTTTTAAACCTTACGTGATATTCATGCTACCCAAAGAATGAAGTGCACTTGGTAGATGTTACTTTTCACTTAATAAAATCAATAATTTTTTGTTGTTGTTGTTTTGCTGCCATAGCAAGGGCAGTTGTCTGATATTGTGATCAAAGGCAGGAAAGAAACACTTGACGAGCAAATCATACTATGGTGCTGTCATTTTCGGAGGGCCTAACTGCAAGTGCTGAAACTCCTGTTTCTGCACGCTAAGAATTACTGCTCAGCAAGGAACATGGAATGTGTCCCAAATGAATGGCATCTGTCCTTGGTGTGAGCGTGCGCAGTTCTTAGATGGTTTGGAAATGGTTTTAAATTGTTTTTTAAAAGAATTTTTTAGATGTTTTAAATATGTTTTTAGTTGTACTGTTTTAACATCTTGCTTTTTATCATTCTGGGCTCCTTTGCATGGAAAGGCAGAACACAGATTCATAAATAAAACAAAGTCATGCAGATAGCACACCTCTGTTTGCAATTAATATGCTTCCAAGACTGTTATTTGTATCCTGATGCTAACTCTGCCTTTTGTTAGGCTTGGGGGGAAAATCAACGGCACTCTCTATTACTCAAGCTGCAGCTTGAAGTCGCCTTTAAAAAACTGAAATGGTGTTTTATTTTAAAAATAGCGGATGTCAGAGCTTCCTTCTTATCAAAGAAAAACAACACTGTGTCTTAAGAAGACCTTTCCTGTTTATCAGATATAAAGTTGCCTTGAAAATGTCTAGTCTGCTGTAGACTTGGCCTTTCGAAAGTAAAATGATAAAGGGTAACTTGTATTGGTGTTAACTTGAAGTTACATGTCAGGGATGAGGTCTGAGGACTTACAGATGTTGCTGAACCCATCAGCCCCATCCAGTTTGGCCAGTGATCAGGGATGATAAGAGTCCAGAAACATCTGTAAGGCCACAGGTTCCCCATCCCAGCTATATAACATGAGAACATAGTGGGTAGGGAAATCCAGAAAATAATAGTGTCGTGCCCCCTTCAAAACTCCCTTTTTTTATCAGGTTTATGGGGGGAAGATCATTAATTTAAAGCTTCTGTTTTCCTGCCTCTATACAACAATAGCACTATTAAACCCCACATGTGCTGCACTAAATTCTGTTTCTTATGCCAAGTTATTGATAACTCATGTCAGTTCTAAGACACTAAAACCTAAAGGATTTCATTTTCTGCAGTTTTAGGTTATGAATACAAAGAGTGCTAGATAAGCCAGCGCCCGCTTGTTCTAATGCTCCACTGGTGTTTTACACATTAGACATTTTAAGCTGTTAATTTTCAGGATTTTATTTTTTTAACCAGCCATAAATAATAAATAAATCACGTTTTGGATGCAATCTATTCTAGGAGCAAATTGCTTAAGACACTTTGCTTAAGAAATTAGAAAAACAGCATCACCTTTCAAAAGATGTAGGAGTAAAATGGTTTCTTAAGTGCCTTCTTACACTATTTATAAAAGCAAGATCAACCATGGATCTAAAAGTAAATCTAACCCATGTGTTGCAATCTGAAAACGAATAAAAATATATTTAACTGTTGCCAAGGCTATGCCAATTGCAATGAAAATAATGGAAGCATAGACTATGTTCTCAATAGCACACTCCACTGGCTCACTTAAGTTGCACCAGCTGAAAATTTGAACCACACTTGAATACAGCATTTCCAGTGACTAATGCCTTGGCCTTGACTTCTTCATGTGTGGCAATTTGTATTTAACATGATTTCTACTGAACCCAGACTAGTAGGTTAATTGTGATCATGTTTCCTAACTGAAGGTAGCAACATGCTTTACAATTATAAGCACTTGCTAAATAGAAAACGGAGAGATTAAATGGCCTTTCCCAGATGGTTCAATGTTAAAGAAAGAAAAAAATCACCAGCCAATTCTGAGAGGTATTGTTGCATCAATTACGTTTTTATGATGCTAGCTTAAATGCCACAATATAAGACCTGAAGAAATACCTTGTTGTATCAGACCATAGGCCACTTCTGTTTCTAACGGCAGTCAGGCAGATGCCTCTGAAAAATTTAAAGAGATATGGGGATGGTCCTTCTGTTGTTTGACCCAGGCATTTAGTACACAGAGATACATTGTCTCTGAACAGGGAAGTTTCCATTTAGCTGTCATAGTGAATAGCTGCTGAGACTTATTCTCCACAAATTTGTCTAGTGTCATGTTGTCATTTACTATCCAGGATAATTGACTGTGGATACCATCAAAGCCACCATTGTGAGATATAGCATATGGCAACCAGAGTCTGGCAGGTAAGGCGTGTCCATTCCCATCGGCGTGTCCATTCCCATCGGCTACAATTCCATTTTAAGAATGGCTGCAAAACATAAGTTGCTTACAGATATCTTTTGTAGGTGGTTTTGCAAGGATTAAAATGTAGAGCTCATCCAAGTTAGAACCACCAGGAGTAATACGACGAATTGTTAAAAGAGCTAGGTATTAAAGAGAGACATGGTAGCTTTCTTCAATGATCTGAAAGTTCTGCCGCACAGAAAATGGAGCAGATGTATTCTTTGTTCTCCAGAGTGCAGGATGAGAACCACCAGTGGATGAAAACTGCAGGGTAGCAGATTTTGACTAAGCACCAAGAGAAACTTCCTAGTGGTAAGAGCTGTTTGCTGGTAGAACATCCTGTCTTGGGACATGATAGGCTCTCCTTTGCTGAAGTTATTTAAGCAAAGGCCAAATGGCCATCTGTCAAGGATGTGATAGTTGTGTTCTGCAATTGAGCAGAATATTGGACCAGATGATCCTCAATGTCTCTTCAGCTCTGAAACACTATTTTTCCTTTTGAGCTTCAAACAGAACCTAGGGAACATTCTCTTTGGTTTTATATATATATTTGTGGCATGGTATATATATATATATCTCACTATTATTCATGGCAGAACTAGCCATTACTAGAAGAGTATAGAAAGCTTTCGTGCCCAAAAGAGTTTATTCCAAATAGCCCACTTTTGATATGATTTACGTTAATGCAGAGTTTGAGAAAATGCACTGTGTCGGTGTGTCTCTGTGTATTTCCTAAGGATCTTTCTCAAAGATTTTAAATAGTGTATACAGAAATAATTTTTGCCCCCTTCTCAAATAGCATAAGCAAACAACAACAACAAAAACCCTCCACTTAATCTGCAGATCACTTAACACATCCTGGCTCTCATTTCATTCGTCCTTCTGTCCACAAAAGTCTGGGAACTGATTCACAATGTGTATGTGAAAAATGATAGTTTCCCATGACTATGTTAGGTTCACATCCTTATTATGTGAATGGACTGCTTTAGCTGGTTTTCTTTTTCTTCTGTGGTTTGTTCTGTGCTTTAGCAGATGGCAAACACTTAACACAATGGGCCAGATTAACTCCCTAGTGGAAGTCAGAATAAAATTGCACTCGTGATGGAATTGGCACCGTTTTCTGTTGTTGCTTACAACCATGCAGCCACAAGGGCAATGAGGTTGTACAAATGTAAAAGGAGATGGAGTGGAATGAAAGTGCTTATGTGAATATACTTCTGTTTCCTCTGTAAATTGCTATAGTATGGATACCTAGCGTATAAAAACAGTATTGTTTGTTTGTTTGTTTGTTTGTTTGTTTGTTTGTTTGTTTCCATAACTGTGATCACTGTGTCATACGTCTGACACAGGACTGGAACTTCATTAATTAGTTTGGGCAAGCTGTGAATAAAATAAAATCCAGCCCAATGAAGCTAGGGGTCTCTGTTAGCACAGGATATTATTGTTTATTAATTAAATTTCTATACTGAGAGGTGTGTTCAAAGTGAGAGAGCCAAAGGTTGCCATAGTGCCAAATATTAAAAAGGAAAACTATAACTTATATCTCTATTTACAGATATAAAAAATGGTAAAGGACCCCTGACAGTTAAGTCCAGTCGCGAATGACTCTGGGGTTGCGACACTCATCTCACTTTACTGGCCGAGGGAGCTGGTGTTTGTCCGCAGACAGTTTTTCTGGGTCATGTGGCCATCATGACTAGAGCAGGATGTCCACATAAGATCATTTAAGCCAAGCTGGAAACAATCATAGAAATATTGAAGGGTAGGTGAACATGTGAGATGCAACAGAAGGCCTTAAGAGACCAAGCTTCAAAAAGTCATACAGCAGTTGAAGCAGCTATCAGATGTTGGATCTTAGCAGAAGGCACAGGGCCAAATTAGATGTGACATGGGAGATCTGTGATTAGGATCTCTTGCTTTAAAAAAAACAAAACACCAAAAAACCGTAGCAACAACTTAAAAGCAGCTACAGGATGATAGTAATCATTCTCCAAAGCTGCTGTTAGTCTTGAGAGTAGGGAGAAATCTGTGTATCCCAGCCCTTACAAACATCATGACTAGTTCTGCAAGATCTGTAGGAACTCTCAGCAAGTCTTGTGGGGTGTCCTCTGATCTTCGTGGGAGCAGATTTACCTGTGATTGATTAAAGTTTCAATATGTGGAAGCTTTGCTTGATCCATCCCAATCTTTTGATAAGCCAGGTGTTGAAGTAGCTAGGAATATTTTCCTCTCAGCTTTTCTTGTCTTGCACACTCTGCATCATCTTGGATAGAGATCTTCAAGTGCTGAAGTGTACTGCCATCACCTCCAGGCTTGTCTGTTCCAACACATTCAATGTGGGGTAGTCCTTGAAGACAAGCTAGAAGCTTCAGGTTGTACTTGTCTCCTAATGGTTGTCTCCTAACGGTTGTAGGAAAACATGGACACTGTTCCAACACACAGGCTGCCAGTATGCCTCTAGCTGAATTCAACACAGTGGTGCTTACCTTTAAAGCCCTTAAATATATATCAGACACTACCTCGCCTTCTCCTGCCCACCCATGCTAGCTCTGATCATCTGATCACACCCTGCTTCATTTGCTAACCCCTGAGAGAGTGAAAACTGCCAAAACCAGAAGCAGCTCCTTTACATTTTTGGCTACAAGGCTGTGGAACTATTTTCTCCCTAGAGGTTTGCAGTTCTGCTTCCTTGTTGTCCTTTCGGAAGAGATGCAATGTTCATATCTTCTGCTGGGATTTTTGACCAGGCAGGTTATTCTGCCTGATTTGTTGTTGTTGTTTGTATGTTTGCTTTGCTTTGTGTTATGCAGCTTTTTTGCGTTTTTGTATCGTTTGGGGTTTAATGGGGAAGTATTTGACTCGGACTGTGCACTGTAATATCACTGAATAGCCTTGGACTGTGTGTTTTGCAAGTTTGTGGGAGTGATTAACATGAATTTAAAACTTGTGCCACAGGCAGATATGTCCATATATTCGATGCATCCACCATCCTTACAATATGATTTTCATAGTCCCCCTCTCCCAAACATGTTGTCTTTATGTTATGAAGGAGTTTTAGAATCACACATTTCCTCCTCAAACTGGGGTTGGTAGAAGGTGATTTATTTTCTTTAAGTGAAACCATGTAGCTAGAAGTGAACCAGTTGCAAGACAAACACACACAATGAATTGTTTGGTTTTTCACGGCCAGTTTTTGTTAAATACATTTTCATCCACCCTGCATTATTTAAGTCTCAGGTCCTTGTGAACGTGGACTGAATTGACAAGAATGTTGAAAAGTTAATGTCTCGATAATAGTGGGAAATTTGAAGTTGGCTGCTTTATGGATCGGTTTGTGCTTGGAAAGCTTTTAGAAGTTGTAGATAAAGGTTGCTTGCTTCAGACACCCAGGGAGTACGCTCTTTGTGAAGGCACATATCATTTCCCTCCCACGAAAAGTGCTACTGGCAGAATAAGTGTGGTATTTAATCTATAACCTTCTGTGTATTGCCCCCCATAGTGTCGCACAACACAGGGAACCAGAAGAGAAAAGCGATCAAAAAAAGACAGTTAAATGTCAAGCAATGGGGCTCTGTTTTAAACTATTTAGCTGAGATGCTCTCTTGTTTTTAACAATAGCGTGGCATGCCACAGAAGCAGCCTCCCTCTCTGCTCCTTTTCTTGTACTTCTTATTGGGCCGTGACAATTTATTCCAAAAGCGGATTTCTGCTTTGCTACATTGGCACTTCACAGTTCATGCGAGCAACTATTGAAACTGTGGGCATACATTTGTAAATATTAATGAAATATTCAAGGATATTTGAAGCTTGCACAAGCTGCAGGATTTGTGATAGGCTCTTTAGCACTGACAGAAATATGAGTAATTTGACAAGAACTGGAAATGTGCCTTAGGTGATGCTGATAAGAGCCGATGAAAAATAACAAGGCTTATCTGTAATTCTTTTAAGCAATTCAACTTTAAGAAACCCAGTTTTATAAAATTCACATACATATGCTAAAGCACTAAATGGATATGCAACAACAGATGTGCTATAGCTTCCTTGTAGTTATACATTTGTTAGCAATGTAATCCTAATTGCATTCCTAAAAACATTTTGCTAGTAATTATCCTTGTGTTTGTCAGTGATAGAGATCAGAAGGATACGCTCCACAGAACTCTTTTCTTGGAGATTAGTACAGCTGATCCTTGTGGTGCATGGGCACTGTTTCATCATCTCGTTCTGCTTCTCCACATGTCTGATGAGGGGCAACTGCAAGATTGTCAGGGCTGGTGATCTGAAGCAGAAACAGGCAAAGAAGTATGGACAGCCTGAATGCAACCAGCCTTCACTCAAACAATACAGTGCTCACACTGAGGAGCCAGGCCAGAGTCTGGGACTTTATAGGATCTAGTGGAATCCTATTAGCCTCGTGACACTGCTGAACTAGAAGTTACAGGATGGTCCTCTGACCACTGCATTAGCGGCACCTAAGCACCCAGAAGTTCTTTGTAACATAGCGTCAGGAGCCAGAATCAGGAGTGGCTGAGGAATAAAAAAGAGGAGTGTCCATGAAGTTAACTTTTTGTTCAAAGAAACCAAAACAGCACAAGCCTAGCAACTCTTCCTAGTAGGTCTTGCCCCAATGAGACTGTTGCAAGGACTGAAGGCCCCCGCCTTCCCATCTCTCTCTAAGACTCCTCCAATGGTTCCTTCCCCAGCAGCAGCAGGCTCCATCACATTGTATTTCATTGTGCTGCCCTCTTCATTTTTCTAAGTGTCTAGGAGACCAGTGGGGAGGAGAGCTGGTCACAACAGGAAGAGGAGGCTCCCTGGATTCTTCAACGGCCTGCCTCATCGCTGCCTCTTGGACCCCTTCTCTTCTGTCTCTGGATTGCCCTCTGCCCCAGCTTCTTCTTGCTCACTAAACCCTGTTGCCTCTTCAACTTCTGACACCTTGTCCTCCCAGCTGCTCCATCTTCTGCCTCTGACCATGCATCATTGTCCCACCACCAGTCCCACCACGAGTGGGGAAGAAGGCTCAGAAGAAGGTTCCCAGCTAGTGTCTCCCACCACTCCTCTGCACCCAGCCAGTCCATGACACATAGGCTGCACCAGTGGCAGAAAGAGGGAGCAAGCGCACCCCTAATGGAGTTACTCCCACATTTGCTCCCCATTGCTGGGATCTGTCATTAACATACTGTTATTTTTCTTTTGGAATTGTGAGCTTAACTTGCCCACCTAGTAGTATACTTTGCTCCTTCTGTAATCAACCAGAATTTTTTTTTTTCTGGACCCTCCACAGCTTGATAAGCTGCTGTGATGGCACATTGAATAAGATGCCTAAGTCTGGCTACCTGGGACCCCTAGTGCTTTACAAGGCTGTCTGCAGACTGTGTAATCTGTATGGCTGGATCCCTGTTTTATCCACAGGGATGTTCAAAGGAAGTAGATGGTGGGTGGCTGCCATCACTTGGGAGATGGAGGGGTAGCTGCATTATTAAATTACTTAGATTAACGTCTTCCAAAATAATTTGTTGTTGTTGTTTAGTCGTTTAGTCGTGTCCGACTCTTCATGACCCCATGGACCAGAGCATGCCAGGCACTTCTGTCTTCCACTGCCTCCTGCAGTTTAGTCAAACTCATGCTGGTAGCTTCGAGAACACTATCCAACCATCTCGTCCTCTGTCGTCCCCTTCTCCTTGTGACCTCCATCTTTCCCAGCATCAGGGTCTTTTCCAGGGAGTCTTCTCTTCTCATGAGGTGGCCAAAATATTGGAGTCTCAGCTTCAGGATCTGTCCTTCCAGTGAGCACTCAGGGCTGATTTCCTTAAGAATGGATAGGTTTGATCTTCTTGCAGTCCATGGGACTCTCAAGAGTCTCCTCCAGCACCAGAATTCAAAAGCATCAATTCTTCGGCGATCAGCCTTCTTTATGGTCCAACTCTCACTTCCATACAAAATAATTTAGGGGCAGGCAAATTGAAACTGATGTCACTCACTGGCTTGAGACACCCTGACCTTCACATATATGATGTGATTCCAGCTATAAAGTATTTCCCTGCTCAGGAAGAAGTGAAAATGTTTCCATAGCAGCCATCCCATCTCATGAATATGTCTCATTGAAGAGACATTGCATTGAAGTCAATGGGACTTAAGAGTGTTCAGTATTACAGCCTTTATTCTCTAGGCTCATTATAATTAAAACTCCCATCTTTGAGCACCAGCGGATGCACAATAGTCTCTTTCCAATATCTTGGGAATTACATTGCCAACTCTTATTAATGCTAATGGGAGTTATGTGCGTAAGTCCCTGTTCATCTCGACAAGTCTGTGCCCCCAAGCATTTATGTGTTATGAAGAGATGTTCTTGTAATGATGCTTATTATAGGGAGGTTTGATGTAATTGGTAGGACAGCACAATAGTTTATGTCACAGGCAACAGTGACAGACCAGAAACTGGGTGTACTGTTTAAGATCTCTTTGTTCTCTTTTCAGTGACAAAAGTTGGAGAGTTTAAGGGGCAAAGCCTCTGAGATTTATTAGAATGATGCTTGCAGTGGTATTACAGGTATGACAGAATATTTAATAGCAGCCTTTCTTCAGATTCAGTGAAAGGAAAGATAACCTACACTAAGACACTAAGATGCTCCTTTGTACAAAAACATGCTATTAAGCGTAAGATAAACCTTATACCAAACCCTCTATACTATACCAGTAATTTTTGAAAGTTGTGTTTTTTTAATGTATTTTTTATTAAAGATGTCTTGGTTTACAAAAGTATGTGCAATGTCTCTTTTTTTCAAGTTACATTTTCTACAGGTCCGTTTCATTTGTTGAGACATTGGTGTTACATTAGGAAGAAAGGGGGGGAGAGGTGGAGGGGGCCATGGTGGGTGGGGGTGGGGTCGAGTGGCAATGTTTTTATTTTACTTAATGTATGTGTGGGGTTTTGTGTCAGCGTCATTTGTGCAGGTTCTCTTTGTTATTCGCTTGTGTTGCTTTGGAGGTGAGAGAAGTTGGGGTTGGCCTAGGGTGCGGTTGCTTGTTTGTGGTTGGCTGTGGTGGTGGACTTTGTTTTCATGTCTGAGTTGGGTGGGTGTTTTGGATCAGGTTAGCCATATTGATTCGTATGCTGTTGGTGGATTCTTGTCATTGTCTTGTTGGGCTGTGTATGTGATAAAGGGGAGCCATAACGGGGCGAAGGCATCTTCTTCTATTTGTCCCCATGTCAGTTTCAGTTTATTGGTTAATTTTTCTAGTAAGGCTGTTTCCCATACTATTTAGTACCATTGGTCCATGCTTACTCCTGACAGGTCTCTCCAGTGTCTGGTTATGGTGTTTCTGGCTGCTGAGTAGGTGGGTTATGAGTTCTTTGTGATGTGAGTGGGCATTATTGTCTTGGAAAATGTTTAGCAGGACCAGTTGTGGGGTGATTTTACATACTGTATTTCTCATATGGCTGTTGTCCGGAATAAAAAGTTTTAATGGTGTATTTGGTCTCCTACAACATGACTTTACATTCTAGAAATCTGGAAGCAGGACAGAACAACATGCTGGTGGTCCTGCCTTTTTTATCTCAGTTTAATAAGTTTATAATTTCCTCTTCTCATTTTGTTAATCAGTTATAAATGTTTCTGGTACATTGCATTTGGTATGAATAAATTTCATTTGCTCCTATGGTACAGTGCCGTGGAATCTATTTGCATGAAGGGTGGTGGCCTGTACATGGGACTTTAAATAAAATAAATAAATCTTCCAGGGTGAAATCCAGTGGTGACAATCCAGCAGTAAAACAGTACAGTGGTACCTCGGTTTACAGATGCTTCAGGTTACAGACGCTTCGGGTTACAGACTCCGCTAACCCAGAAATAGTACCTTGGGTTAAGAACTTTGCTTCAGGATGAGAACAGCTAAAGTGGTACCTCGGGTTTAGAACAGTTTCAAGTTAAGAATGGACCTCCAGAACGAATTAAGTTCTTAACTCAAGGTACCACTGTACACCACTGGAGAAACAGATTTCTGCAACCCCCTACATGCTCCCCAAATTTGCTCTAAATAGTTGAGGGACCTTCCAGATCAGATTGGGGAGGGGAGGCTTTGCAGGGGAAAGGAGATGAATACAAATCAATGGTGCAACCACATTTGGAATGCTGTGCACAGCTCTGGTTGCCTCACCTCAGAACGGATATTATAAAGTTGGAAAACATTCAAAGAATGGTGACCAAAATGATCAAGGGAACGAAGAGTTTAGTAGTAGTAGTAGTAGTTTGGATTTTATATCCCGCTTTATCACTACCCTAAGGAGTCTCAAAGCAGCTAACATTCTCCTTTCCCTTCCTCCCCCACAACAAACACTCTGTGAGGTGAGTGGGGCTGAGAGACTTCAGAGAAGTGTGACTGGCCCAAGGTCACCCAGCAGCTGCATGTGGAGGAGTGGAGACGCGAACCCGGTTCCCCAGATTACGAGACTACCGCTCTTCACCACTACACCACACTGGCTCTCAGTTTACCTATGAGGAAATGTTGCAGCATTTAGAGAAAGGTGGCATGACAGAAGTCTATAAAATTCTGCATGGTGTGCGGAAAATGGAGAGAGAAAATATCATGGCAGTGCACAGTACAATCACTATAGTGTACAGTTATAAAATCATAAAATACAGAACAAATAATCAACACTACATCAAATTAATATTCTAAAAATGCTTGGCAAAACAGAAACCTTTTCGGCAGGCAATAAAACATCTAAATTGTAGGTGCCTGTCTGATTTAAAAAAGAACTACTGCATCTTTATATGACTTGAGCAATAATACTTTAAAATGTTCACATGTAAGTTTCTTAAGTTTTAATTGCTGGAAAAGAGAAAAGGGGAGGGGAAGAAAAGGCTAGTCCCATCTGACTTTATATTTCCCCAAAGACCAAATTAAGTTTACAACTAATGAAGACTATATGCATTTTATTTGTTAAATGGGGATTTCTGCAGGTGTCTAGAGAGGAGGTTATTGCCATTTCAGACAAGCAATAAAGAACGGGATTCTGTCTCTTGCATATTTTTACAATGGAACAAATGGGGCTATGTTTCGCTGTAAAATTTCAAAAGGAAATACTTAGCAATACGTATACTGTGTGTCATGAAGTAGAAGAGCTGTTCACAAGGAATGCAATTATTTATGAAATTTTTAAAATGTCAGCCACTACAATGATGTCTACATTAAAAACAGTCGCTGCTAGTGTTTGCTGTTCCCGAGCCTTATGAAATAAACACAAAGGTCATTCTCCAGGTTGTGATTATCTTGGAAGCTGGCGTCTGGAACCACCAATGTTTGTTTTGCTGATAAAATTCAGCTCTCTAGTCATAAGAAATATCCACAGGAAAATATAAATTTCTCAAACAATCAAAGAAAGATAGGATCTCTTTGGTCTTTTAAACTTGCACCTTGCAAGTTTCATATAGCTCCTAATAAATTTATAGGATCATATTCATTTCAGCCAAAATGTTCTATCATTTTTACTGAAATCAGTGAAATCTTTATTGACTTCAAAGAAAATTATTCAAGCTCTGTAGATATTTACCCCAGTTCAGAGTCTCTCCAGCACTACAGTGTAAACATCAAACATTTAGGTGCATTTCAATGAAAGGAGCAAGTCCACATGGACAAATGTTTATGTTGATTTATTTTCTCTATATAAACAAATACTTGGTGATGGTGGAACTTCATGTGTGCATTGACGCCCTCAGGCCCATAGGACATCATATATGAACTATTTTTTTAGAAGGAATAGCAGTATGTTTGCAGATTAACTATGCATAAAGTGTATTTTGAAAACAACAGGGATTTTACTCCCCTTTCTGTCTGGAAAGACCAAATTTTCTTAGGATGTGACAGAATGACTTCATGAATAATAATTCCTCACTATTTTTTTTTTTTTCAAAGTTCTATTTCATTTGAACATATGCTCCTCTTCTAATTGTTTTAAAAAATATAAAATATTGGAATTTTTTATTATTATTTTAATTACCGTGTCTGAATCCGCCCATCTTGCAGTCATAACAGTGAGCTGTCACTATGCTTTGGGTCATGTGGCTGACCCTAGCTAACAAGCTGTTCCTGCGTTTAGGCTACTGGGAAGTTTTATTAGCCTCGATTTCCCCCCATTCTAAACACATAGTTATTTCTCAAGGCCCATATAAATCACAAGGTCACATAACTCATAAAAGCTGTGACATTCCAGGGATATATGATACAAAGAAGCTGAACTCAGGCTTAGTGGCTTTAAATTTCTATGGGATGTTTTATCATAATATCAATCTAGTTATAACTGGGGCTGTATTTACATTTTAGCTTAAACAGCACGCACAGTAAAAATGGCACTAAAAGTTACTCGACAGGATCGACTTTTATATACTGAAATTTTGATGGATACCATGTTACAACTAGCTGTAGTTTAAAATCAAGATAATATAATTCAGCACTAAAGAGGGTTTAGATAAAACGTTGATTGGTTTGTTAACAGATATTAGAGCTTTGTTTTCTTGCAGTAACATGGATAGTGTTGTTTTAGTGATTGATAGTATAATCTTAGACATGTCTACTCCAAAGTTAATACCTATTCAGTTCAGTGGTACTAACTTCCAGGTCACTGAGTATAGGTTTGAAGCCTTAAGTTCCTGTTTTCCATATTTCTCATATGGGAGATGTTTGAAATTGACATTCCTAGAGCAGAATACCAAGATACAAACACAGAGCAGTTCCTGAATAAAAATCACCCATGTTTCACCCTTGAACCCTGACAAAGGCAGAGAATTATAGAGAGCTGGAATTGCTTGAGCAGGAAATGATGTTAATGGTTTAATCCTTTGCAAGCCTACTCAGAAGCAAGTCCCATTGAGTTCAATGGTTTTTACTCCCAGGTAAGCGAAATAGGATTGCAGCTTTAGGAGAGATGAAGGATACATGGTAGAGTGTAAGACATTATTTCCTGTGGTGTTGACACACTTTTTTAAAAAAAAAAAATCCCACGGTCCTCTCTGGTCAGATACTTTTTTCAGGTATTCTAAGGCACTGCAATTAACAATCAAACCTGCAAACAGAGACAGTAACCAGAGAGGCAACAATTCCTGTATCACACCATTCTTCAGCACCCTTCAGAAATACCCATTGTCTCCAGAAAGTTATGCCAGCTGCACTTAAAGGGGCAGTGTGCTGGTGGGAAATACCTTGCGTCTCCAGCTCAGAGGTGTACCAAAATGATGATCAGAACTGCTTACTTTGATAGTAGTAGTAGCAGCCACCTGTGTAGGTGGCAGATGGGGCAGGGAGTGATTCTAGACATGCCCTTGGTGTAATTAATCATCCATCTGGTAGGGAGAAATCCTCAGATGAAGAAGTGTGTGTGCAACCCACTCTATGTATGCTGTTATAAACAGCTCAGGGGTCTTTGAGCAAAGGGGTTAATTTTAGTTTTAGACTAAAGACTAGAGCAAGTCTGATATATTTCTTTTTATTGCAATGACAAAAGCATACAATGTTCCTGCATTTTTTAAAAAAATCTTTATGCTGCAATCCTGTATACACTTACCTGGAAATCAATAGAGATTAAATCTAGATTAGATGATCCTGCAGAGGATCACAGTGTCTTCAGAACTGAACATTATTTGTATGACAATATATTACCCCCCAAAAAATGCAATGATATATAATTTTAATGTTATCTAAGTGTTGCTGTCCGCAGTAATTGTGTGCAGTAAATGTGTGCATGCCAGACATACTGGCGATATGGACATATAGGGGAAGTCATTAATCCATACTAATGATGCATTCCTCAGAGCAATGCCATGTATACTCTGGAGTCAATTCACATGGAGTTCATTACAGGGCCTAAGCCCAAGTAAAGGGTGTAGAATAATGGAGCCTTTTGAGTGCTTAGCCATTTGCCTTAATGGTCTTTCATGTTTCTGAATGGAATTATTTATATACTTATCAATCATGTTCCTGCATTTATAGATTATCACTCCCTGATTACCCTGGAGGAAAATTTCCATAAACTGTATTATAGAGCTGTAATGTACACTGACAGCCTGACTCCTCCTTTAGCCTCCTGTTTTATTAAACAAGAGCCCTGGCCAAAGTGCTGGTCATTGATTAACCTCAACAGATAAAGTATTTCAAATGTTTGAAATGCATTTTTAAAGGTAAAACTGATATCAGTGTGATAGTTTTTCTTAGCTGAGTTTCTTAGCTTACAGCCACACATATCTTAACTAGTAATTGCTGATAAACCAGGTGTTTAAATCATTCTGGCTGACGTGATTCATAGTTCTTACTATCATCAAAAGGGTCCTCTAAATTTCCATGGAACGTCAAAGGATCACAAGGATATCTTTCTCATTATGGTACAAACTTTATGCCCGGCGCTCATTAGATATTCCAAGAAAGGGACCTGATGATTCCATACGTACCAATTAAGAGACCTTATTAGTGCATTCAGCACTACATGTTAAACAGCATCAAACCAAAGGCAAATCATTAAACCAGTCGGGCACATCAAAAGCAACACTTAATGGGTTTAGTAGCTTTTTTGTTTTGTTTTATATAGATACATTGGTTGTGTTCACTCTGTTCAGAAAATTGCACTAATTGGTTGATTATTATTTTTAATGCTTCTGGTCTAAGTCCTATTATAGTTTTTATTTAACCCTTGAGGGTTCCCAGGTTTCTAGCTTACTAAGTGGCAGCTCTTATTGAGCCTTCATTCATTCAATCGTTTGTTTATTCTCTTTATTTACAATGTTTGTAAAATGCTGCAGTTCAACATACGGTCTCCAAGTCGTTTACATAATAAAGCCAACAAGTAAAATGTCACAAAATTGTAAAAACAGACGTAAAATTGAAATCATGGGCGGGGGAGAGACCTTAAAACATGACAGCCGGATGTGAATTGAAATGATCTATCAATATAATGGAATCAACTCCTCATGAAAAAAGATTTAGAGGTCAATTCACAAAAAAGAAGGCATGGAGCCATTAACCCCATTCAGAAAATCCTGGAGAGCTCCTGCCACTCACTTACACGATACTGATCTAGATGAATCAATGGTCTGGTTCAGTATAAGATCGCTTCCTATGGCCTTCTAGTGATTGCTTCTCCCTCCTATCATGCATTTCTTCAATGCCCCATAGAAAGTCACTGCCAAGCAAAGTTGTTAACAAATCCCAGTATTTTACAGAAACAAAATGATCTGTAAAAAACAAAACAAAAAATGCAATGAAACTGGAGAATGGATAAATACCAATGAATCAGAACGTTGAAAAATGACTTGGTAATTTCATAAATCTTGTGACTTTTGAGATATACAGCCAATAAAATCAGACTGGGTTTTTTATTTTGCAGAGAACAGTGGAAAGTTGGCAGAAACTAACGTTTTGCAGTGAGGTAGGGAGGCGAACAAGTTGTAAATGACTCTAATGTCTTCCATATGTCACATTTTTACTTGGGGACTGGATCTGGAGTAATTAAAGGCATGTGAATTTCCTATAAAGACTCAACTTCACCAGCTTGACACTGGAAAACGCCATCAAATCTGAAGTCTTTAAACTGCTAAGTGTTTTCTCTCCCCACACCACCACCCAATTTGAAATTCTTGCATTTCGGACCATTTCTTCTTTAACAAAGGGAAATCTTATTTCCAGGGCTAAAAATAGCATTTACTACTACTACTACTACTACTACTACTACTATTATTATTATTATTATTATTATTATTATTATTATTATTATTCATGTAGTATAGAAACATTTCAAAATCATAAAACTATTCTAAAAACGGTCCTCATTTGTAGTATACTTTAATAATCACATTAAAGCATGAGTGGAAAACCTGTGGCTCTCCAAACGTTGTTGGACTATGGCACCCATCATTCTTGACCACTGGTGATACTGGTTGAGCTGGTGGGAGTTGGGAACCATCAACATTGAGAGCGCCACGGCAGCTTTTATTTTAAAAAATAAAGAAATCAATTTATCCTAATATAATGCCATTACAGTTATAATATAATTACCATTATTTTCACCAATATAAGCATGTTTGTGTGTCTTTTGTAGAACTGCATGACAAAATTTGGGGAAGTGCAAATTTTAAGTTTTAAAGTTCGTCTATTTGTGTGGGAAAGGCAAATAGTATAAATTTGTGTTACAATGCAGCCCAGATCCCACCTCCCCTAGTTAGAGGAGAAGGCGTGATGTGCATTTGAGAAGCAGAGCATGCTGTGGGTTATCAGGGGCTGGCAGGGCTCTGAAGAATGGGTGGCAGAGGATGAGGGCAAGAGGCTGACCCAGAGGCAGCAATTTATGGAATTTTGCGCTTGGCATGAGCCAGGGCTGGAAACCAGGGAAGAATCTGAGCAGGTGGAGACGGGAAGAGGAGGTGCAGGATGCAGAGCAGAAGTTGGGGCTGGAGGAAGAGATGGCACCTGAGATGGGGGGCATAGAATCTCCTCCATCCCCTCATTTGCTGTTCCCCAGGACCAGGAGGGACTTGAAGAGACTAATACAGCAGCGACTTTTCTGTAGGAGAAGTTGCAGGTTGCTTTTGTGTGTACCATCACGTGAGGGTGCTTAAAGTTTGGGTGTCGTGCTCACACTCTTGCTCTGGCAGCTTGGAGCACAAGAAGAAGAAGAGGAGTTTGGATTTGATTTCCCACTTTATTACTACCCTAAGGAGTCCCAAAGCAGCTAACAATCTCCTTTCCCTTTCTCCCCCACAACAAACACTCTGTGAGGTGAGTGAGGCTGAGAGACTTCAGAGAAGTGCGACTAGCCCAAGGTCACCCAGCAGCTGCATGTGGAAGAGCAGGGAAGCGAACCCGGTTCACCAGATTACAAGTCCACTGTTCTTAACCACTACACCACGCTGGCTCTTCCCAGCCCAAGCCTGGGAAGGGAATGCCAGCACAAGCCTGGGAAGGGGATGCCAGCTGAGAGACAAGGACAAGATCACTGCACCCACTGACACATTCAAAGGACAGCAGCAGCTTCTTTGCCATTCAAAGCTGGATTACTCTCCATCACCAGATTTTAAGACGCTGCTATGAGCACCAATATAATCTATACACAGAGCACAGGTTGCTTTCAAAAGTAGCAAACTCAAACGCCCTTGCTCTCTGCCTTGCAGGGTAAGGGCTTGAGTCTGTCAGTTTTGCTGACAACCTCGGATCTGTGTAACAAATAGTTCTATGTATTATAATATCTTTCTGGGTTAGGTAGCTGCTCTTTCACATTTGTTTTACGTTTACTTATACTTCACCACCTGGTTTAACATCAGTGATGGGCATGCAAATGGAAGTTTTATTTTGTGGGCATATCCACAAGGCAGCTGTCCAGCATGCCCCCAGTTCGATTCTGTTATACGCAGCCAGAAACCAAGGCAGTCTACCAGGAAATATCTTTTTCTCCCATGACACCATAATATACAGATAGTAGAAGGGTTATACAATAGTGACAGGTAACACCTTGAGGTACTTCTTAGAAGGAAACATGCAGCTAAGCAGTAAGGAAATAATACAGCACCATCTACTGGTTGGAGAGGTCATTTACACCTTTGTATTTTACAAGTGTCGTTCAGATTGGACAGCCTCTGCTGGCCCTGAGTTTTTTCAGGGGCAAACTACTCCTGATGCCAGGTACATGTTTAAACAAGTGTGCTTAACCTTTTGCTTTTGTTTTAAAGAAAAAGGAACTGCAGAATCCCAACCTGGATTGGGCTGCATGCCTGTTTTCTGATGAAAAACATACTTTAGTATATACTTTAAATTGAGATTATGCTCCAGATCAAGATTTGACCGCTTTTTCTCCAAAATAATGTCACGTGGTCACTAAGACCAACATTGAAGAAGCATATGAAGCTTCAGGTGGTCCGCAGTGTGTCTGCATTAAATATATAGGTAGATAGATGATAGATAGATAGATAGATAGATGATAGATAGATAGATAGATAGATAGAGATGATAGATAGATAGATAGATAGATAGATAGATAGATAGATAGATAGATAGATAGATAGATGATAGATAGATGATAGATTTCTAGTTGTATTTTTATTGTTTCTTTTATATTGCATTTTATTGTATTAATATTTGGTGTTTAAGGAACAAAAATGCAATTAAAAATCATACAGCATCTAGCACAGCGCATTACAACTGCTGCAACAGGAAGAAAAATCGTTAAGTGGTCTGTCAAGGCCCTCAGTAATTTTCGTGGCGTCCATTGGAGGGGGCAAAGTATGAGAACCACTGGCATGGACTGAAACTTTTAAAGCATGTGTGAAATGTAGGGTTGGGCGAATAAGTGCTGCACAAAAATGCCAAAACTTAAAGAACTCAGCTAATTAGCTAGGTTCTTTAACATATTTACATTTATTTTTAAAGTTTTTTTTCCCCTTAAGAAATGTATTATTTTGAGTATGCCTTAGAGCAAGTGTCTCAAATGTGTAAGCTGTAATAAGAGAAAGCAACAACCAGTTTTGTACATTGCACATATCTTTGGCTTTATCTTTCTAGATAAACTGATAGCACCCTATCTGATCTCTGTGTCTCTTCATAACAAACCTGGGATTTGTATTGGGAAGTCTGGCACCCAGGTTGTCCAATATGATGTCAACAGCTGTAAATTCCACAGTCTCAGCCTATCGTCAGCATTGGTATATGGGTCTATTGAAGCACTGGAAGCAGGAAGTCTTCCTTCAAATAATTTGTGGCTTTTGCTTCTCTCTCGCTAGTCTAGCTGTGTGTGAAAGAAAAACAACCAGATGTAATCAAACATAATATATCCTTTGCTTATCCTAACTTAATAGCAGACCCAAATGTTAATAAAACTTGGCTGCAATCCTAGCCATCTCTATTCAGAACTGAGTCCCATTTAATTCAATGGGGCTTACTCCCAGATAAGTGGGGTTAGGTTATGATTGCAGCTCTTGTTGGAAATGTTCCTTGCTTTTCTCCACAAGAATCAAACTGATCTGAACACCCATTACTTAATTGTGATTGAATCTGATGCTATTTTCTGTTTCCCCCTAAAAACAGCTATGAATTTTGCTGTCTGTTGCTGTATGTTAATACAGAGACACCCGAAACTCACATGTGCTATTGTTTTGAAAATACAACCTTCCAAACATTTTTCACACCCCTTACACCCTCAGTCTCGTATGCAATACCCAGAGTTTATGGAAACAGCTGGTATTTTAAGCTGTTTCCAATAAAGCCAGATTTCCTCTACCAGGTGTCTTGAGCGAAACACCCATGGGGAGGACTTGCAATACTCAGAGGAGAATATTCAACACATAGATCAAATGCTGATTGATAGGATCAAGGGGAACAATTCTAGCTCTGAGCATATAGCGTTATACTGCATGAATTCATAAAGCAGAAACTTTAAGATCCTATTGCCCATTGACATGGAAATCTCTCCAGTATAAATAACGTGCCAAGCCTGACTCCTTTAGGAAGAAGGATGGGATAGGAATTTAATAAGTAAGTTGGTACAGTAGCTGACTTCAACACTCAGCAATGCTATACAATTGTCTTTACTACCAACAGCAGTGTTTGCAATGCATCACGTACAAGGTCATAGGTTTGTTCAGAAGAAAAAAACAACAGACATGGGCAATTCACTGTTGTCTAATATTTGAAGATGGGAATGTGAAATTCTCCCCAACCTGTATTTTGGAGCAGGTTTACAATGAACACAATCTCATCCTTCCTTTCTTTAAGTTTTTTTTTTAAAAAAATAACTGCTCCCTACCCTTTTTCCTGAAGCTGTAACTCAACGCTTTCAAAATAGTCTTTTGCAATCCTCGCATAAAGATCCTTAGAGGATTCTATGTTCGTTTGCAATTCTGGCGGGAATCTTTCCCAGACATTGTTTTTACTGAACCATAAAATTATGACTGTCTAGTAGCAGCATGTTCAGCCCCTGATTGTGGAACTGGAAAAGAAACGGGGAAAGATTCTCACCCTGCCATTGAGCCACTTTCCATTTAACAGGGAGCCATATGCAGCCTGCCTTAAAACACAAGGAGTGCTTCTGCTCTGTTCAAGCCTCCAAAGATTGTGGAAATGAGATTTCTCAGGAGAACCTAGGGAGTGCAAATGTGATTGTATGGTTATGTTTATTTACCATAATCTGGGCATCTACCCAAACACAAGCCACAAGTAGTCAGATTTTGTTTCTCCCATTTCCCCAAATACCACTGCTGTTTATAACACAAAGCTTTAAGCGGTACTTGGCTACATGTCTGTATTCAGATAGCCATGCTCTTCTAGACCCTGTAGAGCTATAATGTTGTAAAAATATTTGCCATGCCATTGATAGCAATAACAGAGCAATGATTTTGCTGGCTGGGAGAGCCACAAATGCAAGCTCAGCATCCTGGGATGTGTGCCAATCCTGTCTGGGTATGCTGCTGAAGTGACACATTTAGTCTCCTTAGAGGAATGCCAGTGTGCCAACTTGCATCCCTGGCACAGCATTTTCTAATGACAAACTTATGGAGTGGAACTGGTACCAACTCCAGAGGGAGATGCAAGCTGCTTTCCCTAGCTTCTTCAGTAACAATGCTGTTTTCAAGTTGTGAATGTACATTCTCAGGTTTTTGTTTTTAACTATTGCACTGTGGACTTGGGTGGTGTTTTGAAATAGGTGTTGAAATGACAGATGCGCTTCATTTAGGAATCCCCATGAATTGCATTTTTAAGGACACTTTGAGCATAAGCTTATTGCTTTGATATAACTTCTAGGACTGAATAATTTTATTTATTGCTAGGATGGGATGTTCATAGACCACTGGCTGTTTTCACTTTCTCTTTTCCCATCTATATACTCACTGCTCATCTTGCCATGTGGATGTCACAGAATTTATGAAGCAATAATTGTGTCAGACTAGATGCAGAATTTGTTGAAGGCTGGATTACATTCTTTGCGATCTTAATACATCTGTGAAAGCAATTTGACTACTTCTGCAGAACAATGTGGGGGGCGGGCGGATTCCATCTTAGTTTCTTTTGTGGTTACAGTGGAATTGGCAAACATCACGGGGATTCTTCTGGCTTTAAAACTGTGGGATTCTGGAAGGTGTTTATTCTTGAAAGCAGTTAAATGTAGGGAGCTCAGCAGCAAACTAATTGATTCCCATTATATGCAGATGCAGGTCCTCCCTAGTCCTGCTAATTTATGTTAGTCAAAGTTCTTTTAGCTACATATATTAATCAGATGTAGTTCCTTCCTTCCTTCCTTCCTTCCTTCTTGCCCAAATCAGCAGCTGAGGTTGCAATCTCCAACAAGAGACCAGAATGATGTCCCCTTCTGCTCCCTTTCCCAGCTGCTTTCGGCCTTAAATAGAATAGATGTGGAGGGTACCAGTTCGTTTTCTTTTGCATGGCTGAAAGCATCAGCTTTGGAAATGGGAAACTAAATAAAGTTATGATTCACTTCCGCAAACGCATTCATGTTAACCTCACATTGAAGCCCAGCCTTCACATAAGGAAAGAAAACATCAAGGGGGAAACTACATATCATGAGTAGCTTAAACCTCATTTGGCAGGAATTGCTATACTGAAGAGCCAACCTCTCATTCATGGTTATTTGGCCTAAATTGCTGCTAGAGTGCCTGTTCTGTGCTTTAGAAAGGATTGCTGGTGCACAGAAAGTGGATAACCCTGCTACCAAGTTGTTACCAGGTCCTTACATATTGAACTAGATGTAAGGCAGTTCAGTCCCATTTATTTGAATGGAACTGCTTAAAACCTCCAAATACATCTTCACAGACTAGAAAGTCTTGCAGACCCTAGTTAGACAAAGTACTTAGATGTTAGCTACGGTAATTTATTACTGTGGAGATAAGTGAAACTGAGGGCCAAACCACAATACCAAATTGATTACTTAATAATGGGGATTGGTGGATCCATTGAAACCTAGATTCTGCCTCACACCAAAGTCAAATCATTTCTCCACCTAGGCCAGTATATTCTATTCTGATTGGTGGCATCTCTCCTGGCTTTCAGGCAGAGAGCCTTTCTCGTCGCCTGCCAGTGATACCTGTGATTCCTTTTGAGCTGGAGATGCTGGAAACTGAGGCTGGGACCTTCTGAATTCAAAGTGTGCAGTCCGTCACATAACTGCACTCCTTTCCCAAATCTGAATGTGGCACACATGCTTGAAATGGCTTCCCATCCACTTGATCACTGTGAAAACAGGATACTTGACTACATAGATCTTCTTGCATTTTTATAAGGGCCCTTCTTACATTCTTAGAATTGGCTCAAGCACATGCACAGTTCAGCCTACACCCATGACCTTGCAGCAAAGCTTTTGGGAAAAGTAATGAGCAATAGTGTCATGAATGTGAGCTGAGCTGCAGGAGTCAGGTATGTGCTTGATCTATCCCATGAACCACTTTGTCCTACACTAAGTTCTGTATTGATCCTCACAACCCATATTCTCAGAATATCAGGTTTTTAACTGGTTCATTTTAAACAGCTTAAATCCTAGTGTTTCAGCTTCAGCTGGGCTGTGTATCAAGCAGCTGATCAGCTAAATTTAGAAAGCAGCTGGCAGCTTTGTGTGCCTTCTTTCTTTCAGTTAACTTTTCAATAAATATTTCACAAATTGGGGAAAGGACTATCTATGTAAACAATAAGCGCTCATGAGCAATCCCAGGAGGTGCAAGAACCCACAAGTATCACTCTGACCTACGAGAAATACTGTTGCTCTAATCTGAAAGACTGCAGCAAACAGTTGTGCTATATTCTTAGATACACATGTGTAGGAAAACCTCGATTCTTTCTCTTCTTCTTTTCTTCAAGGCAGGGCAATTGTAAATCCGTCTTTTTGAGCCCTCTTAACCACATGAAACATCTGCAAAATTGTCTCAGAGTGAACATTTCCTCTTTTTGTTTCCTTGCCTTTGAAAAAGGACAGTGAAGCTAATATGCTGATCAATGGCTACTAGAGCATCCGACGTATAAGAGGAAATGCTGTTAGAACAATATTTCACATATGTTAATGTTTACTGTACCATCAGGGTCAGTCTTATTTTCTGTTTGATATATACCAAAGCTGGCATACAGTTTTAGCCAGTGAGGTAATGCCATTTTTAATTTAGAGAGCCTTTAGCTGTCCACTTTAACTAGTGATATCATCTTTGCAGTTGTCTCCTGAGATCTCATGTAAACATAAGTAATGGGCCACAGACAGTTTGGAACTGCATTGTTAAAGGTGGCACTGGTCATTGTAAAGACATTTCCCCCCTCAGCTCACTTCAGAATTGTCAGATATAGTTTACATTACTGCCATTACAACAACTACAAAATCCTCCATACATACATTGATATAATTAGGGCCATTTCAGTGTGAATAGCAAATGGGACAAAATGGCCAGAACAAATTAATGCAACAAATTAATGTCAGTTATAGTGGGATAATGAAAAGAAAATGAGATTGTGGGGTGGGAGGGAAGCTAGTAGATGGGTTTTAAAAGCCGACATAATGGAGCAGAAAGAAATAAAAGATTTGCCATACTGGTCCATTTCTAGGTATTAGAAAGGGGCTCATGACTTTCCGGCATCCTTCTGACAGCCTAGTTCCAATCCTTCACTCCTAGGATCAGCCTAGGAGTGCCCATCTTTTCCCTGTTTTGCCTTGATATTTGAGATTAGTTTTTAAAAATGAATTATATTTGTAGATGCAGTGTAGGCTGTAGTGTTGTCTTGCAGGGTTAAAAAAAAAAGTTCAAATTTACGTCATTGGATCTGTACACCTAAATCATTACACATCCTAATACTAATAATGTTGATGTAGTACAGGAAAAGTTGGAGTCTTTGAGTTGTGGTTGTAAACTGTCTCTTGTTGTACATGGCCAGAAGCAATCCACTCCCCTTCCACAGTAGTTAGCAAGAACAAAAATTATGGTGGTCATTACGATGTATGGGTTTCTTTGTACAAAAGCAAAACAGGAGATCTGTAGTAATGAGGGAGCAGTAGACGAAACAATGGCCAGGAAGGGGGACATGAACAGGAAGAGGAAAATTACATGACATCTGTCCAGCTAATTGTTGGTAGAGCTATAATTATTTAATGAAGTATAAACCAGTGGCAGGCAGTCTTCCCTCAGTTCCAAAAATACAAGATTTCTTCGTGTGGGTTTGAGAATTGTAGTTCCCAGAACCAGCTGTGGCAGAGTTACTTGGAAATTCAACTATCCCCCTTCTGAAAGTAAGCATGATCTGGATGTAAACTACATAAAACATTTGCAAAAAAACAAATGGGAGAATGGACCTAAACTGAGAAGACAGTCATCTGATAAATGATGGTTTGGTTGGGTGATCTGGTCCCATAGTTCATAGTAACCAATTTGGACATCTGGTCTGCTGAATGCTGAGTGCACATGCTTGGAATCTTATAAAATCTCATTTTACACTGCTAAGGTAGAGCAGAACTGTTTTGCGACTTAACTTGTAATACATCATGGCGTTATACAAATGGGTCACATAATTAAAACCTGTTTAAACTTTTGCTTGGAGAAAAGTAAGAAAGTTGAGAGATTGTTGGTTATGGTGGAACCCAGGCAGACAAAATTGTCTACCACCACAAGCATGTGGTCACCAATGTTGTAATGCTTGTGAATATCAATTGATGGAAACAGGGGACGGGAAGAGAATGCTCTTGTACTCAGGCCCCTGCTTGTTTCCTACAGGCATCTGGTTGGCCACTGTGAGAATGTGATGCTGGACTGGATGGGTCTGTGGCCTGATCCAACAGGCTCTTCTCTTGCTGTTATGACATGAACATTGCCAGTGTGAACACAAAAACAACAAATACACTTAAAACAAGACTAAAGCGCTAACAAGTGGGCACTAATGGTAAAGACACATTTATCCCCCTGGGAAAGGCTGTTGGCACAAAAAATGCCTTCACTTGTTTCCAGAAAGTGCATATAGCAGGCATCAATTGTATCTCGACAGGAATTCTATTCCACAGAACAGGGGCAGTCACACCAAAAGCCCTGCCCCAAGTTGCTGTGGACTGAGCTTCTATGATCTTTGAAACTTGCCCTCAGACCACAGTGATCAACTCCTGCCCTTCCTCCTGAAGGAACTCAGGACAGCAAATGCAATAACAACAACCACAACAACAACAACAACAATAATAATAGAAAGCATTCTAAAGCATTTAAAATGAGATGAAGTTCTTTTGAGGATTACTGCAATAGCACATTGGGAAATTTGGGAAATAACAAGTCCATAGCCTTCCTTGGTGTGCAGAACCAGTTATGTGATTCTTTTGGTCCTGGCCATTGACCCATAAATTTTTTAGCTGCTGATTTCACTCTTATACTTAGGTAAACTTCCAATATCAATAAGGGAGGGGGCATAACTCCTTAGTAGAATCTGTGCCTTGCATTGAAAAGGTTTTGGGTTCAGTCCTCAGTATCTATGGTTGAAAGGTTCTCTGGTGGTGAAGTCCCGCTCTACATCACTGAAGACCTGCCGTGAGTCAGAGCGAACCACTTTAAGCTAGATAGAGTAATGGCTGAGTTTGTATAAGGCAGATACGCATTTTCAATCAATGCAATATTCATCTCTTATCCTTTCATTTGGAGTTTATTATACAGAAGTGTATTTTAACATGCCCATGCAGATGAAACAGTAGGATATAAATTATCATTATTGTGTTCTGTATGAATATAATCAATCCAGTCACTTAGATTAGACATTTCAAAATAAAACTTAAAGCTGGGTTCTTTTTTGTGTGTGCAACAGATCTACTGTTATAAAGATATTTCAAGTGATGTGATGCAAAAAGGATATGTGCTAAGATATACAGTGGAGTAGTAAAGAGCGTTAAATATTTAGAGCTTCATAAATTATTCTCTGGACCTATGTTTAGAGAGCTACATACAGAAATTAAAGTATTATGCAGAAATTAAAGCTGAAAAGGCATTTTAGAATTCAGGCGAGAACTTCGCCATTTGAAAAGAACGCTGTGTATTATGTATTGATAACAATGCCGCTATAGACAAAGGATGCAATTTAATAATACAGAATTGTGCTCATGAGATTTCCTTTTTCTTGTTAATTGGTTACTTTAGCTGACATTGTCTGTAAGCATAATGGGCACCATTCTTCCTAATAGTTCCATGTTGCCAGATGATGTCTACAGACATGATGTAGTCCATTTTAATTATTGCATTTTGCTTACATCTCTCAGAATAACGCAGCTTCCAAACAGGCTAGCATTTTTCTTCATTATGTATGCTGCATGGCTATGGTTCCTAAATTAATTAGCTCTCTTTTCTTTCCTGGAAGTTAAAAGTTTCTTTCTTCAATTTATCTACCAGGTACGATTATGTTGAAGTGATTGATGGAGACAACGCAAATGGCCGAGTATGGGGAAAGTTTTGCGGCAAGATCGCCCCTCCTCCTGTGATATCTACAGGACCATACCTCTTAATCAAGTTTGTCTCTGATTATGAAACACATGGAGCAGGCTTTTCCATTCGCTATGAAATTTTCAAAAAAGGTGAGCAAAAATAATTTAAGGTTGTTTTGTCACGCTAATTATTTCAAGCCTAAAATATTAACAGTAGGGATTGTTCAAACTGAAGAGGCCTAATATTGGGGATGGGGGTAATTAAAATAGCAATTTGTAATGGATCAGTGGCAAGAGTGTTGTATTAATGAGAATCCTGGGTTCAAATGTCTACTCACCCATGGAGCTCAGAGAGTAACTGTAGTTAAGTTGCTATCTCTTAGCCTATCTTGATGAAAACATATTTAACATTCATATCTTCTAGAATTCTGTTTTCAGTAGTGTTTTTATGGAAATCATACAAGAAAGTCATGCTGGTTATAAACTTCCTTTATTGGAGGGGTGGGGAACCGGTGACCCTCCAGATATTGTTGCACTATAACTCACATCACCACTGACCGTTGACCATGTTGCCTTTTCTGATGGGTGTTAAAGTCTAAAGACCTCTGGAGGACCACAGGTTCCCCACACGTGCTCTGTTCCCTAATCCCTAACAGAAATAATCCTTTTGCTGTTTATGGCAGGACATGCTTAAATCCCTATGTCTTTGTTCACATGTTATACTAAACCATAATTGATGTGGACTGTGGTTTAACACAAACGAGCAGCTTTGTTGACCATACTGCTCCAGGAGTAAGAAATCATAAGCTTGGGTTTGCTGTTTGATCTAAATCCAGGCTTCATCCAAACAAGCCAAGAACATTGTACCAGGATTGAACTTGTGCACAAGCAAACTGCTTGTTCACATTAAACTTCAAGGCACTTTTCTCAGACCTCTGCTGTTGTTTAAAACTGCCAATTTCCTCTCATTTCCCTCCATCCCTGCTTTATTCAAACTTCTGGTGTTGTTTGAAACCATAACTTTTCCCCTCTCGGTGTCTTCCCTTTCTTACTCCCATGCCATACTCACTGCTGTTGTGCAACCTGCCTTCAGTTTTGCTCTTCAACCCAGCCCTGACTTCATTCAAATCCAGGTTTGTGCTGCGGCACTGCAAATCCTCCAATGGGAGCTGTGTGGCGACATTCTTACATTTTCATTAAATAAAGAGATAAAGTTCATGTACCTAAGGGGAAGTGTTGGCTGAGGAAAAAATATAATGATGCATCTTAATTTAAATTACATCATATGTTTGAATGTTTAATTAAATGTGTAATTAAAATCCATTCTGCTATTATTGGATTTGTTAAATTTAGTTCCAAGACCTCTCTTTCCAGTATACTGGCAATTAGCTCTTTTGTTCCATTATTGAATAAATTTATAAAAATAATCCACTGGTTTATTTAGTTAATTAGTTTTGCATTTTTACATCCTTCCTACTATTAGGATTCTGTGCTACTGTACTACTCATAGTACTGTAATACTGATAGCATCCAGCAATATTCTCACAGTAATTTACACTGCTCACTATTTTCTTAAATTTATTTGGTGTCACCTCATCCACTATTCCTAATAACAAAACTGTGGAGTCCAACAGCAATGCTGTTGATATTTTTAAAGCAAACACGCACACACACACACACACACACACACACACACACACTTTAATTAGAATTTGCTGACTCCTTTTTTTATAATAGTGACTGTTTGCTATGTGATTTATAACCTATATCCTAGGGTGGTTGTGAGAATAAAGCAGGGAGAGGGACAACCATGTATGCCACCTTAAGCGCTTTGGAGGAAAGGTGGAACATAAATGAAATAATAAATACAATAAAACATTTCAGTTTTTATTAATGTGGTAAGCTTTGCAGTTGAAAAGTTATTCTGTCCACTCAGGATTCCCACAGAAAACAAAGGGAGCAGATGATGAAGAACATCATCAGAGCATTTCTGCTAAAGAAGTGGGTGGTGGGTGGTACTTAACATAGGTTTTCAAGCCTCACACCTAGCATGCTCTGGGTATAAGCTTTCGTCTGCATGCACACTACTTCAGATACACTGAAACAGAAGTCACCTAATATATAGTAGGAGGGTGGGGTGGGGTTTTTCTCAGAAGGGTAGTAGGAGATGGGTGATTGACTCAAAGGTATGGGAAACCTGTTGCCGTCTGTTAACGACTGCAATTAGTCCTACAGGAAAAAGCAAGGGATAGTATGCAGATGAACAAAAATAGCTTTAGCATATGTAATGAGACAAGAATCCAATATGTCTATTCAGACCAGGGCTCGCCATAGTTTTCAGCCTGGTAACTTCTGTTTCAGTGTATCTGAAGAAGTGTGCATGCACATGAAAACTTATACCCAGAACAAACTTTGTTGTTGTTTAGTTGTTTAGTCGTGTCCAACTCTTCGTGACCCCATGGATCAGAGCATGCCAGGCACTCCTGTCTTCCACAGCCTCCCGCAGTTTGGTCAAACTCATGTTGGTAGCTTCAAGAACACCTTCCAACCATCTCGTCTTCTGTCGTCCCCTTCTCCTTTCACCCTCAATCTTTCCCAAAGAACAAACTTAGTTGGTCTCTTAGGTGCTACTGGACAATTTTTTATTTATTTCAACTGCGTCAGACCAACACAGCTACCTACCTTAACCTAGCATGCTGTGAGTGAATGCTGTACTACTAGAATGCAACCCTGAGGGTAGCAGGAATGTTTTCCACTATTAGAAGGACTGGCAAATGGTCCCTAGTCTCCCTGCTCTTTGGTCAAATCTTTATTGACTGGCCACTGAGTAGCAGTGAGATCATTTTTTGGCACCGGCTTTGGCTGTACTTGGAAGCAGACTAATGACACATTCAGAAGCCGAGAGAGTCCTCTAACCAAAACTAGATAATTAATGAATAAAGTAAACCCTGAGGGTCTTAACTTTTATAGGAACAAAGGTTTTCCTTCCACAACAAAAGCATTTAGATTCTTAGAGACCGCAATTCCAGTGCCTTGCCAATTAAGCAATGGACTTTTAAGGTTGGTATGCACTGGGAAAACTACTGAAAGAGCCTCTACACAAGCCATTTGCAAAAGTGAGCATTTTCAATAGGGCCCTTTCCCCTTGACATTTCAGTGACAACTCAGCAGTTTCATGCATTTATTTCCTCGTATGATCCTTTAAATCTCCTTCTGAAAGGCATTAGTTACATTAAGGCAACATTATAAATGAGAATTCGCACACACAAAAGTCAGAATATTCAAAGTTATGGGTCCCAAAGTAATTCTAACTCAAGTTTATGCCACAATATATCAAAGTGGAAACGATATTGTCATGTACAGAGATGGAAAAGATTGCACATGTATTTGTGGTCTAAGAGTTACAGTTACCGTGAAACACAGAGTTCACATTTACTTTTCATCTAAACATTTTAATGCATCCAAATTAATGGTGAATTAATAAATTTACTGAATGCAAAATCTCTTATCTAGTGTTCATCTATTAAATTATTGTATTGGGTATGTTATAAAGTCAGGCTTGACCGTCACTGCCTGTCCAGACACCAGGTGGCTTGAACAGAGAATTCTAGCAGCAGAAGTACCTTATTCTCTGTTCCACCATAATTACACTGGGAGTGGAAACTATTTGCCTGATCCTTCCTGGTCTGCAGCACCACCCAGATTTTGGCTATGAAGTTGTTCTGTGTGTAATCAGCCCAGCTCTGTTGGCTCCCCAGACCACGGGCAGTGAGAGTCAGTTTAGGTGTGTGAGATAGTTTTGCCTTTAGTCTAATTATCCATGGAGGTGGCAGCTGCATAGTGCAGGAGAGGCAGGGATGAGCTCAGGTCTGACTTTATGCCATAGACCATCCTGCTTTCCATCCCTTCCTGCCTCAACATCATCTCTTCCTATCCTCCAGAAAAGAAAAGAAAAATATCAAAAAGGCTGTTGCATTTCACTTATGAAAGGTATCACACATACTTCCTATTTTGGTTCAGTCCTGTTTTACGGAGGTAGCCTGAGTTCTTACACTAGCTAGAAAAGATAAATACTTACAACACAATTACTTCCTCGCTGTATCCTTCCCTGTTCTTCTTCAATTCACCACTCTATACATAGGACATCTCTAGTACTAACAACTATCCTTATCCATCAGCGACCCTCTCATATTTGGAGAGCTGCTTTTACAAAAGCACTGTATGTCCCCAATCTCTCATTTAGGGGAAGGGCTAGATTAGGCCTTTACCTATAATTCAGTTCATTTGTAGTATGACCTCCCAAATTAGAATTTGACCAGAGAGCCTGCAATGATTCATTTTTGCTAGAACGCACCACTTTGCTAGGACCTGGATTTGTCATATCATGCACTTCAGGTGCTGTTTCAGAACTGAGATCACTTTCTTCTCAATTGGCTCCTGAATGTCCGCTCTGGCTGGATGGTAGCCAAAGCAGCAAGAGGTAGCGTGGTTTATATCATTTCAGAAGGAATCCATTTCCTATGGTGTGCCATTATTTATATGCATATGCATCTAACAGACTAGTCTTCTCTTGGGAAACTGCATGTATTGGAAGGCTGGATATTTTCTAAATATTCTCTGTGCTTCCTGCCATCATTTCCAAAGAGGATACAATCTCCTTATGTGGACCTATACTGGAGATTTATTATCACAAATTTGTTAAGATTTCAGTGTACGTATACATCTCTTTAAGAGGCCCACTGGTTCCGGCCTCAATTGTAGGCTCCACAGACCTGACCTAATATTGAAAGGATGGATGATGTCATAGTTCCAGCATATGCTTTGTGTACAGAAGTTAACAGTGTTGGTGCTGTCATCTCCAATTCCTAGTGTCTCCAGGCAAAGGAATGTCAGGTGGTAGAGCTGAGAAGCCAAGAGAAGAGCCATGGCTCAACTCCAGAGCATCTGTCTTGCCTGTAGAAGTTCAATCCCCAGGTAGAATTGGGAGAGAACCTTGTCTGAAATTCCAGAGAGCCACTGCCAATCTGAGTTAGATGGACCCATGGTCATACTCTGCCTAAGCCAGTTTCCTGTGTTCTTATGTTCTCGTGCGGGTCCTGAGGAGCACATAAAAGTTTTGCCTCATTCTCACTGGATACTCTTCACACTGGGAAATGAAACACCACATCTAACAATGAAGTGTTTTTAAAGTTGGTGCTGGGAGGGCCAAAAGGAATGCAAGAGAATCCCGTGGGAAATGGGGAATTTCCCCATGGGCCAGTATTACATGGGCCAATGGAATGATGCCTCCCCATTGCAACTGTGCTCAATTCACACATCACATAAATCGGTACAGGTTACCTAGCATGATGAGGTGGGCAGGGTTTTGGATTTGGGAGTAGGTGGAGCTGCTCATTTTAGGAGCTCACAATGTGGACTTTTGCAAGTCCATGTCTCTCAGCTTCACTACTAAGGCCTGCTCATGACCCAGTTGTATCTGGCTTGATGCTCTTAGGAAAAGGATGCAGATGAAGATGGATGTTGGTGTGATCCTGCATGGATTTTTATTTTCACTTTACGGCATCAAGGTGAAGATAAGGTACATAGGTAAAAAGGTAAATGATCCCTGGATGGTTAAGTCCAGTCAAAGGCGGCTAGGGGGTTGTGGCGCTCATTTCACTTCAGGCTGAGGGAGCCAGCGTTTGTTCGCAGACAGCTTTCTGGTCATGTGGCCAGCAGGACTAAGCTGCTTCTGCCGCCACAGAACACTCTGGCGGAAGCCAGAGCACACGGAAATGACGTTTATAAAGCACTTTCTGAGAGGTGATTTTCTAAAGTGGAATTTAAATCAAGCTAATGTGAAAGAGCTGGGAGTAGGATAAAGTTTTGTGAGACTGAGAATTCTCTGGTATAAAAGCAGCAGGATGAGCTATGTGGGCAGCACCCAGTGTTGCTGTATGAGGGTATTTTGTGGAGCACACTAAAGGCTAACACCACGGCTGATGTTATGGGTAAGGTTAGGATGTCAACATTGATATTAGTTGGATTCCAGCAACACGACCCGTAATCACACAGTTTATCATGCGTTCACTAACAGCAACACTTTACTGGTGCACCTGTGTCAACACCGCTCAGAATGAGTCAAGTCACCCTTGGTACGAGTACGAATTACCTTTCACATCTAGTTTGTCAAGGAGGCATAGGTCACATCTGGCAGAGTTACTGAGTCACTGCTCTAGGAATCTGAAACCTCTGCTCCATCTACCGAATCCACTCCCCTCCTCTTGCAAAATTTTCTATTTTACCAATAAAAGGCTGTCAGCCTTAAGATTTAAGCTTGAAGGGGCTATAATTATTTCCCTAGGGCTGTCGAGATTTCTGCAGCTTACACTTTCATTGTTCCCACATGACTTTGTCATAATTTTCACACATACACCCCTTTATTTGGAGCTGGCACAAGTTTTCTTTTTCTTTTTCCCCATTATCACCCTGCTACAAATTGAAAATTGGAGTTCATGCAATAAATGTGAATTACATTTTAATACCAATTATCAATAACAGGAACAAGTTAGCTGGATGATTAATATGGTGATTAAAGTGAGGTGTTTCACCGAAAAGCCACTCTGCTGTTTAGAAAGATAAAATGGTCTAATTTGTTTTCTAGTGAACCAGAATAGCACAAAGTCAGCATATTGTGTTTATATTTGTTTCTTTTGTTCTGCAGGACCAGAATGCTCCAGAAACTTCACGTCTATGAGTGGGGTGATCAAATCACCAGGATTCCCTGAGAAATATCCCAATAGCCTTGAATGCACTTATATTGTATTTGCACCAAAGATGTCAGAGATTATATTGGAATTTGAAAGCTTTGAACTGGAACCAGATTCAAATCCTCCAGCAGGAGTGTTCTGCCGCTATGACCGCTTAGAAATCTGGGATGGATTCCCTGAAGGTAAGATACGTATCTAAAATGAGCTGCCTGCCGCAGGGTTGTAATCCCACAGCATGCTATAGAAGGCATGTTGACTTCTAACATCTATCACATACCTTGCCACCCAAAACAGCTATCCCATGTAGAGTTCCCACACCCTCCATCATATGACATACCTTGTATCTTGATGTCATTATATTGAACATTTCCCTGTTCCCACCAGCAGTAGTCAGTGACACGGAACTGAAAAAACGCACAGCATGATGACATTAGAACAGGAGGTCCATTGAACTACACATTATGGAGGGGGAAATGAATTAACACAGAGCCACCATTTCCAGTGACAGCCCTGCGTTTTTGATAGCATGCTTTTTCTGCTCTAGAAATTGCCCTTGTGCCAAATGACACACTGATTATATACACACACACACACACACACACACACACACACACGTTATATCTCCCTTTGATTTCAGCAAAGCTGCAGTTGGTTCGTTTACGGTAATCTCTTGCTGATGCAAGCTCTAGAGAATTAGTTTGTATGTTGTTAGCACTAATGGAGAGAGGATGTAAGGGTTTTTATGGCATTATCCTGTGGTTTGCTGCAGCTATTACAAGTTCAGTGGAGTTTAACGTTATGGTTTTCTTAGGTTGAGCACTTCCTCTTAGGAAGTCCCTAAGCCAAGGGAGTCGTACATGCAGTGATGTGCAAGCAAACTGCCCTTGATAACTTCTTCAAACTTTTTGTGCTCATGTGGCAATGAACAGCGGAAGAGAAAAGTATTTTGGTTGTCCCATTCCCTAACTTCAAATAAAATCCCTGTGCAGAAAAAGTGACAGCAGAAACTGAAAATCGTGAGGCACCCACTACGGGTCTTAGAGTTGTTCTAAGCATTGCCCAGAATGAGGCAGCCAGCTGAGGCAACCTGCAAATTATTTGAGCAATGGAGTCAGTCAAAGCCTGGTCAAGGCAACTTGAACCCATGTTCACCATTCACATACTGTGTCAGATGGTAGTGGTGGTTGCTCGTGAGTAACCAGTCAGGACTCCAACCGTCTTTTACAGGTTTTATTTTGGTGCAAAACTATTTGCAGTGCAGAACCACAAGTTCATGTCTGCCTCAATCGCTAGCAGAATCTGGGAGTGGTCATTTCCGGGTCCTCCCCCAGCCTTTTCCTTCCTTCTTTGCGTTTTACACCTCTGCGCAAGGTGGGCGATGGAAGAGGCGTGCTTCCCTCCTGGCCGGCTTGGCCAGGAGCGGTGCTGAGACTCCCAGCAGCATTCTCTGGTCCCTTCCCCTCTTCCCCACTGGAGGCGTGGCTTTCCCCACCGCAGGAAGAGGAACTGCTTCTCAAGATTTTCGGAGATTCCCTGTATCCCAACTGCCCCTCTGCCTCCCTTCCCTGTTCCGATGGCAGTCCCCTGACATGCTGGCTGCAGTGCTTCCAGGTCAGAGAGGAACCTCCCTTCCACCCTCTCTTCACCATGCCACAGGAGCTAGCGGTTTCACTTAGCACACTGCCTTGACTGGCCACAGCTGCTCTTTTTACTGGAGGAAGCCACTGTCACCCCTGATGATGGCAGGGACATGGTGACTGCTGTGTTAAGATGTATTGCCGTTCTCATTCCCCTCCCCAAGTTGGAGGGGGAACTTCTGAAGCATGGAGGCTCCTGAAGTCATGAAGTCTTCCTGGTTGAAAAATTCTACCTTGAACTCATGCATGAGACAGAGAAGGTGGTGCTTAGCATACTTGGTTCTGCTGTCTCCAGCATGATCCTACACAAATGGGGGGTGATTACTCCTGAAGGGGGAGTAATGGAGGAAGCAAAATAATGACTGAAGGTCTTTCTAGTATTTAACCTGTCCATTAGAACAGTCTCGTGGCAGTTCAAGGCAGTATTATAACTGTGCCTTGAAATGTAATAATAGGGTTTTTTAAAAAACAGCAAAAAGCACTCCGGTGGAAATTTCAATTTCAGATGATATGTGGAGAAAAAGACCAATCAGCCAAATTATTTGAAATATTTTCAAAGAGATTAGTGTCAAAGTTATTGCCGCTGAAGTAGTAATTTTCTGGTTCTAGAAAATGAATGAATTGGAATCATTATGAGCAAGTATTATAATCATCCCAATGTATCTTTGGATTAAAACTGTGTTTTGTTTAAACTATAGAAATCAGGATTGTGACATTTAAAACATATATTTCTATAACTACTTACTTAGCTGGCATCTCTCTCCCAGAAGGGGAGTGCTCTGAAAATGTGCATGATTTAGCATGTGTAGGTATATGAAATGTCAGCTTGTAACATTAGTCATTATTTAATATTTTGTATTAAAAGACATGAAGTGGAACACATTCTTCCTGTCAAAATGGTGCTGGTGGAGAAAGTGTGTGATGTGCACTGACAACAGGAGATGGTTGCTGAGATTAAAGCAATTGGGCAAGGCATGGCTACTGTATTCCAGTTTTGTCACCAGGACTGTGTCAGCGGTCCTGGAAAATGGCCCATCTCACAGAGAAAGGAGGCAATGTTGACAATTGCTGGAAGACTCAGACTTACCCTGCAGAGACAAGCCTCTGCTTTCAGGGCTGACCCAACCATTGGGAAGAGTGAAGCAACTGCCTAAGGGGGCAGATTTTGGAGCACAACAACAGCCCTCACCTGTTCATCTTGAATTTCCCCCATTCCACTTTGTAGCCCCACAACCTTTTGTGGTCCCCCTAATCTAGCCTGCTGTCTCCAGTGTGGTGGAGGATGCCAAACCATCACCAGTGTTGAAGATTCAACTGCTAATTCATCCAGCTTCTGTGCATGTGGGGGGAGTGGAGCTCAGTCAATAAAATGTCTAAGGATGGCCTTGGGATTAATTTCAATATCAATGGCAGAAACAAAATTATAGGAGAAAACATTCCATCACATGCACCACAGAAAGGGGAATAGAATCATAGGATCTTGATCTTTTGTGGCTCTTCTTAATGGATCACATGGCCACTCCCTCAGAACCTAAAGCAGAGGCTTGAGTTTGAAAGGGGGGATATTTGTGGAGTAGCCATCCACCAGGGAGAAAGCCCTGAAAGAGAAGCCCCATTTTAACATCGGAGCAAACACAGGACACTTGGGCTACATGTATCTATATTGCTGGCTCTGCATAACTCTCTCACTGCTGTGTTCCTAGCTCCCTGCTCCTGAAAGGAGAGGGATCTTGTATGTGTAGGGATCCTGAAGCTTTTTCTGGTTGACCATCTGCCACACTGGCTCTAGCTGATCCATGTCAAGTAGGGTGCTGGGATCCTGCAATCCTATACACACTTAGCTAGGAGTAAGCTCAGTTAAACTCAGCAGTGGACACATATAAGATTGCTCTGAAAATATTCCCACTGCTTCAACTTTGGAACAGCATGGATGTTCTCCAAAGCCCTGCTCATAAAGGAGTTCTTTATATTATTCTATGGAGAGAAAGACTCATTACTCGCATAAGGGCTTCCCTGCCATATGGGGTGCTTTTTTGCTCTTGGAGGGAAATGGACAGCCTTTGATAATGCAGAACTGCATGCTTGCATTGGTGCAATTAGTCCATACGACTTGGATTTAGAACATATTGGGCTCCCAACTCCCATCAACTTCAGTCAGTATAGCCTTGGTCAGGATAATGGAAGTTGTAACACAGCAACATCTACAGGGCACAGGAGTTCTCCACCCCTGCCATAAGAAAGTCTAAACTCCACTGATAAGTATGTGTCTAATTGCCCGTTTAAGTCAGTGGAGCTTTAATCGCATTGCACTCTGCTTTTCACGTTCACTAAAGGTGGCTAGCTAACACATTCTCTCAATCAAAATGTTGAAAAATTGCAAACACTCTGTTCTTATGCAGTGTAATTGTTCTTGACATGACTATAATATCTTAGATCAAATTAATCATAATGAACAAATGACATTTTCACTTTACATTTCCATACATGAAAGTTCAGAATCTCATAAACACACAGCTCCAGGACTGATGCTACCAGAATAGGACCAAACATCTCGAAATAAAATAATTTCTAATAGCAGCTTCAAATGGGTCCCAGACACTCTATAGTTCCAATTTAAACAGCTACAAGTAGATTTCTTGTGCTGGAATCCATTTGACCCTTCGCTCACAAATTACAAGGCAAGGAAAGATTAATAGGAGCCTTCAAGAAAGACTGACACATTCTAGCTAAGCAGGTAGTGATATAATCTCATGAATTATTGGTCAAGATGTTTTCTCCACAGTGAACCATTTAGTGTGGTCGCCTTTTGCACATTATTAAGTAATTTATTGTCATTCGCCAGTTTGAAAGCTTGAAATTGGAAAAGAGAGAGATGTTTAAGAATGCTCTGTATTTATACAGGAAGACTAAAAACCTCTATTTTATCCAGTTCAGGTCAGATCAATATTGCATTAACTCAGTAGGCAAAGTCTTACATGTTGTGTAAGAAAATTCAATACTCCTTTATATCATAGTCTGCAAAGCTTTCGGCTGCTGTATTTACACAGCTAGATGACGAGCCCGCAACCATGATATCTAGTGGCAGTATTCAAACAAATAAAATTTTAAATTACCATGTATGTGTCTTAAAGAAAGTATGAACCCATGAGTCACGCTGAATCTTAAAAGTGTGACTCTGCTTTGAAACAAGTTCCCTTCTGTTTGCTATTTCAAAGGAAGCATCCTTGCAGGAAATGGGGTGGGGGTGAAGAGGGTGGCTCAGAATAAGTACCAGGGTATGGAATTATAGTGGCTTCGTTTCTCCTCCTCATTAAGGCCAGTGGCTGCAGTGATCAAAGGGCCTAATGGAAAAGGAGCAAAGTCACAGATGTTTGCCCATTGGACAGAAGGAGGGGAAACAATGAGAGGAAAAGGCCAGATGCTGACTAGTTAGATTCAAGATAAAACATACAAAGCCCCAGAGTCCTTTTTGTGGGAGATTAAAGAAGCAGGAGCCACAAATGAAGAGACTTCCATGGCTCCGTCAAAAGTTGCCAGACACTTGCAGTGCCTTGGGGTGGTGCATGTTAAGTTGTGTCACAGTGCCATACGCCTCCCTAAATTACAAAGCAGCCTCCCTTCCTTGCTTCTCCAAACCTTTCTGTTACGTATGGGCATTGTACGACAAACATCATAGGCCCTAGTAAACTTAATTAAAAAGTAAACAAAAACAAAACATGCAAAATCAGTGCAGAGGCTATCGGTGTAAGTTCTGGACATGCCTTTTATTTCTGGGCCATCACAGACCAGTGTAACAGCAGCAGCAGTCTGCCTCGGTGCCATAGCTCAGTGCTTAGAAACTGCTGTGCACACATGTGGGCACTGCCAAATTTTAAACAGACTATGAAGTCTGTTTGAATCTGCTTATCACTCATGGTTAAACTGTTGGCTCTGCCTTGGTATTCATCTTTTTCCTCATCGCTTCTTCACATACACTAACAGCCACTAAGTGGGATGCGGGTGCCGCTGAGGTCTAAACCACTGAGCCTCTTGGGCTTGCCGATCTGAAGGTCGGCGGTTCGAATCCCCACGACAGGGTGAGCTCCCGTTGCTCAGTCCCAGCTCCTGCCAACCTAACAGTTTGAAAGCATGCCAAAAAGTACAAGTAGATAAATAGGTACCACTCTGGCGCGAAGGCAAACAGGGTTTCCGTGCGCTGCTCTGGTTTCCGTGTTCTGTTGTGCTGGAAGTGGCTTAGTCATGCTGGCCACATGACCTGGAAAAACTGTCTGTGGACAAATGCTGGCTCCCTCGGTCCGTAAAGCGAGATGAACTCCGCAACCCCAGAGTCGTCTGCGACTGGACTTAACTGTCAGGAGTCCTTTACCTTTTTTTTATTAACAGCCACTAAATCTATTGCCTTTTCTATGTCCTAGCAGTTTTCTTATGAGGATCTCACCTTATTGCATGGAGATTTTCGGAACCATACCTACATACCCAGGAGGAGTTTCTGTCTTGGAGATAAAGAGTTACCATTAGTATGCAACAGAGAGGAATCACATATAGTAGCTTTATGCAAACTGGTGCCCTCCAGATATTTTGGATTGCAATTCCCATCAGGTCTGGCCAGCATGGTCAAGGATCATACATGATGGGAGTTGCATCAGTAGAGTACCAGGCTGGGAATAGAATAATGCTTGGCATAGAATAATGCTGTCTGTGCACCATACATTTAAAGCACACGAATCCTGGGAACAATCGTTTGTTAAGGGTACTGAGAACTATACATCTTTGAGCAGGAGACTGCAGTTCATAGTATACTCTGGGGCAAGCCATGTGTTTTGAATATGTGGTGTGTTTAAATGCTGGCCACCCACTGTTTTCAGTGGTATTTGAAACTTGCAGGGAGCCCATGGAACTGAGAGAAAAGGGTAAGCAGAAACACTTTGGCTGAAGGAGGTGAGGCAGAGAGAGAAGGGTGGATGTGAGGGGACTATGAAAAGCACGGCAGGAACAGCTTGTACAGAAGCTGTGGTAGGACTTGGGGACTTATGGGGAAAGCTACTGCAGGAGAAGAGGCAATGAGTGCTGATTTTGTTCTTGCAAGCAGAGAAGCAAATGCCTGGGAAGGAACAGAATCTGTGCTTTTTGGCTCTCAGCCATATGGAAATTGTGGTAAGAGGCTCTTAGGCTTAGGAAGTTCAGCCAATCTGGTTATAGATTTTTATTTTTATTTTTACTAGCAAAAGATTTGTTGTTCTTAAACTTCCAGAGGTGATTTCACTGGCATATATCTTTGGTGAATGCCTCTGAGGGATATTACCATAATGGAAAGGAAATATTTCATACTCAAAGTGAATTACTTTCTTGGTGGCACAGGCCACAATATGAGCAGAGGGGGAATGCTTCAAGCTGGAAGCTGTTGAAAGCACAAATAGGAATGGACAGTGCAAGGGAAGGAGGGAGCCATTGATTACTGGGCAATTGTAATCACTTAGGCATTTCTCTGAATTTACTGAACAATCCATGACAGCTTGCCCTGTGAACATACTAATGAATGAGCATAGATGCTCAAGTATACCATATCCTGCAGAGGCACAGCCAGCTATTTACAGTTGTAAACACAAGCAGAATAACAGAAGGGCAACCTATTGAAACCAGAATGTATGCAACATACCAGTGTGATAAACTGGCATCACAATGTCACCTAGACACACCAAAGCAAACAAGGAGGTTGCATACCATATAAAGATATCACATCATTATATATAAGCACTGATTAGTGACATGGGAAATGACAGTTTGCAACGTTTTCATTTGCCGTGTCACTAATTAGTGTTTATATTGAAGCTGTGGTGCTACTTTACCATATGCATGCAACCATAATGTTCTAATGTTGCTTTACTGCAAGGTTACGTTCAGTGCATTCTTGTGATCCAATTTAAGAGGTTGCCCTTCTGTTCAATCTGTGTTTATGTCCTGTATACACCTGAGTTTCTGTTTGTTTCAGTGCAATTCACCCTTCCTTCCCATTGCCTTGTTCACTGAGTCTTGACTGTGTTCTCATTTCTCATGTACGGATGGTGAGCTTTATTTCACGGAACTAGTAGTGCAGGCTGGACCAGCTGGACCCCTTTGTTTTGTTGGCAAAGGCTCCTTTGTGCTTGTAACTGTGTGCCTCGTTACTAACAATCACAATCATAAAAATATTTCCCCTATAAATGTATGTTGCCATTTTCCACTGGATTTTTGTACTGGAGTATAGGATGCTGTCTTATACTGAGTCAGGCCATTGATCCCTCTAGCTCAGTAATGTCTATGCTGATTGGATGCAGCTCTCCAGGGTTTCTGACCGGGTTCTCTCCCAGTCCTACCTGGAGATGCTGGAGATTGAACTTGGGACCTTCTGCATGCAAAGCAGATGCTCCACCACTGAGCTATGTCCCTCCCCCATACTGTGGGTTGGTGCCTTCTGTTTTAACCTTTAAATGCCTGCTGAAATCATTTCCAGATCCCCAAACTTATGCAGTCAATTAAGAGAATTTCCATAACAGCTGACGGTCACAAATTTTTATGTGGCTTTTATTTTACATAGGTATTCTTGTGCACCATTCTGATATATATTGCAGTCTGTTAATATTTTTTATAAATAAGTAAATACTGTAGGAGCGAGGGTTTGTTGGTAGCATGGAACTATAATTTGTTTTGGTTAATAGCTGGTGTATCATTGTGGATATATTCTGCAACATGTTCTTGACACAGTAACAGTGCATTAGTGATGGGCTGATATGGCTTTATTAGTTGTTTTGAGGTGCTTCCAAACATTTGTGGTATAAAATGTTACAGGGTTTCAGCAGGAAGCTGCAGGGCATGCACTGATGGGAAATGAATCAGTATAACACACACCCCCCCAAAAAAATGTTTGCATACCTTGCAACTGTCCCATTTTAAGTGGGGAATCCAAGCTTTACAGAAGCTGCCCCAGTACTGGCTTCTCAAAGTACACTAGTGGTGGCTGCAGTGGCCGAGGAGGAGGGTGAAGGTACAAGGGAGGGAGGGAGCTGAGAGGGGGCAGGGGCAAGGCCAAAATAAGATGGGGGGCAGCCTCCATCAAGGTCATGTCCCAATTTGCCTCATTCCGGTGTTGGGTGGTATGTGTCTTCAGGCACAAACAGTTTTGAATGCAGGATCACATATGATTGCTCCAAAAGCATCACGAGCAGAAATCATCATGAATGCACAATAACAACATCTGGAGGGGGGCAAGCGTTTCCTATTTTCTGTGAGGCCTCTCTTCGGGTGTGCATAAAATGCCATCTTCTATTGCTGTGGAGACCTCACCGTTGTGCTCTTGTTTACTTTCAGTTGGTCCGCACATAGGCCGATACTGTGGGCAAAACACACCAGGCCGTGTCCGCTCTTCAACCGGCATTCTTTCCATGGTTTTCTACACCGACAGCGCAATAGCAAAAGAAGGATTCTCTGCAAACTACACTGTCCTGCAGAACAGTGTGTCGGAAGGTCAGTGTTTATCCATCCTACAGAGCTGTGTGCTGAATACTGTCTGTCCTGTCTCCTCACCTGCTGGGTGCTGCATGAAATATTTAAAGAAGCCTTAGATAAATAAGAGTCCTTTGTGCATCTGTTTTTAAAGCAACCACCCAAGGGCAGGAGAAGACATTTCCGCTCAAATTTATTTGTCTAAAAAGTCACGACGTTGTGGAGACATTCTCCCTTCCCTGTAGAAATGTAGAGTAGATCTAAACAATAACATCCAGACCAAGAAGTCTAGAAGTATGTCCACAGCTGGAAAGCATGTGATTTTTAAATTCTGCTCCTTATTACGTTATCTGAGTATCAGGAAAATCCTGGTTCAATGGTTGGGAGATGCAGGGTGCTACTTGGATGACTACAATGTTGTGTGGATGGCGTTCATCCACTTTAAACTACCGCATGTATACAGCCACGATATAAAATACCAATTTACTGTACACAACGTTTCATCTAAGCGGATAGCAGTCTTTGTTTGGCACCTCATTTCTGCAAAGGCAAGAACAGATGTCTGAGGGTCAAAATCCATTGAAGGAAATGTTGATGTGACAGGGGGAGCAGCTCCAACATCTGACAATCTGTCGACTATCCAGGGATGGTGAATTCCCACCCAGAGCTAGAGTGATGTAGTGATTAGTGAGTTGGGCTAGGACTTGGGAAACCAGAGTTCAAATCCTTGACTCAGCCATGAAGCTCATTTGGGCTGGCCACTGTCTCTCAGGCTAAGCTATTTTGCAGAGTTATTGTAAAGATCAGCTGGAGAGAGGATAGAACCACTGATGCCACATGGAGCTCCTTGGAGGAAAAGTGGGATATAAATGCAATTATAAATAACAAATGTAGTAGTAAACTATGCAGGAACTCTTGACTCTTGCCCAGCAGATCCAAGCTTTTAATACCTCATCTACAGAGCATCTTGTATTGTCTTTGATCAAAACAATAGCCGACATCTGTACAAAATTCAACATTTCAAATGGAGATTCTGCAGCATAGCAAAGTCTGACTTGCCTCTTAATAATGTCTCTTAAAAGCCAGTTGTAATTTTTCTGTTTGACTTCACAGAATTGTTTCCCTCAGGGAAAATGCTGATCGACTAGATCTCATTTTTGGTCATGGGTGTGTTTTTAAACCTTCAAATAAAATTAAAATTGTAGGGGATACAAGGCTAATCATACCCCTGTCACATCACGGCCGCTTTCTGATTTTTTAAACATTTTATTCCACATCTCTTGTTAACATTTAATGCATTTTTTTGGTCTGAATTTATTGCTCATCATACAGACAGGCCTGTTTTATATCCCACGTAAAGGGAGTATGTGAAGACTAGAGCAACAGCTTTTAAAGCTGAAGTTTACTGTATAAGTAAAATATGGAGGCAGCATGGTAGACTTTTGACAAGGAGGTCTGGTTCAAATCCATGCTTAAGCCACAAGCTTACTGGGTGCCCTTGGGCCAATCACCATATCTAACACTAATATGCCTCATTTGGATGTTGTGAGGATTAAATGGGGAGCAGCATGTGTTCACCACCTTGAGTTTTTTGAAAGAAAGGTGGAGTAATTTAGTCCATTATCCTCTCTCTCAGAATACTCACCCCTTTTTTCTTGCAATGGAAATTGCACATGCTGGGCTACCATGGTTATATACCTTGGTTATTTCAAAACTTGCCAACATTTCAGAAATTTTGTAATATTAGAGTGATTTATGACATAAGTCTGACATAAAGAACATGAAGAGATTCCAGCAAAGGCCCCCCATGACTTTGTATTCATGTATTATTTCTGATCTTTATAGCCCTGTATTTCTACAAACACACAACCAAGGAGGCTAGACACATAGAGTCAAGATGAGTAGTTCTTGCATTGGTTTGTGCCTTCCACTGTGTTTGGGTGCTTTCAAAAACTTGACCACAATTGTCAGCAGTAGAAGAACTGCTATGGCCTTATTTGATAAAGTCACACGTCACAGTACTTGGGCATCCCCTTCAAAGCAGGAAAGGGTGACATACTGAGATGTTAATTTCAGTGTTACTTTGCCATTGTCTTCATTGGGCTATGGATTGCAGCCACTGCTTCTTGTCATAGCTATTTTGGATTTTGTGAACCTTATGTGCTACTGACAGCATTGTTATTTTCAGATTTCCAGTGTGCTGAACCTCTTGGTATGGAATCTGGTGAAATACATTCTGACCAAATCAGTGCCTCTTCCCAATATAGCACCAACTGGTCTTCTGAAAGGTCTAGATTAAATTACCCTGAAAATGGGTGGACGCCTGGAGAAGATTCCAACAGAGAATGGATACAGGTATGAAAGACAACCAACCCACATCTGTAAAAATTACAACTCTTGTGGGGTGTTTCAAAGAAAGCAGGAGAGGCAAAGTCATTTTAAAGGTAAATGCACCAGTGTATAGAGTGAAAAAAAATTCCTGCATAACACAGAGTCCTAGGCATGAATATTTCAACTCCCCCGTTATATGTTTATTACAAATAGTCTAGGTATGAGGTGGAGGGAGAGAAAGGAAAGGTCAAGAAGATGCATTCTTTCACTTCCTGCATGGTTTTTCCCCTCTTCATTTTTCTGGGCACAAATAACAAAGGTTTTGGTTTAGTCGGAAAAGTCAATATTAGTTTAACAAGCACTTAAAGTGAAATGGACTGCTGAGCAGCCTGTGGTAGCTTTCACAAGAACAGTACTCAATAGCTACTTGGCGCCATGAGGAGTTGAGTGAGAATTTCACCTTGGAAGGTCTGTGTCTTTCACAAAATTTAAAGTAAAAATGAGATAAGCCTATTAAATTTCTGTACATCAGAACATTAGACCCATAGGTAGACCACTAATACAGTGTGGAACCAGGGAGTGGTATTCAACTTTTACTGCAGAGTAGACCTATTGAAACTAATGAACATGACTAAGTTAGGACTATTAATTTCAGTGGCTCTACCCTGAGTAAAAAAGGGACGCAGGTGGTGCTGTGGGTTAAACCACAGACCCTAGGACTTGCCAATCAGAAGGTTGGCGGTTCGAATCCCCGCAACAGGGTGAGCTCCTGTTGCTCGGTCCCTGCTCCTGCCAATCTAGCAGTTCGAAAGCACTTCAAAGTGCAAGTAGATAAATAGGTACCGCTTTGGGGGGAAGGTAAATGGCGTTTCCGTGCACTGCTCTGGTTAGCCAGAAGCGGCTTAGTCATGCTGGCCACATGACCCGGAAGCTGTATGCTGGCTCCCTCAGCCAATAAAGCGAGATGAGCACTGCAACCCCAGAGTTGGCCACGACTGGACTTAATGGTCAGGGATCCCTTTACCTTTACCCTGAGTAAAACTAAGTTGGATACCACCCAGAGAGTATAAGGCAAAAATTGCAATTGCCTTTGTTAAGTGTAAAAAAGTTCTGAAATTAAGGAGTATGAAATCCTGAACACAGAATAGAAAATTTAAGGGCCAAGGTGCAATAAATAAAATTAAGGCTATTTAAGTCTGCCTGTTGTTCAGTGATATTCCCCATTCCATTTGGCAGCATGGTTCAGAAAACCAATTTATCTAATGGTTTACATGTACATTGTGGTAAGCAATTGTCAGTATTCACCCACTGAACCATATGTCATATGTACCTTTTGTAGAAAAATTAAAACATATTTCTACTCATATGCAGAGAATTCTGAGATGAAAGCCACATTTTGGCCCCAGTTCAGGACCATGTGTCAGGGTGTGAATTTTCTTAACTCTTTCCCCCATTCCTCTCCACCAAGGAGCAGGTTCTTTGTACCATTGTACAAAGCTGTATCTGAATATACTTATGACCCATCCTGGTTTTGAGAGTCGGTTTCTGATGCGGTGCCATACAGCTGTTGTTAAAAAATGAATGCAGAAATATTCATTCATATATTTTTGTCCCCCACCCCACCCCCACGCACACACAGAATGGGAATTGGTGTTCTTATTTCTGCAGAGAGGGATAGAGGAGATATTTAGAAGATTTGGTGCCTCCTCTTCCTCTTCACCACCTTACCTCACTCCTACACCTTTGAAATAATTCATTTTATGCTTGATCCATTTTGTTCAAGGGAGCAGTAAGCACTTCTCTACCTGAGTAATTTTCTAGTACTGTTGTGTAACCAGACCTACCATTTCGCTATCATTTAGGGCCACATTAAAATTATTTGTTAGAGAATGCAACCCAATGAATGCTGCTGGGTTGTTCAATTGTTATTTTTTGTTTTACAAAAGGGAGTTTGTTAAGAATTCAAAGACCCAGTTATCATAAATATCAGAACATTTCCCCCCCTCTACTATTTAATTAGAATCTCCACTTTCCTCTTTAATTGTGGTCTAAATGCAGTTGATGACAGCAGGAGCCAGGAGAGAAATGTTCACATTTGTTAGATTAATAATGCAGTATTGAAAGCTTCCAGTAGTTTAAATAACTGGGGCATTCTTCGGGCTTTTATTGTTTTCCATAGGAAATATCGAGCTGACATATAAGAATAATGCATCATTAACCATCAATAAGAGCGTTCGCATCAGTGTTTCCTCTGAGGTTTGCTGTCTGCAAGAAAGCTTAAAAACATGTTGAGTGGTAATCAGCCAGGGGAAGAAAGTCAGGGGAAATCTTTCATTCCTGATCCTTTGGTACACAATGGGACTCTCAGGTGTCCAGTTTATGAGGCCTCAGCACATCCTGAGCTGCTGAAAACCAGTTAATTGTAAATGATAAACTTAATCACACTTCACCGTAGCAAACAGAAATCAGTTGATTCTAACTCCCAAGGAATAAGTAGCAGGGAAATTAAGCAAACCTTGACTATAAATCAAACTACATTGGCATTAATTGCTGTCACTTATCTTCACAGAAGTGTAGCAAACATAAAAATTGCATTCCATATTTTTATTCCCACTTCTTTTTAAAAGAAAACCCGCTTCCATATTCCCCGCTCCACAATTTAGTAAAAGAGAGTCAGAAATCTAACTTGCAAGTTGTAATTTCTCCCTGTAGCTTGCTCTAAGCAAGCATTTAGATGAAGTCAAGAGGTTCACATGGCAGCAAAAAAAAGACAAAACAAAACAAAACGATGGCAGCAGGAAAGTGAAGATAATTTTGAAAGTTAATCTCAAGGAAGAGAAGACTGGAGGTAGCAAATATGCAAAAAGTTCATTACAAAATGAATGGAAATGTATTTCAAGTGTGGCCTCATTACGAGGCTGAGCAAGTCCAGTACATCCGGCAGCAGATTAAGGGAGCGTAATACTGAGTGGAGCTTACAAAAATCTGCAGTAAGTTCCTGAGGTCTCTTACCAAAACCGGTAATGCTGTATCTTGGGTAATGCAAAATATAGTACCTAGAGTGCAATTGTGAGTGATGCAAATATACACAAGAGCATCAAAGTCCTGTAAATATTAGATGCTGTTCTTAAGGTGTGCTTGTATTTCCTTAACTGCCTTGCGAGTCCTCAGCTGCTGCAACAACAACAACAACAACAACAATAATAGTGATCTATCTTCTGCCAGTACAGAATTGTCTCACACTGGCAAGGATATTATTCACCTGTGCATGCACTAACTGCCTTAGATGTCAGAAATGGGCACTAGAGATGTGTATCTAGGAATCCCATTCATATCTGATAATTATGCCCATGGTTGTCCAGGCAGCATTCCTCCAATGATAGCATAGTTGGTTGGATGGTTTCAGCTACGGTCAAAGACAGCCCAGATTTCCTGTGATACTGGTGGTAACGGCAGCTGCAGAATCGCTTCTTGTGGGTGCAGAAATGAAACGTAGACTTCTGGAAGCAACTAGGGAAGCGAAAAGTGGAAAGAGCAGAAAAATAGAGGCAGTTGGTTGTGTTCTAATCTCCTTAGCAAAAAAAAAAACCCAAAACCACATATGCTTATTACCAGCAGGTTGCATTGATCCTTAAAGCAGGGCGCTGAGGGAAGGGGCAGGATGTGGCGCATGGAGAGCATGTTTACTTGGCAGTAAGTGTACATTGACCTGAGTGCCCATATTAGCATGCCATGGGGGAATGAAAAAGAAGGCCCTGATCTCTTGGGATCTTCCTGTGGGTGGGTGGTGTACTGGTAGCATAACAGACTGAATCCAGCATATGTTTCCCATCTTAACAGTGCCAAGAAGGGGAACTAAAGATATGCAGAATAGCATGTGTGAAGGGCCTACCAAAAATAAATCTTGTTTCTGTTACATCCAAAAGCCATAAGTAACCATGATGGCCCATTTGGAGGGAGGACCCTAAGGCATTTCCTTTAGGCGCAAAATGCGAAAGCAGCGTTATTTACTTCCTTAATGCAATAAATGCTGTTCTATTCTACTCCCTTGACGAAAACCTGTTTGATTTTTTTTTAATCTTCTGCTTCTATTTCAATTCTTTTTTTATAGTGAAATAGCATTATTGATATTCCACCACCCCCTGCTCCACAACAATGTTTTAATTTAATCCAGAAAAAGGAACAGAAGTTGAAGTATATTTCCAAGCTCCCCTCATTAACATATCCTTTCATGGGAGGGGGGGTAGTGTAGTATTTCCATTTCGGTAACCTAAACAACAAACATGTTAATAGCTATCAATTACCAGCAAAGTTTTAGCTCTCAAAACTAGTAAGAACGCCAACCCAAGGGTTCCACATCTGTTTTTAGTGAAATCTGTTCCTGTCTGTGGTATTTAAAATCTGAGGAACTCCTGTTATTGTGCAATTGGGAATCCTAAGGGAGTAAAATCTTAATCAAATCCATAACATGCAAGGGTTTTATGATTGCACTTTCAGTACATTCCTTTTAAACGGATGGCAGATTTCTGCCCTGGCAGCAGTAATTGCATTTTTACAGAGTACATTCAACATCCATAGTTAGGACCAACAGTTACATTTAAGCAGCACACATGAAGTCATTGCGCTTAAATAACTTTTGTAGTATGGTTAAAAGCCCTTGAGTGAAACCTGTGTTTGTAAACACAATTAGCACCTTACATCTCTTGAGTTTTGGGTTGTCCTGTGTTGCCTTCTTTAGTAAATCCCAGCCAGGTGCCTTCTCTAACCCACAGTTGTTACTGCAAACAAGAGAGTCTGAAAAATATAAGCAGGGAGATTTATCAAATTGTGAGACCTTGGGTGGTATGTGGTATGTCCAGCTTAGCCATTAAATGTGCTTCGAACTGTAGCTCTGTGAGGGGCAAACTAGAGTTCCCAGGATTCTTTGGAGGGATGTGCTTTAAATATATAGTTTGTGTATGTAGTCTGAGTTAGATGCAGGGAGTGCTGAACGGAACCCACTCAAGAGTACAGAAGACTTAGTTCTGTTGTCAAATTCTTATGGGTGTATGAAATCAGCATTGTTTTTTGTTGTTGCTCCAAATAGAAATGTCCATTGCAATCTCTCTTCTGTGTGCAGTGTACACAAATCACCACATCTTTCAGATTCGTACCCTGGGAATTGCACTATAATTACACCTTTCAGATATATCCCCCCCACCCCAGGCATCTTACACAGAGATAGCAAACATGTTGGGTATCAAGATACAGATCATTTTCATTTTCATGTTATATTTTGTCAAATTTCACTTGAAAAAATTGTGACATCTGTTCAGAGCCACAGCTGGGAGCAACATCAGCATGAGGATATTATTATAATTTTTGAAGTGTTGTTAATTTCAACATCCACGTAGGTCCGGAGACTGACTTATCCTCAGATGCCGTAAACTAATCCAATCCAAATAAATAGGTCTTCCAGTACTTCTAAAGGATGTCCAAGGTTTAGCACTGGCAAGTCTGCAGAGAAATACCATTCCCCAACTCCGAGAAGCTTAGCCAGAAGACTATTTCACGTGCCTTTACTATCTACACTGAGTGCATGAGTGCCTGATTCAAGAAAAGGACTCTATTGGACAAACTAAATGTAGCTTGGGAGATCCATGATATTTGAGGGAAGCACACAGGTGTTTGTAAGGTGTCTGTATGTTCCCTGCCCCAAAGAGGCAAATAGCAAATTGCCAAAGGTGTGTTAGGCCAGGGAAGCAGAATGGTGAGAAGGGGCTGAACATCCTCACCGCAGTACCACTTCCCTGAACAGATACGTAGCTCAGTCAGTAGAACGTGAGTCTCTTAATCTCAGGGCTGTGGGTTCGAGCCCCAGATCTCTTACGTTGCAGGGGGTTACTCGATGATTCTTGTGGTCTCTTCCAACTCTACAATTCTGTGATCCTCACCCCAGTGCCACTTCCCTGAACAGGTATATAGTTCCATGCAACTGCTTTTTAATGGTATTGGGTTCCTTTGAGAGTAAGGGCAAGGCTTAAAGCTAATAAATACATAATTTGAGCTTTAAAAACAAACAACTGAGGTCACACACATCATGTATCGTTAAGTCCCCAGCTACAATTAGGGGCGTTAGAGGAGGCATCTGTGTTCTGGTGACTCACACCTACCATCAGTCAGAAGGTGGACTGCTGCTTTATGAACTGTGAATATTAAAACTTCTACAGACAGTAGCCTTCTTAGCTATGCTTCCGCCAAAGGTCAAATAGCTGATTTGGAGACAGAAACTTCACAGTGCTTCTTGGGAGGAACCTAATTTCCCTTTCTTTTGCCCCCCCCCCACCCCACTTTCAAGACTTGAAAGATATACCAAGACAAATAGGTTAGATAATATTAATTCCTCCAACAGTCTGCATTGATTAAAACATCAAAAATGCTGTGGATTTCTCCCCCTTGTTCAAGAAAAAAAAATTGATTGCGTTTAAAGCATTTATTAGTATAGAATACTTCCTCTGAACGAAAGATGCCTCCAAATGGAGTCTCCTTCCTTTTCCCTTTCAGATGATTAAGCAATCCATATTCCTTTAATATTTATAACTTTGTGACTGCCGTGTGGAGAGGAACTGTTATAACATGGATGCAAAAGAGAAGTATTCCAGCAGCAGGCTGAAAAATTATTGCAGTTCATCTTATGGCATCCCACATTAACATCTGTACAATATTCTGTCTTCATGCCAGGCATATACACATATTTTCATATGTGCTGGTACACAGTGTGTGTGTGTGTGTGTGTGTGTGTGTGTGTGTGTGTTTGAGAAAGTTTATTCCTCTTTCAGGCAGTTGCTCAGATTGGCTTTACTGGGGGCGGGGTCTAAATGCTTTGCGTGAGAGTCTGGGGGTGCATAGGAAACCTGCAGTGTCTGGCTTTTTTTCTTGCTTTCCCTCCCCCACTTCTTTTGAGCACTCACAGTACCCAAATCTATCGTACAGCAACTGTTTGTGATAAGATGAATCCTAGAAACAGCTCTGCTTTCGGCTCTTCCTTGCCTTTGAAAGGCTGCCTGAGAGCAGAAGTTCACAGTCCTCATTGTCAGGCTTACTCATCGTTAGGGAGTGCACTGACATGAAAGCCAGGTTACTGTCAATTCATTTCCTCCTCCCCTCTCTCCCCTTTTCACGAACACAAGTTATCTATTCAGCTCATGTCATTTCACATTTCATAATGCCACTCCAGAAAATTATAACAAAGCAGCCCTGGCTGTTCAGTTGAGAGGATAACATCACGAAGCTGGTTTTCCATATTTACTTTTTCAAGAGCAAAACAACAGATTAGGGTACTTATTTCCAGGAAGGGGCCTTATTCCAGCTCAGAATGTATTGTCCATCTAGATCATTATTGTCAGCTCTGACTGGCAGTGCTACTCTTTGGGTTATCAGTCAGAGCTCTTTTCCTTGTTATCCAGTTCTTTTTAACTGAAGATGCTAAGGATCTAACCTGATAACTTCTGCATGCAAACCATGTTCTCTCTCCAATGTGCAGCACTGAGAGTCTAGAACCGGGGTAGGGAGGACACATTCATTCATGGACAACCTTCCAGGGTCCATACACTGGTGGGTGGGGGGCAAATACAGAGGGCCACATTTGCCCTTGGCCCAATGGTTCCCTAGCCCTGGTATAGAACATGCAACCCAGTCCTCCAAAATACATTTACTCAGAAGCGAGTATCACTGAATCTTTGGTGTTTTCAGAAATTATTTTCAATAGTAAAGGTAAAGGGAACCCTGATCATTAGGTCCAGTCATGGCCAACTCTGGGGTTGCGGCGCTCATCTCGCTTTATTGGCCAAGGGAGCCGGTGTACAGCTTCCGGGTCATGTGGCCAGCAGGACTAAGCCGCTTCTGGTGAACCGGAGCACCACACGGAAACAAACATTTACCTTCCTGCCGGAGCAGTACCTATTTATCTACTTGTACTTTGACAGGCTTTCGAACTGCTAGGTTGGCAGGAGCAGGGACCGAGCAATGGGAGCTCACCCCGTCGCGGTCATTCAAACCACTGACCTTTTGATCGGCAAGTCCTAGCCCTGGTGGTTTAACCCACAGCGCCACCCGTGTTTATTTTCAATAAACAAGCATTAAACAAGCAGATTTAGACATACTCCTGCGTCACCACAAAAGTTGTTATCATAAAGCCTCATTCATATTGGGGTTTTCAGTCAATCATTTTATTTGTATGCCTCCTTTTCAAAATTAAAACCACCCTCAAGGCGGCTTGCAACATGTAAAAAATTGCATAACTACAAATGTAACAAAAGTAGTCCTAAACAATCAACAAAATATCAAAAAGCACACAAACAAATTGAAGAGTTTCCACATAAATCATAACATCCAAAATAAACATGCAAAAGGCTAACATCAACAGCTGCTCCCCGACAAAAATCCCTGAACAATGCTCAACCCAAGATTCTGTTCAGCAGCCTCAGCTTTTGTAGTTGGAGTCTGTCAGGGCCCTGCCCGCCCAGGCCAGGTGGGAAAAGGCCTGCTAGGCAAGGAGCAAACCTTCCAGGACTCATAGGCAAGATGGTCCAGCAGGGCTCTTGTGTATTGAACAATAGTAGAAATTCAACTGGTGTAACTTTTTCCAACTTGGAGATAAAATGATAACTGTTCTGCAGATCTTAAAGGTGGAGACTGCAGCCCTAGTTTCTACGTGTCAGAAGATCCGGGTGCTGGCAGCCTTGACAAGTTCAAGTGGTGAGCAATTAGTTTTTCAAGCACTGCTGGGGCCCAAAAGATAAAAGGGGGAAGAAACATTTGCAGTCTGAGAAGCTGTTCAAACTTGAGGAGGAACAGAAAAGTGATAGTGGGTCATTTGTAGGAGCAGAAGAGGGTGTGAAGACACTGCAGGGTTCCAAGAAAAAGCTGGTAGCACAGCATCTGCTACTCTGCAGATTTAATTACACAGCATCTTGCCATCGCTTTTAGGTTCAGTTACGTATCTTTGCCTGGACTAGTTTCCACATCTGTGCTCTGATATAAGCTGGAGCAATTAAGAGGCCATGACGGTCTTATTCAACTCATTGTCCCTTCAAGTCTCTTCTTGCTGCCTGGTCATTCACTGCCTGCACCCACGTGTTTTCCAGCCTTCCTTTATGCTTCCACTGAACTTTGCCCTCGTTACAACACTCTCTCATAGTGGTGGGGGATTGCAGGTCAAAGGATCTTTGCTTCACTGAGTTAACTATCTGTCTTTCCAGAATCCGTGCATTCCATCTCCTGGGCTCACGCAACCCTGATTTTGTTTTTGTTGTCACCATCACTTCCTGCCATCACAGGAGAGCTTGTGCAAACCTGAAACTATTGTGTATTCCCTTGTTTTAAAATGCAGTCCTAAAAGGCCTCGCTCTAGACTTTGCATTTGTCAATGAACAAATGTTTCATTCAGCAACAGCTTCTTCCTTTTTTCTTTTCTTTTTTTTTAGAGTCCACATAGATTAAACAAACTGAAGCCCCTTTTTTTTTTCTATGACCAGGCTACGTTTCAGACTGGATGTTTAAACTTAACAACTGAGAAGCAGCTGGTATCTATGCAGCCTGTTGTTTCTATCCTGTGTGGCCTCCTGTGCTGAATCCACCAGATGACATTTATTCTTTATGTCAAAGAGCTACTCTCAAGATGTGGAAGGGTTGCTTTGTTCAGTGGTAGAGCATCAGACTTGCATGCAGAAGAGCCCGCGCTGGTCAGTGTAGACCCTACAAAGCTAGATGTTCCAAGGGTCTAATTTGGAATAAGGCAACTTCCAGTGGATTATACCCAGCATTGGTAATACTCAGAAGAGACCCATTGCAATGACTGGACATGATTGACTTAGATCCATTAATTCCAATGGGTATACTGTGAGTAAAAGTTAGTTGGCCACAACCCTGTGTTCTTAGGATACACTCGGTTGCATTGTACATTGTAAAGTATGAGCTGGAGTTAAACTGCAGAACTATGAGAAGCTGTCACTGAGATTGTATCTGTTCTGCCAGGGTCACAGGCAACATCTGGCCAATCGGAGAGAAGTCACTAAAATGCTTTACCTTACCTTGGTGGTGCCAAAAATATTAGAATATTTTGGAATATATTAGAGTAGGTCTTTAGACAAACGGATGTAAGGGACAGGGACGCGGGTGGCGCTGTGGGTAAAACCTCAGTGCCTAGGACTTGCCGATCGTCAGGTCGGCGGTTCGAATCCCTGCGGCGGGGTGCGCTCCCACTGCTCAGTCCCAGCGCCTGCCAACCTAGCAGTTCAAAAGCACCCCCGGGTGCAAGTAGATAAATAGGGACCACTTACTAGCGGGAAGGTAAACGGCGTTTCTGTGTGCTGCGCTGGCTCGCCAGATGCAGTTGTCATGCTGGCCACGTGACCCGGAAGTGTCTGTGGACAGCGCTGGCCCCCGGCCTCTTAAGCGAGATGGGCACGCAACCCCAGAGTCGGACACGACTGGCCTGTATGGGCAGGGGTACCTTTACCTTTACCTTTATGTAAGGGACGGGCCTTGCCACAATGATCCTATTCCCTCTTCATGTGTATTCCCTTGCATGGATTTTGTCCTCTAAAAAGGGTTTATATAATCCAAGACTGAAGGGGACCTGTTGCTTGGCTGTGTGTAGCTGCATCCAAGGTTATAAGGTGAATAATATGGAGCTGAAATTATTGTGACACCATTTGAGAAGGCAGTGATTCCTGCCAGCTTTCAATACTCATTTTTTTGTACCAACAAAGCTAGACTTGCCTGGAATAAGAGTGACCGCTGGAAGAGATGCAAAAACCGTTTCCAAGGGAAGGACTCAACGCAGAGACCACAGGACACTTGTAGCTTGCTTCTGAGAATTTTTGAAGCTCTATAAGTGTGTCTTGTTTTGAAAGTGCAATTCAATAAGAAACTTCGCTGGTTTGAATGCTGTTCCACTAAATACTTGTCTGTGTTCCAAACTGCAGGATTAAGCTACGGTTTAAAATTAAATCTAAATCACAAAAAGTATTCCAAAATGTTAATTAAAAGTATTAAGTTTCTGAATAATTTATAGCTTAGCAAGGGTTTCTAAGGGATGAGGGGTATGGGAGAGCCCATTCACATCTATTTCTTTTGTTGACCCATTGATTGTGAAATGTCTTAGGTGTGCATTTGCAGGCTAATGTGATGCTAAAGCAAAGCTTTTGGCTTCAGAGAAGTAATATTTTACAATAAGCCGTGCTCCTTGTAGACAAAAAGCAATCTTTTTCGAAGGTGCCAGGAGTTAATCAGCCTCTGTCCCTGCCACAGAGAAGTTTCCAATTACATAAGAAGTTGATTGCTTTGGTTTGAAGCACACAGTCTTTTTTTCTCTCTCTCGTAGGAATGCCTTGTGCCTTCATGTCCAGATTTTTTGGTGTTGCCAAGCAAGAGGTGAATTGGGAAAAGGGATATGTTCTCTGACTCCTCTGAAAATAATATACCTTGAAATCTATTTTGAAAAGTTGTGCAGATGGAGCATAGCTTACTGGCGTGCGTCTGAAAGCACATTTCTCCTTTGTTTTTATGGCCAGTAAAAACACACTGTAAAGCACACTTAGCTGGTTTCAAGGGGACGTATTGTATTCTGCACAACTTCCCAACCAATCACTTTTTCAAAGGCTGCCTACCACACAGAACTAATGTATACTAGTGTCACTGTCCTCTCCCTGGATGGGAATAGCATTCCTCCCTGCACCTTACCCTGCACGCTGCTTTCACATTTAATTTTCATAGTTTCCATGCCGGAGCTGTTTGGTATGCTGAATTTTGGAAATGTCTCAAGCCTGAAACGCTAGTGTATGAACCTGCTGTACTGAGTCGCTTTTGTCTCCCCTTACCAGAGTACCGCTTGCCAATTTTTACAGCTACAGCAGATTTTTTTCACTATTCAAAAACAGAACCAGATGGAATGCCAGTTCAAAGAACATGTCAGAATTAAATATTTCTCTTTTAATTAGTTGCTTCTGATTTATGCGGAAAAAAATTAACATAAGAGTAGGAGAATGTGCCATGAATCCAGATGTGACGCAGCCCACACACGCATTATCTTTTCTCTGTCAAAAAGATAGATCTTTCTTTTCCCCCCCACCTTATTTTTTTGGTTAGGGGGGTGACAAAGCTTGCAAGCATAGCCGTGACAAGTGTCAGAGGCCCTTTCTGCCTTTCCTCAGCAGTGCCAACAATTTTTAAAAAAGATAAAACAAAACATTTCATTTGAAAATAGCGCATCTTACTCCTTTTTTGCTGTTATCAGTCGTTTCTGCAGCATGTTCTGGTGCAGAGGTTGCTTCATAATTTCTTTGGGCTTCCCAACAGCTCTGTGAGGTAGGCCACTATGATTTCCATTTTTTCAGAAAAGGGTCCCAAGACTGAGAAGGAACAGCTCTACCAAAGAAACACTGCTTCCGACACACTTTCCCTTCCACAGAGGTTTCACCCCCCATGACAAAATCATGTTGTGGAAGCTCTGATAAGCAAGCAATTTCCATGCAGGCAAGGAAAAATGATATACACAGCAGCTGGCAGATTGGCACACGGCTAACAGCAAGAAAAGCATGCATGCCACATTTCATGCCTTACACAGCACGCATGCATCTTTTCTAACTTGATCTTAATCTTCCTGTAAGGCAGGGTAGGGAGTCTATTTTCTTACTCTTTCAGCTTTCCCTTGTGGGAAGTCAATTTTGCAGGCACAAGCGGGTGGGGCTAGGGGCAAAAGCAAGCAGAGCAATGGATGACATTTGTATAGTAGGCTGCATTCCAGCCACATAAATATGTACACACATTGACAATCAGGACCACCAGTAGGCTGCTGCAAATGGTACTGGTATACTTGGCCCAGAGCCAGCAAGGGCCCCAGACTCTTAGCTTACATTTTTTAAAAAAAAATACCCCCTCATTTCCACCTGCTCTGAAAGGGAAGCTGAGAAGCAAAACGTGGAAGCCCACCCACACCGCCTTCCCTCACATTGGCTCTTTTAGTGCTATGTCAGCAGTTTCTCCTAGAAACTGCCCCAGGGTGTGGTCTGAAGACATATGTGGCTACCAGCTTGCTGAGGATAAGCAGGTCTGGCTCTTGCCACTGACTAAGCACATGCATGCTATCTTGGGTTCCATGACAGAAGAAAGGCGGAATATAAATGTAAGAAATCAATATCCCTGGGGGCTCTTGTTTGCTTTCAGATATTGCTTTCTACTTTTTGCCTGAGAGGCTCTTTTATCCCTGGATACAATGGTACCTCAGGTTAAGAACTTAATTCGTTCCGGAGGTCCATTCTTAACCTGAAACTGTTCTTAACCTGAGGTACCACTTTAGCTAATGGGGCCTCCCACTGCCGCCACACAATTTCTGTTCTCATCCTGAAGCAAAGTTCTTAACCCGAGGTACTATTTCTGGGTTAGCGGAGTCTGTAACCTGAAGCGTCTGTAACCCGAGGTACCACTGTATTTTATTTCCTTTGCTTCGGGTAAATGACATTTCCCGCTTTGTTCTCTGCCATTTCCTATCTCCCAGGGATAACTCCTGTTGTCAGGTACCTGTCACTACAAAGCCACTGTCTCTTTGTTACCACTTTCTGTTCTGAGGGATGTCTTGTTAACATTTAGTTGGTGAGAGCCAGTACACCATACTGGCACACCCACACCCACACCCGGGAGATGCTCAGTCACATGGGGAGATGTGGCATGAGCAAAGCCCGGGCAGGGTCCAGCCACTGCCATAACCAGAGCTGGCTGGAGATCACAAGTCCCACTCCCCGAGGTCTGTGAGAGTAGGTGGTTTTTCCCCTGCACTCTGCTGCTGTCCATGTGTGCCCTGGTTGCCTCGCTGGGGGGGGGGGCTCATGGTGAGCAGGGCAGGGCCAGAAAAAAAGCACTGGTAGACGTTGTTCTTCAGCATTAAATTCCCTCTTCAGGGCCTTGAGAGAGTCATTATATCTTTGGATAGTGGCACTCCAGGGTGCAAAACAGGTGCATGGTGGCATGTGAGCACCCTTGAATAGAACTCATCGCTACATGGTGATACCTTGATACCTTGGTGATACCTTGTTGAGAAATACTAGCTAGCTGACCACAAGCAGGAGAAGAATTGTAATGGTCATCAGGGTAATAATGTAACATAGTGGTTGATTAGACACAGACCAGTGCTTGCTATCTAAGGAAATTACACAATTCTCTAAAAACATTGACTTTTCAGCAAATAGGGGGTCAAATGACAGATTCAGCAGCTTTCCAAGTCGCATGACATGCTCACAAACAAAAAGCTTCCTGTTAATCAAACTCCAGCCCTTCATCTTCTGTTTTCTCAGGCAACAGAACAGACAGACCTACGAGGAGGGTGTTAAAAAAGGCTGGTAACAACAACCGCTCCCTTGCCACAGCACTCTCAGCGGACTATGTTTTATTGTGCATGACAGATTTTCATTTCTGAAATGAGTCCTTTGCAGTTATGGGCTTAGTTATGTTTGTATGCTTATAGGAAGCAGCAAGATTCATTTCATGGCCTGTGCGCCGCACACAACTCTTTAACCAGCTGTTGTCATTCTGTTTGCTACTTGATTTACTACACAGTAGCTAAACATGCTACTTTGTTCTCCTGCTGAAATTATTGCAAATAAAATGTGAACACCAGACCTGCACAACTTAGTGACCCACCAAGCAGAGCACACCCCACTGGACATGCAGTGTAGCCTGCCAGGTGATGGGTGATTCCTTGCCCCAACTTCCCAGTCCCTGCCAGGTAGAGTGGGGGGGGAGAGAGGGAGCTTACTGAGCCCCTTACATGGCCGGTGGACTTTTTTTGGCCTGGTGAGAGTTTATGCAGACCTTTCCAATGTCATTCTACTTGCAGTATTTAAGACAAAAGCTTAGCTGCAAAGATATATTTTTACCAGATGCCAGGCATCACTGTGGAAAATGGAGGGACAATAGTTCTTTTGAATAAAGAGCCATCACCATTCAGTTTGCTTTCACTAGGCCCCAATTGGAAGACTGATGGAAAAAGCAGGAGCAATTCCTTTGTCTTTCATTTCCATCTTTTACCCAGGAGCAGGGAATATGTGCTGCAGATGTTTGTTTTATTTCCAGTCCTGCACACTGTTGGTAGTTTTAGTACTTCTAGTACTAACTTGTGCTTGTAGTTCTCACTGTTATTGGTCCATTTATTTATTGTAAGCTCTAGCGGTACTTATTAGTGAAGGTCGTTTTAAAGGTAACATAGTCAAGGTTTCTTGAAACGTCGTGTTAAGGATCTGTGGGTTGGTCCTCGCTTAAATTTAAAATCCGGTGCTATGGAAAAGAGAGAAAACATTCAAGAAAATAGTCTCTTAAACTTGGAAATGAAGAGTTGAGACATTTGAACTTTGCTGGCATTTATAGTTACTAGTCCAATTGATAGCCACAGAGGAATGATAAATATTTTCTAAAACAGTATGGAAAAAGTATGTATAAAAATATTACTATAAAATATAAATCAGAGGCACAGCAAGGATGAAAATGCTTAAATAATGCTTTTTTGGTGGAGGGGCCAGGGTATTTGATGTTCAGCTTCAGATGTACAGTCTTTCATCACCACATTCTTCCATTGTTCATCTTAATGCAAAACAGAAGTTCTCCCAACCAAAGTGTAGCATGGGCTGTAGAAGAACGTCGGGGGGGGGGGGAGTTAAAAGGGCTCAAAGGGCAGAAAAGGAGGGAACAGCTGTCAAGTAATCATATTACTGTCACAACTGTAGATGGGTTCCCAGTGCCTGACAACGGCAGGGAGAAACCTGATCCACCACATTTCCTTTCTGACGAAAGGTGAGCACATGCTGATGATCACGGGTGAAGTCTAGGCAGAATCGTTACCCTAAAGAAATAGGTCAGCATCTAATAGAATGAAGGCATAGCCCTAAAAGGGGATAGTTCCAGAAATTATTTCAGTAAGAAACTGTGTCTGATGACCAGAGTTATACTCTTGATATATCCACCCACCAGTTTGGTTGGGTAGTCACACAAAACCTACACACTCCAAACAAACAACAGTTATCCCCAATCAGTAATAACACTCTTCTTTGTCTACAGGTAAATCAAAGATTTGTAACGATAGAAAGGGGGAAAATGCATTGCTTGAGTCCCTAAAATGTTTACTCAGGAGTAAGACCTGCTGAGTTCATTGGGACTTTCTGCAGCAAATGTTATCATTCATTTATTTACAGAGTGCCGTCTATGTACATAGTGCTTTACAAGGAATGTCCAAGGGGATTACAATCTAAAGTAGACATAGAGACACAACAGAGGAAGGCGGGAAACGGGGGGAGGGGTAGGCAGAGGAACAATAGGTGGTTATATCAATCCCATGTATTTTGGTTTAATTCAGCCTTTTCCAGCATAGATAACTCCACGGCCAGTATGGCCAGTGATCAGGGATGGTGGAATTTTAGTCCACCATCTAGAGTTGAGGAAGGCTTGCTTTAGGCCCCTCCAAACTGGTGTGTTATTGCGGGCATGTTCTGCCGCATGTTCTTGACACACCAATAGTACATTTGTGGTTGGATTTATTACACTTTAGTTTGCTCTGCGATGCTTCCCTAGTGCTACCACATCACGGCTGTCAGGATGATAACAAAAGTAGGACAAAAAAGAACATTCGTGGTATAAAAAGTTGCAAGATATTCACTGATTGGAAGTGTAGCACTGTGACCACCCCAGAACTTTTGCAAGTGCAAACAGTATTTTATTTATTTTTATCTTTTTATTCATTAGATTTAGGGGAAATAAATGCCAGTCGATGGAGAACCACCTCTTCCAAGGTGTTTTATTTTGTCATTTTTTATGGTGGTGTTCTAAATCATCTGCTTCAGTAGTGAAGATTCTTAATTATTGTTACATTGTAATAGTATGTCAGACAATTGGATCCTGTACAATCAGCCATTTCCCCTCCCGTTTCTCAAAGCCTACATTTTAGCATAGGTTTTAATCTGTAGAACTCTCATAATGGACCATCGCTTGACTTCACTCAAAATGAAGGACTTACTGATTATTTAAAGAGAGAGAGAAGGGGGAGAGAAAGACATAAAAAAAAGGAGAGAAGGAAAAAGCAGCCACATGAAAATCCCATTTAGAGGCATTTCAAATCAACTTTGAACAGTATGAGCTTGGGACCCTAATCATTTGAAAACTGAAGAGCTGTTTGAATTTTCTGAGAAAAGGATTTCATTTAAGTAACTCAGCGCTGCATTCCCTTGGTCTCCTAGATTTTTGAGTGTCCTTCATCTTGGAATTGAATGTCATAACTGGCCGTGACTCAAAAATGCAGCGCTCTTCACAATCAGCAGCGTACAATTTGGAGAGCATTTCAACTTAAGTTGCGATTGCTCTGCACCATAATGCCGACATTCTCCCCATTAACCCTCAGATTGTTCTTTGGACAAAACAACACGTGACGCTCAGTGACATGATTCTCCCTTCCCCCCTCCCTTATTATTCTTTGAGGCTTTAAGAGGGAGTGGAATAGCAGTATAGGCCAAGGGAGAGGCGATGAACTGTTTCTTACCTTTAATTTCTCCCCTGCCCAGCTGTCCTACCTTTGCTTTGGGGTGTATGGCATATTTGCATACATATTTGCATAAGTTTGTGGGAGTCTGTGTCTTTTCCCTATGGGTGAAAAAGCAATTGGTGGAGGAAAGCTTTTCACTTTAAATAACCCAAACAATGGTTGGATATCTCTTCCACCACCCTATTTTAAGAGTAAGAGCTTTCACTCCGTAACTTCACAAAATCAACCTATATATCACAGTTTCCCCCACCCTCCAAATATACTGTTTTCTGTGTCTCAGGACTTCCACCTTCTAAGTGGATTATATTAGCTGTGCCTATCTAAATATCAGCCCTTCTGTCTTCAACAGGACTTCCTTCACATTTTCCCTAAGCAAATGCAGGGTATGTTGATTTAACCCACCCATTCCACCCCACCCTTGCTTTTGGATGTATGACATACTTCCAGGAAAAAGGATGCTTGTGGGACACTAGAGACATACAATCTGTATCCTGCATGTTTCAAAAATAATTTTAAAGTCTCTGATGTGCAGGAGGCATTTAGCAGAAGCAGAGTCAAAGCACCTCGATGAATGTCTGGCCAGCATTTGGACAGAAACCTGTTAAAAAGAGCTTCATCGGGAACAAGTAGCAAGTCCTCAAATGCCATTTTAAGGGGAAGGAAAATACTTGATTTTGTGTGGAAACGGTTCTTTAGAAATTCCATTACTTAAGTGTATACCCCTTGTGACAGGTCAAGCAAATGTTATCATGTACTTTGGTATATAGAGATAAGAACCGTACTTGGTGATGCAGTAGTAGTGTGGCTTTTTTCTCTCTCAAGCGACTGCCTTTGGGCCAAAAAACAGTGTGCAAATAAACCAAAGCATAATGTAGCAACTTACTGGATCCCTGTTCTAGTGAGGCTGGTGCACAAATATTAGTTCTGTATGATGAAGACAATATATGCAGAAGCTGGGATGTGAAGAGACCCTTACATGTGTACAAAATGTTTTCAAGCAAACATGGACTTTCTGATTTCGGAAGGTCCTTTGATGTTCACGGCAGTTGGGGGAAAGAAGAGGGGCTGTAAAGCACAGAAAGAAAGCGGCAACCATGCTTTCCAATTCTTCCTTGAAGGTCCTGTTTGCATGCATGTGAAGCCACCAGGAACTCAGAGCAAAGATGGAGTGTTGCTTGCATCTGCACAGTGCTGAAATAAGTCATAGTGTTGCATTCACTTACACATACAAAAGTCTTGCTTATATGAAAGCAAAGCAGGGGAGTGCTCTTACTGTTTTCAACATGCAGAAGGACCCCATGTTAGTTTACACACTAAAGGAACATAAGCAGATTTGACCATTTCCCCCACATGCAGAGAGCAGCTTCTTCTACCTGCAGCCTAGTGTTCTGCCATACCACATGTGGAAAGAAATTGTTGGATCAGGTGTAAAACATAAGAATCTATTATTATTATTATTATTATTATTATTATTATTATTATTATTATCATCATCATCATCATTAGGATTCTGCAGTGTACAATGTGTGGGTCTGTATGCACACACACATACATGATATGGTAAATAGAGTCCTTATATCATTGTGGTATAATATTTTTTATTAATTTCCACACACAAAACAAAATCATTATATTAAAAAAAAAAACATTTAAAAAAGTTTATGACAACTGTAATCCCCAGAATTCCCTCTACTCCATCCCTTGGTTCCTTATATTATCTTCATTTATGCATGTCAATAAAATCTTTATCTACAATTGCCTCCAAATCTAAACATTGCCCATAACATTACAAGTATTTTTTTAAAATCCTGCTAATGTATTAGCTTGCATACATTGCTTTTGTAAATATGCAATAAAAATTTCCCATTCTTTTTTATATTGGTTGTCATCTTGATGTCTAAGTTTCCCAGTTAATTTAGCCATTTCCGCATACTCCATTAACTTAGTTTGCCAAGCTTCCTTGGTGGGGGCTTCTTCTTTCCAGGGTTGGGCTAGCAATGTCCGAGCAGCCGTTGTTGCATACATGAACAAATTCTTGTATTCTTTAGGTAGATCCATTCCTTGTAATACCTAATAAGAAAGCTTCTGGTTTTTTTAACAAAGGTTATTTTAAACTTTTTTTTCAATTCGTTATATATCATTTCCCCAAATAATTTAATAACCTTACATTGCCACCACATATGATAAAACATACCTTCTACTTCTTTACATTTCCAACACTTATTTTCCCGTTTTATACATTTTTGCCAATTTAACTGGTGTTAAATGCCACCTATACAGTGGTGCCTCGCAAGACGAAATTAATTCGTTCCACGAGTCTTTTCGTCTTGGCGGTTTTTCGTCTTGCAAAGCACAGTCAGTCGCAACTGCACCTCTTCAAGCGGTTTTAAGAAAAAAGGAAACAAACTCGCAAGATGTTTTCGTCTTGCGAAGCAAGTCCATAGGGAAAATCGTCTTGCAAAGCAACTCAAAAAACGAAAAACCCTTTCGTCTTGCGCGTTTTTCGTCTTATGAGGCATTCGTCTTGCGAGGTACCACTGTACATCATTTTCATATAAAGTCCTTATATCATAAACACTTATGAGCAACAAAATCCTGCATGAATAAATCAATTTTCTGGGCTAAATAATATTTATTCATTGTCTTGCTCTGGTACTCACTTATGTCTACACGTTTTCTAATAAAATGCGTGGGTCCACATTATCCTGAACTTCATTCCACCAATAATTTTTAAAAGCTCCTGATTACTGAGTTGCCTTCCTTCTCTGGTCCTAACTGGATTTTACCATTTGAACTGCCTCGTGTTGATTTTCCATTGATCTGTTTCTTTGTCCCTCCATTATTCTCCTTTCTGCAGGTGGACTTGGGCCTTCTCCGCTTTGTTTCTGCCATCGGGACCCAGGGAGCCATCTCAAAAGAAACGAGGAAAGAATACTTTTTGAAAACATACCGAGTAGATACCAGCTCCAATGGAGAAGACTGGATTTCAGTCAAAGATGGAAATAATAAACCTTTGGTAAGGTTTTCAATTTTCACAACACCCTGAACCACTTGTGAATTTCTAGAGTGCTTTATTAGTTGCAGTTACAATGGTACCTCTGGTTACGAACGCTTCAGGTTACGGGTTCCGCTAACCGAGAAGTAGCTGCTCCTGGTTGCGAACTTTGCCCCAGGATGCGAACGGAAATCGCTCACCAGAGGCGCACACGCAGCGGGAGGCCCCATTAGCGAAAGTGCGCCTCAGGATAAGAACGGTTTCAGCTTAAGAATGGACCTCCAGAACAAATTAAGTTCGTAAGCAGAGGTACCACTGTATTTATGTTGCTGTTGCTGCCTATACAACATATTCAATGCTTGGAGTCAGACAGTGCTACCCATATTGCTCTTTTTAATAAGTAATAAAAAAACAGACAGAAACTCTCAAGCTACGAAAAAGCTGGAATGACAGCATAGTGAAACATCCAAGGTTTCTTCTTGCATTCTAATTTCAGAATTCCCCTTCCTCACAATAGTTTGTCCTTTTTTTAATCCCTGATATATCACACATGGATAGACAATATGCACATCTTAATCCAGTTAGTAAAAAAGTTCTGTTGCTGTAACATAAAAAAACCAGGAAAACCCATTGGATATGATTTGGCCAAAGTAAAGCACTTTAAGACCCAATTGAATAAATGCATGCCTATCTCACTGAAGTTGATAGAAGTTGCTGTGTTTTGTCTGGATTGCTGTACCCAATGTTTTTAGACTTTCCCAGTTTTGTTGTTGTTCAGAAATGTCAGTTGTGTTAGACTCTAGCCACTAACACCCATGCCACAGCAATATTACTTGTCCTTCCCAATAACTACTTGGGCCCACTGTCTAGCTTTCATCACTCATCACTTCAAGTAATGCTGTTTAACATTTAAGGAATGGCTGGCCAACCTTTTTAGGGCACTTTTGGATTTTTGAGAGCGACTGCTGTGGGCACCCCTCCCCCTCTAGTTGCTTCTCTGCCTCCTTCCCTTGAATCAGTTCCCTCCCCACCAAGAGACAGAACAAACGTGTGAACACTTCGCTGTTCAAAGAAACCTGAGTGAAAATGGGATACAGTAGAATTAATTAGAGTCTTGAGAATCACATGGAAGCTGGAAGAGGAAGTAGGAAAAGAGATTCACTCTTCCTATTTCCTCCTTCAGCTCTATATGCTTTTCAAGGGGGTTGCTGATCTCAACAAAGTCTTACTAACCAATTTTACTGCCTTGACCAAAGGTAGGGTTGTACCCGTGACTCCAAAACTATTTTCTTTTCTTTTAAAATTTAGATTTATTTTTAGAAAGAGAGAGAAAAGAGTGAACAGATACAACATGAGATAGAGCTCGTTTTAATAGCTGTGTAGAACAGAAAAATATATTTCGTTAGGTCTGGCTTCTCACCCATGTATGACAAGGTGTACCTGCAAAAACCTTCCTGCTTGCATACAACTATTACAAATATAGGTCCCTCAGCTTCCTTTGCATTTGGTTGTCTTAACAAAATAATGCCAAAAATGGGTGTATTCAGGATTAATGGTGCACCTTTGAGATGGAAATGCTAAAAACCGCTAAGCTATGGGTTCCCTGTCATTCTGGCATCTTGCCTATATGTCACCAGTTCATGGCCATAACTTTCTTTTGGGGGGGATCAAGGTACTTGAGTTTAAGGGAATCTGTTCCCAATCAAATCTCAAAACTTTTAAATATTATGAAAGTTATGACACCTTATTTTATAAAAACACAGTATATACCTTGAAGGGGGAAAAACTCCAGCATTGCACCATTGTGCCAAATGAATATTCTTTACTAGATATGATGTAGGTACCATGACTTATTCAGCAAGGCTCATGGATCAAAGCCCCAAATATTCCCCACTGTTGCTATTTGTGCTTATAACATTCCTGAAGGTCTTGTGCCTCTTCTATTCTTCCTTATCAGGCATAACAGATAAGAGCCTAATTGTTTTTTTTCCTATTTGTCGTCTCATACTGAAAGAGAGCCAAACTCTACCACAGGCCTTGGCCTAGCTTTCCTGTGCAATTAATATTAATAAGTTAAACAGATGGTTGGTAGTAAATATAGTCAATGTTTGCAAGACATTCCTGCTGATCTTCTTCCATGGCCATTTCCTCCCCATTAAAAAAAGGAAGAGCATTTCGTAGCAAGACTATAATGAAAGAAACAGATGAGACATAAAAGATGCTACATGGGCAATATTCAGTGTGCTATGGTCTTAATTGTCCAAAAACAGAAAGTTTCAATGGGATTTGTTCCATGATAAAGATAGAGAGCAAGAAAAGTACGCAGGTTGATGACCTGGAGTTTTTTGAAGAGATAGTCAACTTCCTTTGTTATAGTCTGCTCTGAGCAAAGGAAAAAACAGGAAAGTTGGGGGAAGGTGTAAGAAATTACTGTCCATAAAAGGAGAACTGCCTAAGATCTGTAGAGTGGAGTTTTGCATTGTTTAATGAAATGAGGAAATTAGTCACCTTCCTTGAGCTAAGTCTGTGGAGAATTTGTCTTTCCTATGGTATGGCTTTCCCAAATGGCTGCAACAGATGCGTTATATATTTATATGGTGGTATTGTTTGTCTAGCTGGATGCGAGTGTCATGGGAGAATAGAATGAACATGTAGTGGTGGCAAACAAATCTAGAGCATTTCATTAAAGTTTTTTTAAAAAAGAAATCTTTCAGACTACTTAAACAATTATGCAAAATGGAATTATCCAGAAGAGAAAATGGTTCCTTTATAACTTGTATAACTTGAAAGCTGCACTATTGGAAGGAAGTATGTGGTGTTGAACTCAGTGACTCCCCTCTAATAAGCATACTTAAACTCATTGGGTTTAAACAGCCCATATTCAATTATGGCTTTGATTTTTATCTAGGTAAACAGTGAGTCAGAGAAAGTCCTCCTTTACTCCTCTATTCCCTTTCAGACTCTGTGAATGCTGCACTTATTGTTATCAATCACTTTATTTATGGGCAAAGAAGACAAAGTTTTGAACATGTTTAAGAGAAATCGCATTTCCTTCTCTCCTTCTGTAGGTGTTCATAGGGAACACCAATCCCACTGATGTTGCTTACAGACCATTTCCCAAGCCAATCCTGACTCGTTTCGTTCGCATCAAACCTGCAAGCTGGGAAACCGGGATATCACTAAGATTTGAAGTGTATGGCTGTAAAATTACAGGTAAGGGTTAAGTTTTTGTTTTTTTAAAAAGCAGAATTTAGCATTAACTATTTCTGTTTTACAAACATTTGCAAACAAGGATATAAGTATAACCAGGTTGCAATCACAGAGGTAATCCGCATCAAAGACAGTGGGATTTACTTCTGATGAAACATGCTAAATATTGTACTGTAAGGGAACAGGCGACCCTTCCTTAACTGCAATACAAATATTTGCAAACATGCTGAAGAAAAATTACTCTAAGAATTAGCATTGTTTATTAGGTGCTCCTAATAAACGCAGGTGGCGCTATGGGTTAAACCACAGAGGCTAGGACTTGCCGATCAGAAGGTCAGCGGTTTGAATCCCCGCGATGGGATGAGCTCCTGTTGCTCAGTCCCAGCTCCTGCCAACCTTGCAGTTCGAAAGCACGTCAAGGTGCAAGTAGATAAATAGGTACCGCTCCAGCGGGAAGGTAAACGGTGTTTCCGTGTGCTGCTCTGGTTTGCCAGAAGCGGCCTAGTCATGCTGGCCACATGACCCGGAAACTGTACGCCAGCTCCCTCGGCCAATAAAGCGAGATGAGCACCACTACCCCAGAGTCGGCCACTACTGGACCTAAAGGTCAGGGGTCCCTTTACCTATTAGGTGCTCCAGTAACCAACAAACAACATGTAATTTTTAAAAAGTAAAAGTAGTCATAAATGTTTACTAGGTAGCTTATAATGGTTCAGTGATGTTATTTAAACCATGGCTAAGCATGAACACACAAGCGTACAGATACTCACAGGTAAAATCTCACCTGCTTCCCTTGGACTTGTTGGTAAGCCAAGAACAAACCTTGGTTATAGGTTGTGGTTTCTCTGGAGCAAGACAGATCATTCAGGCATATCACTAAGCCAAACCATGGTTAGCTGTGAGTAGAGTAGCAGCAGCAGCAGGACGAGGGAGAGGAGCAAAAGTAGCTGCAACTTTTGCAGTGAGGACCTGCACTCTCATTCACACTTTGGCTTAGTGTCAAATATGAGCCAAGCCTATGTATTTTAGCTAAGAGAAAGTGCCATCTGTTACTGGTACCATGCTATTTTTATTTTAATTATCCTTATGATTTTAATAGATCTCTTATATTTATATATAGTTTTAATTGTATTTAATTGAAACAAAAAAAATTCCTTCCAGTAGCACCTTAAAGACCAACTAAGTTAGTTCTTGGTATGAGCTTTCGTGTGAACTAACTTAGTTGGTCTCTAAGGTGCTACTGGAAGGAATTTTTTTTTGTTTTGACTATGGCAGACCAACACGGCTACCTATCTGTAACTGTATTTAATTGGTTTTTAAGGATTCCCCCCCCCCCCCATGTTTTAGCTGTCCCTATTTTATCTGTAAGCTTCCATCAGTCCCTGTCAGGGAAAAAGGCGGGGCAAAATAAATACATAATAATAAGCAATCTCTTTTTAATTAAATACATGTAGATTCCCATGTTTCAACACCATCCTGCATTTAAAGACAAGCACATTTTTCTGACTTGATTTTTATGATACCAAATGAAACATCATTTATGAGGAAAAACAGAAGGAGAGAGAGATATGGCTAGAGGTGGCAAAAATCGATTTAAAACAATCATAATGATATTCTTTATCATTCCTACTATAATGAACTGTACAACAGCTATATTAATGGATACATTGAAGAATACTGAAAATGTTTCTTTGGTCAAATATAAAAGTTCACGATTAGAAGTTACTTTTTCCATTCAGAAATTAGATATATCTCTGGAAAAGAAAAGGCTCTTAATGGGTTTTTGTGGTTTCCTGCAGGGAAGAATTTCTTCGTGGTATTTTTTCTTCATTTTTCTCTGCATATTTTTTTAAGGAAGTAAAACTTTGATTGGTCAGAGAATTAAATTACATGCATTTGAGGTATTATAAAATGGATAGAATATTCAAAGGACTATCCAGAACGGACCCTGCACTGAAACAGTACATATAGGGTATCTTGTGAAGTACACAGATTTACATATATCCTTCAGATGTGGTGAGTGGAGTAGTAATTTAATAAAATGTAGTGAAGAGTCTGATGCATCAAAATCCCAGTTTGTCCATAATACAAGGGCAATAATACTGGTTCATTTACCACTTATAAGTCCTGTATGTATATGTATACATTTTATTATTGTTATTGTTATTGTTATTGTTATTATTAAGATTATCCTTGCTCTGGCATGCTGGGTATGGTGTCTGGACTCATCACTGACTCTCAGATTACTGCATCAAATGAATTTGAGCGAAACTGGATCCCAGAAAATGTGCGTCTTATAACAAGCCGTGTTGGGTGGGCACTACCACCACCCACCTCTCACACATACTCAAAGGAGTGGCTTCAAATAGACCTCGGTGAAGAGAAGATAGTGCGAGGCATAATTGTCCAGGGAGGCAAACACAGAGAAAACAAGGTCTTCATGAGAAAGTTCAAGATTGGATACAGCAACAATGGATCGGACTGGAAATGGATTATGGATGCCAGCAAGAGGAAGGCCAAGGTGAGGTTATAATCAACATGTGGCAAGGAAGAGTAATGTGTAGCTCGGTGGTTGAGCACACTCTTTGAATGCTGAAGGTCCCCAGTTCAAACCCTAGCTTCTCCCATTAAAAATTATCAGGTAGCAGGTAATGGTGCAAACCCAATGGTCCAGTCCTAATTCCACTTTTCTGGAATAAGCCCATTGAATTCAACAGAACTAGCTCCTGAGGAGGGATTCAGAGTAAATTGGGATAGTTCACTTGGTAAAGAATGAGACTCTCGGGTTCATGGGTTCAAGCCCCACATTCTGCAAAAGATTTCTGAATTGCAGTGAGTTGGACTAGATTATTATTGTGGTTTCTACCAACTCTACAGTTCTAGGATTCTATGAAATTAAAATCAGTTCACATTTAAAGGCAGACCTACCTAATTCACACTTCATAAAAACTGAAACACAGCAGTTTCTCAAAAAAATGCAGTTTTCCAGATTTTGAAAAACAAATGGTTTTCCAAACAAAGACATAGGGATATTTGACAATAAATAGCTGGTTCCGGTGAAAAGGACTTGCTGCTAGATTTGTCGAGCTTAAATGAACATGAATGTCAGCCACTTGTACACTGGCTTGCATGCACAGATTCATCCCATATTTGTAAAGTCAGAGATTCTATTAAGCTGTCCACTTTTACAGCCAACCACCCTACCTGGATGACTGACCTGTGGTCACCGAATGAGCTACATGGCTAAGGGTGGATTTGAACCCTGATCTCCCAGGCCCCAGTCCAATACCCTAACCACTACACCACAATGGGTGTTATAACCAGGTGCAGCTATTTTCTTCCCCATTTCTCTTGCAAGTGAGTGCAAAAGTGAGTCTGTTTTCAAATGGCCTTGATACTGCAAGTGTGAAGAGTAAATGAATCCCAACAATGAGATCTAACCACTTATTTTTGTTTGTAAAAAACACACGTTGTTTTGACATATTCTTACAAACCCTTGGGGAAGAAAATAGAGCACCATATGCTTTTGATGTGACATACCTTATGCTGCACAACCTTCTGGTTCTAAACTCAAGGCAGTTGCCATAACTGTCAAAACCGGCAGCCTTTGACAAAAATGAATGCTGGCAAACACATTAAGTCCACTTAGAGTTTTCATTTCTAACATTAAATAAGCTTCAGAGATTAGCACTTCCTTAAAAAAAAATCCCATATTGTACAACATGCATAATCCTACTAAAATATTCAACACATTTAATAATGTTTCTTTCATGATGGAAAAATGTATTATAAAGGAATTTGATAAATTCCTAGGATTTAGGAGGCTGGTGGATTTTAAAACAGGACCAAGGTGTTTTGAAAATGTTAATCAAGCTTGACTGTATGCAATAGTAACCACTGATTAAAAGTAATAAATTAAAAGCAGCTCTGTTTCTTGAAATGAAACACAGTTTAATCACTGCCCTGTTGGAAGAAGGAAGCACTGTATGCTAGAGTGGGGGACCAACACATTTTGCAGCAACAAGAAACTAAGCTGCACAGATTATTCAATAATTTTTTTTATCCCACTTTCGTATAGAAGACATTCAGATGAAGCAAGATAACAACAATGCAGTATAAAACGGCAAAAGAAACAAGCATATTGTAACATAAAATAATCAAGAATTTTTATGCCTGCATAAAAATATAAACAGACCAAATTCTATATACAGCATTCAATCAGCCACAAAGCTCCTGCTGCAAAAAGTGGCTCTTAAACAGACCTCCAGAAGACCAGTAAGGATCAAGCCAGACCCCTAGGGGGGCACCAGTCTCCAATCTAGAGGAAGGGGAAAGCATCTCTCAAAGCAGAGGCAGGCCAAACACCTGACAGTGGCCGGCGCAGAACAGAGCCTGCTGATGTTGATTATTATACTTCAGCAGGGAGTATTAGCATGGGGAGGGAGGGAGGAGGAGGAGATGAGCCCTGGGATCTCATGTAGCATCACAGAAAACTCTCTGGCATTCTGTAGCATCTATATAGATCTATATATATAAAATCTATCTGAACAGCTACATGGAAGCAAGAGCATGTCCAGACCTCAGTTTTCCATGATTCTAGTGCATAGCACACAATGAGGGCTAAGAATGAAACCATTAGTTCTAGTAAAAGTCAAGGCACCATGCACAGCATACACGCAACCCATATTCTGTTTCTATGTGTCTCACAGTCCCTTCCACTTGCTTGTCATTAGCTTACCCTTTCTTCTTCCAATTCCTTGCCACTATTGGTACAAAAGTCTCAACCATCCCATTTCTGATAATCTGGAACTACCTTAAAAACCTTCTTTTGGGGGGCATCTCAGGAACCCACATTTTATTGGGGAAGAGCCGTAGCTCAGTGGTAGAACACCTCTTGCACTCAGAATGTCCGCTACCACTCAAAATAGACCAACCTAGTGCCCTCCAGATGTTTTGGACTACAGTTCCTTTCATCCCTGACCATTGGCCATGCTGATTGGGGGGTGGAAGTGGTTGTCCAGAATATCTGGAGAGCACTAGGTTGAGGAAGGCTGAAGTAGACAATCCTGGGCTACATTGGACTAATGGTTCTGAATATCACTGTACACTTTCCTTTTTCCTGTTGAAAATGCATTTCTGTTTCCCTGAAGCAAATCAATAAACCTGGAAGTAGATGAAATAATAGTATCTTTCCTCTCTTCACCCCATTCTGAAAAGACTTGTGCATGTGAATGAACAGTCATAATTAAATCACAGATAGGTCTAGACTACACATATGACACAAGACAATGATTCAGTATAATTAGGATTCAAGGGACCATTAAATGTCTATTGAATTCTATGCCTGTGTGTCAGTACATTGTTCTGAAACCTTTTATAGAAAGTTTCCATTATTATATATTGCTATTTAAACGACAATTAAGTCTGGATCCCATAGCTAAAACTGCATGTGCCTGCACTGTAAATAACATAGACCCTCTCTCATTTAGCAGGGTGCTTTTATGATGCTTGAAACAAAATGCGACCGTAAAATAAATCCTAATAACTATGAATTAATTAGATATAAATTGCCACACCCTCCCAATCCTCTTTAATGAGATGTATTTACTGACTGCTCTGAGTACACTAATCATATATAATAACAGTGAACTCTATGTACTTTTCAGATATATATAATAGCAAAGTCAGCTCTTTGAATGCTACTCCTTAATAGCACCATCCACACACACAAAAAGAGATTTACCAGAGTTCTCAGGGGAATTGCAAGGTTTGCAGAAGCACAGGGGAAAAATGGGGTATGGAAAAATAACAGTGGGATAATGAACCCCAAGCTGTCCCAATACGGTGTGAGTATAGTCAGTGGTGGTCACAGAATGCCATCTTTTGGGAAGGCAAAACACAGAAAACTGAAGATGAGGGGGAATGAAAGGAATTTTCCTGGAAGAAGGCATAACTAATTGGCTGGAATCCAGAACAAAAGGACTACACACATTTTGTTGCAGGTCCCACTTGTTGATTCCTTTTCCTGTATATTCCTATTATCCGGAATGTGAAGAAAGAACAGGGTTTGGGAGATCTCTATTCCCCCCCCCCCACCTCACACATACACTGCTTTCCGGGTTCCTCTGTTTTATCAGCTTCTGGGTCATCTAGGAGGAATGTCCTGCTCTATTTTGAGTGCTGTTTTCTCCCTAAAAGAATTTAGTATCTTGACAACTTGTTATCAAAATATGGTGGGGGAAGAAGGAAGACTAAAGGCTGGGAATTCCCTAAAATGCCTCTATAATCTTCACCCTGGATTCCAAAGGAGAGTGTAATTGTAATTGTGCTATTTTCTCTGTGTCTCTGTACATCTTTTCCTTCTAAGGAACCCGGGTATAAGTGGTTTTTACAGGACCAGAATTTAGAATTTGGCATAATGCTTTCAGGACAATAATTTTAAGAAGATCCCAACATGAGGTTTATGGGTCAGATATAAGTTACATTTTCCAACTTGTATGTATTTTGTAATGTATGGAAAGCGGCATGCTCATTTCTGCTGAGGGTACACAGTACAAGCAGTCACCAAGTTTGTGTACTTACATTGGAAGATTAACTTGCACTGTCCATTCATGCTGGTTCCTATTTGGAGATTCATCTTCATGTAGGAAAAAGTAGGATGCTAAATGGTGCCATAAGCCAGCCACATGGATACCGTTGAGTCTCAGGATTATAACATACATAAGTAAATCAGCACATGGGCCAGATTTATTGAGTGAAGACACTGCACTCCAACCACTGCCAGAAACATGTAGCACTGGACTGTGTAGTCCACACAGCATCAGGCCAATCCATAGATAAGCCTTCCCATGGAAAACACCTCCAGACAGAAGCATTTCTGGTAAGGTGGCTTCCACGTAGCTGCCAAAATGTATGCAGTAGAGAGAAGTGATCAAGGTAGAAATACAGCAGGGTTAAAAACAGGCTAGACGATTGAAACAGGAAAATATAGTTGACTTCCTAATTTTCACCGGCTCATATAAAAGACTCATTTCATTTTCCACCTCTCTCCAAATTACATCGCACACAAAAGCAACATTGTACAAAGTCAAATGTTAATATTTTCTCGTTATATTATCCACTACAGTGTTCTGTTGTGGGAGACCTCACATCTGATGAAGGAAAGGCCACGAGCTCTTCTTCTCTATAACAAAAACAATGATTAGCAATCTGTAACATTGACCATTGGAATTCTTTCTGTCTTCACAGTAACAAGAGTATGTGCATCCACAAGTTTGTTGGTTTGAAATAGCCACTTTTGAAGAGTTATTGCGCAAATTAAGTGTGGCTTTAGACAACTTGTGTTCTGTTGAGATCTGTGTTATAGATATAACAGAACTGACTGGTGTCCAAATAAACTTGTTATCCAGTTTCTCATACATCCTCAAAATGTCCACCACATCTAAGTTAGCAAGCATGTCAGCCATTAGCCTTTCCTAGGATTAGTTTTAAAGAAATCTGTCTCATGGGCTCTGCTTCTAAAGTTTAATTTGTACACTTACAATATAACTATAATTTGTGAGCCTCTGGGCAAGTGGAGAAAAGCACAGTTGAAATTTCTCTCTTGAAGAGGTGTCTTATCATAGCTAAACAGTGCCAGAACTTAAACCGCAGTGAATCCCTTCCTCCGAAGTCATCCATGTAAATTTCAGATGTGAGTCTCATTTAAAAGATGTCTCATTAAAAAAAAAAAATCTGCTTCTGTGCTAATCCTGACAGATTGATTTCTGGAAACACTTTCACTTCTACCCCTTCCCATTTTTGAATGCAGAGTCAGCCACTTGATAAAATGTTTAGGATTTGGGCTACCTGTTGACTTTCTCAAATGCTAAAAGCATGAAAAATCTCAGCTGGCTAAAAATGAAATATCTCCTGTGATTATTAAACAGCATTCCTATGTGGTTTTGTATGTAGGTTTTTGAAGGCAACACAAACTATGATACCCCTGAACTCCGTACCTTTGAGCCTATAACAACCAGATTCATCCGTGTCTACCCTGAAAGAGCCACCCACAGTGGATTGGGGCTGAGGATGGAACTATTGGGCTGCGAAATTGAAGGTAATTGCACAGCCTAAGATTAATGTTGCATTAATTATTATTCTTTTCCTACATACAGTCCTACTTATGCTACAGCAGAGTGAGAAATGTTTGGTCGCTTTCTTTTCCATTAGCTGTTATTGTTAATAGGACTGTGCTTTGCAACGGTAGTTAGTTTCCTATCCTACCTTAGCATCCTTATAATCTTTGTTAGAGAAGATGTAACGCTGAAGATCGCAACAGCAAAACAAGGGGGACAAATATTGATTTCGTCCTTTTTGCTCAAATCCACTAGGGCTTATTTCTCAGCAAACTTCTCAGGAAATGGCAGTTCTAATGTGAAGCAGCCATTGTGCAAATTGAAGCAGGGCCAGCCTTTATTCCAGATTAACTAGTCCAGAACTCATTTGTCTCTGGCTGTACCCATCATCTGCGTTTACCCTGACTACCACCAGCATGTGACACCCCCCCCAACAGAATCCCCCAATGGAATTAATTAATAGATCATTTTGCACATGGTGCACAGTCCACAAAAGGCCAAAACTCATGCAGATCCTCCATATCTCCCTCTAGTTCAAGGCATTTGGTCTTATTTGAAAACGGTATCAATCTTTTCTCATTATACATATAGGTTATAGAAATGTGTTTGTCATGACAACTCACTTGGGAAACAAAGGGGAGAAGAACTTCAGAAAAGCAATTCAATGTGACATGAAGACCTGCTTTTCAAAGGGGAAAATGCTTTTTTAAAAAAAATCCTTTTGCGTGACCCTCACTGGCTCTTTGTATGCTGACCAATATGCATGAATAATCGACAAGAAGACCGTCTAAGAGCAAGCAGCTTGTGTACACATTATCTATGAGGGGCCTAATTCTGAAGCTCCCCGTGTAGATAGGGGCCTTCCGTTGGTCACATGGCGTTTCTTCTCCACCCACCAATTCAGAGTTTCATGTAAATAGTGGGGATACATAAAATGCCATCTACTGAAGAATAGGAAACCTCTTTCACACAGAGAACTCTGCAGGTACAACACATCCCACCTTCCACCCCCAAGTGAGTTCAGTTTCAGGTGGGGTCAGTTGTTTCCAAATCTGCATCTTGAAAGCATGTGATTTGACTTGACAATATTATTCTTGGCCTTCAGCTTAGACAGTACAGTACAGACCGTGTTAAGGGTAGGATATGGGGAAATGATAAATAAAGAGATGTTTCCTGTATGAAATGAGTGGTCTTTGTTCATCACGGAATCATGCTTGCGGGCTGAAATGCTAACAAGTCTCAGAGTATGTTTTAATCAAGTCATGTTGGCTTATTTATTTCAGTACCTACCTCTGTCCCAACCACTCCTGACAGCAACCTTGTGGATGAGTGTGATGATGACCAAGCAAACTGCCACAGCGGAACAGGTGATGACTTCCAGTTGACAGGTGCAGAAATCATCCACATTCCATTGCAACGCCATTTTTGTTCAGTCCAATCCCAGTTGCAATGTTTGCTTTGCCTCTATCACTCACAATAAGAAAGCATGACACATGCATGACTTTTTTTGTTGGGCGAGCATTGCCACAGCTTACATATATTCATTTTTATGTGCATGGAAATTTAAGGAACCGGGATCAGCCACTTGTCTTTTAACCAATGAAACCATTAATTAATTGATCCAATTCAGATCTGTTTTCCAAGATTTAAATCTTTGTTCCTTTTTGAGATAATGAAGTATGTATCTAATAAACATATGGTTCATTAAATAAAATCTAACATTCATTTCTGGGTTGTATGTGGCCTTAAGTACAGTGGTGCCCCGCAAAACGAATGCCTCGCTAAACGAAAAACCCGCAAGACGAAAGGGTTTTCCGATTTTTAGCAGCTTCGCAAGACCAATTTCCCTATGGGCTTGCTTCGCAAGACGAAAGCCCATAGGGAAATCTCCGGAGACAGCGGGGAAGCGCAGCGCGCCTTCTCCTCTGTTCCCGGACCTGTCCTAAGGCTTGCGGCGGGAGGTCCGGGAACAGAGGACAAGGCGCGAAGGGCTTCTCCTCTGTTCCCGGGGCTTGCGGTGGGAGGAGGGTTTTTCCTCCCCACCGCCAACATTCAGAACAGCATTCTGAATGTTGGCGGTGGGGAGGAAAGCCCTCCTCCCACCGCAAGCCTTCAGGACAGGTCCGGGAACAGAGGGGAAGGTGCGCAGTGCTTCTCCTCTGTTCCCAGACCTGTCTTGAAGCCTTGCGGTGGGAGGAAGGTTTTCCTCCCCCCCACCAACATTCAGTAGGCTGTTCTGAAGGCTGGCGGTGGGAAGAAAAGCCCTTCTCCCCCGCCAGCCTTCAGAAGAGTTCCCGCCTAGGCTGCGGATAGCAGCCTGCTGCCCCGCGCGAGGGGCGCTCTTAAGCAGTGTGCCCCTCGCGCGGGGCAGACATTCGCCGCTTGGGGAGCCCTGCAGGGGAAGTCCTTTGCTCCCCCCCCCCCCCCGCCTGCCTTCAAAAGCCGTCCGGGAGCATTTTAAAATCGCCCCGGGACAGCGGAGGAATTCTCTGCTGTCCGGGGCGATTTAAAAGCCCCCGGGAAGGCAGGCGGGGGGGACAAAGACTTTTGCCCCCCGCCAGCCTTCAGAAGAGGTCCAGGACCTCTTCTGAAGGCTGGCGGGGGGCAAAAGTCTTTGCTCCCCCCCCCCCGCCTGCCTTCAAAAGCCGTCCAGGACAGTCTCCGCTGTCCCGGGAAGGCAGGCGGGGCAGAAGCAAAGACTTTCGCCCCCCGCCGGCCTTCAGAAGAGGTCGGGGACAGACTGTCCCCGGACCTGGTCTGAAGGCAGTTTCCATAGGAACGCATTGATTGATTTTCAATGCATTCCTATGGGAAACCGTGCTTCGCAAGACGAAAAACTCGCAAGACGAAAAGACTTGCGGAACGAATTAATTTCGTCTTGCGAGGCACCACTGTACATCAATGTATAAAGGTGGCATACAATTAACCAATTACAGCTTGCAAGCCTAATGAAAATCTAGGGTCTTTTAAATTTATTTGTTTATTTAAAGTATGATTTCCCCCAGGTGATATTTTAACACAGATGTAGACTAATCAGTTATCATTTAACTGTCCTTTTCCAAAGAGTAGTTGGATGGGTAAGTATAATCTTAGAGCTAAGGTGCATCTTGTCTAAGATAGTGTTTCATTACAACCTGGGGAGATTTCTGTCAGTTTCCATTTAGCAATGAGGTCATTTCGGACTGGGGGCAAGGAAAGTCGTCTTCTATATCATTAGCATACACAATTTTGCCTGAACTGAAACTCAGTGGTGGTCTATCCTTCTTACTTCTTCAAAATCACACCTAAGTCTGTATAGTACTGTTAAGCACTAGAAAGGAAAAAGAAGCTGTAGAGAGCAAAAGTCTCCCATGGGCTCACTTTTATGAAGACCAGAGTGTATCTATTTCTTTTATACACCATAATTAGCTTGGCTTATGTAGCTGTTTGGAACTCTCTTCTCCCATAAGGCTATATGTCTGATCTGCTAGATAGGGCCTATGTTAGCCAGAGCTAGATACCTACACATAAGTGGCCTCATTTCCCTCCTCCTACAAGTTACTGCATGATCGCTCCCTTATGAGCTGGAGGGCTAAACATTTATTGTTTCCTACATAGCAGTGCAGCCTGCATAGCTACATTTCCAAGACAGTTAAAATCTGGCAGTGCATACTCCGAGGACTTTAGATAACCTTAGCCAGGTAGCAAACAGTTGTTTGGGGACTTGGGATGGGTTTTAGTTTCCCCTTTAGTCAGCAATTAAATGGTGGGGAGAGGGGGGGGGGCCCTACTAAAGCTAATGAAAAAAATGCCTACGAAAGCAAATACACTCATTATTTAAGTGTTTGCCTCATTCCGAATCTCACATTCCCCCTCCCTGAAAATAATTACTAAAAACAGTGTAGTCTTTTTATATACTATACACACACCCCACACAGTTGTAGTGCATGCTTTTCACATTACAGTTTCTCAGGCTGCCTTTGCTGCTTCTTATGTAAGTCAAGTGTAACAAAATACCCTTCAAAAAAGCTGCAAAAGTGCTTAGAAGTTCAGCAAGCCCTCAGCATTGAAAAGCATCCCGCTGCCTCTTGCCTGGCCTTTCTGACTACAGAAGCCTGCACACAGCTTCAGTGCTACTAGATGGAAATTATGGCATAGTCTTTGAATAATATTCTGTAGGAGGCTTTTAAGATAAAGGACCATATATACCCCACCCCATGGGTACCACGCCAAGTCCCAAAGCCACATCTCTCATCCATTCAACCCAAATCTAGATTTGCTATTAAGACAAACCAATGGGGGCAAGAAGAAAAATGTATGAACAAGCTGGTTTCCAAACTTCCCATTGATCTTGCCTTTCTGTTATTCCACTTCATTGAGTTGCTTTCCATCTGGTTTCAAGACATTAAGAGACAGGAAAAAACACTGGGCTGGTTCAACATCCCTCTCCCCCCCCCCCAAACCAACCCTATTCCGTATCTGGTATTTTCCTCTTGCAGAGGAATGCAATAATTACTCTCCACCTGACCCCTCTGCCTCTCAGGGCCAAAGCAGACATGTGTGTGTTTACTCACTAGTTTGACTATAAAGTGGAATGAAGAGGTCTACTTTTATCCCTAAATGGAGTAGGCCACAGACAGGAGTGCCCCTCACCTTAAAGGTAAAGGTAAAGGGACCCCTGACCATTGGGTCAGTCGTGGCCGACTCTGGGGTTGCAGCGCTCATCTCGCTTTATTGGCCGAGGGAGCCAGCGTACAGCTTCCAGGTCATGTGGCCAGCATGACTAAGCCGCTTCTGGCGAACCAGAGCAGCGCATGGAAACGCCGTTTACCTTACCACTGGAGCGGTACCTATTTATCTACTTGCACTTTGACGTGCTTTCGAACTGCTAGGTTGGCAGGAGGAGGGACCGAGCAACAGGAGCTCACCCCATCACGGGGATTCAAACCACCAACCTTCTGATCAGCAAGTCCTAGGCTCTGTGGTTTAACCCACAGAGCCACCCGCATCCCTGCCCCTCACCTTACCTCTCTACATTCTGCTGCTTTTATCTGCTCCCTCCCACCCAGTGACGCAGCTGGGGGGAGAGCCTTCAAGCAGCAGAACCTGGGTCAGTGTCTGGGGGCAGCATGGTTAGGCACCTGTCATGGGCCTGGAGCTTAGATGGGGCCATCAGTGATCCTGCCAACCCCACTGCCGTCAGTGCTTTGACCCCTGCTGCCATACAGGCCGTTGCACAGCTCTGCTGCTGCGTGCTTCCACTGCCAGGCACTTTTGTGTTCTGTACCTATCAGACCTAATGGTGTATATGGAAGGAAGAGAGATCAAAACTCATAGCTCATAGCTCAATACTTTGTGACTAATGGTCCATCACATTTTAAAACCAGGATAATAAAGTCAATATTATTTTACGTTACTATTAAATTGATATTTTTATTATTATTATGTTACTATTATTAGAAATCTACAAGGAAAAGTAAACAAATTATTGCATTAATAAATCTAGTAAACTGATTGATTGATGGTACCCTAATCATTACATTAATAAATAAATCTGTGTGTAGTGCAATACAAGTGGGTGAATTTATGTGATAGAATACAGGCACAAGCTTTAAAACAGTATTGCTCTAGGGCAGTTGAGTATCTTTGTACATTTTGCTGTCTGCAAAGGGTTTGGGACCAACAAAGAGTGCTCCTCTTGCTTTTTTATTTCTTTAATATGGAGGGTTTACGAATTATGCTCTTAGGGTTCTATTAATTGCACACAACCCAGAAAGCCTAATTGCCCAAGTGCATCAAAATAAAGTTGCCTAAGTTGTATAATTGCAACTGCACTTTAAGCTAATTGCTACTTTTACCAGGCCGATAAAATTTTTCAGTTAATAAAGGCAAACATTTGTAATGCATGCATATTTTGTCCTATATATATCTTGCATGTCTGACTTGTACCTTCACCACTCACTCTGTATTGCTCTTTCATTGGCGTGAAAGTATTATAGCTTCATTAAACCTCATCACAATCATTATAGCACTTTACATGTTTCCCTGCAGCGATAGGAGGAAGGCTTGGTTGATCGTAATCAGTGGCTTATTACTTGATACATTTGGTCCTGAGTTTTCTCCCCCTTTTTTCCAAAGCCTTTATCTATATGCTTAGAAGAACAAAAATACATTTATTACATGATAAAGTAATCATGGACTTCAAGAATTTCACTAGGATGGTTAATTATACGAACAAATTCTGGTGATAGGATACTGGTAAATTATCTAATTGTCCCTTGAACACTTATTTTTGGAAGAATTGAGTTAGAATACACAGCAGCAACCATGGACCACTCTCTAATTGACCCATGTGGAATCATGTAAATATCTATTGCATGTGAAATGTCCACCTTGCAAGACCATCACTCACAACTGCACCTGTCATTTGCCTTCTGTTGTGATCTGTTGCTAAGGGAAGAGTGGGACATATTATGTTCCTAAGACTTTTCATGCCCCACAAACACACCCATGAAGCCGTTCGAAGGCATTGGCTCCTTGAGCTCATCCATGCAGGAAGTTACTGTGATTCTGAATTTGCTTGGGACTTGTTTTTTGTGTGGCATCCTTCTCAACCAAAAGGAAAAACTGTCTGTGGACAAAATCGGCTCCCTCGGCCAGTAAAGCGAGATGAGCGCCGCAACCCCAGAGTGGTCCACGACTGGACTTAACTGTCAGGGGTCCTTTACATTTACCTTCAAAGTTCCAAGTAACATAAATGAGTTCATGTCCATTGGTCTTGCGATGTGGCCTTATATAAATCACCCTCAGTTGCTTCCTCTGTAAAGAGGATCAATTGGTTAAATGTGTACGTTTGTGTCCAAGATCATAAGTCTGAAGAAGTTTTTCAGGTATTATCCCTCTTGACAAAGAAAACCAAATCTTGAGTGTTTCGATTTTGGAGTTAATTTATGCACGCTCACACAGCTAGATGCAAAAGCAAGGAACTTTTCTAAGTTATTTACATATCTACTTTTTCTGTTCTACGTGACATATCATATGCAATTCCTTTTCAGGCAGTACCACAACCGTGATAACAGAAAACCCAACAGCAGCTGACACTACAGTACAGCCAGGTATGACGTTTTTCTTTTCTTTTTAAAAAGTGTTTCCAGTTAAAATAGAGTGCATTTCACAATTGCTATCTTGTGCCAAAGAGAGATATAATGAATTGCAGGACTCTCTGGCTTTCCATCCCTTCAAACTCTCTGAAGTATAAAGTAGCATCTGGTCTCCAAGCTCAGTACAGTAAATATTTTACTCCTTCCATCCACATGTATATGCAGCACAGAGCTAGCTTCCCGTCTGTGTCGTTGCATGCCAAATGGTGACAATACTACCCAAAAATTCACAGGCCAAATCACACACTGCACTTTCTGAGGTGAGGGTGTGTGTGAATAAATAAATTGTATCTCTTCTGTGACAGAATATGTGTTTGCAAACTAAAAAGGAACAAAGGTCATAAATAACCGAGGAGGAGGCCATCCTATTTTTAGCTTCCGCCATTCTGCAAAACCCGACCCAAAAAAGCAGTGTGTGTTCGTTTTCCCCCCCACCATGGAGTTGGCAGTTTTACAATATTCTTTTCTAGCAAGAATCCTTGAAAAGAGTTGTGCAAAGTGCTACGATAAACTTGGGCAGAGAGGAGAGAAGCTGTTAGTGGCAGCTGGTCCTTTCTCCCCCTCAATCAATACAATAGCTAATAGCTTTTTGAAAAGCTCTTAATTTGCAGTTACATGGGGCTTCATAGTAGGAGTTCTGGCCATTTTTAATATCCTGTATGGCTTGAAAGGAGAGAAAGAAAGAGCATTTCCCCAAAGTTCTCCAACAGTGATCAGCACCAATGTTAATTTTGTTGTTGTTAATAATTGTAAAGAGGGGAACTGGTCACTCCTCGGTTACTCACATTTCCTTTATTAAACTGCAATCCGGCACAGTCTCCAAAGTAATTTATTAGCAGGGTGTGTATGTGTGTATAAGTATTTCCACTACAACATGACACTGGGGGCTTTGCTACAAGCAAAACACAAATGTATTAACAGCATTCATGCTTCCTTAAAGACAACTGTGTTTCAGGCCTGATTAGCCAAAAGAGAAGGTGGTTAATTGCAGGGTTGTGTCTCTTAACCTTTGGATTTCCATGTCATGAAGGTGAACACTTTCCCCAGCTCAAAACTGTTTTCTTCCTCCCAAGATTGTTCAGTCAGCATAGGCTATTGTGAGCAACATCCTGCCCTCTTATTTCTTGAGACAAACATATTTGTATCTGTGCTTTTGCAGACATTGTATTGATGGGACAGACATTATATTGGCAGTTACATTACTAGATTGCTTGATTACTTTCAAGTACGTGTGCATTCTGACATTTATAGGAAAGTCCTGAGCTACTAGGTAAAGTATCTTTTATATAAACTTCCAATTTAAACAAAAAGATGGGCTTTCTCACATTTCCTAGGCCTCATTTTATTTCCCAAATGATCCCACTACCACCTTCCCTGCGCAGTTTAAGGAAGGAAGAACTAAAGTTGCAGAACTAATTCATTACTAGGGAATGCATGCAGTGCCCAGTGCTTGCATTTGGGGACAAATGGAAAACCAAACTGAATGGTCCCCATTTAGCTCAATTTCCATTTGTCTCAAAATGTCCACTCAGGGGATATGAATGGACACCAATGGGAGTCTCACTCGACTCACATTCCTGCCCATTTTTGAAGGAAGGAAAAATGCAAGGGCAAGGAAGCACATCCTGCAAGCGTTAGCTGAATGCCACCCCTTGCAAGAAGTCATGGGCCTGTTCAGCACTGTGGGGTAGATGCCAGAGCTACACTCCATTCAAGCTTCCATTCATACAAGAATTGCAAACTCCATGCATGCCAAGTTCAAGCTCTTAAATTCAATCTTTTTTTCTTGCGATTCAGCAAAGTACATGACATTGAGACATCAAAGTGGCGGAAGCTTGAGAAGTGTAGGCTGGAGGAATGAACTGAATTCATTCAGGAACCTGCAAAAGCAACATGGGAGCAGAATACTTACAAAGTGCTTGGGCAGAAATGTTGTTCTGATCCTTCTGCATGTGTACCCTGAGAATCGAGTCTCACTGAGGTCAATCAGGCTTACTCCCAATTAAGCAAACATTAGGAGTGCAGCTGTAAACCTTCTAAGGACACCGCATATATTTTTCCAGGTGTCTGTTGTCACGCTGCAGCAGCTCCTTGCTCTAATCAATGTTCTTCACACTACTGTAAACATTTAAAAAGTAACATTTGCAGGGGCACAGATAAAACTCCCCTGTCAAGGCACTGAGCTGCTGCTGCTGCTGCTGCCAGTTGGCGACAATTGGTGACAGTTAGTGGCCTCCATGTGAGAGCCATAATGTGCAAGCCACCCCTTTGTCAAGAGCTCCCAACTGCTAAAAGTCCATGCTCAAATTAAAAGTTGCATAGAGTGTTTTGAAATTAGTCTCTTTATTCAAATGTTCACCTTCTTGTAAATGGCATTGGGTTATAGCTAGCATTGGTCTTGCCCAGAGAAGGCACACTGAAATTAATGAGCATGGCTAACAGGCCCACTGATTTCAGTGGCTCTGCTCTGAGTAATGCTTCATTTGATACAACCCTTTGTGTCTCCAAAGTGGATATTTGATCGGTGGCATCCCATCCCTTCTTGCTTAAAACAGATGAGTGCAAAAAAAAAAAAAAACATAAGAGGGGTAGACCAAGATAGACAAATGGTATTGCACAGAATTTGTCCAACTGCTTGTTCATGTGGAGTATTAATGATTCCAGCCGAGAGCAAGATGTGGCCAAGAAACGCAGCTGTTGGCTACTCTCACAGGCCAGATTTGTTTTAATTACATAATGCCATGTACCTCTATGCTTGTTAAAGAGTCATATGGAGATTTTGCTACACATCACCCATTAACTCTAATTCAAACAGCTTGTTAGGCAACTAGTGCCGCCATATTTGCTGTTTTTCTCTGTACCTCTGGCAAACTGAAAATGTAGGAATTTGTAGGGGGGTTTCTGAGCAAAGCAAGACCGGTCCTGCACTTCTGGTTCTGTTGACTCAAGGCAGTAGCTCAACTGCTAAGTCATTTTCAGATGCCAGCCCTGAAAGCCTAGCCAAGACATTCAGGGGCTTATTTCAAGTGCTCTACATATAATGGAATCATTTGGAATATTGCAAACCAGCAAGCTTGTACTCACTTGAATTGGCATTTGCCTGCAATATATTTGCCTCATCACTTGGCCATCTTTTAAATTGCCTAACTGGGCATTTTAGACATCTGCTGCTTTCGCGCGTGTGTGTTTCATGAGAACATCTGCACTAAAATCACAAATGGGCAATTGTAAATTAGCATCAATTAATTGAAATAGTATGTTCAATTAAGGTTTGTGAGCAAGGAGGACCGCTACCTGAGTTCCAATGGAATATTTGAATTATTGTGCAGTTCAACAGGCTTTCAACAAATTTAGCTGGCATGAATTCCTTCATATAGCACACCTGACCCACACCTATTCTGTAATGTTAGTGTGCAATATTTTTCAGGCCCACAAGGGCCCATATTTAACCCAATTCTGCAAGCTGCCACTTACATTGATTTTTTTTTCTCCTTCTCATTTCAAAAAATTAAATGCAATTGATGCAACCTACCAGGTGTGGGTCACAGTCCATCTGCTGAAATCTGAAGCAGTATGTTTTCATTATCACAAGAATGCTGATGGTGTAGGGTTGCCCAGCATTACCTCATTCCTGGTGAAAGAGAATTGAATTGTTGCACTATCAATCTTCCTAGTTGAGCTTGAAACATCATCAGTCACAACAGCAAGACAATATTTCAAACATGAGTTCATGTTTGAGATTATGGGAGTTTCTTTTCATTCTTTTGCTAATTAGGGATAGGTTTTTTTTTAAAGTTGGATGATGTCTTTAGATATTGACCTGCTTAATGTTACCTGGTTGAGAAAGAGAGGAGGGTTATTAATTTAGGAGTTGTCCATGGGCAAGTGGGCATTTTCTCCCAACAATGAAAGTATATTACCTATTTTGAAACTTTTTTCTGAAAATCCCATAAAACAAAAACAAAAAAGGATTCAGTTGTGCGGAATTTGTTTTTACATTAAAATTTCAGGCTCCATTGAAAGATAACAAGCTATTTCATAACAAAAAAAAATTCCTTCCAGTAGCACCTTAAAGACCAACTAAGTCAGTTCTTGGTATGAGCTTTCGTGTGCATGCACACTTCTTCAGATACAAGCTATTTCATGTAAGACTACTAGGCAGAACTAGACAAAATCTGGAAACAAGATATGATCTCATCCAGACCAAAATAAGCTACATAATACCAGACTTCCCTTGTTTTGCAGGGAGCTTCTTTTGAAGCCTATTTTGTATTTAGTTGGCTGTGGGCCACATTTGTCTCTCGTCCTTTCCAAATGTATTCATTTAAATGCTGCCATCTTGTGGGCCAATTAAAGTGCACACAATTTTTTTATTTTTTTATTTATTTACTTATGATCATCGTTACCACCTACAATATACTGTATGATTTGCAAAAGTAGAAAATAAGCCCCATCCCCACTAATTCCCCTGACACACTACCCACTATTCCACCATGCAGCACAAAACCTCCAGGTAAAAACTTGGCAAGCCAAAAGCTTATGCCGCCTAGCAGACTTCTACAAAAATAACAAACCCATATCAACACAAGAAATACAAAACAAACTAGGGAGCACCCAAATGCCCTGGCTAACACACCACCAATCACATGCCTTGTTAAACAATCCAGTAGTAAAATCAGCAGCAACTAGGCCCTTGACAACCTTTGAAAACCTCCTCCTAACAACAAAGAGACACCCGTACTTGTGAAAGTTCCAGCACATTTGTCCTTACTGCCACCTTCACATACTTCCTTGACACCTCATTACAATGCTTGAAGATGGCTACAGACCACATCTGCATTTAGGTGCACATCTGGATACAAATCTAGAATCTGGAATGCATGGATCTTCTTATCTGCATTGAGGTGCAAAAAAAAGCATTCTGAAATCAAAACATAAATCATTCTTCTAACACTGAGAATAGTCTTTCTGGAATGCTGAGAAACTCTTGAAGCACATACTCAGGAAGCAGATGGAGGAAACAGATTATTTAAATGTAGAGCACGAATTGATGCATTGTGGATACCTTTCTGTGGTTGCCAGGTACAAATAGGATATGAAGTCCATCAAGAAATTCTCTTAATAGTGTTTTCACATGTGGAGCATTCCCTGATATTGGAAGAAACTGGACAAGATTGCTCTTATGCAAATCTCTCTGTGCACAATGGAGCTCCCATTGCCAGATTGAAACAACAGAATGAATTTGAGAAGGATGTGACATTTGTTAAACATTGGGGGGGGGTGCTTTCCATTTGGACACTGTGTGTGTTAAAAGTCCAATTTATAAATGATGTGCTTTGTTGTCCATTTGTGAATTAATTTATTATGGACGTTGGCAGATCTACTGATGATATCATGATATTATTGCTTACCTGTGTCCCTGGCTATGGACTTACCAAGTAGTAGAAACAGGCAGTTGAGAACCCACCACTTTTGTGTTCCCACAGTGGCCTGGACTGCTGCTAGTTTGGAACATTGTGGGAACTTCAAAATGGCGGGCAGCTCAGAGATGGCTATTGCAGACTGTGACAATGCTCCTGCTGCTCACTGCCCACCACTGTCCGGTGGAGGAGACCACTGGTGTAAGAGGGGACCCACTACTATTGGGCACTTTGCCATGCAGCCCTCACATCTGGCACCAGCTTTTCCATCATCCTTTCTTTTCTGGTTTCTTCCAAGCCATACTTTGCTGTTACATCTAAAGCAGCAGACTGTAGCTTGCACTTGCCCTACAACAAGGGTTGTCAATCACGATTTGAGCTGCATTCCAGCCTTGCTCACATAGCATAACACCATGGTATGGTGTTACGTCTGAACCAAACCATCACCCTCTAACCATTTTCAGCAAATGGTGCAAGAGCCAGATGAACATTGCCTAAAAATGTTGGGCAGACATTGACAGAGCATTGGGGATGGGTGTTCTATTTGAAGGGAGGGGCATAAGAGAAAAATGTGCTGTTATTAACTTACCAGTGTAAGTAATTCTCTCTCTCTCTCTCTTCCTCCCAATCCTCCCTCCATTGCTGAAGAACTCCCAGCATATGGTTTCAACTGTGGTTTTGGCTACAGTTCTCAGAAGACAATCTGCCGTTGGGAGCATGACAACCAACTGGACCTGAGGTGGGCAGTGGTCGCCAGCAAACCAGGACCCATTCAGGACCACACAGGTAAAGTAGGGTTCACAGCTGAACTAGCAGTGGCGGGAGAAAGAGAGCACTGTATTCAAAATCAAAAGACCTTCCAGGGAACGGTATTTCATGTTACTGAATTTCACACTGACAACAAAAAAGAACTGTGCTCTTTTAGGTTCCTTCCTAGGATTATGGTCAAATTGAACTGAATGTGCTACAGCTATTCCAGAGCCTTTTGTCTCCTGTATGCTTTTCAAGAATACCTGGATCAAGCTATATATGTTACAAATATATCTAGAAGTCCCTTAGCAGCACCTCAAGCCATCTCATGTTTGATACTTGTTACCTTCCAAATGTAATAAGCAATGGGGCATTTTGTGACCCACGTGTGCCTCAATTATTGGACTCCTTTTCATCTATGCAAATGTCAAATGTGCTGGCTGTGACCCCCCTCCTCCCATCTCCACTTTCTGCAGCCCCTCTCCCTCCCTCTTTTTACTTAATGAGAATGACAAGGAAATTAGACAAAATTGGGCTCCTTAAATTTAGAGACGCTTTCAATTGAATCCTAAGACAAGTACATTTAGTTTTATGGGGTAGAAGGGGGGGAAACTTATAATACTTTGACTATAAATGGTACTGTACAAATAAATGGCATCAAATTAAGCAAAAGGCGGTTATCTGAAATGAAGGCTGCAATAATGGGGAAAAATTGATGCAAAGTAAAATGAAATGACTTAGTGAAATCTGACATTGAAGGGAGGTTAAAAGCCATGTTAGCCATGGACTGACAAAATCTAAAAGGCATGCATAAGTTGAGCACTAATTAAGACAAAGTAGGCAGAGTTCCTGACCCAGAGCTGCAATAATATTCTTGAAATGAAAAATATTTGAACTTTGCCATCAGTGTCTGGAGGCAAGCACAACTTGTCCTCTCATTGAAAGGTTGTGGAAAAAAATGATACTCCTTAAATGTGGTTTTGTTATCATCAGGTTTTCGAGTTTCAGGTGCCTTTTACATTCCAGCGCTGTAATCTGGAAACGTTTTCACAGAAGCATCACAGTTCTGGTTTCTTCTTTTCTGCAAAACACTTGGGCTTGTCTTGCCAGTTTGTAAAAGGCTCTGTGCCACACACCACAGCTGCTTTCTATATTTTACACAGAGAAGCGGAGCTATCAATGCATTGGGGGGGGATTTTAATCTAATAAATTAACTGCAAGATCACTGTAGGGAATGATTCCAGAACTGCAAGCAGGAATGCTGAGTGGCACAAGTGTTTGGGATCAGGGTACAAGATGTCTTGAATTCCTTCGGAAAATCCATGTTTCACATATGTTTTTCTGCCATCTTGCTTCCGTTAAGTATAACCGGGCCAAAATGTGCATGAACGAGTTGCTAAGGTTGCCATTTTGTTTCCTTTTGTTTGTTTGTTTAATTTATACCCTGCCATTCCTCCAGTGAGTTCAAGGCAGTGTACATAGTCTTCCTCACCCCCGTTACATCTTCACAAAAACCCTGTGAGGTAGGTTATGGTGAGAGTTGGTGACCAGCCCAAGATTTCTCAGTGTATTTGATGGCTGAGGAGAGATGTGAAAAGTGTAGCCTCCTATGGTCCTACACCACACAGGGTCTCTCTTTACAAACTCAAAATTATACCGCCTCCTCCCACCAATTGCTTCTCTCGTCCTGCCTGTTATTGACCCTCACTAGCTGCACCAAGCAGGAATCCACCACAGACAGGCAGTGTATAAAAAGAAATAATAAAGAAATAAGTTCCTCTCAACTGTCAGAGCCTCCGCTACAACCGAGCTGGAAAAGCTCATCCTCTGGTCGAGTCCTTTGGAATCGCCTCCGACAATGATTAACGACCTGAGCTTCTGATAAGGCTGCAGGCACGTTCCCTCATTACGCAGAGTATCCAGCAGCAGGGAAGGACGAGAAATATAAGCTAGATTGCAAAGAGTTTTATTTCTCGCTACGCAGACAGAAAAGAAATATACATGCTCTCTCTATGAAAGGCAGAGAGCAACTGGAAAACAAAGGAACAGGAAACCAGTAAACATCACATCCGTCTCCTGTCTTCCGTGAGACTTCCAACAGTCTGGAATGCAAAACAGAGTCTTGTGACTCCAAGCATTGCACAGTGGCACAAACAGAAACCTAACATCAACTGGGGCTTGTTTTCTAAGCAAACTCACAGCCTCCTTCTGTGGCTCCATGGTCTCTCCAGCTTATCCTGCCTATTTATGCATAGTGTCCCATCGAGACTCTCATCCTTTCTGCCAACACCACCTTTTCAAAACATGTTGCCCTCCAGGCATTTTGAACTACAACTCCCATCATCCCTGGCCATTGTTCACATTGACCAGGAACTGATGAGAGTTGTAGTCCAAAGGGCAACAGGTTGGGGAAGGCTGGTCCACACCATCACCTGAATGATCCACAGTGCCACATGTTCTCTTTTATGGGACAGGAATACAGATGAAGGAACAACCTTGACTTACTTGAAAGGAATCGATGCAGCCAGAGGCGAGAGCACAGGGTAACCTGCAAGACGCTTCCATTGCAAATCTATTTTTCTAAAAAGGCTAGATTAGTTTTGGAATACTTGAGGTTCATCAGGCTTAAGGGAACCAAAAGCGGGCCATTATTTCTAATGCAGTATGTTTGTCACAGCAGGAGATGGCAATTTCATTTACTCACAAGCTGATGAAAACCAGAAAGGCAAAGTTGCACGGCTCATCAGCCCCATCATCAACCCGCAGAACTCTGCAGTCTGCATGACGTTCTGGTATCATATGCTGGGCGAACAAGTTGGCACACTGAGGATCAAGCTGCGGTACCAGACGCATAGAGAGTATGATCAGGTCTTGTGGATGCTGGCTGGAAATCAGGGAAACAGCTGGAAAGAAGGCCGGGTCCTGCTCCATAAGTCTGCAAAGCATTATCAGGTAGGCAAATAAATACAGGCACAAATGTCCCAAGCTTTTGGCTTGAGGATAGTGGGTGTGGCTGGGGAGGCAATGTAACCTGGAGTGAGTCCTGAGAGCCACAGAGAAAGGGCAGGAGAGACCATGATTTGAGTTCCCCACCCCTGATTTAAAATGATCTCAAAATGGGAAAGACTTCTCTCAGCAGAAGACCTTGAAGAGCCATTGCAGTCAGTGCTGCTCTGACTCGGTATAGGCAGGTTCACATGTTCATCAAGCCAGGGCCAAGCACCTACTGCATTTGTGCCCTGATCTATTATGGGCATTCAGATTTTGCAGTCTGTATCCCGTGGCAGATAGTTGAGTGCAATTGTGATGTTAAACTTTTAAAATGTCGCCTTGTTTCTTCTGGAACAAGGGTTGTTTCTCACTCCAACTTCTCAGTTTCATTATCTTAAAATGTTACATAACCACCTTTCAGCCACACTTCCATATTGTAAAACAAGATGAAAGTACAGTGATACCTCGGGTTACATACGCTTCAGGTTACATATGCTTCCGGTTACAGACTCCGCTAACCCAGAAATAGTACCTTGGGTTAAGAACTTTGCTTCAGGATGAGAACAGAAATTGTGCTCCGGCGGCGCAGCAGCAACAGGAGGCCCCATTAGCTAAAGTGGTGCTTCAGGTTAAGAACAGTTTCAGGTTAAGAACGGACCTCCGGAACGAATTAAGTATTTAACCCGAGGTACCACTGTACACAAATATAATAACAATACAAATAGACAGTACAAAGCTGCTGCACCTAGAACAACTATTAAACTTTGAAAGTGTGGAAGAATTCTTAAAATAGATTCTTTCCCTGGCACTAAAAAGGTAGCAAAGTTTGTAGCAGCCAAGCCTCCTGAGAGAGCGAATTCCACAACTCCTTCACTACCTCTATTGTTGCTAATTCATAACTCCAGAAAAACTGAGAAATCTATGATATATCTTCAGCCTTGATAGGTAGACACACAAATCATATGACTCTGTACTCTTCAGTGGCATGTTGGCCTAAGGACTGGTTAAGGATTCTGCTTCTAGCTATTAACTGTAAACAAACAAACAAGTCATTTAATTTTTCCAGGTGATGGTAGAAGGAGAAATTGGAATAGGAAATGGAGGAATTGCAGTGGATGACATTAACTTTGACAACCACATAGCACCTGAGGAATGCCGAAGTAAGTATAATCTGACAGGAGCTACCAGATAACTCATTCAGAGCACTATTAATTCTGATAATGGCAGCTTTGTAAATAGATACAGGATCCTGCCTCTATGTAGTAAATTCTTTATAATTATTTTTCTGACCTCAGTGTTGCTGCAGCTTACCTGGGCAGGGCATGGGATGCGGGTGGCGCTGTGGGTTAAACCACAGAGCCTAGGACTTGCCAATCAGAAGGTCGGCGGTTCGAATCCCCGCAATGGGGTGAGCTCCCATTGCTCGGTCCCTGCTCCTGCCAACCTAGCAGTTCGAAAGCATGTCAAAGTGCAAGTAGACATTTTCCCGCTGTGGCGGGAAGGTAAACAGAGTTTCCGTGCGCTGCTCTGGCTCAACAGAAGCGGCTTAGTCATGCTGGCCACATAACCTGAAAGCTGTACGCCAGCTCCCTCAGCCAATAAAGCAAGATGAGTGCTGCAACCCCAGAGTCGGTCACGACTGGACCTAATGGTCAGGGGTCCCTTTACCTGGGCAGGGCAAGTGTGGGGCAGAGGAGCAGTAATGAAGTTGGGGCTAGGACTACACATGGGCATGAGCATCCATGCCCCCTCAACATTGTTGTCTCCTTGCTCCACCCCAGTCCAGGTAAACTGCAGTAACACCCATTATCAGGAGGCTGGCTCCTCCCCAATGCACAGGCTGCTACTGGTAACAAATACTTTTGTAATGAGTTTTTGGAGGCATATCAGAAGTAGATTTGATGGCAGCCACCTCATGGCTTCAAATGGAGCTTGTGATGAAAAGCGGTGCTTGGGGAGGATATTTCCCCCAGAAAAGCAGCAGGTGGGGGGGGAAGTGCTGCTTCCCACCAACAACACAACCCATTCCCTCCCATCACTTTCCAGCTCCAAGACCAGAAATAAGCTTGTTAGAGGGGGAAATAGCCTTGGGGAAGGGAATGCAGCAGGGAAGCGGTTGGCATGTGAAGGGTTTAGCACCCCTTCCATCTGCTATTTTTCTGCTTGAAATCATCCCCATCCTCCATTTAAACTATTTATAGCTGTTTATAGCTATTACAGCTGTAGACTCCAATCCAGTTCAGCCCTTGGTGGGTGATCTTCAGGATGCATCCCAATAACCACTCACATGAAGAAGCTGGTTATTTATAAGAGAGTTGCTCCCTAGCAGTCCAGAAGCTGACCTCCTAGTTAACCTCACACGCTCCTTGTCATTTAGGTGGGTTATTCCTAGATGGGATTGTGGTCGAAGGATTTATATTTCACAATTCATACAACACACCCAAAATCCCTTGCTTGCGCTCTGCAGCCAGCAAAACTCTTTCTTGATGCTAAGGGCTGCTTGTATATGATTAAGTGTTTTACAGCACCGGGCTCCAAGATTATAAATACAATGAATGAAACATGCTAATTTTGCCTACTGATTTTCATTTTCCAGAGACAGAAGACCCCTGCTGATAACTCTCAAACTGTGCCAAGTTGGGGCAGTGGGAGGGTTTTTTTTTAACCTTCCCCTCCCCCCCCTTAGCTAATTTTGGGAGACCAGTGTAATGAACAGCTCTGTCAAGCTGACATAATCATGCTCTAAGGCAGGAGGGAAATCCTCAATACCATTATTGCCAGCATGATAGCCAATCAGTATTTGTCACCCTAATAATCAATGTCAATTCTCTTTCCTTTGCCAGAATCAAACGACGCAGGGAGCAAGAAAGCCAAAGTAGAGCCAGATATTAATCAAACAGGTACAGGGTTTAAAATAACGATTTTATTGCCATGTGAATCTTGGCAGCATATTAATTGATTTTAATCGCCATTCTAGTAAGATCTCTTCTGTGTATTATGTGCAGGGTTTGATTGTGTACACAGCCCTTGCTTCATTTTTACATGGGTTTTTAAAATGTATAAAATCCCCTTGAAAGCCTGGGACAGACGGTAGCAGACAATAGTTGTTCATAGAATCAGAGAAATTTAGAGTTTGAAGTATACCCAGGGGTCATCTAGTCCAACCCCCTGCAATGCAGGAATCGCGGCTAAAGAATCCCTGACAGATGGCCTTGCAACCTCTGTTTAAAATAGAATCATATAACTGTAGAGTTGGAAGCTGTTGTTGTTTTTCAGGACATGGCAGGTGGTGTGAGAGGGATCGTTGCCAGTAGTCTAGGAGCTAACAATCATCATGATGGCAGTAATCAGCAAAATAACATAAATAAAAGGCATAATAAATATGGTAGATACTGAATTATGCCCAAGCTGCTTTGCTGAAAAGTGAGTCTAAACAGTGTTGTTTTTAGGTGATGCTTAAAAGCACAGAGAGAAGCAGCCAGCTGCCTCTTCCGTGACAGGGACTTCTGCTGTTTGGGCACCACCACCAAGAAGGCCTTGCCTGGGAATGCAGCGATGGGATTTTTCAATCTATATCTTAATGAGAATCTACCTAATTTGCATTTTCAAATCAATATACAGACTGGAACGCAGCTGTGTTTGAAATTTGCACTTTTGTCATATGTTTCTTTGACCAAAAGATATGCACAGAATTAAGTTAAAACACATTGAACCCACCTATCCATAAAAACGGAACAAAACAACCCCCATCTCAAATGTATCAAGCTCCATCTTCTGTCACTGAACACACACTGTTCACATCCTCACGCCAGACTTTCATTCATTCACTCCCTCAGCTTTAGATGCCCGAGTCACATCCTCACTGTTGCTCTTTGTTCCCCTGCAGGTTTTACTCCTGATTACCATGAGAACGGGGAGACTTTCAACGACAACATCTCCAGAAAGCCAGGAAACGTGCTGAAGACTCTTGACCCCATTCTAATCACCATCATAGCCATGAGTGCACTGGGCGTGCTTTTGGGGGCGATCTGCGGTGTCATTCTGTACTGCGCTTGTTGGCACAATGGGATGTCAGACAGGAACTTGTCTGCCCTGGAGAACTACAATTTCGAACTGGTGGATGGTGTGAAATTGAAAAAAGACAAACTGAACGCACAGAATACTTACTCAGAGGCATGAAGATGTAGGAGCAGCTGAAGAAGTTTTAGAGAATTGAGGCAGAAGAACATGTAACCAGCTTAAGCCTGGGGAACTGTGGATCTTCTCTTACTGTACAGCCTGGAAACTGCGTTGAGGACGCTGAGCCAAGCTTTTCTCAGGAGCTTCAGTGAGTGTAACAGATATCCTAAAACTTGGACAACAATCTGTGTTAAACAATCTGAATCATGTACAGTCTACTTCTGTTTCTGTTTTAATTTGAAATAATCAAATGCTGGTGTTGAGACCAAGTATGATTGACTTAAGAAGGGATGTTTTGTTTTGCTTTCCTTTTGCCTTCCCTCACCGCCTCCCTCTTGGTTTGTTTCCTTCCTCCTTCCAGTCCCCTCTGCAACTTTTGATGAGCAAGTTTTACTTTTTACTGTGCAAAAATCCAAGATGCTGTCACAAAGTGTATTTCGGTGGGGGGGGTCCTTTAGATGGACACGCTCTCTGTAGCTCAGTGCCCAGAAGAAGACTAAAACATTTGGGAGCAACAGCAACTTGGTGGATTCCTGAACCTGTATTTGTGTATAATTGCTTGTGTTGTGCATAGGCAACGGAGGGTTAGGGGTGCTTTTGAAACAAAACAAAAGTACTGGTAGCATCATTACTGGTCTAGTGTGTCAGCTCTGTTTACCAAGCAATACAGTCAGAATTTTATTGATGTTTCTCAGTGTTGTGCTAAACTTTGTGCTTGTGAATTCCATACAAGAAACATGTGCCATCACCCAGAAACAACCGGCAAACCAAGTGTACTGCCTAACACTGTAACAAAAAAAAGCAAAAGTCCTTGGCACTGGCTAGTGTGTGTCCTCTCAAGTGCCTTTTTGTTTGTACTGCTTCTCATTGTGTTATCATCAACTCCAGCTTTGTCTCTCTTTCTCCAGTTAAAAGTCCTTGTCCTTATTTACTTACCCTAAGGGCTCACTGACTAACGAGAAAGTATATTTTAGCGTAAGTAAACCTTGGGAAGGCAAGGGCTTAAGGAAAGGGGACAACCTGGTGGCTTGATTCTTCCACTTCCTTGTGTTTCAGTTTCATGTCTCTGGACCATTTTTGTACAAAGCTGCAATATCTCCTGCCTTCCTCCTCCTTTTACGGTTCTTTCATATAGAATGTATTTTCAAATATAAGCGCTCTCTCTCTTGCTCTCTCCTCCTCTTTGTCTCTACGTAGATTGTTGCATAAGCATTTGCCATTGCCAAGGAAAGGGAAATGCAGCTTTAATTTGCTGGTAATGGCAAAAATAATTTTATTAGACTTTTGTGTTGTGTTGTGTTTTGTTTTGTTTTTCTAAAGTAAGGGAAATTTCTTAACTCTACCCTCCAAAGTTGAACTTTGGGTTTTCTTGTCAACAGCATAAAGTGACAGTATCTGTTTTTTCCCCTTAGGTAAGCCATGCATTCATATTCATAGACGGCAATGAATAATTTTTCCAGCAAAGTAAAGGCCATTCTTGCCATCTCTTAGCCTTGCTGTCCAATTTAAAAGTGGTCCTCTCGGTGTAGGATTGATTTGTGCTAATTAGGGTTACACTGATGCTGCTACAAATATATGGTGCTTATGTTGGCTTGATCAACAAGTTGCTTGCTAAACAAAATTCAGTACATAACATATTAATCCTAAATGAGGACAAAACATTCAAACAGAGAATGTATCAAACCACAAGGGGATTTTGTTGCAAATTACTCTTCTAAGAGCACTGTGTATACAAATTATTTGTAGGTCCACTTTTTCCCCCTTCAGGATCAGCTGACTTAATGTTGAAAATAGTGTCTATAAAAAGTAATTGATAACTGATGCAATGCATTTAGGAATTAAATGATTTTCTGAAATAACATCTTAAATGACCACGAGTCACCACAAAGTGATTTTGCCACCTCAGTGCTGTGCGTATGGCAAATATTTTGTTCAAATGCACCTTGACATGGTGGGAGCTGGTATTTACTGTAGCAGAGCAAATCTCTGAAAACTATGCTTTGCTCCAGGAATATCGCCCACACAAGGCTGTATTTTAGGCTCAATATTTACCATGAGAAAAATCACCTTAAGGAAACATAGCATGTGAATCAGCTTTTAGATATCCATCCTATACTGAAATTGGCTCACCTTGCCAGTTAATTATCCCAAAGGGAAGAGCAAGCTGAAATAATTTTTGACTGCACTTGTTTCATGTAATATTTAGTTGTGTTATGTAATTATTGACTCTTCTTTTGTCACCTGAGCATCTTAAGATCCATGACCTAAATGAGTGCAAACATCGTTTAAGGTTGGTGGGTTTAATTGCAAAGACATGCACTTGGCAGAACTTGGAAACAATGAGCCAAGCTCATGTTTCGTCATTGAGAAAAACTGGTTCACACATGCATGAACATATGAATGAAGAAACTGCCTTCCACTGAGTCACACCATTGGTCCGTATAGCCTGATATTGACTATTTCAACCTCCTCAAAGTTTCAAGTGAAGAAGGGTCTTTCCTAAGTCTGCTGTATGATAAGCTTTTAAATCTAAGTGTGCTGGAGATTGATCTGGGCATGTGCTCTACCACTGAACAATGGCATTTCCTTATCACTTTATCTCATCACTTCATTACTCAGCTTGGAGTGATTCTCAGTTAATTCTGTGAACTGTCTCCATAGAAGAATATTGTGTTTTGAGCTGATGCTAGGTAATGTGTTTTTAAAAAAATATTTGATGCATCATTCACACATGTGAGTAATCACTTGATATCACTACGAAACACGTCATAAACATGCATGTGTGAACCAACCCTAGTAGAGTACAACCTCTACTATTATTTGGTTTGTATTGAATGCACCAAATGTTATTTAGTGCAGAACCAATCCCAGAAGCGGCACGTTCTCTGCTCTAGAGGACCACTTAAAACCTTTTAAGTGACGTTGCATGGATCTTAAGTTGCTCATGTGAAGAGAGCAGTATCACAAGCCTCTCTCCAGAAGCAACATGGAACATGCGAGCATGAATATAGACTCATGACTATCACAGAGGGGAGGGGAAAGCCCAAGTAAACTCATTCAAAAAACATTTCAATTTGTTTAAATGGATGTGGGGTTAGCAATTTGTTTTGTTCTAGTTGGAACAATAAAGCTTTTGGCTGCAATCCACCAGGCACTGCCAGTGTGCATCCTCCATTTGTTTCAGTGTGTGCCAACTCCACGGAAACAGATCAAGCTCTACAAGAGTAGTGCTTGGCGCATTGCACCCTTTTTCCTATGGCTTCATCTAAAATTTCCCGTGCCAGCAACTCAATGCCTGTGATGGGGAGCATTGGCTGCTGCGCCACTGTCACATCCCGGAATAGGGAAGGGGGAGTTCCGTGAATATTATTCCAGCAGATATGTCAACATAGACCTTTGGAGCTGATGAGCCAGAGTGCAAATTTGTATGAACAGAATAAGGAAACCCCAGTGCTGTGGCTGTTTAATGCTAGAACGGAAGAACAAGGGATATGATTTCTTCAAACAGGAATTGAATGAAAACTGCCCTTTCAAGCAAAGGAAAAACGATACTGCAACTTTAGATGGAAAAGAAAGTATCTTGCACTGATAAATATATTTAAAAAATATATGTTTATAAAGTTATTAATTTGTAAAGGCAGTGTTACGAAATGTTCAGTTTATATTGTTTTAGATTGTTTCATAATTTTGAAAGTGTAAAATAACATATTTTTTTCTTTATCAAAAAAAACTTATAAAAATCTTCTGTAGTAAAATGAATTCATTTTACTGGTATATTATTGCTTCATGTTTTGTACCATCATAAAATTTTGTGCGAATTTTTTTACAGAAATTTTTTATTTTCTATGACAATATGACACTTTTAAATTGTTATTTCAAAATGAACAGCGAAGCCTTAACTTTAAATGACGTTTGTATTCTCGGACACTGAGTAGCATTTAAAAAAGGGTGGGGGGGAACACATAGGATTGAATTGTAATTTAAAATTTCCAAACAATGACTACTACATTCCAAAGAAACAGTTGAATTAAACATTTTCATAAAATACCCCATACCTTCATGACTTTTATTATGCTTACAGCTGTACTGGTTTTAAAAAACAGCTTGCCTTTTAAAAGCATCTTTTAACAAGCACAGATGTTAAGATTCTCATCTGCTAGTCTGAAAACTTGCCTGAAAACAGACTAAAACAAAGCAGCACTGAAGGCAATTCCATGTTCAAAATCCACTTCTGGAATGTCCCACATCACATTATGAAGACCCGCATTAGCAATCAACTATTCAACTCAAAGTTCCTCACTGAGTGAGCTTGCCACAGATACCCCGGACACCACAATCTTTGCACTGAAACTTTTTTTTTCTGTGCATGGATGAGCCATTTGCAAATGCCAACTGAATGGGAGAAAAGCAAACCACCGCCAGAACTTCCCATTTCATAGAATCAAGAGTTGGAAGGGACCCCAAGGGTCATCTAGTCCAATGCAGGAATCTTAGCTAAAGTATCCATGATGGCAGATGGCCACCAACCTCTGCCTAAAAACCTCCAAGGAGGTGGCATGGAGGTCCTAGCTGTCAGTCCCATACGGATGCTGGGCAGGCAAGCAAGCAATCAGCTATGATAACTTGCCCAAACAGAAAACGGACTCCTCTTTCATAAGAGATAGGATCAGACAGCGGATGCTGGTCCATTAGGGAAACTGGGACACAGCCCCATCAACCTCAGGCAGTGCCCAACTGCCTGATTTCTCACAACAAGCCCAGGGAGGTGGCACTGCCTGTCATCTCCCTACTCCGTAGTCTCTGTGTTGCCCTTGAAGAACTTGGAAGGAGAAGGATGGACACACAAGTAGATTGAGTTTACTCCACGCCTGACACTGGCTCTGGTTCCAGCTGCTGTCAGGCTCCTTGCCTTCCACCTCATCATTTCCAATGGTCACCATCCACCACTTGATCAGGTGGGACCTTTCTGAGCCTGTGAGTCACTGCTAAGGTGCTAAGTCCCAACAGCGCTCTCCGGCCATTCAGAATGGGGGTGCTGAAGCGTAGCAGAAACCCAGGACGGCAACTCCTTCACATGACAAGCTGCTATACGGTTTGCTTAAATTTTGTTCCATAAAAAAGCAGAGCTTCAATCCCCAGCTCAAGACCACCTGCACTTTACCACAGCAGCAAGAAACCAGCCCCATGCCTCTCACATGCCTTGCCCTAGCACAAGACATTGAAATAAGAAGTTTGGGGCTATCATGGTCAAGTCACTCACACACATTTAGTCCATTTGGCTTGGGAGTGTAGAGCCTACAGATGCAAACACTACCAAGGAGATGGAGGGCGTATTCTGGTGCTAACCCCAAGCTGTTAATTTTACTTTTTTAATTGCGCTCACAAACCCCCTTTCTATACTCTTTCCAAGAGATCTTATCAGACATATTCCAAACAGGCAAAGGCACTCGAGGAGGGTGCAAAGCAGGGGCGATGAGGAAGTGGCCTGGAGAGAGTTCTGAGGGCCAGGTGGAGAGGCATTTGGCCTGCTTGCAGGCTTCCCATTGGCTCCAGGCTGGCCACCTTGAGAACAAGATGCTGGGCTAGATCAGCCATTGGCCAATCTAGGCAACATGGTCCGGGGCAATGAGAGAAAGAAGAAGAAGAAGAAGAGTTAGGATTTGATATCCTGCTTTATCACTACCCGAAGGAGTCTCAAAGCGGCTAACATTCTCCTTTCCCTTCCTCCCCCGCAACAAACACTCTGTGTGGTGAGTGGGGCTGAGAGACTTCAGAGAAGTGTGACTGGCCCAAGGTCATCCAGTAGCTGCATGTAGAGGAGCGGAGACGCGAACCTGGTTCACCAGATTACGAATCTAGCGCTCTTAACCACTACACCACACTGGCAACCACAATCTCTCTGCTCACAGGGCAGTGTGCCTTCCATTTCATATCCACCAAGAGTTTTTGCCACTGAAGGGGATGCAAATGTCTGCTGGTCATTGAGGAGTTCCTATGTGTGTGAGAAAGGGCCACTGCGAAATGATCAGCTACAGCAAGACGACTATCTGTCCGATCCTCTAGAGGCAGATAACTGAAAAGATATATTCCATTATAATTTAACTAATGCTAAAGTTTCTTTTTTAAAAAAAAATGTGGTCGAGGGTAACCAGAGGCATGAGATACAACGGAGAGGAAGAAATTAATGCTTTAACAAATCATTGCTCTGCGAGTCGACACGCTAGTAGGCACAAAGAGCAGGATACAGTAATTATGAGCTGTAATATGAATTAGCTGGACTGCTGGGATCAAGTACCATTCATGTTACTAAATTTAACACTTATCTGACAGTCAAAACCAAGTTTAGAAATTGTGACTCCAGGGAAACTAAAACTGCAGAACCGTTTGGTGTGTGTTTTTAAGAAAAAAGAAAAAAGCCAAGTGGAGCAATTATGAATAATAAAAGGCAGACAAGGATCAGATTTAAAATAGCACATGTAGTGACAAAGATACATACCTTCTTTCCCAGACTATGACAAAACTGAAGCTATATTAAACTACAGTAGGTATGAGATAAACCTTGGTGTCATATGTGAGGTATGGAGTAGGAGATGATATGAGGTATGGCGTTTACTCCATGCCTCGGCTGATCATTTGTTAGATCATTTGTTAGTATTTTTTTGTCTAACAATATATGTGAACTGCTGTGATGAAAACAGTGCTTCGCTCCCATGGGTTTATGTCTTTTCCTTGGATCCCATAGCAATGACCATCATCATCATTGCCATTTCTGCTCTTCACCAGAAAGTCCCAGGTTACAACAATTCAGAGTTCAAGACAGTAAAAAGCAGATTGTAATCACAGCAATAGGGTGGGCCCTGAAACACATACAAAGAGTGTCAAAGGCCAGAGTTGTTGTTGCTGTTGTTGTTGTTGTTGTTGTTATATCGCCCTCTACCCAGAGGTCTCAGGGTGGTTCACAGAAAAGATCACAACATATATAATCAGAATAAAAACAACAACCCAGCAACACCCACCCTTTTAAAAGGGTATAGGATGTCAAACACATCAACCCAAGGCCTCGTTAAAAAGGAACGTTTTTGCCTGGCACCTAAAGGTGTGCAATGAAGGCACCAGGTAAACTTCCCTGGGGAGAGCATTCCACAGACAGGGAGCCACTGCAGAGAAGGCCGCTTCTCATGTTGCCACCCTCCGGACTGCTCGACAAGGCGGCACACAAAGAAGGGCCTCAGAAGATGATCTCAGGGTCCGGGTAGGTTTATATAGAAAGAGGCGGTCCTTGAGGTATTGCCATCCTGAGCCGTAGCTTCAGAAGTTACCAAAAGCTGTATAGTGAAGAAGCCACTATACAGAAGAAGCCTCTCTGAGAAGGGAGATCCACAACTTAGGGGCTGCCACAGAGAAGGCACTCTCCCAGGCCACAAATACACCCATAACTTCAGAGGAAGGTAGAATGATCAAGAGAGCCCCTTCTGCTGATCTTAACACCCGGGGGAGGCGGTCTGTATGGAAGAAGCAGATCATTTCTGAATCTGAATCTATACATATAAATCAGTGTGTGCAAAATTGATGCAAATCTATATCCTCTTTTGTGCTGATGCATTTCCTCTTTTGGGGACCATGTGTCATGGCAACCCAACTTCTGGTCTCTAATTTAGGATTGTGGCACTCAATTTAGGATTGTGTAAAACCCCAGGTATTGCCTCTGCTTTTGCTAGTGCTACTAGTGTTTAACATTTTGTGTCAACAATGTACCAGGATCTCTAGAGAACCACTGTCCTTTCTGTGAGTTATTGATACTCGCAAAATATCTAAAAGAAGAATGAGCTGGATTCCAATTGGAGGTCCAATTGGAGACAACAGCTGGCACCATCCAGCATTTATGCAAATTACTTTTACTGGCTCATCAAGCATCCTGAGCAATTTCCTTGAAAGTTAATTCTCTTGGTTTCAGTGGAAGATACGACAGTCCAGAGCACGCCTCTGAAGGATCAGAGCAATGACTTCTGGGTCAACAATACTTTGGAAAATAATTCTTGGAAAAACTTGACAGAGCTTCAGAAAAGGTCATCAGCTTATAATTTTCCTAGAAGATCTGAGGCCAGCAGCAATTTGTTAATGTGCACATGGACTTCATCCAAAGATCCAAACCAGAGAACTTCCACACCAAATACAAAAACATAAACAAGGCAAGAATTTGAAACACATCTGTATGACTTGGCGTGAAGTCAATATGGCACAGACAACAAAATTACGCTGTGTTACGCTGTAGACTTGGCTTGACAGGAATAGCTTTTGACAGCCCTTGTCTCTTTAAATTCCCCTTCAGTCACACACTAATTAAACTCTATGCAGTTGCTAGAAATCCAAATTAAACTTTGCAATTCATTACTTTTGATTTGATGTCAGAGACGCATCCATTTTGTTGTTGATGTTTCTGCAGAGTTTGCTCAAATACTCTGACCCATGCCATCAAAAAATGAAAGGTGGCAGTAATCTTTTAATCTGGAGTTGGTAGGAACTGGCTTGTCACAATGAGATTGTCACACAACTGACGGGTCAGGGCCTCTCAGCAAGAGGGAAGGAGGATCTGGGTTGTAAGTTTGAGCCTTTTACAGCCAGTTGGCCTGCCTGTGGAGTTAGCCTAAGGAACAGGTGAAGGAAGGTCAGAGGTAGGAAAGGTGAGATGAGATCAGCTCCTCAAAGGCAGGCCAGGTAGGCAGAGGGCAAAGCAGGCTAAAGAACCAGGGGAAAGGCTTATAGGAACAGGCAAGCACAGAATGAGGAGCAAAGGTGCTGAGCTGTTGTACTGTAAAAAGACCTGGTTCTTACAAAGAGCCAATAAAGTGGCAAAGCTATGTTTGGGCTGTGCTTTTCAGACTGCACACGCGCGCGCGCACACACACACACACACACACACATTATGTACTGAAGTTCTCACCCTGGGCCAGCAGGGGGATACTGTAGATAGTTTTCACTCAGGTCCACATATGCAAATAAGGAATTAAAAGGGACATTCAGTGATTGGATAGTTACAGAAAGTTGTTACTGTTGCTTTGTAGTTGAGCTCTATCTAAGCAGGTTGGCTGAACCCTTCAGCCCAGTTCTGTTCTGGCTTGTGAATAAACAAAAGCTGTCTGAAGAATTGCTGTGTCATCTGTTATGTTCACCCACAACTTAACAACACACACACAAAATCCTGGCACTGAAAAGTTAGACGTTAAGGAGGATTCTAGCCTAGCCTTTCCCCTGGCTTGCTAGTTTTCCATATGTGTGTGTTCAGTCATATGAGCCCCAGTGATGCAGTCTTATCAGGGACAGCCCAGACACAAGTTGAGCATCTAATCTGCTGTTTGTGAGAAGTAGGGAAGACACATTTAGAGAGGGGCAGGAGAGGAGAGTGGCCAATAACAGTTGAGACAGAGTGAGGAAAGGCATGGAGCCAAACAAACAACTAGGGCCTAAGGAGACCCATGATTTCCCCCAAGAGATGCACTGGTGCATGGATGAGAGCTCCAGTCCAGTTCCTGGAAGGCAGAGCCAGCCCTATCATTAGACAAAATGAGGCGGTCGCCTCAGGCACCTGATTTGAGGTGTCATGAAAATGTTGTATTTTGTTCTTACTCCCAGGTGCTCGTGGCATTCTTCATCTCAAGTAGCAAAACAACGTGGTCGGTCTTGAGCTCAATGCAACTTAACTCAGGTGTTTGTGTGTGCATGTGCTATTTGCTGCTTGCTGCATTAGGCAGCAAAATAACTCAGGCTGATCTGCTGGAAGGCCTGCAATTTGACAAAAACCATGGCAATTTGTCTGAACCTACCATATGAGGCTTTTCCTCAGTTGTGAGTTGCACAAGCGCTTTGGAGTACGTAGAACCATTCTTTTACTCACACTAAAACTGGTGGCCACCATGAGCCCCAATCCCTAGTGTGAGGCATGTCATGAACTTTAAGGGAACATCCTTGGAGCATACCCATGTGTGCACTGAACTTGTGGAGGAAGATTCCCACAAATGGTTTGCCATATGCACATTCAGTTTATACTGCAAAGAAGTCTGCACAGTTTAAAGAAAGTGCTTTACCAGGGGCCTCGGCCCTCAATTTTATTAATTTCCCCTTTTCTGCCAACTCATGTCTGTATCTCCTGGCCCTTTTCTTCCTCATCTGTTTTCTCTTTTTAACCTCCAGACTCTTAAAATCATGCAGTTAATAATAGCTGTTGGGGAAATATTGGAAATCTTGACTAGCTGGGTAGATCAAGCATTCCTGACTCCCCACGACTTGACCACAGAAATCTAAAGGATTTATTAGTTTCTGAGCCTGAGAACAATGGAATGACTCTAGCAATGATACAGGTATGACAGGCTCTGCGGAGAAAATAAAAGGAGGGCTGTCTGGGCTCCCCAGCAAAGAGATAACAGAAACAGCCAGACCAGATCCACAGTCAAGATACAGCAAAGTTACATGCCTAGAAGTTGGAGCAGAATTAACTCCGCATGGTAGTAATGCCTGTGTCAGACAGATGGAGACTACATAAAAGGCCTGGCAGCATCAGAGGTTGTTGAACACAGAGGAGATTGGAAAAAGCGGGGATGCAGAGGGCAGATGGGGCTGGAGATCACAAATTGTGAAACCATTTAGAAGGGAACAAAAGGCCGTCTAGTCTAACCCTGTTCAGTGAGCTAGGGCCATTCATTCACTAAATGCAGCCCCTGTAAGTCAGAGTATGCATACAGTACTGTACAGCAGTGCATTGCAAAAAGGAATAACAGCCCTGGGTGACTTAAGAAAGAGAGCCACACACTAAATGAAAAGGCATGAGAGGGAGGGAGGGAGGGGAGGGAGGGAGAGAGAGAGAGAGAATCTCTTGGAATCATGAGAGGCATCTGAGTCCAGGAACTCTGCTTCCATCACTGATCCAGCAACATGTGTAGGAAGTATCACATTGGCAGGACCAATGGCATGGTGCCTTTCTGTGCAAATGCTGCCCTTCATTTTGGGGGTGCAGCACCTGTGCTAGAAAGGAGCCACCCACCACCCTCTGGGGAAGTGAAGGCGGAAGACGCAACTTAAATTTTGCTACACGGCAAGTCCAACTTCTGTAAAAAGATTTTTTTAAGGTAACAAAAGACATCACAGTGACTACCACTATGCTCCACCCCCAGCAGCAGGGCCCCAGACTTGTGCCCTAGCAAAGTTGACTTAGATGTAGTCTTGAGGCTGCGTGTCCTCAGCACGCTTAAAGAGTGCCATGTCTCAGGATCAGGGCTCCCAGATTGTATAACTCCCTTCCACAGGAGACTAGGCTGGTCCCCAATCTGCCTTTGCTTTCATTGGCAGGCAAATACTTCTTTTCTTTTCTTAGAGAGGCCTTTGGCGACTAAGTGGCTGTTGCAGCAAGTCTTTTAACGGTGGCTGTTGAATATTTCCTTGCCACTTTGTTGTGCTTTTAAATGGTTTGGTTTTGATTCAGTGCTGTTTTTAATATTTGGGGGTTTTTATACTAATAACTGGTTGTTGTTGTTGTTGCTGCTGCTGCTTCTGTTTTAGCTGCATCCCTTTTTACGGTAATTTGTGTTGTGAGCTGCCTTGGGTCCTACACTGGGAGAAAGGTGGAATAATTTTAAAAAATACATCCCGCCCACAAACAGAATTCTGTGAACCACACTTTACCCCACACAATTCCCAACACTCTACGGATTCCATTATTTTTTTGTTGGGGTGGAATAAAGTGTTTTAAATGTGTGGTGTGTATGTATGCAATGGAAAAGTCCATATGTAGTAACGTGAGGCTCTAAGCTCCTTTTTCTCTCTGCTCCGCTACTCACTCCCCTACTCTGGAGAATAGCTGATTTCAAGGTATCATTTAATATCTTTGAGAATGTGGTTTGCATCCATCATCCTTGAGGGCTCTGGGAAGGGAGGAGGGCAAGATTTCCAGCTATTCCAGAGCTCCCCCATCAATTTAGGCCTCCAACAGGTTTACAGCTATTGCCAGAGCAGTTTGACTAGGTGAGGATGGACACGGACAGAGTCCTCAGTTTAAGGTCCAAGGCACACCGGAATGATTCATCTTTTCAGAACTGCGCCATATGTTTTTCAAGCCTCAGCCTGCATAATGCCAGAGCATTATGAAACTCATTTCCCACTGGCTGGCAGGAGATGCACAATTACTCCGAGGACGGTTATTCTCAACGTGAAATGAAGCATGAGCCCAAATAAAAAAGAATGTCACCTGTGGCCATTTTAAAATGTAATCAATTTTTATGCTTCTGGGACTTGCCAGAATCCAGCAGCTGAAAGAAGCAGGGTGAGCGTAACAATATCCTTCGGCAAGAGTTTATGCATCCCTGCAAAACTTCATGGGGAAAGGCTTTGCCGAAGATTATTACGAGGAGGAATTCTCAGAGCTACTTTTCATCCCAAGCGTTCCAGCATCCACTCGCTCTTACACACAAAGGCAGACGGTAAGCAGGCTCTTCCTACTGCACAGCGGAGAAATAACAGAGCTGCCACCTCCCAGAATTCCCATTTAATAATTGGGAAAGGGAGCAGAGTGTACCCTTTAGGCCAGACACCTGGGCCTGGAAATGCACTGGCAGCCAGAGAAGAGGAGAAAGAGATGCCATGATATGTCTGTAGCAATGCCCTGGTGCCGGCCTGTCATTCCTGATCTTCTTCCACGGAATCCCAGAGTTCTCCCGGATGCATTTTGAAAATCGCTGTCCTAAGGACAGGATCTCCGGATGCTTGCCTGACTTCTTTTAAAGCACACATCGTCGCTAGCAGCTCCCTTTAATGTTAATAAGAGAAATACACACACGCACACAAGTGTAATGGAAGAACAGAGCTTGTACAAAAGAGTGTGTGACAGCTAAAGTGCCTCAGTCAGCGGAGGAAACAAAAGAGGTCATAATTTATGTGAAAGGTTGATTAGGAAATGCCCCCAAAATGCTGTGCTAACAGGTCTGACCCCCCATGACATTTGGCAGCTTGAAATAAAAGGGGTGAAACATTCACTGCTGGCAGGTGACTGCATAATGGGGAGAGATTGATTTAAAATCCTTGTCATTGTCATTTTGCACCTGCATACATAATGATCTTCAGCTCCTCATTAAGGGCTCCTTGTACTTACAGAGCTTTGGGGAATCGAGAGCTGGGTGCGGAAGGGGGGGATGGAAGGGCCTGGCAGCTTTGAAATGATATTTCATTGTTACGGGATTTTTGGCAGCTAACTCCGCTTAGAAGGTATCAAAGCCATTTTTACAACAGATAGTCTCCGCGCTGGCACAGTCCATGCATACATTACTGCCCTGCTTTGTGAGGGCTCAAATCTCATTCGACTACTGAGCACAAGTGCCAACTGCAGGGCATTACATAATAAAACATGTCACTGGGCATTAGAGGAAACAGGGGGATGCTAAATGGATCCAAACTAAGACAATGTACTGAAAGGAGGGGGGGGGGGAATGGCAAAAAAAAAAAAACCAAAATCCTTGTATTAATAGGGTTGCCACCTTTGCCCTGGCTGGGCTCTTCTGCTGATGACAGGTACAGGGTAGGTGGGCAATCAACAGGTGAAGCTTTTGCTCCAAGGTTGTAAAAACACATGTCAGAGTGCTGTCTGCTATGCAGCGGCTTAAAAGGACAGGGTGTCTGCTCTCTCCAAGAATGGTGACAGCCCTGTCTGGAATTCATGTCTGCAAAGGATTGCTGTCCCTGCACTGCAAATTGGCAGTCTTTTTACATCATGTGGGCTACAATATTACCCTCAAATCCCCTGAGACAGAGGTTATGGGATATTTCATACAGCGATCTTTGCTCTAGATCTTATGTAACATGTGGACCTGGAATCCACTATGGCCAGGATTTTCAGTTTCCATCATATTTCATGAATCTGTCTGTACCTAACTATGGCAGATTATTCACCATAGCCAGACAAAATGTATTTCCATCAGAAGTACTAAACGGCAGGTTGTCTGGCATATCCTGCCAGAATAGGCTCTGCTTATGTTCTCAGGGTGTCAACTCTATGAGGCATATCCTACTACACTGTGAGCAGTTCAAACAAGCCAGGGATCAATTAATTAAACCCCTATTGGTAAACTTAACTGGAAAATCCGAAACCTTCTACCTTAAGTACCTCCTTGGAGATATGTCAAATGATACTATCCTGGCCGTGGCTAAATTCCTCTCGGAAGTAATAAGAAATAGAAACCTACATGTTCTGGATAAAACATAGTGACTGCCTTGGAATCCATTCCCTGCATTTCTGTTTTATTTTGCTTTTGAGAATGCTTTTGTGGGTCTTTGGACCGAAATAAAGAAGGTATGTATTAGCATATATTTAGGTGTTAATGGTTCTGCCTAATACCCATGCCAGACAGGCCCATTGAAGGAGTCTGGAATCTTTAAGACTGAAAAGTTTGTAATTGCTTAGTTACAGGAAAAAACACTGTTCTGTGAAGCAGGTGTTGGGGTGCTGCTTTCAGGTGCAATTGCTAGGGTTACAATGGATCAATAATGTAGTCTGCAGTTTGGGACCTGGGTCATATTAGGCTTTCTGCCCCTCCCCCAAGAGATGCTAAGAATGCCATCTGATGCTAAGGGCTGCATCAATACCTCATGAGAAATAGTGAGTGAAAAAGAATCATTTTCACATTGACTGTACACTTAGGCTGCAGTCCTATCACTTCTTTGGGAATAAGTCCCACTGAACTGCATAGGACTTACTTCTTGGATATGCATGGGACAGAGCTGTTTGCCAAAGTAGGTTTAGCAAGGAGATTTTATAGGCGCAGGAAATGCATTCCTTGTGAAAACTGCTTTGCAACTTGCCTCTGTACCATCACAAAAACTAAGATGGAATGGTCAGAGTTAGGATACTAAACCTTCCACTGTGATGAATCCAAAGGCAGGTCTTACCCATGAATGGCCTTCGCCTCTATTTTGCCTCACTTGCCTTCCATGCATGAGAATTAGGAATCTCATCCAAGCATTCGTTTTGAATTAGCCCTGACACACTTCGAGGAAGACACTGCACAGTAATGACTGCGTCGCTCTCGCTCCGATTGACATCAGCTGCAGGTCAGAAGTGCTGAATGGATTACATTGATAAGGTCACTGTATGAACAGCTTATTGTCATTTGACATTTCAAGAAGCAGTCTGCAGAGCACAAATGAGGGCTACAGGCAAAAAGCAGGGCTTCCAGGTTCAGTCCCAGAGGCTCTGCCCGTTGCCTTAGGAATGGAACGCCTCCAGAAGTTGCTAGACTCCAACTCCAGTCAGCTTCAGCAAGCATGGACAAAGGTCAAGGATGATGGGAAATGGAGTACAAGCTCTGGAGGGTCACAAGTTCCCCAGCAGGTAGAAGTAGTGAGAAACATTTTTTTTGCCTGAGGGATACTATTCAGGGGAAGACTTCGTCAAACAGTGAAGGGAGAACATAGCCTTCACTATGAGAATTGTGGTGAGAGCCTGTGTGGTGTAGTGGTTAAGAGCAGTAGACTTGTAATCTGGTGAACCGGGTTCGCGTCTCTGCTCCTCCACATGCAGCTGCTGGGTGACCTTGGGCCAGTCACACTTCTCTGAAGTCTCTCAGCCCCACTCACCTCACAGAGTGTTTGTTGTGGGGGAGGAAGGGAAAGGAGATTGTTAGCCACTTTGAGACTCCTTTGGGTAGTGATAAAGCAGGATATCAAATCCAAACTCTTCTTCACGCCACTACACCATGATACCCAGGAGAGGCTGTTTTTGGCTGTAGAACCCAAGATTTGGAATAGCCTCCCAAGAGAAGCACACCTTTCCTGCCTCCTTTTAGACTGGTGGAGAGAACATATTCATTTATTTGTCTCTGGTTTTGTTTTGTTTAATTTCAAAAATCTTACGCTGATCACTGGTGCTTTAAATTTCTTTGTATTTTGTGGTGACTTGCTTGGTTTATTCTGGATTTTATCTTATTGATATTATCTTATTTTTGTATTGCATTGCTAATGGTCATCAGCTACTTTGGTAATAAAAAAGTGGTACTTTTGCAAACTGGAGAAAATGCTGTGAGAAGCACACACCACAACACTACCCAGCCACCCCTTTGGCGATCCCAGCATTGGCAAATGTTTCCCTCTCATAAGAACACTCCAAACGAATAACCTAGGCTTTCAGTCCACTGATTTGAGAGATTCAAACAAAAACACCTGTAAGTGGCAGCCTATTCCATTCTTTCACAGCTAAGAAGAGAAACGCTGTGCAGATGAGTTTATTTTTAAGCTCTGGAAGAGCGAGGTGGGCGGGAGGAAGAGTTGGGCATATGTTCTTTTGTTGTTAAATCTTGTGCTTTTCACACCTATTAAACATCTGCTTGACAAGATGTGTTCGCACTTGACAAGCATCTTCAAGGAATGTGAGCATTTGCTACAAAATTTCTGTTCCTTGAAAAGTACAATCCAAGCATCAATATTGTCTTGTTCCTATTTGCTACTGTGCCCTGATAACTGCCATTATGGAAATAGGATAGTCATTCAATAGCAAGTGGAGCACAGCTAAAAAGCAGCTTCACTATACTATGAGTCAGAAGAAACACTACCACCAACTGGAAGTCTTAAGTAGAATAGCTTAATACCATTGGCTCTGTTTGGATAACGCCTTAGACTCACCCTGACCCCTTATTTAATTACAGAGTGAGAAGTCAATCAGAAGTTCAAAAGTGGATACCTGTGCATTAAAAAGAATATCAGCAAACCACAGCAACACCAAAGTCTTCCAGTTTGTCTCTTTTTCATCCTGGGACATGAAGTTGTGTAAATATTATCATAAATATTTTCTCTCATATTTAGAGATAGTTGAAAATGTCCATTTTTGTTTCTTTCAGTTTCTCACTTTTCCACTCTTCGCCACATTTCCATTAAAAAAAAAAGTCCTTGTGAAAAGTCATCAGCAGTTCAGTGCAAATTTATCCTGATATATACACATTCTGCTAATGCACACATTTCTTAAAGCAATTTCTCCTAACACACTGTATTTTTGTATGTTCTTCTCCCTAATATATGCATCTACAGGCACACTTTACCCTGTTATAGGCATTTCTGCACAGAATACTTGGCTGGAGAACTGCATTGCAAAATTCAGAAAAGTGTGAATGTCAAAGGATAGCTGTGTTTCGTAAAATGTAAATTAGCTAAACTCATTGTTAAATGCAAACTGAATTGAATTTCTCTCCAATCTCTGATCATTAGTGGATCTGTTCTGTAAAAGAAAGAAAGAAAGAAAGAAGATGGAGTCAGAGAACCACTTACAAAGTTAATGCTGTCCAGCACAGTCAAGAATTTCAACACATATCAAGTGCAGAAGTTGTTGGATTCCAACTCCCATAAGTCTCAGCAACCATGGCCAATGGTCATGAATAATCAGAGGTGGAGTCCAGCATCCTCTGGAGGGACACAGGCTCCCTAACCTGGGTGCTAAGTAGTAAGAAAAACATTGCTATTCATGGAGGGTATTGCTGAAAACAGATTTGAGCAACTTGCATTAGGAAGGCAGCTCACATTCCAGAAATAAATGAAAAATTTAATGTGTGATGAAATAGCCCATCTGCGTCCATTCCAAGTGCCCAGTATAGGAGCCATGATAGCCAGCAGTGTGACAGAAACATCCTGGAATACTTTCAGTGGATGCCTACGGGTTATCTTCAGATAAGAACCCTGGGAATAACAACTCTGAAATAACTGGGAACCTTGGTTGCAAGAACGAGCCCATTGCCTCCTGCCTTGTCAATTCCTGTTGCTTCAAGCCACCAGACAGCTGTTAGGAACCCAAGCTCCGAGGATCGACAGACCTTATGGCGTCTTCAGAGATAAAAGCCGCTGCGGAGCTGATTATCCAAACCCAAGGCGCAGCCCCTGCCTTTCAGCGGCCGATCAATAACAGTAATGCATAATCGTCAGTGTTCGCATTATCTGTTGTCAAACGGGCAGTGTTCTTCTAACTGCCTTCAGGTAATACTTACAGATGTAACTTGAGGGTTGCTGGTGATTTTAGGAATGAGATAGAGAGCACCATCCAACTTTTTTTGTTGTGCACTGCAATCCTGCTTAGCACACCCGCCTCAGATTGTAGACTTTGCTGTTATCTTTATGTTTCAGCGTGTTACGTTTGCCTCTCTTCCTGTGTGTCATGATCCAAATGTGTGTGTGCATATACCCGTCACCTCGCGTACTTGACAAAGCATATTTTTGCCTACAAAAGCTTCTGCCATGAATGAAATGTGTCACTCTGGGCTAGTGTGGTGTAGCAGCTAAACCAAACAGACCCAGGTTCAAATCCCCCCTCAAAGATGAAGCACATTAGATGCCCTTGAAACCAATTTGCCATCTGCTAGCCCAATTTACCTCATAGAGCTATTGTGAAGCTATGCACACCATCTTGAACACCTTAGAAGAGAAGCAAGATTTTAAAAAGTAATAATAATCTGAGCCTGAGGTGGGATTAATCAATGCTTGCTTGCTTGCTTGCTTGCTTGCTTGCTTGCTCATTTCTTCCTCCCTCCCTCCCTCCCTCCCTCCCTCGCTTCCTTCCTTCCTTCCTTCCTTCCTTCCTTCCTTCCTTCCTTCCCTCCCAGACTTTCTGCAGGGATCAGCTGCATGATTGAGTTTTCCATATGACAACAGGTGTGGCACAGGAGCATGTCACATGGAGAAAATGGCTTTGCAGTCCAAATTGAAACAGATCAAATTTTACCCATAGGCCAGACCAATAAAACCATAAATTGATATGGTGTTCAAAACAAAAAATCTAAGTTCCATAAATAGGCATAGTACAACTTCCTTAAGATGCCGGGTGAAACAGAAAGGTCTTTGTCATTGTGTTCAGTCTATGGTGATTACTCTGTGAGGATTAATTCACATTTGAAGAGTAACTATTGGGTGTCACAATCAATGAGCAACAAACATGCATTCATCAAGCTGCTCTGTTCAGGCATTCATATACAACTAGAATCATGGGAGTGTGGAGTCAGCCTCTCCCTTTGCAACCTCATCAACTCATCCACTCACTGGGGCAGAAGTTCTTCTAAAGAGGGACGCCTACTCCATTCATGAAGGCACACTGTTTGATTTTGAACCCACAGGGTTCCAACATCACACGGAGGTCTAAATCATGCAGGAAGGCTGCACATATACAGCAGGTTCCCAGCTTCACATCCTCCTCCTCTTCCAACGCATAAAAGGTGTTGAGGCCAGATGATGAAGATGCAACACAATCAGGGATTCTTCAAGCAATTATAATTGTGTGAACTCCCGAATCCAGCCTGCGAGTCTCTAAGAAGTTGCAGTACTTCTCTTTTGCTACCACAGATCAAAACGAGCTCTTATCTGGAATTTCCTGATCTTATGCCATCCTCTCCTCTTCTACATTTCTCCAAGAAGCTATTTTCTAGTTTAACCCTGCTAATTTTAATTTCCTGACCTCCCCGATACTAGAAAAAAGCTTCACAAATCTATTTAACAACACAAAAGCATCAGACCTGGCAGCACAATCCGTCTCTTTTTGTCGTCAGCCAGACAGCCCAAAAGAAAGCTGTAAGCAGTTGTGTTAACAAGAAGAACACAATCGCCCCCTTTTTTCCCAGAAAAAAAGGCAATCAAGCACTGTTGTCATTTGAAAGTATACAGCTCTGTTCCTGATGTTAGATGCTGAAAGTGCTTTTAAGACTCTTTAAGCCATTGATTCACCTGCAAAAAAAAAATAAAAATTAACCCCATGCCATGCCACAGATCTGAAAAATATGCACATAAATGCAAGCAACTGGATCAGAGTGCTGCTGAAGAACAGTTTACATCAAATCTTTAACCTAGTCTTCAGATTTTAAGGCTTATATGCAACTAAGTCCTAAACCTCTGGAAATCAATGACCCTGAGTTAGTCATGCACATTAATTTAAATGGGTCTACTCTGAGTAGAATGGGACACAGGTGGCACTGTGGTCTAAACCACAGAGCCTAGGGTTTGCCGATCAGAAGTTCGGCAGTTCGAATCCCCGCGATGGGGTGAGCTCCTGTTGTTTGGCCCCAACCAGCATTTGTTCATAGCAAAGCCACTGTTATAGCAACGCATAAAAAGGGGGTGGGTGGGCTGGGAAATCTGGCAAGGAGACGAAAGGAGGAAGCCCCCCCCCAGCCGTGCCATGGTTTAAACAGCCCATGACCACACCCCTGGCTGTGACAATTGGACAGCCGGGCACGTGGCAGGGCCAGGAGTCAGTGCAATGAGGGTGGCATTCCTCCAGCTCCCAGCTCGATCACTAAGAGGTCCCGGATGCCCAGTCGCAACACCGCCCACCGGGAAAGGTAAGCGGACTTGTGGGACAGTAGTAGTTGACAGACAATGCTGCAAGAACAAGCAGAAATTAAAGGAAGCACAAGGGGCTCACAAGCCACATTAAACCAAAATATGGATGTAAGAAATCTGTGTGCAACACGTATTTCCAAACCTCTGTTTGTTTCTGCAAAGAATCCACCATTTGAGTTGCATCTCCAGGGATGGGAAACCTGTGGATCTCCAGATGTTGGACTCCACTTGCATCAGCCCCATTGGGTCACCTGGAAGGTCAATGACTCCACATCACTGTTCTAAGAATTTATTTATATTCCCCACCCCCAAGCTTTGGGCTCATTGATTGAGCATCCCTGATGCTTGCAGGCCTTTGAGGAACCTTGACAAACTCTCCTAGGGTTGACTTCTCCTAAGGCACAGCATCACTTGGTTTCTTGCATGGTGGGTGACTGAGGGATGTGAAGAAGTCCACCAGTGAAGTAGTAGACTGAAGTGATCCGATTGTGAAATATGCCAAGTCGGATTGCAGGAACACAAAATTGTCCTTTTGAATGCTCTTCATCTTAAAACTAAAGCTCCCTTCATAGGGTGGACTGCATGGGGTAAACATTGGAGCAAGGGAAACTATGCTAAAACCTTCTCCCTGGTGTACTACATGCGGAGTGGTTGCTTGAGTTTTTACATGGCGGTAGAATTCAAAGAGATGAATCGCCCGCCCACCTGCAGCCTCCAAATAGATCTGTTAAATTAAAAGCCATACCTACTAAACGTTTCCTGTTGAATTTGTTCTATTCAGATGTAATTCTTTGCCTGATTAAATCTTTAAATTGCAATTTCTCTGATTCCGTGATTATGCTCTCCCCCCCCCCCAAAGCACATGGAGGCACTTTGAAACAACTATAACTGCAGCACACAAAGCAGAGTTCACATCCCACTTCAGTCAGGACTCATGGGCTGTTTCTGACCTACCAAATGCAAAAATTGATCTCATCTCCTCTCTCTCTCTCTCTCTCTCTCTCTCTCTCTCTCACACACACACACACACACACACACACATACACACCAGTGTTGTAAGAGTGAACAAGGCATGTAAACAACTTTGTAATTAAAAGTAATTTATGCCTGATTGGAAAATACTGTTTAGTCTTTATACAGCACTTACTTATACAGTTATACAAACACATTCTAATGCTTGTCAGGCATCTTACCACAATTATAGATATATTATTGTGCTTCTTAGATCTCAGATTTGAGCAAACATATTTGAAAGAATCCTTTACAAAGGAAGCCCTCTTGCACTTGAATGTGACAAAAACTATTTATCAAGATTATAATCTCCTTTTTTAAAAAAATATGATATAAACGAGTCACTTAAGGTGCAGCTAGAGAAACTCTGCATAAGGAAAATCCAAATTTCCTACAGTGTCCAAGAGTGAAACCTTTAAAGGGGGGGGGGGGAGCTGGTTAGACATTTGCAATAACCAATCATGTAAAAATATCTCATGCAATGACATTTTACCTCACGCTGTTGAAGACCAAGGTTCAAGTCTCTTTTGTGCTTTATTTATGAGTTCAGGCACCACTGTGGTGTTCCAAGCTTCTTTATGAGGGCAAAAGAAAAGATCAGACTTCCAGTTCTTTATCTTCATTCTCATTGTGTTCATCCAATCACCAGTTGTGGCCATTATTTCTTAGGCTTCTTAAAAAGCAACTTCTCTCCTGGGCTGACGCATTTTTATTTTTATTTCTTTAAAGGAAGGTCAAATGAAAGACTCAGATATGAGAACTGAATTTCAAGGATCAAGATTAGCTTCTTTTACTCAACAGCTCCCTGCTACTTTCAAGTTAACCTTAACGTGCCAGATTCAACACAGCTTTGAAATATATGGGCCACTAACAGGATTACAGCTGCTTGCATGTCAGGGGGTCTTGCTGGTAATACCGCCATATTTTCCTCCATTTTTGACCATGTTTCTAAGGCCCTTCCTCTCCGGCATTTGCCCAACCCTTATCAATCCAGCTGCTCTTGTCAGAAAATCCTCATACCACCCCCAGTCCTTCCTATACATCCATATGGAAAGTAAGGTAGCAATATTTCATGTTAAAACAGCATGCTATGCAAGTGAGGTGAGGTCGCCAGATGGAAAATATCAAGAACCTATTGTGTCTTTTATTGTTGCACAGGAGAGAAGAATTTCAGCAGGTGCAGCTTCCATGACACCTGCTTAAACGCCCTCTTTTACCCAACTGTTAAAAGTGCAAGAGCACATCCTTCTTTTCCATCCAGCTTCTTTTTTAAAAAAATAATAATAATAATGCAGTTTTCCCTCCAGCAAAATACCATCATCCTAATTTTTGTTTTGGCCTGGAATATATTCCCTTAACTCACATCTTCCTTGCTCGCCAGAACATTTAAATTATTAAGGTTTCACATGTATCGTTTCACAAACGGATGTTTGTGTGACATTTTTATGCTCTCCCAAAGCTTACATTTGCAGGGCTTCATAGTTAGAGAGAGAGAGCCACAACTGGCTATATAAATCTAAGCTACTTCGAGCATAAGCACAGGAAGGTGCAGAAACACCACACTCTCTAATTTTAGATTTGTTTGCCTTCCTTCCTTCCCGACTCTCCTGCCTAGGAGGCCATCCTTTACTGTCAGTTGTATTTTGACTACGACTTGCACGCCATCACCTTTTCATGTTTTGTCATCAGGGAACAATCAGCAAACCCACATAGGAGCATCAAAGGCATCTCTACAGGAAGGCCTAACTCATACAGTGACCCGTTTCCTGCTTCTGGCTACCAATTGGCTAAAGAAACCAAAGGCTTTGCGGCAGAGCGTAAGTGGGTCACACAAAGGTCACAGGAAGGGCAGCAGCTAAGATAGTCAGGGAATTATTGTATTAGCTGTTGAACCTTGAAAGCCACAAGTTCCCTATAAGTGTGTGCCTCTCTTCAACCAATATAACAGGTGAGAAAACTGCACCGCTGCAATGGGTTCTATCTATATGATGCATTGTATGTGCTTCAAATGACACTACCTCCACAACTCTTGTCTATTTGTCCAATTCAATGAGGCTGGTACAAAACATGAAGCAAGCTTAGCCCTAAATGTGCTTGCAGCATGTACTCCAGCTTGCCCCAATGGCATGTCCTTGAGCAATAATCAGCCATGATTTTTCATCATGAGCAAGCAATGAAAGATACAGGTGGCTCACCCTCATGTATACACACCATAGCTGTTAACATTTTCCTTTTTTTAAGGAAAATTCCCTTATTCTGAATAGGATTCCTCACATGTCCCCTAAGTTCTATGGCAGCTATTGAAAAACAGCAGATTCCGAGGGGCAAGGCAGTCCCTTACTTGACTTATCCTTCTCCCCTGTCCACTTCCCTCTCAGAATGAATTGTGATCTCCTAAGTCCCTTTAACTGACAGTCCATCATATGAGCCTTATCTGCAGGGCCGGCCCACCCATGAGGCAAGGTGAAGAAGGTTGCCATTTGGAGATCCACCTCAGGTGCCAAAATGTATTGGGCTGGCCTTGCTTATCATGGGGAAAGGACTAGAACATGGGTAGGCAAACTAAGGCCCGGGGGCCAGATGCAGCCCAATTGTCTTCTAGATCCAGCCTGCGGATGGTCTGGGAATCTGTGTTTTTACCTGAGGAGAATGTGTCCTTTTATTTAAAATGCATCTCTGGGTTATTTGTGGGGCATAGGATTTTGTTTTGTTTTGTTTCTCAAAATATAGTCCGGCCCCCCAAAAGGTCTGAGGGACAGTGGACCGGCCCCCTGCTGAAAAAGTCTGCTGACCCCTGGACTAGAACATACCTTCTGACATTTCTCTGATGAAAACAGGGACATTGCATTCCATAATGATGATTTTACCATTTATACCCCACACATCTTACTGGGTTGCCCCAGCCACTCTGGGCATCTTCCAACATATATAAAAACATAATAAAATAGTAAACATTAAAAAAAACTTCCCTACACAGGATTGCCTTCAGATGGCTCAGGGGTTAGATAACTCCATACCCTCCAACATATCCCCAATTAAAATAGGGACACCCTAAGGAAAAGTGGGACATTTCGGGATCAAATCAGAAACCAGGATGACTTCTCTAAATCAGGGGACACTTGAGGGGTCTGCTAGAACAAAGCAAATTCCAAAGCAATGTGTGGGTTGCACAATGCATACTTGGCCCCCTTGCCAGCGCCAGCCTCTTTTCAGCTCCTGTTTCCACATGCCACAATACCTGCTTGACAGGTACCAGATGCAATGGAGCTGGAATTTCTGCCTGGGCTCTGTTGTAATAAACCAGAGAGAACAGCTGTGCTTTTAAACATCACCCCTTCATTTTTAAAGAACTTGCATATGAGAAGCTCTTCAGGGGGGAATGGTTATTGCCTAAGGATAGTTAATAAGTATTTAAATATGCTGAAACACAAGCTGGGGGGGGGGGGAGAAATAAGAGGGTCCATCCCCATCCCCATCCCCATCTCCCATTTCTTAAAATTTAACTTAATGTGCAGCCTGTTCTATTCTGACGTTGTGTACTGGATAACCATAGATGAGCAAAAAATATATACTGTATGAAATAGAAAGCCGCATACCTAAAGACTTAACCAGATGCAAAAGTACTAATAACTCTTGTTCAAAGTGGAGAAATAGTCATACTAAATAGGACTAGAATATTAAATCACTGAAAACATTCTTGTTTGTAACCAAAGGTGGTTCCAATTGCTGAACAAAACATGTTACAAATAAACAGTGATTTGGCAATGTCTTTCAATTGCACCATCAAGCAAGCCATTTTCAATTTACTCCCTTTTACTTGGCTGTTTTTCATCTGCATTTTACTACTTACTTTATGACTTTTCTAATGTGACAATTTAAATATTTCTCCGTGGGATGCTTCCATTCATCATTCTGCAACTTACTGAATTTGCGCTGAAAGGTGAAAGGAAAAAAAGGCAGTGAACTTTAGAGAAAAGAGTTGCTCAGGTCATTCAGACTGCTTTGCTATATTTCAATAATAGATTAAATTATAAATTTTATCTCATTTGGTTTACTAATCTCATGCTAATAGCTGGTCTTTAGTTAAATATAGTCTTTTATTTATTTTATCTGATTATTAATTTTTAAATTCTCAGCTAGATGTTCTACATCTTTTGGAGTGAATTTTGATTGTGAGACTTGCAAGTGCTTTATATATAGATTAATGTAGCATAATGAAATATCATACTCATCTTCAAATCTGTTTAACTATACCTTCATTCATTTCATAGTTTAACTGTGCATCTATCGAACTGAAGTAATTCTGTTAATAAATATTAGTAGTCTATTCAGTCACAACCTGCTTATGCCCTAACATGTGTGTGTATGTGTAAAAGAAGTTGTGGAAGTGGAAACCTGGGACTGGGACCATGGCACACATTGCTGTTTCAAAGGCAAATGGGAGCGTGGAGTAATGTTCAGTGGGAAATTGTGCAGAGGAAAGAGTCAGACCCCCTCTCCAAGGAACACTGCAGTCCTGATCCAATTGAGCTCCACCATGGCTGGTATTCATTAAATTACCTGGGAATACGCACCACTGAATTTACTAGGACCTACTTGTGGCGCTGTGGGTTAAAGCCTCAGCGCCTAGGACTTGCCGATTGAAAGGTCGGCGGTTCGAATCCCTGCGGCGGGGTGCGCTCCCGCTGCTCGGTCCCAGCGCCAGCCAACCTAGCAGTTCGAAAGCACCTCCAGGTGCAAGTAGATAAATAGGGACCGCTTACCAGCGGAAGGTAAACGGCATTTCCGTGTGCAGCTCTGGCTCGCCAGATGCAGCTTTGTCACGCTGGCCACATGACCCGGAAGTGTCTGTGGACAGCGCTGGCCCCCGGCCTCTTAAGTGAGATGGGCGCACAACCCCAGAGTTTGTCAAGACTGCCCCGTACGGGCAGGGGTACCTTTACCTTTTACTTCTGAGTTAGGATTGCAAGAGGTGGACTTTGGTTTTTCAGATTTCAGCAGCACCCTGTGCAAGGCTGGAATTTCGTGTGCACACAAACACACACACCGCCTTCTATTCTTCTCAATTCACTATGTCCTAGTTGCGATGTCCTGTGGGTGAGCACCTAGGATGAGCACCCAGTGCAGTGGAACCAGTCACGCTGCCCTAAATCCACCTATGGGGTAACTCACTGGGGAGTTTTGTGTGAACAAGGTCGGAATTGCTCCGCACTGACCTTAACTATGTACTGCTGAACAAATTTAGGATCTGGCTGTGGTTTATTTTAATTCAGTCTAGTATAACCTTTGTAAGGTACTAAACAACAAACTGGATGACTGAATCACCCTTGTTTACAATTTGGGACAAAATAAAAAAGACCCTGTCTTTTTAATCTCTGCGAAGGTGGGAAAATATATTTGGAAGCGACTTCTTTTCAGGCTGGCTTAGAAGGTTTATTGCAATGCAATTTACACAGCTGGACAGGTCTACAGGTGGCTCAAAATGCATTAGAGAAAGTGACTTGACTTCTGCAGGGGGGGAAGAGACAGGAAGTCTCTCTGGGATTGAGGTTGTGCCAGGCATTAACACAGCTGACTGGATAGCAGGTGGCTGCAAGTATAAATTTCATGCTAACATATTCATTAGAGCTCCCTTGCCTCTGTCTTCCTGGAATTGTAAAGTGCTGCTGATATCACCCTAAGCAAGCCCGTGCAAGGACACACTGCTTTTCTCAGAACAGAGGGGAAAGCAAGCCCAGATGAATATGAAAAGAATGAACACTTCCACGGTCCTCATCCCTTTTTCGTCACCTCTGCAGAACATTGCTTTAGGGTGAGACTTTCAAATGCTGCTTAATAAGGGAGTTAGGTATGCAAACCTGATTCCATTCGTAGCTGAAATGGTTTGGAATATCTCAGCCTCAATTAATTTATTTATAAGAACCCAGAAGGTGTGACTGTGTTCTGCTAACTAGCCAATCTCTTCAAATACCAGTTTATAAACCCAAACACCCAAAAGGCTTAAGAGACATACTTTCTGTAAGGGTTTATTAAAAAGAAAGGGGGGGAAGATGAATATATCAGTGATGTTTGCTTTTAATTTGTTTTTGTTTTTTCATTAATAAATAAACATATTCCATAAATGTGCTGAATAAAACAAAAGCAGAAAACTCACTTCAAGAACAGTGGCAGGAAAAATTTGAACTGATGCCCGAAGCATAAGGTTTCTCTCCCCCACCCTGTAAGCTACACAAGACAGCATCATAAATCTTCCTTTTGACCTAGTTTAGCATATGCTACCTTCCTTGCTAAAATATTCACACACAATTAAATATCCATGGGAAGACAGGAAAGAGACAAGAATGTGGGGTGCCAGGGCTAGAGGAATCCATAAGGAAGACTGTAGCTCAGTGGTAGTGCATCTGTCTTGCATGCAGAAGGTCCCAGGTTCAATCCCCAGGGTTTCCCGATTGGGCTGAGAATGTCTGCTGTCTGAAATTGCTCTGAAATACTGGAAATTTGCTGCCAGTCAGTGTTGGCAGTATTGGGCTAGATAGACCAATGATCTGACTCAGTATAAAACATTTTCCTATGAGCAATCCACCACACTGAACAAGCTACCATCTCTGTCACCCAGAATTTAAGCTGGAGGCAGCCTCTTAAATGGAATAATTTGATGCAAGAGAGGTAGGACAGAGTCACAACCACAATTTTCATGTTCTGCCTTAACATATAACATTGTCTAAACTGGGTCAAAATACTGGTCCAACTAGCCTAGGACTGTCTGCATTGGTCTATAGCATTCAGTGTCTCAGCCAGAGGACTCCCCTCACCCCAATTCTACTCAGATCCTTTAACTAGATATCCAGGGATGGCTTATTCATGCTTTGGTGACATCCAGGCTAGTGCACAAGCTCTCTGTGTTGGGCAACCGTTGAAAATGGTTGAGAAGTTTTATCTAGTGCCGAAGGCAGTAACCCACGTGTTGATTAGTCCAAATGGATTTTCCACTATGGAATTGGCTCTCAAAGAAGGAGGGAGTGATGGCAACCAGGTTGGATGAACAGACATATTCATATCAATGTATACCAGCCATGATTGGTCCTGTTTGTCAATTTCCCACAGGCATCTGGTTGGTCATTGTGAGAAGGGGATGCTGGACTAGAAGAGCAATTGGCTTGATCCAGCAAACTCTTCTTATGTTCTCATATCTTGCTTCTCTTGAAGCAGCTGCACTTCTGGGTCGTAAGAAGAGCTCTACTGGACAGGACTGAATGCCCACCTGGTCTTTCCATAGCAACCAACCAGGTGCCTACAAGAAGTCCACAAGCAGGAAATGAGTACAAAGCACACACTCTCTCTCTCTTTATGCTTCCCAGCAACTGGTCCAAAATTGCGGTTTTGATCTTTAAACCCGCTCAATATCTTGGGTTTTGGTTTTTTCATGGGATATTTCATCTCATATAAGATCCCAGCCCTAAATCCCTTGAGGTGGCCCTGCCCAAGGTTCCATTTTATGTAGAGACCAGGGCAGTCTCTATAAGGAGCAAGGCCTTTTCTGTGGTGGCCTTTAATACTCTGGCACTTCCTTTCAAGAGAGGTTCATTCCGCCTCCCTCTTACTGTTTTTTTCAGCATGGAGGAGCATTCTTTTTTGTTCTGATTGCTTCTTGCTCTTGTTCCATTGACTGAGCTGTCTATACTGCTGTTTTACTATCATTGCTGTTTTATTGAAATTGTCTTGTGATTGGAATTGATTTGTGCTCTTTTATTGGATGTTGTTTTTATTCTTCAAACTGCTGTGACATTTTATGAACAGCGGTATAAAAATCTTTTAAATTAATACACCCTGGAGCTTGTGCTTGCTAAACATGTGCTCTGTCACTGAGCGATTGATTTGAAGTTCCCAAAGAAACATGAGATGTGGCTGCCATGCCTGCTGCCCTGGCCCCGGTCATCTGTCCCTCCTCTTCCCTCACCTGTTACAGCAAGCAAGATGCCTGGTGTGCCATATAGAAGCTGATGGAAGAGGGCAGATGAAAGGGCTAGGAAGGCCAAAATAGGCAGAGATACCGAGTGGCAAGAATCACATTACATTTTGAGGAAGGGCCATAGCTCAGTGATAGAGCATTTGTTTTGCAAAGACAGCTTCCTGCGTTTCTATATATCCAGTCAGGGGCTGAGGACCATTCTTACAAATGATTCCCAAAATAGAAGTAGTAATATATGGGGTTCCCAATACTTTGGCCACCTCATGAGAAGAGAAGACTCCCTGGAAAAGACCCTGATGTTGGGAAAGATGGAGGGCACAAGGACAAGGGGCCGACAGAGGACAAGATGGTTGGATAGTGTTCTCAAAGCTACCAGCATGAGTTTGACTAAACTGCGGGAGGCAGTGGAAGACAGAAGTGCCTGGTGTGCTCTGGTCCATGGGGTCACGAAGAGTCGGACACGACTAAACGACTAAACAGCAACAACAACAATATATGGGGGGAAATGGGCAATAATACAGAGGAGCCAAGTGTGAACACTCAGAAAACCCACTTCGACATCTGGCCTCTTCAGTTTCTCACACAGCAGCTCCCTACACCAAAACTATTTCCTTTTCTTTCTTTCTTTTTCATTAAAAGTAGGGCTGAGAACTATGGCAGAGAGCAATAAAGCAAATCCAAGTTCACATGCTGACATCTTCCACTCGTGCATTGCACCAAAACTAAACACCTGCATGCCTTTTCATGCCATATACTCATATTTAATGGAATTATGAAGATTTTGTTGTTGTTTAAACAGAGGAATAATCTTAATCAAATAAATGCATAATTGATATCACACGTTTGGAATGAGTGAGAACTGGACAGTGGAAAACTGACTTCTGTAACCGCTCAAATCCCCATGAAATATTTTTTTATATGTCACATATGCAAGAAGCAACCTGATCTTGAATGTCATCTGTTCTGAATTATACATGCAATTATGGTAAAATCTATACCAGATCGCATGTTATTCCTTAGGATTATGGTTCAATCGTTATTAAAAACTTTTAAGCACTTTCAGTTGGCAGATTTATGAAGTCCTTCATTCGGAGGCCACATTCTACAAGTCTGAGGTTCCCATCGTTTAGTTAGTCTTCTGGTATGGAGAAACACAAGGAGATTATAATTGGACATCTCACTGAAGTCTCTTAGTAGAGTAACATTTGGCTGTATTCTAGAGAACCCTGGTGTTTCTCAAAAACTTATTGGGAGTACGTCAAAGAAACCATCAGTAATGACAACAACCCAATGAAGTTTTGAATATTATTTTTGCTGTTTTAAAAATATGACCTGCCCTTCACCAGCAGGCCCCAGGGTGGGTTACAACAATTTAAAATACAGAGTTGAAAACAGATACCTGTTCTAGGACACAACTCTGTCAATCACAAACTAGATGTGACTGGGACAGCTCTGTTTTGTTTTGTTTTGTTTTGTTTTCTTCTTCATCATCAAAATGAAAAAGCCTCAAAATGACAAATACAACAGCTGAGAAGTTAAAAATAATAATTGTTATGTATTGAAGTTCTCACCCTGGCCACCAGGGGGTATTGTGTATATAGTTTTCACTCAGGTCCATGTACATTAATTTAGGCGGGAAACCCTGGGCTGTTGTTGTTACAATGTTGACAGCCGGCTGCCTATAAAAGCAGGCCGGCTGAGCTGTTCAGTTCAGTTCCAGCTTACTTATAAAGAAATACAGTGGTACCTCGGGTTAAGAACTTAATTCGTTCTGGAGGTCCGTTCTTAACCTGAAACTGTTCTTAACCTGAAGCACCACTTTAGCTAATGGGGCCTTCCCCTGCCGCCGCAGCACGATTTCTGTTCTTATCCTGAAGCAAAGTTCTTAACCTGAGGTACTATTTCTGGGTTAGCAGAGCCTGTAACCTGAAGCATATGTAACCCGAGGTACCACTGTACTTGGAGAAATCTCTGTGTCATCTGCTATGTCCACCCACTACATAATAATAATAATAATAATAATAATAATAATAATAATAATAATATAAAATCCAAAAAATGTTCAATAATTCAAGTTCCTACCCCAGAAAATGGTGGGACCATTTTACAGAGGCCAGCTAAGTTACCAAAGGCCGTAGTGAATAAAAATGTATTAGGCCTGGTGCCTGTTTGCACCTGTATCTCTGTGTAAAGTGTGAGGAATGAGATTTAATTTTATCAGAATTTAAATATAGGGTGTGCATTCCTGTAAGTACAGGGTGTTCGTATTTGTCAAGGGAAAGGTTTAACGCCTCCATTTCCTCCTGATCAAGATCCATCAGTCACCATCTTCAGTGCCTCTCACCAGAAACTGAAGACAATTCTTTCGGTGGCTTTTAAATTGATTTCTCTCCCACCCCACCCCCTGACTACTGCTCCTTTAAATGTCATTGCATTTGACGTTTTGTATTAGTGCTTTTTGGTTCTTTTGACTATTTGTACTTTAATGTATTTAGGCTACACTAAATACATGAAGATGAAGAAATACACTAAAAATGAACAATAACTGGTTTTATTTCTTGGCTTCTGAGGTACCGCTATCAGTCTGGCATCCATCTTGGAACCATTCCCCAGAAAAGAAACAAGCCTTGAGGGTGTGCAGTTCCAACTTTTTTCCTCAAAGAAACACTTTTGCCCTTTGGTCACTAGGTGGCAACCACATAAACATATCTTACATACTGTATTTTATGATGTTTGCATTGGTTCTGCTACCTAGATTTCCTGTAGGCCTCTAGAGACAAAAACAGAAGAAACACTTTGCTACTGCTCCTACTACTCCCACTTCTGAAAGCATAAAATAAGTCCGAGTTCAATATATCAGGACAAGCATTGACATAGCTTTGAATGAATTAGCAGTTATGACAACAACATTTCTGCTGAAGCAACTTCAGTCAGTCAGGCTCCACGTGTAATGTGAGTAGGAACTAAAGGTTTTTAGAAATGGTTGCATTGGGGGGAATCAGTCGTGGGCCGGGAAAGAAAAAGAAGGGGTATCTGACTAGTTTGGGGGCTTATTCACACTTTTCTTTGCTTTTTCCAGGCATGGTTCGTAATTTAAAGCTCCCTGTCCAAGCGCCTGATTTGGGGGGTTTTATTGCTCCAGAGCTTTCCCTGTGAAAACCCACTCTTTAAATCTCAATCAGGCCAAATGTCAATCTGCAGAAAACCCAAATTGACGTTTGATTCAGCTTTAAAGAGTTGGTTTTTGTGGGGAAAGAAAAAAAGGGCCCCTCTGATACAGAGCATTAAAGCACAGGTCTCTAGTTGGAAAGAGTGGGGCAAAAGGTAGGTGTAACTAGGCCCTAAGTCTTGTATATTGTATTTGCAGTAGCACTAAGTGAATTTTGCTGCTCCTTCAGTCATTGTGGGACATTTATAATCTTGCCAATACTATGAAGTCAGAAGACAAAACTGAAAATAAGGCAGAGAAAAATGGACCAGCTTCCTCATTCTGCTCTCCAGGGATCACCTCTATAATCCCATCCCAATGCTTCTAGCAAGGAAATGTCTCTACATTTTTACTATTAACCAATACTAGAAATCTGGTCTCTTTTAGAATATCTTAAGGCAAGAGATATCTATATAGGGTAACATCTTGTGTAAGCTATTTCATTTATTTCATTTTTTTTTTTTTTACTTTTGAAGGTTGAGTGAGAGTGACTGAACAAATGAGTTGAGCTGAACAACTGTCACTTAACCTAGTATTCACATTCTCGCTTTTCCTCCTCCAGGTACTTTTATCCCCAGCTTGCCTTGTTGGAAAAAGATGAAACTGGGAGGAAGATGAATGGAGATAAGAAGATGAAGAAGGGAGGTAAGGTGTGATTCGGCTCATTCACTCATGTGGTTCTTTTGATATTAAAAGTAGACCTAGGTGTGAATGGGACAGATATGGAAATGAGAAATGTGGCTGTTCCATCACCACCATTCAGGTCTCAACAAGCTTTTCACCATGTGAGTAGTGGGCGAAGTAAACTGCACTGAAACCTGTAGAATTTACTTCTGGAAGTCCAGTCTTTTCCCTATATGCATGGGCATTCCACATATTGTGCATCAGTGTTAGCAAGCACATCTTAAGATGGTCATAAAAAGGAATACTGTAAACCCAAAAACTATTAGTTTATCTATGTATCACTTCTCACTACAAAAAGTTCTAAAGCTATTAAAAACAAAACAAAAAATGAACACAGGAATAAAAATACATAAACATAATTAAAAGCATAACTAACTAACCTACCTACCTACCTGTGGCCATATAGAAGATATTGGACTACAACTCCCATCAGGCCCAGCCAGCATAGCAAATGGGTTATGATTTTATTTTCTCCTTTTCCCTATGCTGATAGGAATGTTTTTAACATTTTTCGTTTATTGTACCTCTGATATTGTATCTGATAAAGAAGAGGCTAAATGTGTGTGTGTAAGTAAGTAAGTAAGTAAGTAAGTAAATGGGACTTGAATTCCAGCAATAACTGGAGGCCTATGGATTAGCCACCATTGGATTCTTCCTAGGTCTTTCTTCCCAATTATGCAGAAAAATTGGGTTAATTTAGGGCTGCAATGTGTAGATCACAGATTCAGGACAATTAAAGGAAAGTACTTCTTCACACAGTGCATAATTAAGTTATGGAACTTGCTCCCACAGTGGAGGCAATGATGGCCACCTACTTGGGATGCCTTTAAAAGAACTTCAAGGCTGTTTAGTGTGTTTTTACAGATACACCTACACACACACACATGTACTATACCTTAAAGGAATGATACTCTATATATTTCTGTAAATTGTCTTGTACATATTCACCTCTCCTTTTTTCTTCCTTACTTTTTAAATTAAAAAAAAAACAGCACTCAAATATATTCTAGATAAATAAAGCAGAGAATAAACAACATATACCAACATTTGTAGGTGGAGGGGGCCACACAGTGGCCAAACGTGGAAAAAAGTAAACCCTGCAAAATAGGATATGCTTAGTAGATTTTCCTGGTACCCTCTCAATCTGACTATCTGTAGGGTTGCCCTTGAAAACTGGTTATGAGTATGGCATCTTGGCTTCCGTTAGGAACTGACAGCACTAATATCCCTCAATCTCAGTTAATAAGCAGGTGTTTTGCTTTGCAAGGTTTGACTTTTTATCTTTAAATTCCTAAACTGGTTCCAGTCATAGCTGTCAACTTTCAGATTTGAAAATAAGGGATCAGCAGCCTTACCTGTCCTGGGGACAGTCTACGGGATATCTAACAATCTGGGATAGCAGCAGGAAGCAGTGGGAAATGGCGCTGAAATAAGGGAATTTCCTGCAAAAAAAGGGAAGTTTGACAGCTATGGTTCCAATAAAACTTAGGGAGCTCATTCTCACATCTATACACTTCCAATTGGAGAAGCTTTATGTGCCACCACTTTTATTTATTTATTCATTCATTCATTCATTGATTCATTCATTCACTCACTGTACCATATCAGACAGGGATGGGGAGGCAGCAGTAAGTCAGCACAGCACAAATGTGAGATGGGAGATCAGGTAAGCAGCCCTGCCCTACCAACTGTGGCTGATCCAGAATATTAGGCAAATCCAAACAGGAAATTAGTCCAGGTAAAAATGGGGGAAGCAAACTTTTCTTCTCTCGGTGTGTGTTCCATTACATTACACAGTTCTGTGAGATGATCCCCTTCATCATGCCTGCAGGTTGGCTGCTTCTACAAAGAGCTTTTTTTTTCTTGTGGAAATAGCCATACTATGAAGAGCTCTCTGAAGGGACAATGAAGTAGCCTACTGAATTTCACATGTTTGGTTAATACGTACCTTGGCCATCAAAGAATTATTTGAACCCTGGCCACTTTTATTTTTATTTAGCTTATTTTAATTCCTGACATGCTAGTTTTAAAAATTTATTTTGTGTCTGCAGACACATACCAACTTGTTGTTGTTGTTGTTTAGTCGTTTAGTCGTGTCCGACTCTTCATGACCCCATGGACCAGAGCACACCAGGCACTCCTGTCTTCCACTGCCTCCCACTCATGTTTGTAGCTTCGAGGACACTGTCCAACCATCTCATCCTCTGCCGTCCCCTTCTCCTTGTGCCCTCAATCTTTCCCAACATCAGGGTCTTTTCCAGGGAGTCTTCTTTTCTCATGAGGTGGCCAAAGTATTGGAGCCTCAGCTTCATGATCTGTCCTTCCAGTGAGCACTCAGGGCTAATTTCCTTAAGAATGGATGCGTTTGATCTTCTTGCAGTCCATGGGACTCTCAAGAGTCTCCTCCAGCACCATAATTCAAAAGCATCAATTATTTGGCGATCAGCCTTCTTTATGGTCCAGCTCTCACTTCCATACATCACTACCGGGAAAACCATGGCTTTAACTATACAGACCAACTTAACTGGGAATAATTGTCAAGTGGACTTCTATATATAGGATATATAGGATTGTACAGTAAGTAACAGTTGGCTTTACACCAAATTTGCAAGCCTTTGTGTTAGCCCATGAGGAAACAACTTCAAAGTGGTACCTCGGGTTACAAACGCTTCAGCTTACAAACTCCACTAACCCAGAAGTAGTACCTGGGTTACAAACTTTGCCCCAGGATGAGAATAGAACGCGGTGGCAGCGGGAGGCCCCATTAGTGAAAGCGCGCCTCAGGTTAAGAACGGCTCCTTGTTAAGAACGGACCTCCGGAACGAATTAAGTTCGTAACCCAAAGTACCATTGTAGTTGGTCCTAATAAATGTTTGCAGTATTTTATACTAGACATTATTTTGGCACCCTCTCTTTCCCATGCTTAACACTAGATGGCACACAATAGCTACAGTAGCTCTTTGACACAGAAAGTCACAAATTTCCAATCCTAGTGAGGATGTCTATGGGAAAGTTTTAAGCTATATTGATTTTAGAAATTCTTGTTTTTGAGCATGTTCGCTTACAACTCAACCTTTGGCCAGCCTTCACTAGCCAAAGCAATTTGCTAGAAAAATGGGTGATCTCAGAGAATAAGAGTGAAAAGTGTCATTGAATTCTGCGGGATTCACTTTTGAGTAAACATGCATAGGTTTGTACGTTTAGTGTGTTGCAACAAAACAGCAAAGAGCTTTGCAGTATTCTACAGCATAATACATTTAGGAGAGTTTATGCTATAATAAATTGTTTTGGGGAAATGCAAATAGTGGATTCCTGTGGCATTTTGACAGGATTGCTGTCCAACAGAACAGGGCCAGCTACAGTGAAAGCCCTGCTCTGAGTTAATGTGAAGCAGTATCTTTGTTACTTGCAGAAGAATCTATCTTGCAGCTTACAGTGGAGATATATATACCTACTGGATGGATAAGGTATAAGGCAAACTCTCGAGTAACCTGATCCTGAGCTGTATAGAGCTTTATATGTTAGTACCAAAACCTTGAAGTTGGCCCAATAGCAGATTGGTAGCTAGTGGAAATCCCACAAGCAAAGTGTTATATGCAGGTGGGATTTTGCTTTCTCAAGCAACCTAGTCACTATGCTCTGCACTGTCTTGGCTTTTGTGACATGTTTGCATGTAATGTGTAGTTAGAGATTGTTGGTTTTTTATCAGTGTAAGTTATTTGCATCAGGTATGCCCAGCCATTAATGTTTTTGTACCTTTAGAAAAACAGGCATCTTTAGAAATACAGCTTTAGAAATGCACCTCTCTCCCGACATTTCCGGGTATGAATTCAGTTATTTAATTATTTCCCAGTGCTGCGCATATTTGGGGTTGTGAACAAGTTGATCTGCCTGTACATTCATCTGTTTGAAACACAAATGATTGCATTCTGCTCTTCCTGTCCTGTGGTCAACAGACCAGATACTACGTTTACCTTTGGCAAAAATTAGAGTTGTGCACCAGTAATGCACACCTTTTAGACAGCATTCACACAGAAATGAGAAAATATGCATCAGCTAGACCATTCAAATAAAATAAAAATGCATTCAATTTCTCTCAATTTCATGACACTGCTCTATTAAAACTATACTGTTAATATTCATATTTAACATTTTATTTAGCTCAAACAATGTGCTCAGTGAAAGTGCTAAAAGTTCATAACAATTAAAATGACAAAGAGTCTGATATTTTTAATAGCAGCTGCTCTGAACAGTAGCATTGAGTGGCTCAATACTGCAGTGATTTTGAATTAAATATGATGCTAACGTGTCTGGCACAATCTGAGCATTGTGTAAAAATGCTCCCACTGGTATAAATACCCCTTCCATGCACAATAGCTAATGAGTATATGAAAGAGCTCTTTCAAGACAACATTAAGTCGTTCAAGGAGATACAAACCCAGCATTGAGTGAAGAGCGACAGTGCATTTGCTCTAATGCGGTATATGAATCACTTACTATCCTTGGCAATGTATCAGATCCTTTAGATATATGATATGATCCTAGTGAAAGCCAATAAAATTCTCGAATCATCACACCTTGGAGAGAGTGTGGTTCTTTTTTTATTTTAAGTACTCCCTTCGGAAAGTTCCTTGTTGTTGATTTGTAGCATTAATAAAAATGCACCAAAATGCAATTTAGTTGGATCATACGAAATTATGACTAAGTAAAAAATGAGTGAAAAGACAGCAACCATCATTGCCAGCTTTTAGGTGCCAGGCTAAGAGACATGCCTGTGTGTCCAGGCTTCTGGTGAATTTGGACCATCTGCTTTGATTCTGGCTTCTCTGGTGGTGTTCATCTTTTAGCGGGATGGGATAGGGTTTCTGGGATATGCACTTTAAATATTCTGTTTATTGCAATTTGCTTTCTTTGTATCTGGTTTTTAATTGTATTTTTAGCCTTTTGTTTATTATTATGTCGCTTTGAGACCTTTTAGTAGAAAGTTGCAAATTAACACAGTTAATAAAATGCTAGGGCTAAACTTGAGTAAGCAGGAAGGGATGGGGTTGGCAGGAGAAGAAATTGAGGTTTGAGGTTGCAAGTTGCACAGGATTTGTGTTTTTTGTTCTCTGCGAATTGTTACATGAACTATACTGGAAATATCCTAATCATCCATTTATTTTTTTATTTTTAAAACTATTTCATATTTAGTGAATTATAAAACTGCAGCCCTTATGTCGTACACACTTTCTGCGTGCTTGTATCCTATTGTTAACTTTGTTGTCACTTTCTTCTTACACTTGGAGGCACAGAGGTTCATTTTGTTGTCCTGGAGCAATATGTCAGCTTTAGGGCAAGCTCGTATAGCTTGTGGCAATTGGCCTTATGGGCCAAATTGGGGGTGCCAAGCCAAAATAGGCACATGTGCTGGAGGTTGTCCACTGTTATGTAAGCATTTGAGTATATGCAATCAACCAGCTCAACAATTGGCCAATTGTAGGCAACAATTGGCCATAATGAAACTTATAAAAATAAGATGAAGATAATTGAGTCAAGTCAAGTTTCTTTAATAGTATCTTTTATACATTTGCATTGTAACCTTCGACTTTTGCCTAGGCTTTTGCCATTAAAAGTATATTAATATCCTTGTTTAAAAAGCAGGAAAGCTGTCTTCTCATACATTGACCAATGGGTACCATTTCCCCCCCCCCAAGAGATTGAGATTTTTCTGCCTCCAGCGCCTTGTGTCAATGAACTGTTAAACAGATAATGAGCTAGATCCTAACCTCATTTAAATCACAGTGACAGAAGAGTTGCTTGTATTCCTTGTGAATCTGCACTCAAGAATTGCTGAAGGCCTTAGCTGAAACCAAGAAGCAGGAGTGAACTCCTTCCTCAGACAGAACGGCCTGGTTTATATTTAAGTAAATTATACATATGAGGCAAGAGGACATCTTTACTGAGTTAACATTCTAAATTGTGCTCCATAAACACATCATTTGTACATGACTTGAACTCCTTATCTAAGACAAGGTCTCACAGGCAGGAAAAAACGCTGCAGACTCAGAGCAGCTGCATCTCAAAAAGGTACCAGGACAACAAATGGCTGTAAGAAAGATAGCTTAAGAAAGTGAGCCAAGCCAACTTTTTATGTTATGTGATAACATAAAGAAAAGTCCCAAAACGCCTTGGGCTTTTGCTGATTCTAAGATGGTCGTGAACTATTTTTAATTTTGTACTTAACAAAACATATACTAAGCACCATGTGCTGGTTTAATGCAGAATTAAGGATAATATGTCCATAAAATGCTTCACCCAATATATTTACCTTGTTTCAAAGGCATATAAAGAATATCCCACAAGGAGAAGCTGTGGTCTTCCAGATATTGTTGGATTCTGAACCCCATCAGTTCCAAACAGCTCGGCCCATTATTAGAGGCCATGGGACTTGAAGCTGAGCAATATCTGGAGGACCTCAGGTTCTCCACCCCTAATTTAACTGACAGAGGGAAATTTGCAAGGCTTCTGAAAGGAGAACAGAGAAGGAGGTGGCTTTATGAATCACTGGAAATCTAACACAGTCATCTTTCCATGCAGCATCAGCAACCGTCCTGGGAACATCTGATATGATTATAAACGAGACAAAAGAAATAGATTTTTTAAAATAGGGTTTTGTTTAAAATAACTGCACATGTATTGTGTGATCTGGAATGGAAAAGAGTTTGTGTAACCACAAACTAAATATATCAAAAGGCAAAGTCTCTACCATAGCTGCAAGCTGTAATAGTTTCTTGCCTTCAGAACAGGCAGATTTAGCTAATTCCACGGCTTGACTGGAGTACGTGCTTTTTACCTATAATGGGACAATCACAAAATAAATCCCCTTGGATTATTGAGCCTTTAATAAGCTTTGGTTATTTGGGCATGGTAAAATAATTCATCCTCCCTCCCTCCCTTACTTTTTCTCATTAAGAGTGTGTGTAAAGGATGAAGTGGAAATCCTAACCCACAGTGCAAATTATAGGAACATTCAGGGTAAATTTGGCTAAATTTGTTTTAAAGGGATTCTATGTCTAGAAGGTCTTAGGGGTTTTTTCATGAGGAAAGCTTAAGTGTGCTGATAGGGGCAGAATCCATCCTTTTTTACCACTACACTACACCATGTGTGGATTCCCCCCCCCCATACCCTAAGGCTAATAATGGGTTAAACTGGATCTTTTTTTACCTCTGTACATTTTCTCCTTAGAGGCATTCTGAAAGATGAGTTAGGCTGAGATCTATAGTGAGTTTCCAAAGTCCCCCAGTAATCCACCCTCTGTTTTAACTGAACACTAATGGGTGGTACCAATGACTAAGTCAATGTACTCCACCCAGCTTCCGTCAGATGGGTGTCTGTGGAACTGAAATAGAGGACAAAACATGGGTTTCTCAGTGTTCCAATGGATACTGGATGTATAGAGTTAAAAATGAACTGTTTACTCTAAAAAGAGGATATCTTATTGGTGACTGGGCTTCAGTTAAGAGACAGCTTATGCTCAGATTCCACTTCTTTGATAGGTGGCTCTGTCCACTTGTCATAGTTGGCCTGTGAGGTGGAGAGAGATAAAGATATGGGCCAAAGAGGTTCCCCATCCCTCACCTAAGGGTACATTTGATCTCCAAAACACCTTTTTTCAAACACTAATGGAAGACAGCCAATCACTGGCCTCATTACAACCCCTGAACATTACACCACTACAGCCTGGACTCAGCAGATTTCTATTACTGTCATTAGAAGTGCTCATTTTTTAGAAAATTCTTCATGCGCTTTTTCTGATGAACCGTTCCTTTTAACCAAAATACTGTTTTTCATAACACTATTGCCAAGGAGCTTGGTGAATGTCTGGGGTGAATCTGATTTATAATTATTCTTCCAAGTTGTCAAATTTTTGAAATATTCTAGTGGAAATGGTAATTCAAAACAGCTTTCTTCTTAGAAAATGCAGGACAGATTACCCATCAGTTCCAAAAGATGAACAGATATGGACCCTGATAGATCTTGATGATGGTAAGCTCTTGGCAGCATGACATAAAATTCCATTGTGTTTTGCCAGCCAAAATCGTCTATTTTTGCCTAGCATCCTAGGCAAATATGTTTGGCATTTCACTATGTATCAGTGCCAAACTTTCTGGTGTGTTTTCAAGAAAGGAATGAAAACACCAGGCCACAAACTGCTGTAGTATATTAAGTGCTTGGGAGGATTTCTTGGCATCATCAACAGATCTTAAAAATCACAGAAATAGTTGCATATGGCAGTTAATAACAAAGTTACTACAGTATATGTGACGCCCAAGCCAAGGAGATACGGTATTTACTCAAATGTAATGCACACCCTTTTTTGCCAAATTACGTTGCAAAAATTAGGGTGCACAGTAGATTTGATGGTGCATTTACATTCGCCAGCAAAAACCTTTTTTGGTTCCAAGGTTTTAAAAATTGAGGTGTGCATTAGATTTGATGGCGCATTGTTGTTGTTGTTGTTTAGTTGTTTAGTCGTGTCCGACTCTTCGTGACCCCATGGACCAGAGAACGCCAGGCCTCCTGTCTTCCACTGCTTCCTGCACTTTGGTCAAACTCATGCTGGTAGCTTTGAGAACACTGTCCAACCATCTCGTCCTCTGTCGTCCCCTTCTCCTTGTGCCCTCAATCTTTCCCAACATCAGGGTCTTTTCCAGGGAGTCTTCTCTTCTCATGAGGTGGCCAAAGTATTGGAGCCTCAGCTTCACAATCTGCCCTTCCAGTGAGCACTCAGGGCTGATTTCCTTAAGAATGGAAAGGTTTGATCTTCTTGCAGTCCATGGGACTCTCAAGAGTCTCCTCCAGCACCATAATTCAAAAGCATCAATTCTTCGGCGATCAGCCTTCTTTATGGTCTAGCTTTCACTTCCATACATCACTACTGGGAAAACCATAGCTTTTACTATACGGACCTTTGTTGGCAAGGTGATGTCTCTACTTTTTAAGATGCTGTCTAGGTTTGTCATTGCTTTTCTCCCAAGAAGCAGGCGTCTTTTAATTTCGTGGCTGCTGTCACCATCTGCAGTGATCATGGAGCCCAAGAAAGTAAAATCTCTCACTGCCTCCATTTCTTCCCCTTCTATTTGCCAGGAGGTGATGGGCCCAGTGGCCATGATCTTCGTTTTTCTTGATGTTGAACTTTAGACCATATTTTGCGCTCTCCTCTCTCACCCTCATTAAAAGGTTCTTTAATTCCTCCTCACTTTCTGCCATCAAGGTTGTGTGATATGCAGATATCTGCGGTTGTTGATATTTCTTTCGGCAATCTTAATTCTGGCTTGGGATTCATCCAGCCCAGCCTTTCGCATGATGAATTCTGCATATAAGTTGAATAAGCAGGGAGACAATATACAGCCTTGTCGTACTCCTTTCCCAATTTTGAACCAATCAGTTGTTCCATATCCACTTCTAACTGTAGCTTCTTGTCCCACATAGAGATTTCTCAGGAGACAGATGAGGTGATCAGGCACTCCCATTTCTTTAAGAACTTGCCATAGTTTGCTGTGGTCGTCACAGTCAAAGGCTTTTGCATAGTCAATGAAGCAGAAGTAGATATCTTTCTGGAACTCTCTAGCTTTCTCCATAATCCAGCGCATGTTTGCAATTTGGTTTCTGGTTCCTCTGCCCCTTTGAAATCCAGCTTGCACTTCTGGGTGTTCTCAGTCCACATACTGCTTAAGCCTGCCTTGTAGAATTTTAAGCATAACCTTGCTAGCGTGTGAAATGAGTGCAATTGTGCGATAGTTGGAGCATTCTTTGGCACTGCCCTTCTTTGGGATTGGGATGTAGACTGATCTTCTCCAATCCTCTAGCATATTGAGTGTAGCACCTTAACAGCATCATCTTTTTAAATTTTAAATAGTTCAGCTGGAATATCACTTCCACTGGCCTTGTTATTAGCAGTGCTTTCTAAGGCTCATTTAAATTCACATAAATACAGTAAATACGTAGCTATATATAACAACCTTTGGAAGACATCTGAAGGCAGCCCTGTATAGGGAAGCTTTTAAATATTTAATGTTTTATTATGTTTTTATATGGTATGTTGAAAGCCGCCCAGAGCGGCTCAGGCGACCCAGTCAGATGGGCGGGGTATAAATAGTAAAATTATTATTATGGAATAGGATGTCCCCAGGCCCAGCTACAGCTAGCAAACTGATAACAGGGAACACAATGATCTCTGGTGTATGACTTTTGCAGGCTGATGGTAGGGCCTTGGATAATAGCTTCATTGCTGCTCCACTGAGCTTTTCACATGCCCTCACAGGGCTTTTTGTAACAAAAGGATTAGTGCAAGTGTAGATAGGCTGATGGATGTTCAATGGGTCATGAACTAATGATAGATCTAGGTTTAAACATGAGCAGCAGCAACAACAATTTTATTATTTATACTCCGCCCATCTGGCAGGTTATTTTAAAACTAAGAGGGAGTTTCAGGTTGAATATATGTAAAGGTGCAATATTACTGAATTTAGCTATTAATTATTAAAACATATTTGATCACAACAACCAAACTTTTACAGTGACTACAGTGTATTCCAGAGGCTCAGAAACTGACAATATTTTATATATTATTCCTGACAGCTTTTAAATCAATTTCACAGGTTGCTGAACTTGTGGTTTTGAATTGGGAGCTGGCAATTATGCAGTTCTGCTTTCTATAGAGCCCCATCTACACATCTGACAGCTCCTTTTGAACTTCCCTTTGTGTTCTCTGAAAGCCACATCATTTCCCTTACTAACATTGTAATGTGTGACTATAAATCAGGGGGAACCTGAATGGTCCTAAGAAACCATAATCTAAATTTATACAAATAACTGTGCAGGCAATGCTGGAAAAGATATATAAGGGAGGAATGTGTTTGCTATTGCAGTTACAAGGAAAGGCAAAGTATTATTTTAAAGTAGAGAGGAAAGCTGGACAAGGGTATATTTCTTAAAGCATTGTGCATGGAATCACCGCCTAATTTATTATTGTAGCTGTTATTGCTGTTGCTGCTAAAGTCTTATAGATTAACTAAAATATTAAAGATTAATCAGTTGTTAAACAATATGTACAAATACCTGTCTAACTAAACTAAACTAGACTAACTAAAGTATTAAAGATTAATCAGTTGTTACACAATGTGTAGAAATACCTGTCTTAAGCCATAAGAAAAGGCGAGGCGGAGGAAGCAGGCTCAGCCCCGCCACCAACTTCTCGAAGCCACCGGACAAGGGTTGGGGAGGAGCCCAAGCTCAACCGTGGCCATGGCACAGGTAGCAGCGGAGAGGAGGGGCAGGCAGGGGGGGGTCTGCTGGGGGGAACACAAAACTAAGCCTGGGCGTTGCGAGTGTAGCTTTTTGTGTGTGCCTTAAATATTTATTTATTATGACATTTGGTTTTATAGACAAGAACCAATTCCATGCATAGAATATAAAAGTCAAAGCCCTATGAGATCATTTTATTATTTTAGATATGATGCTGGCAGTGAGGTGAAATGAGCAAGGACAGTTATTGTGTATTCAGAACATGTGTGGATTGTTCTAAGGGAAAAGGCACATTGACTCTTATCCCCTTGAGTTTAACATGTGATTGATTGATTGATTGATTGATTTTTAGTTAACTATTGAAAAACTCACACACTGTTTAATCTTATTAACTATGTTGTGTTTAACCCTGCTCTGTGCACTATAGATTGTATTACAGTTTGAGGTTTATTTACATCTCTTCCAACACTGGACAAGAAGGCTTCAAAACATGTATACAGTAAATGGAAGAGATTTCAGGTTTAATAATAATAATAGGAATTTTTCAAAGACTCTACAGTCGTACCTTGGTTCTCAAATGCATTGAAACTCCAATGTTTTGGCTCCTGAATGCCGCAAACCCAGAAGTGAGTCTTCCGGTTTGCGAACATATTTTGGAAGCCAAACGTCCAACACAGCTTCCGATTGAGTGCAGGAAGCTCCTGCAGCCAATTGGAAGCCACGCCTTGGTTTTCAAATGTTTTTGGAAGTCAAACGGACTTCCGGGATGGATTCCGTTCTAGAACCAAGGTACGACTGTATTGGGATGTGGCATTAAAGGTAAAGGTAAAGGTAAAGGTACCCCTGCCCATACGGGCCAGTCTTGACAGACTCTGGGGTTGTGCGCCCATCTCACTTAAGAGGCCAGGGGCCAGCGCTGTCCGAAGACACTTCCGGGTCACGTGGCCAGCGTGACATCGCTGCTCTGGAGAGCCAGAGCCGCACACGGAAACGCCGTTTACCTTCCCGCTGGTAAGCGGTCCCTATTTATCTACTTGCACCCGGAGCTGCTTTCGAACTGCTAGGTTGGCAGGCGCTGGGACCGAGCAGCGGGAGCGCACCCCGCCGCAGGGATTCGAACCGCCGACCTTTCGATCGGCAAGTCCTAGGCGCTGAGGCTTTAACCCACAGCGCCACCTGCGTCCCGTTGGATGTGGCATTACCCAGTTTTAAAGATGGATTTACACAGCTCCTAACATTGTTGACAAAACTCAGATTAAGAATGTTACTGGTAACTATAAAAATACCAAAACATTTCTTGGTATAAGTAATATTGTATGTATTTGGGCATTACGCCGCTCTATTAAGTACTCATCTGTTAGTGATTGTTTGGAATTATGATAGTTTAAAAGTGTGTGCTAATTGCTATTTATATAGTGCTCTAGAGCAGTGTTTCCCAACCTTGTGCCTACAGCTGTTTTTGGACTACAGTTCCCATCATCCCTTGCCACTGGTCTTGCTAGTCAGGGATGATGGGAGTTGTAGTTCAAAAACAGCTGGAGGCACAAGGTTGGGAAACACTGCTCTAGAGTGTTTGAAGAACTTCATATGTAATCCTTACCGTAGCCATGTAAGAAGAGCTGAGGCTGCCTTGTTGAAGTGAGATTTAAAATTGGGACTGCAGGTCACACTCTGATGCTACGTGTTGTATTGTAAAGGTAAAGGTAAAGGTACCCCTGCCCGTACGGGCCAGTCTTGACAGACTCTGGGGTTGTGCGCCCATCTCACTTAAGAGGCCAGGGGCCAGCGCTGTCCGGAGACACTTCCGAGTCACGTGGCCAGCGTGACATCGCTGCTCTGGCGAGCCAGAGCCGCACACGGAAACGCCGTTTACCTTCCCGCTGGTAAGCGGTCCCTATTTATCTACTTGCACCCGGAGGTGCTTTCGAACTGCTAGGTTGGCAGGCGCTGGGACCGAGCAGCGGGAGCGCACCCCGCCGCAGGGATTCGAACCGCTGACCTTTCGATCGGCAAGTCCTAGGTGCTGAGGCTTTAACCCACAGCGCCACCTGCATGCAAATGGCAATTTAGTCACGTTGATATATGGCATAGAAGCCGGTGGAATTGCATGAAATGAAGTTTATGAAAGTAAAAATTTAGTATCACACTAGTTCTGATAACATTGGTTGGAACCCAGCAAAGAAATGCTGCAGCCCTCCCCTCCCAAGATTCTCCTCTCATCAGTTGCAGAATAACGTAAACCAAAAAGTCTTTATGGCTTTTATAGCTTGCTGTGGAACCTTTCTGTGCATGTAGATTGGATTGTAGCCAAAATAACTAGGAAGAAGAATGACTAGATTGGCTGTTCTTTGGTATAATTTAGCAAGTACAAGACAGTGAGGCATAGGCTGTAAGCATCTACCCAAGTGGTGACAAAGCATGACTAATTATTGTGTCACCAAAAATGTATTAGAGATCTGCCTCAACTACAATATTTGGTTTAAAATGCATTATGGTGCTTTGGAAAACAGACCATCTCAGTCCAAAGTGCTTTGCAGTCTGCTGAAACTATATATGTTCCCATCACATCATAGAATTGTAGAGTTGGAAGGTACCCTGAGGGCCATCTAGTCCAACCTCTTGTAACGCAGGAATCTCAACTAAAGCATCCATGATAGATGGCCATCCAACCTCTGCTCAGACTATGGTGGTAGACTATGTCAAAAGCCTTACTGAAATCAAGATACACTATGTCTCCAGCATCCCCCTGATCTTTTGACGTGGTTCCTTGGTCAGAAATGCATGGAATTAAGATGTCAATAAAAGCAAGCCAAGTTGGGTGAAATTGAGATTCGTTTTCTCATGCAAGAGCCCCTAATACATTGGTACCTCAGGTTACATGCGCTTCAGGTTACAGACTCTGCTAACCCAGAAATAGTGCTTCAGGTTAAGAACTTTGCTTCAAGATGAGAACAGAAATCGTGCTCCAGCTGCGCGGCAGCAGCTGGAGGCCCCATTAGATAAAGTCGTGCTTCAGGTTAAGAACAATTTCAGGTTAAGAACAGACCTCCGGAACGAATTAAGTACTTAACCCAAGGTACCACTGTATTGACCCATAACAAATTCTTTTTTTAAAAAAAAAAAGGTCACACCCACATTTTCCCTGTGCTTCATGTACTTGTGATAAAAGAGGTATTATTCAGTTAGTTTCTACAGCTGAACACTGTATTTAAATTTATAGTTGGAATCACTGCAGTGATGTGGGGATGTTGCAAATTCTTTTCTAGTTTTTTATATGTATATTGAATACCTTTCCACAATTAAACTATACAATACTACAAACTTGAATAAAGCTCAAAGTAGTAATTCATATGCAAACATGCAAATACAATTAAAGAAAAAATACTGTTACATGAGATCTGTGTGTTTGTCTCTGTTTTTCTATGCTGTGTTTTTTGTGCCTATTTCTGATCTGTAGAGCTTTGCTTCCAGAAGTACAGAATATAGTATTCATTCTGCTTTTACTCCAACATTTTAAACAGTGATTGTATAAGTATAACCTTCTTTTTACAATGCAGTTGACAGTTCTGTGTATATACTCTTGACATAAGTGCTTGTAACAAAGGGAGAGAAATAGTTAACTAGTTCAATTATTTATATTTTATTTTACAGGCAAATTTCAAGTTTCTCATCTGGATTGGATTATTAAGCTGTTTTGTGGTCTGCGGATCTGCCCAACAAGGTAAATGGAAATATGTACAGGTTTAGAAAGCATAGACTGTTTTTCGATTCTACAGTGCAGGTGACCTATTAATTACAGAGCTATCTAGTGTAAGCTTGCTTTGCTTGTTTTGAAACTGATTCAGGGACAAATGCTGCCTGTTTCACTTTCAAACATTAATCCATATAGGTTTAACCTCTTTGCTCATGTCTCTGAAACTGTTGGCAAAGAGGAAGTGTTTGCCCTAGAGAAGAGATTGAGCTGTATCTTCAGAACCACACTCTTATTTCTCTAGTGTAGCCACATCTGAAGGATGCTGAACTAACTGCATCTACAGCTTGAAATTGTACTCTTGTCCCACGTCAGGTCATTTGAAATGTTAATGTTTCCGAACATGCAGTGAAATAGATGCAGGTGCAATTTCTCTTGCAGAACGTCTTTACGTTCCGCCGTTTCATCCTTTATGTTTGGAATCTACCTGCATCTATTTTACTGTTTGTACATACACTGGAAAATCTAGATTAGCGTCATCTTTTCATCATGTGTGAGCAGTGCAATGAATGCATGTGCAATTTGTCATGCATGACTGTTGTGGTTTTCATGGTTTTACTTATGTGGAGAATTGTTCCATGGCATGTGAAGCAGTCCTAATTAATGAGTTATGATTGGCACAGAAGAAATGTGCATTGGTGCTCCAACTTTCCCTCTAGGCTCTGAGCACTTGTGGAATTGATTGTTAAGCAACATTTGCAATCATATGTTAATTATAGATATAATGATTAGTTTGAACCTCAGTTTATGGCTAGTAAGACATTTACTTATACAGTACATTAAGTTAGGTATGTGTTGTCATTTCTTTTAAAAAAAACCTTTGCATTTTCTTATAGGTGGGAGCAATTGTATAAAAGCTAATGCTAAATCATGTGCTGATTGTATACAAGCTGGACCAAATTGTGGATGGTGCAAAAGCGCAGTACGTATTTTTAAAAAATATACTTCATTTGCAATATTTTGTTTCCTATTTCATTTTATCTGTAGCTATTCTTATACATTCAATAACTTTTTATGATACACTCCTTTGCATTGATAAATAAGCTGCAAATGAAAGCTACAGGTTTCTTTGGTCAGTGTTAGACTCTACAAATTGCAGAGCAAATGTGAACAATAAGTCTGCTGCAGTTAAAATTTTGGTGGTGGAGATGTGGAGGCTGTCGTGTATGTTTAAGATTGGCTTTGTGATTAACAATTCCTAGCTTGGGGGTTAAGTTTGTTGTTGTTGTTGTTGTCACTGTTATTCTGGAACTGGTAGGAAACAGTGCTGGCAGCAGCATTAAGACCAGCAAAATATTTTTTGTCAGAAATAAGCTTCCTTGTTTTAATGAGCCCCTGGTGCCTTTGGAAGATGCTTTTGTGCAGATGGAGAAGTTTTTGAGAGCCAGTATGGTTTAATAGTTAGTGCTGGAATATGAATGCAGAGACTCTGGTTCTACTCTCTACTCAGACCATAAAGCTCTGGGGGCGACCTTGGTTATGTTACACACTCTCAACCTAATTACCTCTCAGGATTGTTGTGACAATTAAATGGGTAGCAGGACTCCTGCGCTGCTTTGATGTTCCTGTAATGTGCAAGGTGAAAGACTGCTTTCTCCAGGAGAGTGACAGGGCCATTTACTCACCTGGGCTGGGCTGGGCGGTGCTCAAAATTTATCTTTGCTCCAGCCCACCAGTAGGTCAACAAATGACCCTGTGTTTCACCTGCTTGAAAGAATCATCTGTTAACCTGGGCTGGAATACACAATAGGAAGTAGCAAGAGCAAGACCTTCTCTTAGTGCATTTGAGTTTCCCTGTTTGTATCTGGGTGAAACACCTTTGCCTTATTTCCCAACTCCTCTGCATGTGCCAGAGGATTTGGAGATGGAATGGATCTGTTTGTTTCACACAGCAGAATAAAAACACCCTGGTGCAATTTGAGGGTAAAGAGATTCCTCACTTGGTGCTTTGTCCACAAATTCAATTTGCAGGGAAGGGATTCCACCTCGCCCGTGACCAGCAGGAGAGAAAGTGCAGCTGAGTTGTACACAAACAGGCAGATTTGCAAGGAAGATTCCTTGCCATTTCTCTCTTTTAATACTCCATTGGGAATAGAAATAAGTGTGTCCCTTATGCATCAGTTGAAATATATTGACTTATTTACAAGTTATCTATCAAATAGCATGCTGTCACTGTTCTCCATTTCTCCCCGCCCCAACTCTTCTACTTTCCAACTGTAATGATCAGATTGGCACCACTGGCTGTATCCATATATAGCTTAGTTAACACTGCTGTTTTTCATGCCCCCTTCCCTACACAGGGACAGGGGTGTTTGTCATGTGGACATAAGTAGTTGACTTGTATGCATGAAATAGTCTGAGGTCTCTTGAATTCCAGTTGAAGGAGGTAGAGAGGCAAATTCTCTGAAATGATTCACGTTGCCCTGATTATCTAGAAGCAATTGCTATCTGCCCCCTTCCAAGTTTTCCCTCATAGTTATTTAAAATCATTCCACTCCGGAGTCTGTCTGTCTGGATTTAATTATATTCTCCTGGTGATATTAGAAGGACAGTAACTTTAGCTGCAGACAAAGCAGGTGGACAGGGAAACAGAATTTTCTGTGCGTTTTAAATCTAGTTTGACTTCTGGAATGTCCTGACTCCTAAGTTCTGATACAATCCTTAGGCCCAGTTTCACAGAGGTGGTTAAACCTCTGTATGGAATGTACTATTTCAGACTGCAGATCAGGACTTGCATGCTTGAATACTTCTCCAAAACAACAGCAGCAAAAATAACAAAATTCCATGCACAGAGATAACTGAAAATGCCCATCTTTTACAGGCCTTTTGACTCATGAGATACTGAGAAGACATAATGTACATAACTTGTTTTTTTAATTGTGATTAATAGTTTTGTTTTTGATTGCCATAACCCATCCTAAAGTCTACAGACAAAGAGTGGGATATAATTTTTTTTAATGATAAAAGCAAAATGTTGAAGAGAAGACTAGGCTAGAGCCCTTCTTCTGACAGCTACAGTTTCCACTGAACCATGAATAGCTTCCTGTGTTTCCACCCTCCAAAATAAAATACCTGTATTCTGCTTTGCCACTTTGCCCTGGCCTTTGACACCCGAGGTGTATATTTTCAGGACCCACTCTACTGCTGTGAGCATAATTTGTTTTAAACTGTTGAATAGTAAATTCCTGCAGATTGCCTTGGAACCTTACAGTGAAGAAGTCAAATAAATTACAGTAGTATGGTATGTTGTATGTTGAAGCCAGAAAAGGCAAAACTTACGGTAACTTGACCCCTCTTTGTTTTTCCACTGCTTGTTAATTCTAATAGTTCCTCTCCAGTACCACTGCTAGTTTGCACAATTTGTACTTGGTTTGTTGTTTTGTTCACTGGTGTTTTCCCACTAAACTTCAGGGGATAAATACAATGTATGAACTGGGCTGTCTAACAGATACAGCAAAGAGCAGTTCCTGTCCTCCTGGTCATCCTCTTACAGAAATTACTTCCAGCCCCATACATGTGTGTGAAAGTGATAAAACACAAATTGCTTTTGTGCTGTAGCATATAATAATGGTTCTTCATTGGATTTTACATGCAAAGTGTCAGGTATTGGCTGTTTGGTCGTGTGGTCATGTAAACCAGCAGACAGCAATGACTCACTGTTCCATTCTGGGTCTCCGATGGGCTGCTTTGAGTGTACTTCCTCAGGAACCTGTCTGGCATTTTCCTCTGGGGCTCCTATATATTTAAAATAGGGGGAACGAGCCATAGCTGAGTGGCAGAGTCCTATGGTTTGCATGGAGAGGGTCCCAGGCCCAGCCCTTGGCATCTCTTGTTTAAAAAGTAGCTGATGTGAAACACCTCTTCCTCAGACCCCAGAGAAATGCTATCAGCCCAAGCAAGAGAACTCTGGGCTAGATGGACAACGATTCTGACCGGGGGGGGGGGGGGGCATTCAGCTTCCTATACTAGTGACCAAAATTGTGGAAACCTTTTTGGAGAACGTGTATTTTTGAGGGTTGGTTGTTGTTTTTTAAGTAATACCTTAAAATTATATATCAATGGAAAGATAATTTAATGGAGAATGTAATGCAACAAAGATTGTTCCATTATCTATATTCTATCAAAGGTTATAGCCAAATAACCCGAAAAAAGGAATGTTTAGAGAGCCAGTCAGGTGTCATCTTGTTTTGGCAATGATGGCTAATAATACCACTTTTTTGGGAGTAATACCATAAAATTATATATCAATGGAAATACAATTTTGGCCACTAGTGTATGTTCTTATCAAGATGCTACACATGTGTATTGTGTACTTATTTCCAAGAGGAAAGAATCTAACTTTTGGCATCCTCCACACTTGAAGGTACACATACATACATACATACATACATACAGTACATACATACATACATACATACATACATACATAATTTTGTTTGTATGCTGCCTTTCTTCCTTCTAACCATGCTCAAGGCAGCTTACAGCATGAAAAAATACATAACAACAGGAGTCGTAAACAATGAATAAATCATTTTTAAAAAACCACAAGCTAACAGAACAGTTTCCACATATAGCACAACAATATCTAAAATAAAGATATAATAAATCAACAGCAACAACTCCTTGCTTCTCCCCCCGAAACCATCCCAACCCAAGATTCTGTTCAGCAGCCTCAGCTTTTGTAGCTCTCAGGCCAGGTAAAAAAATGCTTGCAAGGCAGGGGGCAGGTCCTCCAGGACTGAGAGCTATGATGGGGTAGCTCTTCATCAAATGAATGCATTACTCCCTCCCTCCCTTCAAAAGTGATCTCACTAAAATTATGTATAAAACCTTCCTAGTTTTGGTCTCTTCCTCACAGTTGCAGGCACACTAACAATGACAATGTGCAGCCCCCCCCCATCAGATTTGCTGTTGGGTCTTTCTTTTTGTGCCTGGACTAAACACTTAATTTTGTCCCACAACCGTGCTGTTTTTCTGGCTGTGTTGTCTCTCGAGTTCAGTTCCTGCCATGTCTCCTCTGCCTCTCTGGCACTTGGCTCCAGGCAAGAGCCCAGCTGGTTTTGGCTTTACTGCTGCATCACACAACCCTCTGCTGGAAGCAAGAGCCCTTTCTTTCAAACGCCAGGACTTCTTCCTCTCTGAGTCTGCCTCACATCTCTTTCATTCTCCTCCTCTCCTTGTAGATTGTGGTTGCAACCGTGACCCACGCCCACACCGGTGTCATGACTCCCTTTCTGAGTCTGTGCCCTTACAGTCTGCCCTGCCCATCCTGCAGCTATCTCCTGTTTTTGCTAGCTCTGCTAGGCCCTTGCATCTCGACCCTTCCCCCAGGGCTTCCTTGCAGGGACAGGTGGTAGCTTTGAAACCTACCAAGCCCACTTCAGCATCTTTCTTGAAAACTACTGTCAAGCTAGTTTACTCTGAACTGCTCATCACTAAAACATTGCTGAATTCCATTCCATTTTTTGCTGCTTTCAATCATCTTCCAAGGAGCTATTAAAAATAGTAAAACAGCTAAGATAACATTTGGAACAATATTACAGTTTAGTACAAAATTAACCATTAGACTTTGCTGTACCATGCTGTGTGTATCTTTGCATTTCTGAAAACATACCTTTACTGAAGGTGATCCCCTCGTGCAACTAATATAACAATACAAAATGAAAATCAGATTTGGTTTTTACAATGTCAGTGGTGTTTTGAATTGTATGCTGAATGAACCACCGTGGTAGTATAGTTGGAGATGAACCTACTATGAACAATTTAGAACCTGATTTTGTTTATGTTTGCTAGACCTTCTTTCAAGAAGGAGAAACTACTTCAACACGATGTGATGATTTGGAAGTTTTAAAAACTAAGGGCTGCCCTCCAGATGAAATAGAAAATCCCAGCAGCTCACAAGCTATGTTGAAAAACAAGAAAGTAACCAATCGTGTCAAAGGGGTGGCTGAGAATCTTAAACCGGAAGACATTACTCAGATTCAACCACAGCAAGTACAATTAAAGCTGCGAATAGGTAAGGATGTCAGATTAACAGTGATGTCTTTTTCCTTATGTTCTCACCATTATTCAAGAAATTGACTAGAACTGTCAAAACATTTAGATAGATGATAGATAGATAGATAGATAGATAGATAGATAGATAGATGATAGATAGATAGATAGATAGATAGATAGATAGATAGATAGATAGATGATTATATAGATATAGATGATAGATAGATAGATAGATAGATAGATAGATAGATAGATAGATAGATGATAGATAGATAGATAGATAGATAGATAGATAGATAGATAGATGATAGATAGATAGATAGATAGATAGATAGATAGATAGATAGATGATAGATAGATAGATAGATAGATAGATGATAGATTAGATAGATAGATAGATAGATAGATAGATAGATAGATATAGATAGATGATAGATAGATATAGATGATAGATAGATGACAGATAGATAGATCCAGCTTCAACAGGTGGGAACATTGTACCTTGATCAAGCCATTGTACCTTGATTTTCTAGTGGTTTCCCCACCTAAGTATATTGCCTTGAGCAGCATTGGTCAGAACGGCAACTCAAATTCCTTTTGACAGACACTTTTGCACATGAACATTCAACTTACCCTATTCAAGAAATGCATCTGAAGCTCTTAAATGACCAGTCTTCAGGAAACATGGTGTGGGATAATTTCCATAATATTGCGGCTTTCAAAACAATTTTGGTACATGCATAAATGGTTTAAGATTGATTTGGGGTCAAAAATGTTTTTCTTCACCCTGAAAGTGCTTTGGAACTGCTCAGAGGAAACACAGAATGTGCCCCAGGCATTGATAACTGGGATACATATTTTGGAGTGCCTAGTGAGCAGGAACTGGAAAAGTACAAAAAAATGTGTTTACTATTGGAAACAGCAACTGGATTATCCTATTGGAAGTATCCTCCTAAGTAGATTTGGGCCCCATCTGCACTGTATGTTGAATTCATGATCATACCACTTGAAGCAGTCATGGCTTCTCCCAAAGTATCCTTGTTAGGAGATCCCAATGTTCCCCTCAGAGCTATACTTGTGTGGCAAGGCCCCGAACCCTCCCCCTATGTTGGAATAAAGGGCCATCTTCTGGGGGCCACGTGCCAGTGGTGTGCAGGGCCAAAGGCAAATGTGGGTGGAGCAACAGGTGTGACTTAGTACAGTGAACTATTTTCCACCTATGCCAAAGAGGTTTTAAAATAAGCTGACACCTCACACACAGATCTTTGCCCTCCATCCAGGCAAGGAAGAGGCGGCTTCACAGCTCAAGGATATATTCTAGCAAGACAGAGGCACTAAGCATAGGGTGGAAGTGTCAGTGCACTTACATGTTTAGCGTACTTACTGTCTAGTGTCATTATGGAATTTTTGCTTTAAAGCTTTTATTTCTTTTTCTGGGATTAGGGGAACCACAGACATTTTCATTAAAATTTAAGAGAGCTGAAGATTATCCCATTGATCTTTATTACCTTATGGATCTCTCCTACTCTATGAAAGATGACTTGGAGAATGTGAAAAGCCTTGGAACTTCTCTCATGAGTAAAATGAAGAATATAACTTCAGATTTTCGAATTGGTAATAATTTTGTTTAAGATCATTACAAATTAGGGCTTGCTTTTCTTTACAGACAAAGTTCTGTTCATCATGTCAAAATGTAAAGAAAAATATACATATGTAATATGCATGTGCTCAGAAATATAAACATGATTTAGTAAGTTTGTACTAGGAGAAGAAAATGCATACTTTTATAACATAGATTCTGTATTAGATTGCTGCTGGATAAAAACAGATTTGGATAGAGCAAACCTGGAAGCAAGGACTATAATAGGTTGCATCAAATTTAAGGCATACTCAGAGTAGACTAATTGGGATCAGTAAACTTAAGTTAATCAAGTTTATTGTCAATGCTTTTGTTCTGAAGAAAACTTAAGTCATGTACAAACTTAACACATAATATTCAAAGCTAGTCCTCAGAATAGACCCACTAAAGTTTCTGGACATACCTAATGAGTAGTTTGAATGGATCTACTCTTGAGTAGGACTTGGTTGAATACAACCCAACGTTGATTGGCTTCTATGTAAACATTGGAATTCCTATTGGGTTTCATATACAGCCTCTTGAGAAAGTAAAGTGTCTACATGGTCCCAGTTCATAGCACTCCTTCCATGCAATATATTCTTCCTTTTGGGATGAATACATGCACAAAAGAAACCCACATGACAACCAGATAACCTCTCCGGGTTTCCAAACATGTCTGCTGTGTAGAAGACATTCCGTATAACCCTTGCTAAGGGTGAGTTCTGACCCTTCAGAACCACTTCCTCCTGGACACTTCATTACCTAGTAGACCAAGCTTCCCATTGTTTCCTGATGAAAAAGAATGTCTTTTGCTGTAGTGCAACCTGCCCTGCAACTTGGTGCCTTCTCCATAGGGCTTTCTATTGCTCTCAGAACTAATAGAGTTCCATTGTATGTCCTCTCTCTCAGGTTTTGGCTCTTTAGTTGAACAAACTACACCAGACAAACTCAAGAACCCATGCACCGTTGACCTTAACTGTACAAGCCCTTTTAGCTACAGGAATGTACTCAACTTTACCAGCGATGGAAATCTGTTCAACAAGCTTGTAGGTGACCAACAGATTTATGGCAATCTGGATTCTCCTGAAGGTGGATTTGATGCAATAATGCAGGTTGCTGTTTGTGGTGTAAGTGTATTTTCACTTCTTTTGGATATTACTATAAATGCAATTGACTTGTAGACCCTTGGCTGTTATTCAGATTTAATGGATCAGAAGTGTTAATTTAATTTCCTGGACACAAATGTTGAAAATGTACATTGATAAGCAGTTAAAAACCAGTAGGGATCCTTAAAAGGCATTCAACCACATTTGTACTCATAAGGGTTTGTTTGTTGCAGCTCTTGCACAGGAAACAAAAGGTGTAGTCACTGTGTACTCTCTCTCTCTGTTCAACAACAACAACAAAAAGTTTCAGTCACCAGTCTATGATTTGCAGACCCTCTCGTCTACTGCTTCTGGTCTTGCTCCTATAAAGTCTAGCTACTGATTTTCAGTTCTAGTAGTTGTTAGCCAGCAGTGTATTTTGAGAGAACCCAGCTCAAATCCCCCACCCCCCACCCCACCCCGCCTCCCCAGACATAATTTGCTAGTAAATATATAGAGTAAAACCCTGGACCAGAACTCTGATCTGGATGCCCAAGTACCATGATGACTGGTGCCAGCAATTTTCAGAGGGAATTGGGAAGGCGACTTCAGTGTACAAGTAGAATCCTCCCCCTTGTACACTGCTTTGAAACTTTCTGAGTCAATCTCCAGTTGCAAAGGTTGCATGGTCATTTCTGCATGCCTCTTGACCTCATTGAATTGAGCTGGAGCACCTGTATCCTAGTGCTAACACATCCCAGCTGTCACTTCCGGATGTGTTCAGGTGGCTTCTTCCCACATTATGTTTTTATGTCATGCACATGTTCCTGAAGCTACTATCAAAACTGTACAGTAGTGATGGGAGGAGAGCTTATATTTGCTAAAAAATCCATGGGGATACTGATCACTCATTTTTCAGTTTTCTCTGCTATTATATTCTTTCACAATGATCTATGCTTTTTTGTGTGTGTGTGTGTGTGTGTGTGTGTGTGTGTGTGTGTGTGTGTGTATAAAATTTCTTTTCAAGTCAAAACTTGGATGGAGAAATGTCACTCGGTTGTTGGTATTTTCTACGGATGCTGGATTTCATTTTGCTGGAGATGGGAAACTTGGAGGAATTGTCTTGCCAAATGACGGGCGATGTCATTTAGATAACAATATGTACACAATGAGCCATTATTATGTAAGTATGCTTAAGAGAATGTTTAATTTTGTGTTTACATGTATGTTATTGTGTATGTGTGCCTCTCTCTCTCTCACACACACATATACACACGTGTAGAAATAGGAGACAATCCCAGTATACTCCCCCCCCAATGTTGAAGAATGCTTTGAGAAGAACACCCATTAAAAGTTTAGCTTATAATTTTAAAATAGCAGGGTCTGTAAGCTTTCATGGACCAGTGCTAGCAGAGCTCGTATGTAAAAACATGTAGAGATTTTTAATTTTGATATAGTAGCCTTCACATTTTTCTTCATAGAGGAAGAATGCCAAGTTTGGTTTGCCTATTTTAAAACCAAGTTATCCTACTTTGCTAAAACTCCTTTTCTGAAACCCAAAAACTGGAGAACATTTATTTAACTGGCAAAATACAAGAAAAAGCCTTAAGTAATGCTTTGACAAGAATGAAGAATCTGAGACTTAGAGGCTTCTGTTAATGAGAGTTGATGGATTGCTTTTTAAATAATTGTTTTTGACTCTTTTGTTTGCTCTTGCTTATGTTTGCATAGAAAATTGTATATAAGAATGTTATTGTGTGTGAAATTCAAGTATATATAAAATGTAAACTTCATTCTTCAGGATTATCCCTCCATTGCACACCTTGTTCAGAAGCTAAATGACAATAATATTCAGATAATATTTGCTGTTACACAAGAATTTCAACCAGTTTACAAGGTAAGAGCAAGTGACAAAAGCTTCTATAGAGTCCCTTCCCTCACCAGGGGGATTCCCCAGCCTGAAAATGCCTCCACCCACATGACCAATGGTGCTCTCTAGGCAATAATGGTATTTACCCCCACCCACCCTAGGTGGGAATGTAGAGAGTTGATGGGTTGCAGTTGTCCCACCCCTGTTCTATGCATGTGTTAGAAACTTGAGAAATTGAATTCTGTATAACTATGGTTTTCTATATGGGACGCGGGTGGCGCTGTGGTCTAAATCAGTGTTTCCCAACCTTTTTTGGGCAAAGGCACACTTGTTTCATGAAAAAAATCTCGAGGCACACCACCATTAGAAAATGTTTAAAAAATTAACTCTGTGCCTATATTGACTATATATAAAGTAACTCTCTTTAATAGGCATCAAATAAACACAAAGAAAGTACCGGTATTTTATAATTACTTTATTATGAAATAGTAAGTACCGTATTTTTAGGACGCTCCGTCCCATAGGACGCACCTACTTTTTTGGGGGGGGGAAATAAAGGAAAAATTTTTTTCCTTTATTTCCCCCCCCCCCAAAACCAGGTCGGGGAACAGTGGGATGGCGGTGCTGCGCCTCCCCGCTGTCCCCCGAGCTTGTGGGGCTGGCCCATGTCTGCCTGGCACGAGGGGCGCTCTGCTTCAGGGCGCCCCGCGCACCGGGCGGCAGGCTACAGTCCGCAGCATGGGGAACCCTCTGTTTCAGGGCGCCCCACGCGCCCCCACGGGTGCGCAAGGCTTGCCAACACGAGCGCGGAGCACGGGGCGTCCTCCGAAGGGCGCCCCGTGCTCTGCGCCGCCCGCAAGCCTTGCGCTCCTGGGGGGAGATCCCACGGGTGCGCAAGGCTGGCCAACACCAGCGCGGAGCACGGGGCGTCCTCCGAAGGAACGCCGCCATCCCGCTGTCCCCCGACTTGGTTAGAAGGCTGGCGGGGGGGGGGGAGAAGCCTGCTTTTCCCCGTCGCCAGCCCCGCAAACTCGGGCGACAGCGGGAGAGGCGTAGCGCGCCCTTCCCGCTGTCCCCCGACTTGGCTAGAAGGCTGGCGGGGGGAGAAGCCTGCTCCTCCCCGTCGCCAGCCCCGCAAACTCGGGAGACAGCGGGAGAGGCGTAGCGCGCCCACCCGCTGTCTCCCGACATGGTTTGGAGGCTGGCGGAGGGCTTCCTCCTCCCCCAGCCCCGCAAGCTCCCAGAGCTCTGGGTCCCGTTCTGGGGGAGGGGGAAGCTCGGGCTTCCCCCGCCCCAGCCCCGCGTCTCCAGCCGGGAGACGGTCGCGCTTTAGCCCCGTGCGTGCTCTCCCAGCTGGAGAGGTGACGCGCGCCTATGGAGGCTCCTGCCATAGGCGCGCGTCACCTCTCCAGCCGGGAGAGGGTCACGGGGGGCTGCTTTAGGCGCGCGTCACCTCTCCAGCCGGGAGAGGGTCGCGGGGGGCTGCTTTAGCCCCGTGCGTGCTCTCCCAGCTGGAGAGGTGACGCGCGCCTATGGAGGCTCCTGCCATAAGCGCGTGTCACCTCTCCAGCGGGGAGAGGGTCGCGGGGGGCTGCTTTAGCCCCGTGCGTGCTCTCCCAGCTGGAGAGGTGACGCGCGCCTATGGAGGCTCCTGCCATAAGCGCGTGTCACCTCTCCAGCGGGGAGAGGGTCGCGGGGGGCTGCTTTAGCCCCGTGCGTGCTCTCCCAGCTGGAGAGGTGACGCGCGCCTATGGAGGCTCCTGCCATAAGCGCGTGTCACCTCTCCAGCGGGGAGAGGGTCGCGGGGGGCTGCTTTAGCCCCGTGCGTGCTCTCCCAGCTGGAGAGGTGACGCGCGCCTATGGAGGCTCCTGCCATAAGCGCGTGTCACCTCTCCAGCGGGGAGAGGGTCGCGGGGGGCTGCTTTAGCCCCGTGCGTGCTCTCCCAGCTGGAGAGGTGACGCGCGCCTATGGAGGCTCCTGCCATAAGCGCGTGTCACCTCTCCAGCGGGGAGAGGGTCGCGGGGGGCTGCTTTAGCCCCGTGCGTGCTAAAGCAGCCCCCCGCGACCCTCTCCCCGCTGGAGAGGTGACGCGCGCCTATGGCAGGAGCCTCCATAGGCGCACGTCACCTCTCCAGCTGGGAGAGCATGCACGGGGCTAAAGCAGCCCGACTCGCCCGCCTCCCTCCCACGGCACACCCGGCAACTTCTCGCGGCACACTAGTGTGCCGCGGAACACCGGTTGGGAAACACTGGTCTAAATCACTGAGCCTAGGGCTTTGCGTGGACAGACGGAGTCCCCAGATCCCGAGCGGTCCCCCCCCCCCCGTCATGTGGAATAACGACTCAAGACAACGTGCTATGGGATTAAATTGGCCACAACTTTATTAAATTTCAAATGTGGGTAGACCATGGCTCAGGCATTGAGCGTTCTCCCTCCCCAGTCCCCAGCCGGGGACCTAGGGAGCATCAGGGTTATCCAGTGGGGGGGGGATGGGGCGGCTCTGGAGAACATATGTTCAAGCCGTTACGCTGCCGCCGCAGGGGAGAACAATGACGACCTTTCGGCGTACGGTCAAAGCCTCCCTTCAGAAACCCCTTTAACGGGGAACCCTGGTATCTCCGCCACAAAGAGGAAGATGGACTAAAGGATTCCGCCCAAGGCCTGAAACCGCCAAAGTTGTGACGTTTTGCTATGGGAAAGGCGAAACCTGCCAATGCAGGGAAATTCCTTTCCGGCCCTTTAACAGCAACCTTAACGTAGCAGCGCCCGCATACCTGTGAAGAAAAGTTAACCTGCAAAATAAGACATTAACTGAGGGTGGGTAGGGTGGGAGAAGCTCTGGAGCCAAGTGAGGATTCCCAGGTAAGATCCTCCCTCTATTGTGTGGGCAGGTAATCCCTCCCCTACCTGGCCTGGTCTCCTTGGCAACGCTTCCCCCAGGTGGGATTGGACAACTGACTGAGGTAGGCGGAGACCTCCAGGTATCCCACCTGAGGGAAGGCAAAGCCAAGCCTATGCTGTTGGAGCCGCTCCAGATCTAGGGGCTGCGCACGTCTAAAGGGTGCCCCCCGTTTTAAGCGGGGAGCGGTCATTCCGATTGGAAGGTTGGCGGTTCGAATCCCCGCAATGGGGTAAGCTCCCATTGCTCGGTCCCAGCTCCTGCCAACCTAGCGGTTCGAAAGCACGTCAGAGTGCAAGTAGATGATAATAATAATAATTTATTATTTATACCCCACCCATCTGGCTGGTTTCCCCAGCCACTCTGGGCAGCTTCCAACCAAATATTAAAAACAATACAGCATCAGACATTAAAAACTTCCCTAAACAGGGCTACCTTCAGCTGTCTTTTAAAATAAATAGGTACTGCTCCAGCGGGAAGATAAACAGCGTCTCCATGCGCTGCTCTGGTTTCACCAGAAGCGGCTTAGTCATGCTGGCCACATAACCTGGAAAAACTGTTTACGGACAAAAGCCGGCTCCCTCGGCCAGTAAAACGAGATGAGCGCCGCAACCCCAGAGTCGTTCATGACTGGACTTAACTGTCAGGGGTCCTTTACCTTTTTTATGGTTTTCTATAAATAGCATTTTGTGTATAGAATAAATGTGCTGCTTATGATTTTAACTGAATGGTTTTCTCACTCTTCTCATGTAAAGGAGCTCAAGAATTTGATTCCAAAATCTGCCGTGGGAACGCGCTCTTCAAACTCCAGTAACGTGATTCAACTGATAATTGATGCCTACAATGTGAGTTCACCAGTTTTCATTATCACCACATACACCCAAAGACAATGTGTTTTGTATACAATAAAGGATGTATTTTGTTGAAGACTCCAGTGGGGATCCGGACCTGGCCACATATACATATACATATACATATACACACAAGTCAAGTTTGACAGGTGGACAGGGCCGCCCCCTTGTCAATCACCTGATGTTGCAATGGCAATCTTTGCTTGCATGGTTTGAAATCAAATGTATAAGCAAAAAATGTGTGCAGTATTGCCATCAGTCAGCTGACGGTCAGCACTGAAGAAACCCTTTGTGCAGTGCTTCTCCAGCACTGATGATCAGCTTCAAAGCACCTTTTACCAAGCCCTGCCTTTATGTGCCCCACACTTGTCACATACAACATTAGGTGTAGGGCAGGTAGCCATGGCTTGGACTCTTGTGCCAAATGGGGAGGCCTGGCTGGAGGTTCCCCATCCCTTATTTAAGCAGATGAGGTTCTGGGTTGTATATGTAGTATAAAAAGAGTTGGTAGCTTCCCATTCTAGCCACCCAGAGACCTTGCTCACAGGGCAAGACAGGTTTGAGCAGATTACACCGGTCCTGGCTTGACTGCACTGGCTGTCAGTTTCCAGACCCAGTTCAAAGTGCTGATTTTAACCTATAAAGCCTTAAACAGTCTGCAGTCCTTTTCAATATGTTTGTGTGTGGTTTATCCGGGGAGGAGTCGGGAGAGGAAAATAGCAGTGCTGATCTTATCAGCAATACAATTTTATCAATCTCTTTTATCCGTTTTGTAAGCTACAATGAAGCTGGCTGCACAAAACCCACGAGAAAATGGTAACACTAGTTCAAAGCTTGCTGTGTCAAGATACAGAGAAAACTAATACAGCGGTACCTTGCTTCTCAAACTTAATCTGTTTGGGAAGTCCGTTCCAAAATCAAGACGTGCTTTCCCATAGAAAGTAATGCAAAATGGATTCATTCGTTCCAGACTTTAAAAAACAACCCCCTAAAACAGGAATTTAACATGAATTTTACTATCTAACGAGACCATTGAACCATACAATGAAAGCAATAAACAATGTCACACAATCAATCAGTAGCTGAACTGGGTTCCACACAGTAACAAAAACAAAACAAAAAAGAGCCACAAAAACAAAAATGCAAAATAAATAGCAAAAACAGACAAAACTCAGCATAACTCTCAAAATGTAAGTGTGGCACTCAAAACGGAGGACGTTCAGCTTCCGGAAAAAGTTCACAAACAGGAACACTTACTTCCGAGTTTGCAGTGTTTGGGTTCCAAGTTGTTTGAGTACCATGGTGTTTGAGAACCAAGGTACCACTGTAGTCCCTTCAGAAATGCACATTTTAAAAGGAGTAGATAGAATCTGTTGAACATGTATCTCTTGCAAGAGAGTATTTTCCAAGTGTTTTTAAGGAACTGTTTGGACAATCTGGGAGACCACAGAGTAGAAAAACCTGTGGCTTTCCAGATGAAGTTGGGCTGCATGTTCCATTATCCTTCACTAAACTACTTGACTTTTGTGTTAGTCATTGTCTTCAGAAGTCATTCTGGAAAACAACAAACTACCAAAAGAAGTCACAATTGAATATAAATCTTTCTGCAAGAATGGAGTGAATGGTACAGGAGATGAAGGAAGAAAGTGCTCCAACATTTCAATTGGAGATGAGGTAACTTTCTGCATTCTGGAATCGGTGTGCTATTGCTTCACCCCCTCTAATCAGTGTCAAACAATTTACCTATGTACTCTTTTTTTTTGCTTACAGGTTAGCTTTGAGATTAAAGTAACAGCCAACCAGTGTCCAGAAAAAGGGCAGGGTGAAACCATTAAAATCAAGCCACTAGGTTTCACTGAAGAGGTAGAAATTAATCTGGAGTTCATCTGTGAATGCGAATGTCACAAGGACGGAATTCCAGACAGCCCTATTTGCTCCTATGGAAGTGGAACATTTGAGTGTGGTGCCTGCAGGTAGATAAATATTAATGTTTTTTCTCTCCCTCAGATAAATCTGCTAGGAAATAAAATATCCCTTGACTGTAAATGCCCCCCCCCCAAAAAAATATCCCAGACTAGACACAAATTTAGTTGGAAGACCTTTCCCTGATTCTTCTTGGGTGGAATCAGCGCTGAAGGGAATGTGCTGTCCACCAGCTCAGGAGAACCTCCATGTATTCCTCACATGCTTCAGGGTTGAGTCTCGACACTGAAAACAGATGCTTTGGAGAACTCACAGGAGTCCCTATTCTCTGCCACTCCCCTTTTCCTCCTACTTTAAATGGCCCTTCACTCATTTTTTTCATTCATCATTTCTATCCACCACCTGCCTCTCTTTCTCCAAACCTCAACTTTTTCCCAATTCCTACCACATACTTAATTTTCCTTCTCATTTTCCCGTCTCCTGCTATTTCTGCACTGCGTCTTGTTTCTTTCTTAGCCTCTTTCCTTCCTGTGCCACATAATCCTTACACAAAGAGAAGTTGTGTGTCCTTTCTCCTCATATAGGAAAAAACGTATAAATAAAGGGAAGGGAACCCAAGTCAGCTCCTTAAGCAAGCATGAAATTTGTATTTTAATGGAGGGCCTTCAGGTACCTTCAGTCATATCATACTGGCCCCTCCTGCCTTCCTTTCCCCCATGAACACCGGCAGCTTATTCCTACGAGGATCTTTAAATTCCCATGTATTTCTAAAAGTAATTTTGACCACAGTGTTTTTTTGTTTCGTTTTCATTTTTGAAAAAGCTAGGTACTTTATAGGTGTGTTTTTTTATCTGTTGGAATACTGTGGGGAATAAAGTGGGCACTAAACAAATATATAACTATTATTATTATTATTATTATTATTATTATTATTATTATTAAAGTGGTGAATATTAATACTGTTGCAGGCTAATTGGGCCTGTTCTTAAGTGCAATTGTAGCAGACCATTCTTCAAGACCTTTCTAGCACAGAAAAATGAATGTCTGTTGTGTCAAGCAGGCATGTGCCTCATTTCACCTTTGGAATAAATTAGCATTTATTTAATTTTTACAGCAATTAGTAGCAGCTGCTATATTAATGAACTTTGTAGAAGAGTCATTCAGCAGCTTCCCCAAACTGCTGCTCTTCAGTTTCGGAACGTCTGCCTCTAGGATGAATCATGCTCTCGTGAAAGAGACTGTTTCCTGTATCTATGCACCAGTATCTCATCCCACCCCCTTCTCAATATGTATATAAGGGAAAAGAAAGTTTTAACAGTTTAGTAATGAGAACCATTTTCTGTTTTAGGTGTAAACCAGGACGTATTGGAAAGCTCTGTGAATGCAGCATGGATGAAGTAAACAGTGAAGATATATCAAGCACCTGTAGACGAGCAAACAGTTCAGAAATATGTAGTAACAATGGCGAATGTATTTGTGGACAGTGTGTGTGCAGGAAGAGAGAGAATGCAAATGAGATCTACTCTGGCCGGTTTTGCGAATGTGATAACTTCAACTGTGATCGATTTGATGGCTTGCTTTGTGGAGGTAATGAACTGACCCTTTTAAACTTTAAGGATTCAGAAGTTCCTCTGGAGGAAGGGGGATGCTTGGATGCAGTCCTGTACTTATTTCTAAGCATGAGAGCCTAACATTTGGGAGATCTTCTTGGCTTGCGATACTCTGCTGTGCAACACAGTACACAGTAATACTATTAGTAAAAGGAGAGAGGCTTTTTCTGAGGAGAGTCATACACTGTAGCCCTTATTATATGCCTTCACAAGACTTTAATTTATAAATTTACAAGAGACATCAAGTAAAAGGCAGGGGTTATGTGGCCTAGAATTCAGCCACCAGATCTGGTTCTATCTTACCCAGGCCAAGTTGTTCAGCTGCAGCTCCTCTATCTACAGTGTGTACTTCCTTTGGCCCTTTTTGTTGGTTTCTGTTATTTCCTACTCCTTTTTCTGGATCATTCCTTTTTGCCTTAAAAAACAAACAAAACTTTTATTCTCCACTTTTGCTTTTCCTCTTATTTTCTGATTCATGGGGCCAACTGGGAAATGAGTAATCACTGAGCCTACAACTAAGTATTGTCAAAGACCCTAAAGCGAAGACCCTATACAGCTGCTCTGGCCCCCACAGGGACTTCCAGTGCCCACAATGTCTCCAGTTCTTATGATCTAGAGCAGTGTTTTTCAACCTTTTTTGGGCAAAGGCACACTTGTTTCATGAAAAAAATCACGAGGCACACCACCATTAGAAAATGTTTAAAAATTTAACTCTGTGCCTATATTGACTATATATAAAGTAATTTTCTTGAATAGGAATCAAATAAACACAAAGAAAGTATTTTATAATTACTTTATTATGAAATAGTAAGTAAACAGAAATATGAAAAATTATAAAATACTTTATTTTTAAATCTTTCTAATTTTTCAATTTTTCCCACGGCACACCAGGCAACATCTCGCGGCACACTAGTGTGCTGCGGAACAGTGGTTGAAAAACACTGATCTAGAGGCAGTGCATGCTGGCCCTTGCTGTGGTGGGAGTCATTCAGTGGAAGTGCAACTTGATAGATTACAGAGAGAGCCAAAACTGTCCACTTTGGACAGTACAGGTTAGGAAGATAAAATGGGGAGGAACCTGCCAAACACCATTAATCCCTTACCTTTGTGCCAACTTTTGACACCATTTTGAAAGGAGAATATTCTGATTAGGAGCTCCAAGTGACAGTGCAATCTAAAATCAGCACTCTCAGCAACAATTATTTTCTGCCCTTGCTTTTTAAAGGCACATTGTTCCCGAGTTTGCTGGCCTCTGAGGCAGACCAAGGTCTTATACTCTACTACAGTCAGGTGGTCAAGTCATGTATGGCCACAACATGCAAGACCCAACTTTTACCAAGCCTCATTCTATGAAAGTACGCTCATAGCAGTTCTCCATTAATCTCATAGAAATTTGTAGGGCTACAATGTGGACCTCATATCCTGCAGACAGGACACCATTGTCTCTATAGAGTTGGCCTTTGGAGATTAGTGCTACAGCATGTCCTCTCCTTGGAACTGTGGAAGAGACTTGCAGTACGGGATCTTGTGGTTGAAATAGAAGTCACATGATCTAATCCTTTACCTGGGTGGTAGGAAATTCAATCAACTTTGAATGCTTCTGTCAAATTAAATCAGATTATGGCAGTTGCTGATGTTCAATTTCATGTGCTTTATAGAAACTAAATACCTATCTTTTTATTGCAGGACATGGTGAATGTAAATGTGGTGAGTGTGAATGCACAGAAAATTACACAGGCTCTGCTTGTGATTGCTACATGGATACCGCCCCATGTGAAGCTGGAAATGGACAAATCTGTAATGGCAGAGGAATCTGCAAGTGTGGAGTCTGTAACTGCACAGATCCCAAATTTATGGGGCCAACATGTGAATTGTGCCCGACCTGCCTTGGATTTTTTGCGGAGAGCAAGTAAGGCTTTTGGATTTTTAAATAATAAAATAACTTCCTGCTCGGATATTTGCAAATTGCTCCAGGGGAATTTTTGTGTTCCCCTTTGTACAAGGAGCTGTTTCTTGTGGCCCATGTTTTTGCTTTGCTTTCTCTCTCCCTCCCCCCCCCAAACAAAATCCTGAAAAAAATATTGGTAATTAGTGTTTTATTATATTGGTTTTCTTGTTGTAAACTGCCTTGGTTGTTGTTTTTCTTGGGTATACTGAAGTGTGTAACTTTTCAGTTTAAAAAATAAATAGTACCTGCACTTGCAGATACCATTTAAAGCCAACTAGTATATCTTAAGGGGATGCGGGTAGCGCTGTGGGTTAAACCACAGAGCCTAGGACTTGCTGATTAGAAGGTTGGTGGTTCGAATCCCCGTGACTGCCAACCTAGCAGTTCGAAAGCGCGCCAGAAGCGGCTTAGTCATGCTGTACACCGGCTCCCTCGGCCATTAATGCAAGTTGAGTGCCGCAACCCCAGAGTCGGTCATGACTGGACCTAATGGTCAGGGGTCCCTTTATCTTTACCTTTTTAGTATATCTTAAATCTGTGCAAAACCTGCACTTGAGTGCACCCAATTATTTCACAGCATTGTAGTTCAGTTGCTGAATACCTATTACTAGAATGTATTAGCAACTCATTTTAAATATGCTAAATTGATTAAAAATGATGGAGCCCGCGCACGCGCAGTTTCAAATGCCAGTAAGCTCAGGAAGAAGGAGGGAAGGGACTGGAAAACAGCCAAGAAGTGTTTCGACTGTCAGTGCCCTGGACATTTCGCGAAGGTCTGTCCCCAGAGAAAAGCCTGGCAAGGCATGATGGGGGCAGCAAGCCAAGAGGAAGAGGGAGAGAAGGTGCAGGGAAACGAAAAAGCGACCAGTAGAAGAGCCCCAACCAGACCCTCCCAAGGCAGCCATAGCAGTTGAAGTGGTGCTAGAATTCCCAAATGGGCACCCAGTACAAGTGAATGCTCTGCTGGATTCAGGTTCGTCGTGTACTTTCTTCAGTAGAGACTTCGCTCTGGATTTCCCCTTGCAGGTGACCACCATTGATGGCAGGGAGCTACTGGGGGGGAGTGACACACCAGACACGACCAATGAGGATGAGGGTTTCTAGGCACACTGAAACCATTGCCTTTCACGTGGCCACACTGGCGGGGGACCCCCCCCCCATTATACTGGGAATGAGCTGGCTGGCACTCCATGACCCAGTGGTGTCGTGGCATCAACGTTCACTCACCTTTGTGTCAGCTCACTGCTTGGAACACTGCTGGGAGGGAAGGTACCAAGAATGACTGTGGCTGGGGTGACTCTGGAGGAGAAGGGGCGCGTGCCACCGCAGTATGCAGATTTGAAGGAGGTGTTCAGCGAGACAGAGTCTGACAGGCTGCCCCCCCACAGACCATATGACTGCCAAATCAACCTGCTTCCGGGGGTCCAGTTGCCGGTGGGTCCATGTCCGACCAGGAGATGCATGAGTTGAGGCAGTTTCATAAGGGAATCCAAGGCTGTAGGGGGAAGTTCAGTATTCTTTGTGGACAAGAAACAGTCTAACCAGCCTCTTTTGGTAGTGGATTATATAGGATTGTGAACAGTAGAACAGAACCCGTAGCCTTCCCCATGCCCAGAATTGACGATGTTTTGACGCGGGTGAGGCAGGGCAAAATTTTTACCAAGCTGGACCTCAGGGGGGCGTACAGTCTGATCAGAGGGAGAGAGGGAGACGAATGGAAGACGACAATGTTAACCCCCCTGGGGGCATTTGAATATCTCATCATGCCGTTCGGATTACAAGGGGGTTCCGCCTGCTTTCAAGCCTTTATGCACCACGTGTTGGGCCCCCTGCTGTACAAGAATTGTGTGGCCTTTTTGGATGATGTTTTAATCTTCTCTGAAAATGAAGCACAGCACGTGAAACACATCAGGCAGGTGCTAGAGAGATTGAAGAAACATCAGTTGTGGGTCAAGCTGGAAAAATGCCAATTCCGTGTCCGGGAGGTCGAGTTCCTGGGGTACCAACTGTCGGACAAGGGGCTGGCCATGGATCCGGAAAAGGTGAAAGCAGTGCTGGAATGGAAGACCCCCAAACAAAGAAGGATGTGCAGAGGTTCCTAGGGTTCAGCAACTTCTACAGGAAGTTCATCAAGAACTTCACTAACTTGGCAGCACCCATAACGGATTGTCTTAGCAGCAAGAAGAAGTTTGCATGGACCAAGGAAGCACAGCAGTCCTTTGAAAGGTTAAAGAAGGCGTTCACCTCTGAGGAGCAGCTCCTGCACGTGGATCTGGGGAAGTCACTGAGAGTGGAGACGGACGCTTCAGACCGGGCCATCAGAGCAGTACTGCTGCAACAAGGTTCAGCGGAAGACTGGTGACCTTGTGCGTTTTTCTCCAGGAAACTGAGCAAGTCAGAGCAAAATCACACTGTTTATGACAAAGAATTGCTGGCCATTTACGTGGCCTTTCGGCTGTGGAGACACTTTTTGATTGACGGCACCAGATCCAGGTCCGAACAGACCACAAGTACCTGGAATACTGGCGGACAGCGTGCATGCTTAACCAGAGACAGGTCAGATGGTCGCAGATGTTCTCACAGTATCACTTCGAAATACAATACTTACCTGGGGGGGGGGGGGAATGTGAGGGCAGACACACTTTCCAGGAAACCTGAGTACATGGAAGGGGAAGGACCTCCTGTGGCCAGGAACGTGTTCCCAGAAGACCGCTGGTCATGTGGGGGAGCACTGGTAAGGGAGCAAGAACTGGTTGGGCTGACCAGACATGATGAGTTTGCTCAGACTAAAATCAGGGAGCTCAGAGATGGAAAGGGGGGAAATGGGGGGTTTGAGGAAAAAGGAGGGCCCCTGTACTACAAAGGGGCACTGTATGCGCTGGGAGAGACATTGAGGGCCAAGATACTTAGGCAGCTCCATGACAACCCAACAGCCGGGCATTTTGGGCAGCATAAGACCATTCTACTAGTCACCAGACAGTTCTGGTGGCCCAAGGTAAGGGAGGATGTACGAGAATATGTCCGGGGGTGCGACAGGTGCCAGAGGGCCAAAGGGGAAAGAACCGTACCAACGGGGTTACTGGAACCCTTACCAATACCGGAGAGGCCCTGGGAGGTGGTGTCCATTGATTTTATGACAGATCTGCCCAAGTCAAGGGGGGAAACAGTGGTGGTGGTGGTGGTGGTCGATCTACTGACCAAAATGTGCCATTTCGTGGCCTGCTCTCATGCAGTGTCAGCAGAGACAGCCAGGCTGTTTGTGGACCACATTTTTAGGCTGCATGGGACTCCATTGAGGGTTGTATCCAATCGAGGAAGACAATTTACCTCGCGGTTCTTGCGGGAACTCATGAGCTTGCTGCAAGTAGAGGTGAGCTTCTCGACGGCAAGGCACCCAGAAACCAACGGCCAGGCCGAAAGGGTGAACAGAATACTACAGCAGTACCTATGCTGTTATGTCAGTGAGAGGCAGAACGATTGGGTAGAGAAATTGGCACTAGCTGAATTTGCATACAACAACGCTGAACACGTGTCCACGGGAATGAGCCCCTTCATGGCCAATTACGGTTGTCACCCCAGGGCTTCCCTGGGTGTGAAGAGGAGGAATGGAGTGTGCCAGCGGTGGAGCAATTTGCAGAAGAGATGGAGGCCTTGCACCAACAACTCCGGCTAAACTTGGAAAGGGCTAAAGAAGTCTACAAAAGGCAGGCAGGCAGGCACCACAGGCCGGGGGAGGTCATACGGGTGGGAGACAGGGTGCGGTTGTCGTCCCAGGGTTTGCCCCTAAAGGGAGGTTGAAAAAAGTTGCAGCCTAGATGGCTGGGGCCCTTTGAGGTAATACAGCAGGTTAACTCAGACTGAAATTGCCGGACAGCATGAGGATACATCCAGTGTTCCATAGATCCCTGTTTTTGCATCACAGGGAGGGGTGGGGCTTCCTGGAGAGGGAGGGAGGGAGGGGTGACTACCCATCCACCGGCAGAGGAAAGGGAACATTGTAATGAAGCAACAGAAATACTCGATTCTAGGTGGAGAGGGCACCAGGTAGAGTACTTGGTGGCCTGGGAGGGAGAACCCAGATCCAAAAACACGTGGGTTCCCGCAGAATCCATCACAGAGGGTTATCTGGTGGAAGAATTCCATGGTTTGTTCCCACATAAGCCTAAACCAATAACTAGGTTCCAGGAGGAGGAGTTCGGACCCACGGACGACAAAGGGGACTTCGTAGGTTTCCCTGCCTCAGAAGAGGAGGGCGGGGAGGTGTCCAAGGGAGAAGAATCAGACTGGGAGCTTCAACCAGCGGAAAGGGACCCAAGAGGATGGGAAGCAGCTTTTGAATCCACAGAGGATGATGACGGTTCTTTCCGGGGTTTTCCTACATCGCCGGCCAACGATATAGAGAAGGAGACGTTCAAAGACCTCACCAGTGGGGAGGGGGGTCTTGAGGAGGGGGTGGATGTCAGGGAACTGCCATCGGCTCAGGGGGGAAAGGGGGAAAGCCAGATGGATTACAGAGAGCCCCCAAAGATCGTGGGAAGCAGCTCCTCCTCAGTGGAGGAGAGTAACCACGCCTCCAGTGGAGAGGAGCTTCAGGGCTCGGAGGAGGCGAGGTGGTGCCAGGACACCTTGCCTGGGGAGTAAGCTTCCACGCCGAGAGGAGAGGCGCAGACTGGGCGTCAAGAAACTACTACGGTTTAAGGACCGGCCACTCACGGATTCTGCCAGTGAATGAGCCAGCCAGGGGAGAGTGGCGCTCTGGACAGATAAAGTTTATTTTGGCATCGAAAGCAAGGCTTCACAGCCGAGCAGGGAGGCATTTGTCTGCTTACTCTCGAGCAACCCCTTGGAACCCTAACAGGTACCATCCCCCCCCCCAAGAGATTGAGATTTTTCTGCCTCCAGCGCCTTGTGTCAATGAACTGTTAAACAGATAATGAGCTATAGCCTAACCTCATTTAAATCACAGTGACAGAAGAGTTGCTTGTATTCCTTGCGAATCTGCACTCAAGAATTGCTGAAGGCCTTAGCTGAAACCAAGAAGCAGGAGTGAATTCCTTCCTCAGACAGAATGGCCTGGTTTATATTTAAGTAAATTATACATATGAGGCAAGAGGACATCTTTACTGAGTTAAAATTCAAAATCTTGCTCCATAAACACATCCTTTGTACATGACTTGAACTCCTTATCTAAGACAAGGTCTCACAGGCAGGAAAAAACGCTGCAGACTCAGAGCAGCTGCATCCCAAAAATGTACCTGGATAACAAATGGCTGTAGAAAGATAGCTTAAGAAAGTGAGCCAAGCCAACTGCACGCTGTGGATTAAGGCAAATAAATAAAGGACAAATGTTTAAGAAATAACTTGTGAATAGTGGACCAAATGAGTGCATAAGAGATTTTGCTAGCATGAGGTTCACAGAAAAGGAATGGTTTCTTAGCAATCAAATCATGTCAGATGAATGAAAAAAACTCATATTACAAATATAGTGGAAGAAAGCAGCACAAAAGCTTCAATGAAGAATAATTTGATTCAGGAAGTGCATTTGTGATAAAGGCTACAGAATTTAAACCTTGCAACATTAATCAGATTTAACGTCAATAAACGTGGTGTCTCAGATAAAGGACTGCAAAGAATTACCGTACGTATGGCACTGTAATAAATTGAACAGAATATAGAATTGTCTCTTGGAGACCTACAAAAGTTGGCTGTTCTGTCATGACACTATAATTGTCTCTTCATGTACTATTTTGTGCATATGTGTGGGTGATGTTCATACACCAGGCAGCAGGCAGCAGCAGAAGTCTACTTTTAAAAATCACATTAGCCAATGTAGGTAGTTTAGTCCAGTATCAGACACAGAGTGCTTTTTAAGTGGCACGTGATAACAGCCTTAGTTTGTAATCCTAAACATACTAACTTAGAAGTAATAAAGGTACAAAATTCCAAGTAAGCAATTCTTCTTATCTAAACCCATCCTGATGTCTATGTCAAAAAGCCGGCAGCACCTCAGAGCTGCATTGTTCTGTAACATCCATATTAAGAGGTATACAGGCTGCATTAATGTGGACACATATGCTCCCTCACACAGCTGGTTGTTTTGGTACATCCACATTAAGAGAATCACAGTTTCTCATAATACTGTGCATATTTTACTGCACACAGTTCTGATGCATTCCAAGATATGACCTTATAAACAGCAAGTATCAATTGCCTATGGCTTGTAAGTGCATTAACTAGAATCATTCCATTTGCATGAGGAATTCAGTCATTCAAATACAGTGGTACCTCGGGTTAAGTACTTAACTTGTTCCGGAGGTCCGTTCTTAACCTGAAACTATTCTTAACCTGAAGCACCACTTTAGCTAATGGGGCCTCCTGCTGCTGTGCCGCCGGAGCAGGATTTCTGTTCTCATGCTGAAGCAAAGTTCTTAACCCGAGGTACTATTTCTGGGTTAGCGGAGTCTGTAACCTGAAGCATCTGTAACCTGAAGCATATGTAACCCAAGTCTTGTAGGCAATATGCATGTGCTTGAATGTACCAGAGGTTTCATGTGACCAGTCTTGGCATAAACTTCCAAATCTCCACTTGATACACTGTCTCTGGAGAGACGACTTCCCTAGCCCTTGGGCAAAAATAATACATGGGAAACTTGTGTCCTTAGGACTATCTCCATCTGAACTACTAAAATTGGACTTAATTTCTGCCAAGAGAATTATAACTCACAAATTAGAGGAGATGGATTTACAATTTAATATTGCGACAGGTGGTGGCACCTGTTCGCCGATAAACCTTGGCTTAACACCACCAACGAAGCTTCCATCTTATTTAACTACCTTATCTGTGATGATGCACAGGTACGCCTTTATAAAGGCTAGATTCAACGTTTTCCCATCAAATGTGTTGGGTAACAGACTCTCCAATGGACAGATCTCACTCCTCTGTGACTGTAAAAGTGGATCTACAGAATCGTTATATCATATAATCTTCTGTTGTCCTATACATTCGGCTTCACGGTCCAAGTTTCTGGCCCCATATTTATCGAGAATAGCTGACAGACCTCAGGAGGCCCAAATAATATACTTATTAAACGACGAAGACTCAAGTAGATCCCTTGCAGTCGCTAGATACCTGATAAATGTCTTATTTCATAAGAGGAGAAATGGATCACTGTATGACTCTGACAGCTTAGCCAAACTTAAGAACCATCAATAAGTGCCAGAACTAAGACGCATACCCCCCAAAATCTGAGGGATTTGAATTGCGGTTGACATAGAGGGAGCTTATTGTGTATAGTTTACTAAATTGAAGTAAAATTGGTTTTATAGGGGTGTTTTAACTTGGAACTGTTTAAATTGTATTGTTTATGGATAAATTTTGATGTATTGTTTTTAGATATGGGCCAATGGCCGTAATAAACCAATCAATCAATCATGACCAGTCTTAGAATTCAGATTCTGCACTTCCCATTAGCATTCAGCTAAGCAAAAGATCCACAAGAGACCCTGTCACCTCTCATTCTCACACAGGGTCACCATGACATCAGAGCAAATGAGCCAATGGCCTCACCAGAATCAGCAGAAAAGTCAAGAGAGAGATTGCAAGAGTGAAAAGGTCAGAGAATAAAAAGGGGAAGCTCAACAGCACTCACAGAAAGTATTACAAAGAAGCCAAAAAGTTATTTTTGGAGTTCCAAAATTCCGTCTCAGGCAAAAGTATATTCCCTTTAGATTCCCTTGGGGTGGGGGGGATAGTAACAACAATTCAGTAAACACACAAATTGGCTGACTATAAGCATTGAGGTCCGAGGTCATTTCCAGTTTCCCAGAAGAAAAAGAATGTCAAACATATGGGGTCTTTGGCTTTGGAAGCCTCCTGGATACTTCTGTCATTAAATCAAAGAGAAAAGGAGACGGCAGCCAGCTCCTCAGTAGGAATCAGGCCAAATCTAGAGGAATTCTAAGGATTTTTTTTTTCTTTAAATGGGCTTGCACATTTAAGCTGCTCCCCAGCCCCTCCTGCCTGCCTGATTGATTTCTCTCTCACACTTAGACTAAATCATGGTTGATTTTGCGTTGCACTTTAAGTGAAGAAAAATTGGAAGTAGCTGTGTTGGTCCATTGAGGGAATGGGGAATCCTTAGTAACAGTAGTGTGGTGCTGTTGGAATCAACTGAAAGGTCACAAAGAAGTGAGCAAGCTTCCAGATTTGTCAGCTGCTGCCAGGAGGCTGGATCTTAATCATAAACGGGGTGGGTGCTGCTGCCGCCACTGAGCAAGACCAAAATAAAAAGGCCTGATCTGCAGGAGAGTTTCAAAGCACAAACTCCAACTGCACAAACTCCCTATCAGACACCTCACACTAAAAAAATAAAGGCAGGACAAACACAAAGCGTCCTTTGTTCCTTGCTTATCCCCTGTAACAGTGGTGGTTTCTCCATAGGAGCCTCTAGTTCTTATCTCATTTCTGAATCTCACTTTGTTCAATAACCAACAGGTGCAAAACCAGGAATACTTTAAGGGTATTTACAAGGATGCTACACCCTCTTACAATGTCCCTGGGCAGGTGTGGATACAAACACACCCATTGCCCAGGCTGCTGTTTTCTTCTGTTTTCAAATGGACACACAGCGGGGTAATGCAGAATCAGTCGGCAATGAGTTGCTATGTTCCCAAGAAGTCCTTTTCTGCAGGGGGTGGAGATATCAATAGAACTAGATCGTACGTGGACTATATAGGGGGTGGGACACACCAAGTATTCTGTCCCCAATGATTTTAAAATAAAATGTGTATACATAGCCTTATTTCTTATGAGGGATTTCTAAAAAAACAAAGTTTGCTTTAACCAAAACAAGGTTTGACAGTCTGGATAAGAAATGCCCAGTGTGGCAGGGCTAAACTTAGAGAGTGCTATTCTGAGAGAAAAATGACCTGTAAAGGAAGAGATAAGCTGCTCTCCCCACACTCCTCAACTTCCGATCTAGATTGCAGTTCTGCACAGCTGCTTTTGGTTAAAAACAATGTCACTTGAAGAAAACAAGTTGATCCTGAGGGAGAAAGTAGTAGACTGATGGCCCAGAGTCACCCAGAGGCTAGGCAGGGATTCGAACTGAGCCTTGTACTTCCTAACTCTGCATCCTTTCTATTTGTTTCATTTGGCTAGTCCTATGCTTATATCAGATTTCATGTGCTGTTGTTCCTCATAAATGTACATTTTTTTATTTAAAAAAAACATCAGTAGCTATTTAAAAGCCAGAAAGGAATCCGTGAAAGGAATTCTAAGGCAGCATTTAGTAGTAAAGCAGCTGAAAGTATGTAGCAAAGGCATCGCATACCAGTGTGGTGTTAAGTGTTGGACAGGGTGCTGGGAGACTAGGGTTCAAATCTGCACTCAGCCATGAATATCACTGGGTGACCTTGGGCCAGTCACTATCTCTCAGCCTAACCTACCTCACATGGTTGTCGCAGAGATTAAATGAGGTGGGAGAGAACCATTTTGCACTCCTTGGAGAAAAAGCAGGGATATACATGCAATACATGCAATAAATAAATAAATAACACCCCCCACACACATTACAAGTGCAGAGTTTTCTTTACACATAAATGAGAGCTGTGAAGCGCCCTGTCCCTGTGGTGCTCCCTACACTTTGCTTGATTGCAGCCAATAATGCCTTTTAAAAATTGTATTGTCTCTTTCCTTTATCGGTTTTATTGCTGTGAAATTTCTCCCTCCAATTTCTTAGCGTTTCATAAAGACAATTAACAATGTTTCCCTTCATATGCTTTTATTTCCATGCATATCATATTAATTTTACATTTAGCAATGGCACTGTACTAAAACATGCAGATAACAAATTTATGCAGATTATGATCGTCATAATGTCAGCAGTTTTTGCTGTGGAGTATCATGTACAAATTAGCACTGATTGTCTACCTTTCACCAATCAGGTAAAAAATTTAAAAGGGGGGGGGACAGCCCTTATATTCATTCTTGGAAAATGGATCATTTCTTTTCTGTGCCCCTATGCCATCTTGGCTGCAAATCCTGGAAGACCTGCTCTGTGCCTTGCAGGCCTTTTCCCACCTGGCCTGGGAAGTTGGGGCACTGAATGACTCCAGCTACAAAAGCTGAAGCTGCGGAACAGATTCTGGGGCTAGGGTACTGTTTAGGGGGTTTTGTTGTGGGGGAGGGGTTGCTGTTCAGTTTTTTGTATCTTTAATATATTAGATCTCGTCATTTATGTGAAAATTGTTCAGTTTGGTTGTGTATTTTTTAATGTTTTCTTTATTGTTTATGACTATTTTTGTTATGTTTTAGTTTATGTGCATATGGTTCTCGAATTTTTTTTATATATACATTTTTATTAGTTTTTTTAACATATCATTTTCAACAGTAATTAAACATACTTTTACATCTTATTCAGATTTTTGACTTCCATCAATCCTGTCTGAAAATTTTCCAATGTAATCTCTCACTATGCATGTCTTATCTTCCCTATTAGATTTCAAACTCATAACCAATATCTCTATCTTTTTCTACTTTGTAACACTTCGTATATTTCTCCTTACAAAACTTCTTGTAGTCCTACTAGCGTAATTTGTTGATTACAGTTGCTCTTCAAATAATTCATATACTTCTTCCAATTTTCTGTAAATCTCTGATCCCGCAGATTTCGAATCCTTCCTGTCATTTTGTCCAATTCTGCATAGTCCATTACTTTCGTCTGCCATTCTTCTTTCGTCAGAATTTCTTCTGGGCTAACAATACTCTTGCCACATATGGTTCTGGAATTTAATCAGAAGGAGTCAGAGACAAGGAAAAAGAATGCAGTCCTAAGTAGATTGGCTGAAAATAATTCACACTGAACTCAGTGGGACTTCCTTCCACGTTTGCACATTTAGAACTGGGCTGTACAAATCCAAGAAAGATGCCAATGAAGGAGGGAATGTACCAAGTATTGGAGACTATAAATGGCATATGCAATCATAAGGGGGTAGGAATCCCCAGACTAGGGATCCAGCAGTTTAGAATGATTTCCACACTGTTCTTCGCCAGCCATGTGATTCCTGTATTGCAGGGGTTGGATGAGGCTCGGGGTTCCCTCCAACTCTTTAATTCTTTGAAATGTACAGCTGTTGCTCGTCTGTTTCCAAGACCCTGAAGAACTTTCCTCAAAGGACTGGTTGTGCTGCTGTTTTCACAGTACTCAAACTACATTGTTTTGTGGTTGTGATTCAGGAAATGCTATTTCCCTTCTCTCCGCGGCTATTGTGAATGCTGCATTGAATGTGGCTTTATGACCTCCACACTCATCCATGTGCTAAAACATGCATCATGTGATGCTAATTCCTTCCACACGTGTGCTATGATGTGAACTTTTTTAAAGCAAGTTTTCCACATTGTATCACTCATGAATGAGAGCACTCCTACGGCTTTTTTTAAAAGGTCGAAAACTAGCAAGGTTGCCCACTCCCAACACAGGAATGCTTTATGTTTTTGTAGGCATTTCTTTTGCTTTTTAAAAATGTAATTGTTAAAACTGGCTACATGTTTTCCCCTCTCCAGTGTTTGCCCAGGCTCACATTCCCTCACTGTTTTTATATAATGGTGGAGAAACAGAAGTTGATCTATTTCTTCTGGAGCGAAGCTATTCCATTAAATGTACAAAGCGATAGGATCAATCGGCTCTAGAATGTATTTGCCACAAGGAGAAAAATGCAGGATTTTAAATCATTTGGACTTAACAGGAAAATTTGGGCCAACTACCAAAGGCAGAGGAGACCTTAAAATTATCAGACTGTGGAACACATTCAAGAAAAATGATGTGTCTCATCTGTTGTGTCATTTAGAACAAAGCCCTGGAGAGAGTCTTCTCTGTGCAATAATCCTGCTCTGGCAAATGTATGGAAAAGATGACCTAATGCTCAGGATTCAAAGTACCATAGAGAGAAATGAATTATGCTGTATTATTGCAAAGCACTCAAGACGTCTGTTGCATTCTGCCCAGGGATGGAAAAATTATGTGCTGTATAAATGCTTACCATTTAAGGCTGCAATCTCAAGCTGCATACTCTGAAACTGTTCTGCTGCCTTCTGTAGAACTGCTCTTGAGTTAGTGATTTGAGGTTGTCCCCTTAAGCCTAAATCTCACTGCCTGGCTTTTCTAGAGAGCTGGAAAGAGTCTTTCCCCTATGTAACCTGTCATATCAATGCCAGGATTATTCAGAGCAACAGAATTGAAGGAGTTACAGCCCGATATTATGGACAACAGTCTGATGGCACTGTTGTTGTTGTTTAGTTGTGTCCAACTCTTCATGACCCCATGGACCAAAGCACGCCAGGCACTCCTGTCTTCCACTGCCTCCCACAATTTGGTCAAACTCTGACGGCACTACTTCTGCTAAAACAGTATCCTGGGCAATGCAGCACAAGTTGGGAAAAACTTCATGTTCAAGAGTAGTAAACCTTTGACTCTGACAGAGGCATCAGTTTGGGCACTGTTGCAGATTTATTACTGGTCCAGTGGACCAGTGATTTAATGGTCTTATGTTCCTAAACAGGTCCAATGGAAAATGTAAACATTTACATGACTGGGCAAGTTCCACCACTGCTGATAATTTTTTGCCCGTTGATTTGTGAATGAGTGCTGCAAATGCCTCAGTGTAATGGTTTATAGCAGAGGTACTCAATCTTTTTGGGCCCAAGGGCCCAGTGGGAAATTTAAAGAGCTATTGAGGGCACCACAAGATGTCCATTTCACAAAAGAAAAACTGGTGACGCTCAGAGCTGCTTCCTAACAGACAAAACACCAACACACCCATCCAAAAAATACAACCCCAATCAAACAACAAGAATGTCAAAAATACTCATTTTTTAAAATAAAAAACTGGACCTTAGTGGCTTCCAAGGAGCATATCTGAGTGTGTTGTGGTGCTTGCAGGCACCGCATTGTGGGCCCCAGGTTGATAGCAATTTCCCTTGACCTTTTTGTGTCTTAATTTTAGCACATACATGAGGCTTATTACAAAACTTAAATAAAAAGAAAATGAATTATGGTACTACTGGAGCAGCCCACCTTAGTTAAAACCCTCTTGTGGGTCACATGACCCACCAGTTGAAGCAAAATGGTTTAGGTGGTTGGTATGCTGTATTTTAAGGGACGCGGGTGGCGCTGGGGGTTAAACCACAGAGCCTAGGACTTGCCGATCAGAAGGGTGGCGGTTCGAATCCCCACTACGGGGTGAGCTCCCGTTGCTCGGTCCCTGCTCCTGCCAACCTAGTAGTTCGAAAGCACATCAAAGTGCAAGTAGATAAATAGGTACCGCTCCAGCAGGAAGGTAAACAGCGTTTCCATGTGCTGCTCTGGTTCGCAAGAAGCAGCTTAGTCATGCTGGCCACATGACCCGGAAGCTGCACACTGGCTCCCTCAGTCAATAAAGCAAGATGAGCGCCGCAACCCCAGAGTCGGTCACGACTGGACCTAATGGTCAGGGGTCCCTTTACCTTTATGTTGTATTTACTGCCATTGTATCACCGTGCTGTGTTCAAAATCCAACTAAAGCTTAGGCAAGTATAGATTAGGGCAGTGGCTGTCCATTTGGTCTTTGTAAGACCACAGTGTGGCGTCAGAGCATGCTGGCTAACTGAAGGTATAGCTGTGGCACAGTTATACACCACAGCTGTCAAGCCAGCTGTCACAACAAAAGTCCCCTTTGCCTCAAATTTTTTCTTTCCTTCAAAATATGTGTGTTGCTTACTTTGAGGGAGAAAATATTTCAGTGTAATACCTTTAGCTGTTCTTATCAGCACAACATGTCAAGGCAATTTCACCTTTTACGAGAACAGACTTGCTGGCCTGACTAATCTGCCATGCAAAACGGTTTATGTCTGCAAGCTGAGATGTCCTTCCGCTGCTGACCCACTGCCATTACGAAAGTACATTTTGGGATGTTAGCAGACTGCACCAGAAAGCACACCATTGTAAAGCAAACAGTTAATGTGCAGCCATCTGAAGGCAGACTAAATGTGAATGCCTGTTTTACAACTTTTTAAAGACAGTTTTGTGACATAGCCATGATACTGGACAGTAGTAACACGTTCTCTTTTGTTTTTAAAGTAAAAGATTAAAACCTGTATAATCTGAAACCTATGTCAAAAATGCCAGTTCCAACTGTATGATCAAAAGCTTCCCTCTTAGGGCTGAACTACAGATTAAACAAAAGAGCCATGACTGGGTGCTGTGCATGTCATGTTGAGTTCCTTGCAGGAAAGGTTGGCTATACATGTAGTAATAAATAGGCAGATATTATTGCCAATAGAACTGGCAGCTGAGGCTTTGGAGGGAGAACATAAGAAGAGTCTGAATCAGGCCAATTTTCCATCAAACCCAGCATCCTGTTCTTAGAGTGGCCAACCAGATGCCAGCAGGAAACATGGAAGCAGGATCAAACTGCAAGAGCACTCTCCCCCTTGTCTTTGGATTCCAGCTATTGCACTGGTATTCAGAAGCATTACTTGCTCCAATGGTGGAGTCAGAACAAGCCATCATAGCTAATAGCCATTAATAGCCCTATCCTGCATGAATTTGACCGACCCTCTTTTAAACCTATCCATTGCCTCCAGTGGAACTGATTTCCATTGTTTTAACCATGGATTGCACAAACAAGTGTTTTCTTTTATCTGTTCTGGATTTTCCAACTTTCAGCATCCATGAATTCTAGTGATTTGAGAGAGGGAGAAACATGCATCATTTCACCAGCCTCTATTTCTCCTTTTCCTCTCCACGTTTTCCTCGCCAAACACTGCAACCCTTCCTCCCAGGGGAGTCACTCTGTTCCCTAAAACCCTAGGTCACTTTGGTTGCCATTTTCTGTCCCTTTTCCAGCTCTGTAATATTCTTTAGAGAAAGGCCCTTAAGAGATGATAAGGTAAAGGGACCCCTGACCATTAGGTCCAGTCGTGGCCGACTCTGGGGTTGCGGTGCTCATCTCACTTTATTGACTGAGGAAGCCGGCGTACAGCTTCCGGGTCATGTGGCCAGCATGACTAAGCCGCTTCTGGCAAACCAGAGCAGCACACGGAAACACCGTTTACCTTCCCGCCGGAGCAGTACCTATTTATCTACTTGCACTTTGACGTACTTTTGAAATGCTGGATTGGCAGGAGCAGGGACCAAGGAATGGGAGCTCACACCATTGCAGGGATTCAAACCACCAACCTTCTGATCGGCGAGTCCTAGGCTCAGTGGTTTAGACCACAGCGCCACCCGCATCCCTAAGAGATGATAAACAAACACTTTAAAAGCAGGGTGGAGGTGCGAATGTTGTGAATGCCGCTCACCTATTTCAATCCGTTTGCTTCGCAGCTGCCAAGCAAAGAGATGAGTCTTTGCTCCAAAAATCTCACAGCCCTACCTACATGCAGTGACAGGAAGCAACAGGAAATGAACAGAGGCAAGAAAGTGATTCAGCATTTATCAGAATCAAAGAATGTTGAGGGTAAAGAAGATTTTTTATATATACTGTAATAATAATAAAACCTGGAAGTTATTCTCTTTAAATTAGCAGGCCCTTCTTCACCCTAATGGTGGAACTTAGAGGTGTTAGACAGAGTGTAACTTTCCCTTTTCTACTTACATAATTGCCACAGGGATAAAGATGCTCTTATCAGAAGCAAATCACTTCAAATGCACATTCAGGTTTCCTTGCCAGAATGGTAACAATAGTTGTTTTCAGACACTAAGAATCTGTGAATAACAAACTTTTGCAGGGGGTGCATTGAAGCTCTGACCTCCCCTTCCCTCATTAGAATACAGATGCTCATTAGAATATATAGAGAGGCAGGGTTCCTGATCATGTGCAGAGAGCTGTAGATGTGTACAGCTGGATGCTATGAAACTTCTAGTGAATACATGTGGGGCTAAACCATCCCCACCCACATTTGTTATCCATGGATTTAGCATAGCTCAAGAGGGGCAAATATGGTGCCTTAAAGGCTAAGAAATTTATGATAGCCCACATTTTCCCTAGGCAACAGCCTGCTTCATCAGATGCAGCTGAGGAAGTAGGCTATAGCATAAAGGAGCTCATGCCACAATCAGCTGTTGTACCTGCAGTGCCCAAGCTGCAACAAACTGGCATGGCTCTGCTTCTGAAATAACAGGAAAATTAGTGCCAAGGCATGTGTAATATTGGGAAACCCTTGAATGATCTCCCAACTTTCTTTTTCAGCTAAACACTGCTGTGGGGAGAAGGGAGAGGTCCTAATTTGGTCAAGGAAGTGGCATAAGGGCTGGGTGTTTTAATCCTCCCTCCTCTCTTTTCCTCGTGCTTCCTGGGAGAGAAAAAAAAATACAGGAAGAAATATAAACTAGCAAGCATCAATTCTGAGCAGCAAAAAGCTTCAGGGAACGTTAAAAAGCTCCATCCTCATTGCTCCTTCCCCAATCCAATGAGCAGAGGGGCCTCCCCCACGGATATATTTAGCTAAAACAAAAAACCAGAACAAAACATCAAGAGATCAGTCACAGATCATAGAACATAGTTTGGCCCTGAGTTTCTAGCACACTAAAGGCTTTGCGTCAGGAGTTGATTCTCTTTCCACCCGTGTCAAATTCCATATACAGACATAATCCGGAGTGCTGCTTCAGGCAGAGAGATTCTATTGCCCATAGACTAGCAATGGAGAGTAAATACTCAGTGCACTCTAATTTCATTGTACTGTATCTTCTTGCTGAATTCTGCCCACAACCACCGCCAGTTCTGCTGGAAATCCTTGTTGGGTGTCTCCTTCCCCACCCCAGATAAATAAACTGTATAACAGATAGATTTCTGATCTGTTCCCTGCCTAAACTTCAATTTAAAGAGCCCTCAATTTTATTGGTACATTATCACCCACAGATGTGATTTAAAAAAGAATAATACTTAGATCATCTATCCCTGAATATTTCAGTGTGACTTGAAAGTTTTTATTACCATTTTGTATGCTAAAAGGCCCTACTTGGAGTAGGACCAGGGATCCCCAGGTTCAAATCACCACTCAGCCCCAAAGCTGGGTGTGTAACCTTCAGCTAGTCACTATCTTTCAGCCTAGGCTACCTTGCAGGGTTGTCATAAGCAAAGAATTGGGAAGAGAATCATGAACTCCACCCAGAATTTGTCAGATGAAGGGCAAGATAAAAGCTGAGTGGGAAAGCAATGAATGAATTGCTCAGTGAGCCTTTTCTACACTACCCTTTCACACTGGAGCCTCCAATTTCCTCCTTTTGACATTCCTTTTGTCCATCTACATGTTTCCCAACCTAGCATCTGAGATATCTAGCTCATTCATTCCTCTTCTTGTTTTGCTAATGGAAGGAGCAGCACAGTAACTCACAGGCCTTGCTTTTACTCTGGGAAGTGAAATGTGGATTTAGAATTAACCTTTCTTGCCTGGCAGTCAGTGTCACTGTTTTGTGAGCTAGAGTCCAAAGTGATTTGGTTTGCTTTCTTTGCAGTTTATACAAGTTCAAGTCAAATTCTTTTCTAAGCTATGCAGCTCATGGGGTTGAGGGAGCTAGTCATTCTGGCTGTGTCCATGGGCCCCCATCAAAACAATAAAAATAAATACATAGCAAACTGAGGTTCTGCCCCCTCCCTAACAAAAGGCCTGTCCCCACTAACAAAAATCCTGGCTACGCCCATGGCTGTGTCTGTGTTTGTGAATAATAATGGATCTGTACAGCTGCCTGCATTTTTGGTATGTGGCTTAGGGGGCAGCCATGATGAGTCTCCTGCACTTTGAAATTCACTATGAAACCACTGAGAAGTAGGATATGGTTGCAGAAGGCAAACATGGGGCAGGATATTTGAACTCCTATCGTTTGTTTGTTTGTTTGTTTGTTTGTTTGTTTGTTTGTTTGTTTGTTTAATAAAATGTCACTTGATTGTAGAAAAAAATCTCAAAGAGGTTTAAAAGAGAAGCCATGCAGGGACATGCTCTTTTCAATGATTCATTTTTTATTAAGATTTTAAACAAAGACCCTGCTGCAGCTTACTTTATTCTTTGGCAGCGCATTCAATAGTGCTGCCCTGGTTTGCAAGGTCACGATGACACACCCATTGGACAGAGAATGCCCTTGGGCTATTCTTTTTGTTTCCTATCTGCATACTTCTATATTGCAGAAACACCGTTATTTTTAAAAGAAAACCAGAAACAATTGATTCAATGGTTTAAAAATTGGTAGCAGGGACATGATAGCTGAAGTTAGTACAGTATCCATTTAATAGTTTCCTCTAAAATAGATTTAGAACGATGATGCATTTTCTGATCCTTGTTCCTTTCAGTTCCTGGACGTCCTCTTCCATTACAGTAAAGTAGAAAACCAGGAACCTTATATTTGTATGTCTAACCAACATTAAGGAAGTAAAACATCTGGAAGGACTGAAACGCGTAAGTCATAGCTAACCTTTCTCCAACATTTGAGGAAACTGATCTCAAGAGCCCCTCCAAAACTTATTCATTTTTATTGGGTCAAAAGATAAACATTTGAGCTAAGCCTACATACATTGACCTGAGAATAAGTCCCCAGTGAACTGAATGGGGATCACTTCTGCGTAGGTTGTGCTGTCATATTGGCTAAATGAAGGGGTTTTCAGAACTAGGAAGCAAAACAAGCAATGGTGGAAGTAGTGAAGAATGCCTTCTGGCTTCTAATGTAAAAGTGGTCTAGAAAGGCCTTACTTCTGAGCAGACATGGTCAGGATTGTGCTAGTTACAGGTTTTCTGCTCACTTGCCCTATGGACAACACAGCTGTGTTCACACTCCTGTTTGCTGTGGACTTGCTGCGTTTTCATACATCAAATGATGTTATCCAAAATGCATGTGTATCCTAACAAAATACAGTGGTACCTCAGGTTACATACTCCGCTAACCCAGAAATAGTACCTCAGGTTAAGAACTTTGCTTCAGGATGAGAACAGAAATCATGCTCCGGCGGCACGGCAGCAGCAGGAGGCCCCATTAGCTAAAGTGGTGCTTCAGGTTAAGAACAGTTTCAGGTTAAGAACGGACCTCCGGAGTGAATTAAGTACTTATGAATACCTTTGCATAGGGTAAAAGGCATTTCCCCACCCTATCAATGCCCCCTGGTGTGTATACAAACAGAAAGGAATCTGACACTAATGAAGCTGTGCTGATGTGAACAGCTGGGGGGAAGGGAAGAGCTGTGAAGCACATGGAGATGGGGAAGCAACTTCACTGTGTTCTAAGGAGGCAACATGAATACACTCCATAAGACTGAACCCCCATTAACAATAGGCTTCTCTCTTAGCACAATTCCATATCTTGCTTTCACTTTGAAGTCTCAGCTACTCCTAACAGCAATAAAGCTGTAATCATCACTTCTATCAGTTTCTATACTGAACTTACAGTAACAAAGAGGATCTCTTCTTACCAATTACCTCCACAAAAGGAGGACATTCACTTGGCACTTGAAATTTAATTTATAGCAGTACTTACTGATTTCCTTCCATTCAAAACTGCAGGCAAGGATTGTGTTGCTGATTTGCAACTAAAAGTAAGAAGTGAAATGTTCAAGGGAGAAAATATATATGTGCCATTTTAAAGCCTTGAGGTGGTCTTTCTTGTGTAAACAGCCAGTGATTTTATCTGGATGCTGCTGAACTGGAGGTATAAATCTATTCTTCAAAATGAGTCATAGTGAATCATCTAAGTTTACTGCTAGGGAGCTATTATAGATTATAGATTAGGACAAACCCAACACTGAGTCCTGCAACAGAAACATACGCAGCATGGAATGCACTAACAACAAACCAGTTTACTAAATTGTTTTCATAAAGAGTTGCAAATGAATAGATGTAATCAAATCTGTAATCTTATCCTGCAATTCATATTCTACACTTCCCACCACCACAAACCATGGTGTATTCAGGGAAGGACTTACTGGGATTGAAGTCCAGCCCCCCCCCCCCCCCCAGCAAGACGGAATAATGTAAGCCACAGTAACAAGGACATTGTGTGTTAGATTTGCTATATAGCTTGCTTTTATAATCCACATTAAACTGTATGTATAAACTAAATTTATGGACTATTAATTGCTGTGTTTTAAGATCCTAACTTTCCTTTTTTGAATAGAGAAAAGTTCAGAATGGGGCTTTCAGACCTCACTGCCCCACACCAACATGTGCTCCTAGCAGTTGGGGGGCCTTTGGGCATGATATGGAATATGATGCAGGGGGTTGCAGATGGCGGAATTAGAGGAAACTATGGAATTGTTATCGGAGGATTGATTTCCATTCCGTAAGTGGGATGAATAAGCAAACATGAGCAATTTTCACTCATGTTTCCATCAGAATTCTTCAAAATCCCTGTTGAGGAAGCAAATCTATATATTTTTATCTTTGGGAATCCACATGGAATCAAGCTTTAGAAGGCAATGGGAGATGTCTTTTCATGGGAAATTGACTCTTCCTGGCCACAGCTGTGAGTTTCTAAGGCTATGCTTTCAGCTTTTGGGAGAACTGATATTGCTTTAAAGACCAGCATGCATAACTGCCAAAGTTCTTGTCTGATGCCCCCTGCTCAACTTGTATATTTTTATGCTTACAAAAAAATACACAAGCTTCTCAAAAGGGAACTCAACTCTGTAGCAGCTGGAGTTTCCTACTGCTTAGAGAAATGGAAAGCATCACAACACATTTTGTAACACCATCTGTCTAGTTTTCAAAGCTTGAGCAGCTGTTAGATAGGGTTTCTAATTGTGATGTGGAAATCTGTGCGCAAACCAAACCTGCAATCAAGGCAATCCACTTAGAAAACCTTGTTGAATAACTTTTTTTAAAAAGCACCTTTCCTCAACCTGATTCCTGCCAGATGTTGTTGAACTACAACTCCTATCAGCCCTAGCATGACCAATGATCAGGGATGATAGGAGATGTACTCCAAAATATCGGGAGGAGGCACCAGTTTGGGGAAGGATGCTTTAAAATGACACAGTCATTTCCAAATCAGTGTTCCAAGCAGCAAGCTCAAAAATCATATCATATTCATACCGAAAATGGGATGCTTCCAGATATTCCCTTGATGTCTACACCACAGCATACAACATATTTTGGCCAACACAGCCAGCATGTTTATACTACAGATTTGGTGATAAGAAGCAAGCAATCTCACAGCAGCATTGCTGATTAATCCTGCTTGACAAACTATTTGTGTTACTAAGTGCAAACAGTGCTGTGTGAGTAAAACCCTGCTTATGGCTTACTCACATCTCGGGAGATAAAGTGATAACATAAAGAAAAGTCCTAAAACGCCTTGGGCTTATGCGGATTCTAAGATGGTCATGAACTATTTTTAAATTTGCACTTAACAAAACATATGCTAAGCACCATGTGCTGGTTTAATGCAGAATTAAGGATAATATGTCCATAAAATGCTTCACCCAATGCTTCACCTTGTTTCAAAGGCATATAAAGAATATGAAGTGGCAAGTACCTGTCTTCAGATAGTCTCTCAACATATGAGTATCACAGTTTTTAAATGTTTGGCAGGTAGTCCAGTATTTTTAAATACTCTTTATGTCACTTTGAGACATTTATGTAAAAAGCAATGAAAAAAATGTAATAAACAATTTCCCCAGATTATTTACTACTGCATTTTATGCAATATAGTTTATAATCAACAAGAAATGGTAGATAAGTAGCTACTTTCCTTTTGTATGATGCTGTTAAACTGGAATAATGGAGATATAAAGTGAAAGTAACACTGACACAGATATATGTCAACTGTTTAAAAAGGCGAGGAGGACCTAATCATAACAAAATACTTTCATTGCAAAACCCTTGTTGCAGTAAATGGCTGAAAGGGGAGGTCTTTTCCAATAAAGCCTAACTCTGTGTATTGTACCACCCTGAATATATCCCACATGGAGAAGAGGTTGTATCAGGAGGAAGTATGTCTTAAGGACTCCTTTGCATTAACTTTTATGGGCATGATTAAAACCAGGCTCATTTTTGTCAACTTTAATATACTGCTCTGTGGTATAAGTATTTGTGAAAACATTAACCGGGTGCCCAATTTCCTTTGTAATAAATAGAGCAAGATCACTATGATGACGCACAAACTCAGTTATACAAAACTCTCATTATGCTCAGAATACATGTTTCTCATGAGCAACAATTTAGGATTTAGGTACAGAAGCTGTGGTCTTCCAGATATTGCTGGATTCTGAACCCCATCGGTTCCAAACAGCTCGGCCCATTATTAGAGGCCATGGGACTTGAAGTTGAGCAATATCTGGAGGACCTCAGGTTCTCCACCCCTAATTTAACTGACAGAGGGAAATTTGCAAGGCTTCTGAAAGGAGAACAGAGAAGGAGGTGGCTTTATGAATCACTGGAAATCTAACACAGTCATCTTTCCATGCAGCATCAGCAACCATCCTGGGAACATCTGATATGATCATAAACGAGACAAAAGAAATAGATTTTTTAAAATAGTTTTTTGTTTAAAATAACTGCACATATATTGTGTGATCTGGAATGGAAAAGAGTTTGTGTAACCACAAACTAACTATATCAAAAGGCAAAGTCTCTACCATAGCTGCAAGCTGTAATACTTGTTGCCTTCAGAACAGGCAGATTTAGCTAATTCCACGGCTTGACTGGAGTACGTGCTTTTTACCTATAATGGGACAATCACAAAATAAATCCCCTTGGATTATTGAGCCTTTAATAAGCTTTGGTTATTTGGGCATGGTAAAATAATTCATCCTCCCTCCCTACTTTTTCTCATTAAGAGTGTGTGTAAAGGATGAAGTGGAAATCCTAACCCACAGTGAAAATTATAGGAACATTCAGGGTAAATTTGGCTAAGAAATTGTTTTAAAGGGATCCTATGTCTAGAAGGTCTTGGGGTTTTTTTATGAGGAAAGCTTAAATGTGCTGAGAGTGGCAGAATCCATCCTTTTTTACCACTACACTACACCATGTGTGGATTCCCCCCCCCATACCCTAAGGCTAATAATGGGTTAAACTGGATCCTTTTTTACCTCTATACATTTTCTCCTTAGAAGCATTCTGAAAGATGAGTTAGGCTGAGATCTATAGTGAGTTTCCAAAGTCCCCCAGTAATCCACCCTCTGTTTTAACTGAACACTAATGAGTGGTACCAATGACTAAGTCAATGTACTCCACCCAGCTTCCGTCAGATGGGTGTCTGTGGAACTGAAATAGAGGACAAAACATGGGTTTCTCAGTGTTCCAATGGATACTGGATGTATAGAGTTAAAAATGAACTGTTTACTCTAAAAAGAGGATATCTTATTGGTGACTGGGCTTCAGTTAAGAGACAGCTTATGCTCAGATTCCACTTCCTTGACAGGTGGCTCTGCCCACCTGTCATAGTTGGCCTGTGAGGTGGAGAGAGATAAAGATATGGGCCAAAGAGGTTCCCCATCCCTCACCTAAGGGTACATTTGATCTCCAAAACAGCTCTTTTCAAATACTGTACTGGTGGAATATAGCGAATCAGTGGCCTCGTTAGAACCCCTGAACATTACGCCACTACAGCTTGGACTCAGCAGATTTCTATCACTGTCATTAGAAGTGCTCATTTTTTAGAAAATTCTTCATGCACTTTTTCTGACGAACCTTTCCTTTTAACCAAAATATTGTTTTTCATAACACTATTGCCAAGGAGCTTGGTGAATGTCTGAGGTGAATCTGATTTATAATTATTCTTCCAAGTTGTCAAATTTTTGAAATATTCTAGTGGAAATGGTAACTCAGAACAGCTTTCTTAGAAAATGCAGGACAGATTACCCATCAATTCCAAAAGATGAACAGATATGGACCCTGATAGATCTTGATGATGGCAACCTCTTGACCAAACTCTTATGGCAGCATGACATAAAAGTCCATTGTGTTTTGCCAGCCAAAATAATCTATTTTTGCTTAGCATCCTAGGCAAATATGTTTGGCATTTCACTATGTATCAGTGCCAAACTTTCTGGTGTGTTTTCAAGAAAGGAATGAAAACACCAGGCCACAAACTACTGCAACATATTAAGTTCTTGGGAGGATTTCTTGGCATCATCAACAGATCTTAAAAATCACAGAAATAGTTGCATATGGCAGTTAATAACAAAGTTACTACAGTATATGCAACGCCCAAGCCAAGGAGATACTGTATTTACCCAAATGTAATGCACACCTTTTTTGGCCAAATTACGTTGCGAAAATTAGGGTGCACCTTAGATTTGATGGTGCATTTACATTCGCCAGCAAAAACTTTTTTGGTTCCAAGGTTTTAAAAATTGAGGTGCGCATTAGATTCGATGGCGCATTAGATTCACATAAATACAGTAAATAACTACAGTGGTACCTTGGGTTAAGTACTTAATTCGTTCCGGAGGTCCGTTCTTAACCTGAAACTGTTCCTAACCTGAAGCACCACTTTAGCTAATGGGGCCTCCTGCTGCTGCCGCGCCACCGGAGCACGATTTCTGTTCTCATCCTGAAGCAAAGTTCTTAACCTGAAGCACTATTTCTGGGTTAGCGGAGTCTGTAACCTGAAGCGTATGTAACCTGAAGCGTATGTAACCTGAAGTACCACTGTATATAACCCTTGGAAGACATCTGAAGGCAGCCCTGTATAGGGAAGCTTTTAAATATTTAATGTTTTATTATGTTTTTATATAGTATGTTGAAAGCCGCCGGGAGTGGCTCAGGCGACCCAGTCAGATGGGCGGGGTATAAATAGTAAAATTATTATTATGGAATAGGATGTCCCCAGGCCCAGTTACAGCTAGAAAACTGATAACGGGGAACACAATGATCTCTGGTGTATAACTTTTGCAGGCTGATGGTAGAGCCTTTTGATAATAGTTTCATTGCTGCTCCACTGAGCTTTTCACATGTCCCCACAGGGCTTTTTGTAACAAAAGGAATAATGCAAGTGTAGATAGGCTGATGGATGTTCAATGGGTCATGAACTAATGGTAGATCTAGGTTTAAACATTAGCAGCAGCAACAACAGTTTTATTATTTATACTCCGCCCATCCGGCAGATTATTTTAAAACTAAGGGGGAGTTTCATTCAGGTTGAATATATGTAAAGGTGCAATATTACTGAATTTAGCTATTAATTATTAAAACATATTTGATCACAACAACCAAACTTTTATAGTGACTACAGTGTATTCCAGAGGCTCAGAAACTGACAATATTTTATATATTATTCCTGACAGATTTTAAATCAATTTCACAGGTTGCTGAACTTGTGGTTTTGAATTGGGAGCAGGCAATTATGCAGTTCTGCTTTCTATAGAGCCCCATCTACACATCTGACAGCTCCTTTTGAACTTCCCTTTGTGTTCTCTGAAAGCCACACCATTTCCCTTACTAACATTGTAATGTGTGACTATAAATCAGGGGGAATCTGAATGGTCCTAAGAAACAATAATCTAAATTTATACAAATAACTGTGCAGGCAATGCTGGAAAAGATATATAAGGGAGGAATATGTTTGCTATTGCAGTTACAAGGAAAGGCAAAGTATTATTTTAAAGTAGAGAGGAAAGCTGGACAAGGGTATATTTCTTAAAGCATTGTGCATGGAATCACCGCCTAATTTATTATTGTAGCTGTTGTTGCTGTTGCTGCTAAAGTCTTATAGACTAACTAAAGTATTAAAGATTAATCAGTTGTTACACAATATGTAGAAATGCCTGTCTTAAGCCATAATATTAGGGCCAGGGCTTTTTTTCAGCTGGAACTTGCCAGAACTCAGAATGGCAATGGTACCTACCTGAGAGGTACTGAAACTAAGAGTATGAGGGAGGTGTTCATGGAGAGTTCTGGCACCTCTTTTTCTAGAAAAAATAGCACTGATTAAGGCAATACCTTTATTAGTCCAACCAAAATATCAGAAAACTGCATGCAAACATTTGAGTTCTCCAGAACTCTTCATAAAACTAGATGGTAAACAAAGCAAGTGCCTGTACATTTTGATTAATTTCTCAGGTTCAACAAGTGCTAGAAACCAACACCCACCCACCGGATATTACACAACTTTAGGGTGTCTTGGTTTTCACTTTTTTAAAATATGGCAACCCTAATTGAGTGTCTTGCCCCCTGTAGACATCCAGATGTGCGTAGTAGCAGACTTTCAGATACATCTTTTTAGGTTCTTTGGAGATATCACATTAGCAAAAATGCTCATTGCTGTTAATAGTGTGGTGCTGTTGGAACATATGCCTTCTAAGGGGTGCTCCTCTTTCATTAAAGATTTGTGTAAAGTTCCCCACCACCAATAAAAAACGAGCACTTTGTTCTTGTGGGAATTTGTCTTCCAAATTAGTGCGTTATTGTAGTGAGACCCTAGAGAGCCACTGGAAGTTCAGATTACACACTACTAGGCTAGATATACCAGTGATCTGACTCAGTATAAGGGTGTTTAAAATTCTGTATCAACTGTCACTTGGCAGGATGAGACAAATGACTAAGCTAACCAGGGATGAGAGAGGTCAAGGGGAAGTTTGGTTCTGAAAGAGTAGTATGTCAATGGCTAGTGATGATGAAAGTTGTAGTTCAACACTAGTAGGGCCTGCTCAATTATCATGGACTTGAATGTGGCTTTTTTAAAGAGAGTTGTGAGTATGTGCAAAGTGCCTATTCAATGTGAATAGAATCAACTTTTGTCTTTAAAAAGTGGATCTAGGGATATGGTTCGGTTCCTTTTTCCTATGACAAGAAACAACCTTAAAATAGAGACTCCACTTTCTAAATCCCTCCATTGCTAGAACTCTTTGCCAATCCGCAGAAGGGCAGCATCTCCCCTTGTTACATGGCTACCTGCTTACTTGGGAGTCTTTCGTTGGGTAAACAACTGGCAGTCAGGAAGGAGCCTTTCCTGATCTACAGTGGTACCTCGGGTTACATCCGCTTCAGGTTACAGACTCCACTAACCCAGAAATAGTGCTTCAGGTTAAGAACTTTGCTTCAGGATGAGAACAGAAATTGTGCTCCGGCGGGCCGGGGGCAGCGGGAGGCCCCATTTGCTAACGTGGTGCCTCAGGTTAAGAACAGTTTCAGGTTAAATACGGACCTCCGGAACGAATTAAGTACTTAAACCGAGGTACCACTGTACCCAGATCAGCCAGAAATTCCAATGTACTCTCTGTTTTTCAGCCTGACGTGAAATGAAACCTGTAGGAGTGAAGAGAAAGAGCGTGCCTCAGGCTGCAAGTCTACACCCTCTGAAACCAAGCTTTACTTCCGAGTAAAAAATATATATCCCAGGAGTGTGCTTACGGAGGACCAAACCTTTGGCCAATCTACACTTGCAGTAGGGGGATGAAGGCAACGCGTGTGCGTTTGTGAACCTTTGTCGATCCTAAAAGCCGAGTTTCAAGGCAAAGGTGAGCTCCGTGACGAGGGCCAGGGAGGGAAAACCCCGCTTTGCTCCAACGCAGACAAGCCTGAGGGCCCCAATTCCGCGCCTTTCATGCTCCGCCCAGCCTGACGGCAGCGGGGAGGAATGCGCTTCCGGAGGCGCACAAGGAGCGGCGGCGGCGGCGGTTGCAAGGCCTGGCCGTCCCTTTCTCCCGGCCCTGCCGTATGGTTGGAAGGAAGGAAGGAAGGGAAGAAGGCGCGGCTCTGGTAGGCGAGAGGGGATAGCAGTCGCCGCCGCCGCCCTCAGCACCCCCGAGGCGTCGCCCTGAGGAGGTCGGGCCAGGCCCCGGAGCAGAGGAGACAAGGGAGAGGAGCGGCGAGGCGGAGGAAGCAGGCTCAGCCCCGCCACCAACTTCTCGAAGCCCCCGGACAAGGGTCGGGGAGGCGCCCGAGCTCAGCCGCGGCCATGGCACAGGTAGCCGCGGAGAGGAGGGGCAGGCAAGGGGGGGGGACGACAAAACTAAGCCTGGGCGTTGCGAGTGTATCTGTATCCCTCTATTTTTTTTGGTTTTTGTTTCCAGCCTCTCCCTATTTTGTGGGATATGGAAGTGTGGCCGAGTGAGAAAGAGAAAGGTGTGGGGGGGGGTTATAGAGGAGAAGGAGGGAGAGCGCTGCCCTCCCCCCCCCGTCCTTTCTGTGAAGCAGGGAGGAAGGAGCGCCGTGTGCCCTTTTTCAGAAGCCCGAAAAGCCAAAGCGTGCCTTTATAAGGGCGTGTTCGCCGGGCGGGAACGAGGGGGAGAGAATAACCGAAGGTGCTGCGGGGGGGGGGGACTGCACTTGCGTCAGAGGATACTATTATTATGACTTATTATATATGTCCTCCCCTCCCTAAATGACTTTTTAATTGCAAGTTCCAGGCAGGCAGAGATGTTGCAGCCAGCAGCACAACAAAAGAATCTTGTGGCACCATACAAGGTTAACGGATTTGTTGGCCACGTCGGATGACGTGGGCTTTAGTTCACTAAACCTTTGCCACAATCGTTGTGTTAGCCTTAAAGGGTGCCACGAGCCTCGTTCCCTGTGGGTGGGTGTGGTGGTGGTGTTGGATGGGCTGTTTTGGTTGGACGTCGGTGGTTTTAGAGCAGGGATGGTGAAGTTGTGGCTCTCCAGATGTTGTTGGGCTGCAACTCCCATCATCCCTCGCCACTGGCTATTCTGGTTGGGGCTGATGGGAGTTGGAGTGCCAACATCTGGAAGGGCTCAGGAGATTTATGCCCCTTGCTTTCTCTCTCCCACCTCCCCCAATAGTGTCTGTAAGTTGATGGTGTTAATCATGCCCCAGCTGAAGGAGAATGCCAACATAAGAGACAGGAAATGCCTGTCATGCCATTTCCTGATAGACTTTACAAAGCTTAAAAGTGAACAGTGTCTACCAAATTTGCAAGTACATTTTGTGAACTGCATTGGAACTGGGCCATATTCCTATGTACATCTACCTGGGAGTCTGCTCCATTAAGCGCAGCTGAACTTTTTCTGATTGAGCATGCTTAGAAAGGGACTCCATGTTTGCATAGCCTTAGGACTGTAGTCTAGCATCCTGAAGCTACTCCCATTACTTTTCACAGAGTGTGCTTTCAAGTAAAAGTTGCAAATATTGTAGCCTAGATATGTGCATGCTTACCTCAAAGTTTAATGACTTAAGTGTGGCTTTTTTGGCACGCAGCTCAAGTCTCATGGTGGCTATGTGTGTTGTTGTTTCCTGGAGAAGTGATACTGGATTTTACTCTCATAATATATTTTGTGGTAACAGTTTTGGGACTGTTCTTACTTGCATGCGTGATTTTCAGTCCAATACAATGAACTGCAGTTATGTCCATGTGTGCATGTTAACGTTTCCTTATAGGGACTTCTCCTCTTTCTGTCAACCATGCCTGAGTCCCGTTTTATGTTATGTTTTCACTGCTAATAAATCCCTATCTGGTTTCTGTTAATTCTGACACCTTAAATTAACTCAGAAAGAGGTTAGCTTCTCACACCTGCAAAGTAGGCCTAGGCTGGAGGGTTCTTCTTTTCAACTGCTTCTGGAAATTGACGCTGTCACTTGAAGTGCAGTCCTAAGCCCTGATCCACCATGCTGGAGAGTGTTATAGAGGACGTAGCACTGCAGAGATCCCCACTACATCTGCCAAAACAATGGGCAATGGAAATCCACCACTCCCTGTATGTTAGCCAGAGGCAGAAATAGGCCATTCAGGGATCTCCTGGTTCATAAACTACTAGAGCAACTGCAGCAAAGTTCATTGCTACCACCACCACTCCTTAGCTTTAGCTGCAAGGCTTTGGATACAGTAGCTCTGTTCACCCCTGCTACTCGCAGATGGGAGTTAAGCTTGCAGTTGTTTTCTATTGTTCTATGAATTGTTATTTAAATCCTAGACATGTTTACTTTGGAGGAACATTATAGAGCCTGGACTTACTTTTGGATAACCATTTATTTATTCTGAATACTTATAGCACACCTTTGGCCTCTTGAGTTCAAAGTCAGCTAATTTTTTATTTTTATTTTTAAATAGCAATCACAATAGCAAAAAACTAGGCAGTTAAAAGAGCAGCAATTGATGGTTTCAACAAACTATTGCCAGCAACTCAGGATTGTAACCCAGGGTATGATCCCCTTTTGCAAACAAGGTACAATTTGCACAAACCAGTATGCCAAGCTTGGATAGAACAGCAAACTATGTTTTCCTTCTTAAGCAGAATTGGAATCTTTGAAGTGCTGTGCATAAGGAAAGGTGAGAATAGTGTGCACAAGCCTAAGGCTTGTCTGTTTGCTCTCATAACCATGGTTTAGTGGTGCATCTGCCCCCTGTGCTTCTGACAAAAAAATTATTGTATTCATTGTTTTATAAACTATTGTCACCATTAGTAGTGAAAACTGGTATGTGAATATTGGAAATAAATAATACTTCCTTATTTTTATTTTTCTGGGTACTGCTACCCTATTTGTGCTCCTGAAATCAAGCCGTATATTATGTAAGTAGCGCAGGGCATAGAATTTTTTGTGTGCCTTAAATATTTATTTGTTATGACATTTGGTTTTATAGACAAGAACCAATTCCATGTATAGAATATAAAAGTCAAAGCCCTATGAGATCATTTTATTATTTTAGATGTGATGCTGGCAATGAGGTGAAATGAGCAAGGACAGTTATTGTGTATTCAGAACATGTGTGGATTGTTCTAAGGGAAAAGGCACATTGACTCTTATCCCCTTGAGTTTAACATGTGATTTATTTATTTTTAGTTAACTATTGAAAAACTAACACACTGTTTAATCTTATTAACTATGTTGTGTTTAACCCTGTTCTGTGCACTATAGATTGTATTACAGTTTGAGGTTTATTTGTCATTGTCACCTACGCTTTCAAGAGTTTCTCACTGCCCAAGTTAAAAAATGGCAGTGGGTACATATAGTATAGTACATCTCTTCCAACACCGGCCAAGAAGGCTTCCAAACATGTATAAATGGAAGACATTTCAGGTTTAATAATAATAATAATAATAACAATAGGAATTTTTCAAGGACTCTATAGTCGTACCTTGGTTCTCAAATGCCTTGAAACTCCAATGTTTTGGCTCCCGAATGCCGCAAACCCGGAAGTGAGTCTTCCGGTTTGCGAACATATTTTGGAAGCCAAACGTGCAACACAGCTTTCGATTGAGTGCAGGAAGCTCCTGCAGCCAATTGGAAGCCACGCCTTGGTTTTCGAATGTTTTTGGAAGTCAAACGGACTTCCGGGATGGATTCCGTTCTAGAACCAAGGTACGACTGTATTGGGATGTGGCATTACCCAGTTTTAAAGATGGATTTACACAGCTCCTAACATTGTTGACAAAACTCAGATTAAGAATGTTACTGGTAACTTTAAAAATACCAAAACATTTCTTGGTATAAGTAATATTGTATGTATTTGGGCATTACGCCGCTCTATTAAGTACTCATCTGTTAGTGATTGTTTGGAATTATGATAGTTTAAAAGTGTGTGCTAATTGCTATTTATATAGTGCTCTAGAGTGTTTGAAGAACTTCATATGTAATCCTTACCGTAGCCATGTAAGAAGAGCTGAGGCTGCCTTGTTGAAGTGAGATTTAAAATTGGGACTGCAGGTACACTCTGATCTACTATGCTACGTGTTGTATTGTACTGACATGCAAATGGCAATTTAGTCACGTTGATATATGGCATGGAAGCTGGTGGAATTGCATGAAATGAAGTTTATGAAAGTAAAAATTTAGTATCACACTAGTTCTGATAATATTGGTTGGAACCCAGCAAAGAAATGCTGCAGCCCTCCCCTCCCAAGATTATCCTCTCATCAGTTGCAGAATAACGTAAACCAAAAAGTCTTTATGGCTTTTATAGCTTGCTGCGGAACCTTTCTGTGCATGTAGATTGGATTGTAGCCAAAATAACTAGGAAGAAGAATGACTAGATTGGCTGTTCTTTGGTATAATTTAGCAAGTACAATCAGAGATAGCGTCTTACCTGTAACGTTTTTAAAGGCAGTGAGGCATAGGCTGTAAGCATCTACCCAAATGATGACAAAGCATGACTAATTATTGTGTCACCAAAAAATGTATCCCAAGGAAATGATTAAGCAGCCTTTTCTAGGCAGTAAATGATTACGTATCAAAAAGTACTAAATAGAAGCAGTCAGCAATAATGAGATCTTTAAAAGATACATTTGAAAAGGACTTTAACTCACTAATAGCAAACCATGTTCTCCTTCTATTTATGTGAGTTCTCAGACTACCAACAGGCGCAGAGATAAGAAATGCTTGCTTTTTAAACAAACCACATTTTCTCATAATGTCTGAACTTAGAGCTTTGGTTTGTTTAAACTCTTGTGAAAGCAGTAACAAAATAAGATTTCAGATCCTGATTTCTTATTTGCATTTTGTATTTGTCTTTCTCTTTTACAGAGAAGAATGTAAATCTGTACCAAGCTTTAACACTAATTATTTCAAAGCAAGTATTTTTGTTTATTGAAATGCAGAACTTCCAAAACACCCAAAACATGTGATTAAGAGCTTATTCTGGATTTTTAAAAATGGCTCAATACCAACAATGGGATTTTAAAAAAACTAAATTTCAGCCAACCCATTCAACTCAGCCTTTCGCAGGGTAGTGATTTTTGGGGGACAGGGGAATGGAATTTGCAAGAGTGTTTTACAGATAGATGGGTTTTTCCTGTGTCTCCTATTTTAGCTGTAGTCTCAACATTGTGGTAGTCACTTTGCCAATGGTTCTAGGAACCATAATTGCTGCTGCAATTATGTGAATTTCATAGTCAAAATGTGAATTTCTAGTACTTATGAACATAATAATCCAAACAATGGCTTAGCAAAAACAAACTTAAGTTTCTTGATTTACTGGTTGTAGTTTGGGGGAGATATACCAAGGTTTCGGGTTCTGACGCAGTGCAAAGCCAAACCATGGCTTAGCCCTAGGTAGTACAACAGGACCAGGGGAGGAGTGAATTCCCTCTTCATTTGTTAATCATGGTTTATATATGTGAATTGGACCATTATTAGAGATGCTATACATGAAGGCTCATCCTTCATGGTTGCCTCTTTCTTCACAGGCAGTAAAAAAAATCCACTGAAATTTCCCATTAATATCCCATTAATGAAATACCAGTCAGTATGGTAGGTGGTTATGTGTGTGAGGAGAGAGCGCTATATACTGCAGATATCTTAGGAAGCTACCTTTTTGCGTCAGATTATTTATCCAGTTAAACTGGTATTGCCTACTCTGATTTGTAGCAGCTTTCCAGTATCTTGAGCAGGGAGGTCTGAAATCTGCTACCTTCTCCTTTTTTTATTAACGAATGGTGCCATTGATTGAACCTGGACATTTCTCTGCAAAACATGTGCACTGGGATCCATTGAGAATCGAGCCAACTCTTACCTGTATATCCCCACCTAGGGTTCTATTTCATGGTATGACTTTGGGAATATAGGAATCTGATGCCAAACCAGACCATCAGCTCACCTAGCACAATATTGTCTACACTGGCTGGCAGCAGTTCTTCAGGGTTCCTAACAGGAGTCACTTGCAGCCTTACCTGTAGAAGCCAGATATTGCATGCAGAGCATGTGGCTCTTCCTCAGTTTGATAATGTGTTGGGATATGTATGCATGCATGCATGCATGTATATGTATATACAGTGGTACCTCGGGTTACATACGCTTCAGGTTACAGACTCTGCTAACTCAGAAATAGTACCTCGGGTTAAGAACTTTGTTTCAGGATGAGAACAGAAATCGTGCTCCGGTGGCACGGCGGCAGCTGGAGGCCCCATTAGCTAAAGTGGTGCTTCAGATTAAGAACAGTTTCAGGTTAAGAACAGACCTCCAGAACGAATTAAGTTCTTAACCCGAGGTACCACTGTATATGAGAGTCTGTGAGAGCATATATAGCACAATAGCACCTTGATATTCACTTGATGGCTACAGTAGAATGGTCAGGAGTGTTTCTAATCTATTTCATTAGTTGACTTACACACACAGCAGGAAATACTCCCTTCCTTTGGGTGTGGTGTTAATGGAGATAATACTACCAATTTTAAATCTTTTTAAAATCTAATTGCCATTTCCCATGGTATTATTCTGTATGGGATTCTCATGTAATACGAGAAAAGTTTTTCTTTTCATTTCATGAGTTTACAACATAGAGTTAAGTAAACAATGCAGACTGGAAATAAAGATAGATTAATTCGGCTGGGGAACACTCACACAGCTGTATACATTATGTTGGAGGGCTTCTTTTAGAGTATGCTTCTGCCAGTTATTGGGGGGCGAGAAGCAATAAAGGGCACTGAGCGCCCACTGAACACCAAAAACACTATTCTGGAATTTCTCTGACTCCTGCTGCTTCATCTCCACACATTCCTTGAGGACTAGAAACTCTATTGTGTATATCTGTCAACTTGTTCAATAGAAGCCGAGATTCTTACCAGTCTTATATATTTTATCATATAGAATATTTTATTATCATTCTAACATTTTTATGCGAGCTGCTTTAGGGCCCTTTTTAGAGCTGAAAAGAGGCCTGTAAAATAACTGTGATAATTGTGATTTACACACAGCCTCCCCATTTCTAAATCTCAGATCTCATTTTTTTACACATTTTGAAGCCATTAAAGCAGGATGGGGACCTTCTGGCCTTCCGGGTGTTGTTGCACAATACCTCCCATAACCCCAGATCATTGGCCATCCTGGCTGTGGCTGATGGGAGTCGGTGTCCAACAGCAGCTGAAGGGCCACAGGCCCCCCGCATCCTTGCTTTTGAGTTGGGGAACTGGGGGGGGTCACAAATTGTCTGAATTGTTTCTTCTTTTTGTTATGGGTAGGAGTCTAAAAATGAGAGGGTGGGAAGCCTCACTTTTCCTGCATGATTAGGTGCTCAATACTTACTATCTATAAGAAATGTACATATGATCTGTTAAATACTTTATGGTTGACTGAGAATACTTGGAACATCAAAGATGTTTAAAGCTCTATCATTGAGCATCTGTTGACTTTCTTGGGTGGGAGCATCTAAAAGTCTGAGTTCTAAAGGAAATGGTGAACTTCCTTTTACTGAAAATAGACAGACATTGGGTTATGCATGTACTAGGCAGAAATTTCCTTTTTAAAAAGGTAAAGGTAAAGGTACCCCTGCCCGTACGGGCCAGTCTTGACAGACTCTGGGGTTGTGCGCCCATCTCACTTAAGAGGCCAGGGGCCAGCGCTGTCCGGAGACACTGCCGGGTCACGTGGCCAGCGTGACAAAGCTGCATCTGGCGAACCAGAGCTGCACACGGAAACGCCGTTTACCTTCCCGCTGGTAAGCGGTCCCTATTTATCTACTTGCACCCGGAGGTGCTTTCGAACTGCTAGGTTGGCAGGCGCTGGGACCGAACGACGGGAGCGCACCCCGCCGCAGGGATTCGAACCGCCGACCTTTCGATCGGCAAGTCCTAGGTGCTGAGGCTTTTACCCACAGCGCCACCTGCGCCCCCAATTTCCTTTTTACCTCACCTTGAATATGTAGTGAACATGCTGCTTTTAGGAGAGCAATGCCACATGGCAAAAAAGTCAAACCATGTAACAGCTGTCCTGGTTGGTGCTGGTGATTGGAGAAAACTCCCAAGAATAGCCTGTCATTATAGGGCTTAAATTGTATGATCCTTTTCTGTCTCTTGACTGATCCTCCTATTACATGAATAATGAGATAAGTGTTTCCAGGTTTAATATGAATGAACAAAAAAGCTTAGTTTTCTACTTATCTTTTTTTCTCTCAGTAAGATTGTAGTCATCATAGGGTGCTGCCTCTTAATGATAGTTGGGATTTTTTAAAGCAAGTCATGCCTTTATGAAGGCTAAGGTATGATGCGGAAATACTGCTGTGTAATACATACAGGCTGTGGTAAGCTGTGTAAGAACTATTTATATTCTAAACAAAATTGATTTTGTGTAGCTAAATATGGGCTTTTAAGTTACACCCGGCTGAATAATCTCTTCTTGAAGAAGTTGTGGGTGGGAAGCATCTATGATGCTGAGTTTGCTCAAAGAATGAGGCAATAACTTTGCTTCCACCAGAAACTGCATTAAGAAATGTCTGGTGAATTGTTGTACAGGTAACAATGGTTCTACGCATGGGTTACGTTCTTGACTCCTGCACATGTCAGTGGAGCATGCATAAGCCTGCTCACCCTGTTACACCTGCCCCCTTCCTGGCCACTTCCTGGTTGCAGTGATGCACACATGCGCGGTCACATGCATATTGGACGAGCATAAAACAGTCATTGCCTCAACTGTGATTTCTGGTTGCGGGGGGAGTGGGAGTGAGATTTTTGGATAATTGTAAGGTAAGGGTTTTCAGACTAACAAAATGAACTAAGGTGATGACAAAATGCTAGTCAGCATCTGCTACATAATTAAAACTGCATTTGCTAATTAGATGTCTTTATTTGTAGGAAATAAATAGTTTCCCGTCATTTGAAAAAGTAAAAGCTGATCCTTATTAGGGATCTGCCTCAACTACAATGCTTGTTTTGAAATGCATTATGGTGCTTTGGAAAACAGGCCACCTCAGTCCAAAGTGCTTTGCAGTCTGCTAAAACTATACAGTGGTACCTCAGGTTAAGTACTTAATTCATTCTGGAGGTCCGTTCTTAACCTGAAGCACCACTTTAGCTAATGAGGCCTCCTGCTGCCGCCGTGCCGCCAGAGCCCGATTTCTGTTCTTATCCTGAAGCAAAGTTCTTAACCTGAAGCACTATTTCTGGGTTAGCGGAGTGTGTAACCTGAAGCGTATGTAACCCGAGGTACCACTGTATATTTTCCCATCAGATCATAGAATTGTAGAGTAGGAAAGTACACTTAGGGTCATCTAGTCCAACCTCTTGCAATGCAGGAATCTCAACTAAAGCATCCATGGCGGATGGCCATCCAACCTCTGCTTAAAAACCTCCAAGGAAGGAGAGCCCATCACTTTCCAAGGGAGACAGTTCCACTGTCAAACAACTTTTACTGTCAGAAAGTTCTTCCTGATGTTTAGCTGGGATCTCCTTTTGAGTATTTCAAAGCTGTTGATTTGAGTCCTGCCCCGCCCCGCCCCTGCCCCGAACAGGAGAAAACAAGCTTTCTCTATTTTCCATGTGACAGCCCTTTCAGTATTTGAAGATGGCTATCATATCTCTTCTTAGTCTCTTATTTTCCAGGCTAAACATACCCAACTTCCTCAACCATTCCTCATAAGACTTGGTTTCCAGACCCTGTCTTCTGTGGCAGTTTGGTGTCATCTGCAAATTTGTTGAGCATCCCCTCAATTCCATCATCTAAAGATGAACAACAACAGGCCCAGGAGGGAACCCTGCGGCACCCCATTTGTCCCTTTTTCCCCAGGGTGATGAGGAACCATTAGTTCCAGGATGATGAGGTTCAGTCATCTGGGTTCAGTCAGTCAACCAGCTACAAATCCACCTAACAGTTACCTTCTTCAGCTGTTTTTACCAGCTGTTTTTACCACAAGACTATGGTGGTGGACTATGTCAAAAGCCTTACTGAAATCAAGATACACTATGTCTCCAGCATCCCCCTGATCTTTTGTTGAGGTTCCCTGGTCAGAAATCAGAAATGCATGGAATTAAGATGTTAATAAAAGCAAGCCTAGTTGGGAGAAGTTGAGATTCGTTTTCTCATGCAAGAGCCCCCAATACTGACCCATAACAAATTCTTTTTTAAAAAAAAACGGTACACCCACATTTTCCCTGTGCTTCATGTACTTGTGATAAAAGAGGTATTAGTTAGTTTCTACAACTGTACACTGTATTTAAATTTATAGTTGGAATCACTGCAGTGATGTGGGGATGTCATGGATTCTTTTCTAGTTTTTTCTAAGTACTGTATTTTTCCCTCTATAACACGCAGATTTTTTCTCCTAAAAAGTAAGGGGAAATGTCTGTGCGTGTTATTGAGCGAATGTGTGGTCCCTGGAGCCGTTTGTCCCAAGTGCATGGCAAAAATCAGGCAAAAATCATATTGCGCCGTCAAGGAGGAGAGGAGGCTGCTGCTTTCCTGCATTCTGCCTCAGGGTCTTACTGCCCACCCTGTTCTGTTTCGGTTGCTGTTTGCTCAAACGGAACAAAGAGCAGTGAAATCCCCTCCCCTCCAGGCAAGCAGAGAGGAAAGCAGAGCTCCTTCCTTCTAATTCCTCTCCGTGCTCCCTCTCCGTTTTCCGGTGCTGCTGCTGCTGCTGCGTCTGGGGACTCGGCAGGCAGCGGAAAACATGCAGATGAGGGGGGGGGCTGGCTTGGGTGGGTGGGTGGACTTTTGCCTTCCTTCCCCCCCCTTTAAACCCCTCTCCTGCATTCTTAGCCAGCTGCTTCTCCGCACACCCCTCTCGTGCTCCTTGTCCCTTCTATATTTTTCCTTCCCTCGCCACTTAAAACGTGGTTACAAAGCACGGATCCACATGGATCCTCATGATCTTTGCATTGGGTCACCCCAAATTCACCATCAGATCACATAGCATGTCCATGGCTACAGCCTGCCCCCCAAAAATCACGCACCCACTGTTGCCTGGGGCTGCAATGGTGCAAAAACGTGGTTACAAAGCATGGATCTCAGGATTTTTGCATTGGGTCACCCCAAATTCACCATCAGATCACATGTCTGTGGCCACAGCATGAAGCACAAAAATGATACATCCACTGTTTCATTCAGAATGCTTTTCCCCTTGTTTTCCTCCTCTAAAAACGATGTGCGTGTTATGGTCAGGTGCATGTTATAGAGCGAAAAATACGGTATATTGAATACCTTTCCACAATTAAACTATACAGTCATACCTCGGGTTACAGATGCTTCAGGTTGTGCGTTTTCGGGTTGTGCACCGGTCTGAACCCGGAAGTACCGGAATAAGTTACTTCCAGGTTTCAGCACAGAAGCACTAAATTGAAGCGCCGAATCGTGACCCGCGCACACGCAGCGTTGTAGGTTGCGAACACTGTGGGTTGCAAATGTGCCTCCCGGACAGATCACATTTGCAACCTGACCTTCCACTGTACTACAAACATGAATAAAGCTCAAAGTAGTAATTCATATGCAAACATGCAAATGCAGTTACAGATAGGTAGCCGTGTTGGTCTGCCATAGTCAAAACAAAAAAAATTTTTTGTGTATCTGAAGAAGTGTGCCTGCACACGAAAGCTCATACCAAGAACTGACTTAGTTGGTCTTTAAGATGCAAATGCAGTTAAAGAAAAAATACTGTTACATGAGATCTGTGTGTTTGTCTCTGTTTTTCTATGCTGTGTTTTTCATGCCTATTTCTGATCTGTAGAGCTTTGCTTCCAGAAGGACAGAATACAGTATTCATTCTGCTTTTACTGCAACATTTTAAACAGTGACTGTATATGTATAACCTTCTTTTTACAATGCAGTTGACAGTGCTATGTATATACTCTTGACATAAGTGCTTGTATCAAAGGAATAGAACTAGTTAACTAGTTCAATTATTTATATTTTATTTTACAGGCAAATTTCATGTTTCTCATCTTGATTGGATTATTAAGCTGCTTTGTGGTCTGCGGATCTGCCCAACAAGGTAAATGGAAATATGTACAGGTTTAGAAAGCATAGACTGTTTTTCGATTCTACAGTGCAGGTGACCTATTAATTACAGAGCTATCTAGTGTAAGCTTGCTATGCTTGTTTTGAAACTGATTCAAGGACAAATGCTGCCAGTTTCACTTTCATACAACATTAATCCATATATGTTTAACCTCTTTGCTCATGTCTCTGAAACTGTTGGCAAAGAGGACATATGAACAGGAGGTAAGCAGAGGAAGTGTTTGCCCTGGAGAAGAGATTGAGCTGTATCTTCAGAACCACACTCTTATTTCTCTAATGTAGCCACATCTGAAGGATGCTGAACTAACTGCATCTACAGCTTGAAATTGTACTCTTGTCCCACTAAAGGTCATTTGAATTGTTATGCGCCTCTTATTCTTCCAAGTAAGAGAAACCAAACAGCCTTTCCGAACATGCAGTGAAATAGATGCAGGTGCAATTTCTTTTGCAGAACGTCTTTACGTTCCGCCGTTTCATCCTTTATGTTTGGAATCCACCTTACAGGGATTATTTTATCTTAGTCATTTGGCACCTTTATATCAAAAGATAGCTAGTGCTCCCTGCATCTATTTCACTGTTTGTACATACAATGGAAAATCTAGATTAGCATCACCTTTTCATCATGTGTGTGTAGTGCAATGAATGCATGTGCAATTTGTTGTGGTTTTCATGGTTTTTCTTATGTGGAGGATTGTTCCATGGCATTTGAAACAGTCCTAATTAGGATTGAAGCAGTCCTAATTAATGAATTATGATTGGCACAGAAGAAATGTGCATTGGTGCTCCAACTTTCCCTCTAGGCTCTGAGCACTTGTGGAATTGATTGTTAAGCAACACTTGCAATCATGTGTTAATTATAGATATAATGATTAGTTTGAACCTCAGTTTATGGCTAGTAAGACATTTACTTATACAGTACATTAAGTTAGGTATGTGTTATCATGTGTTTTTAAAAAAACCTTTGCATTTTCTTATAGGTGGGAGCAATTGTATAAAAGCTAATGCTAAATCATGTGCTGATTGTATACAAGCTGGACCAAATTGTGGATGGTGCAAAAATGCAGTACGTATTTTTAGAAAATATATTTCCTTTGCAATATTTTGTTTCCTATTTCATTTTATCTTTGATATTCTTATACATTCAATACCTTTTTATGATAAACTCCTTTGCATTGATAAGTAAGCTGCAAATGAAAGCTACAGGTTTCTTTGGCCAGTGTTAGACTCTACAAAGTGCAGAGCAGATGTGAACAATAAGTCTGCTGAGGTTAAACTTTTGGTGGTGGAGATGTGGAGACTGTCATGTATGTTTAAGATTGGCTTTGTGAATAACAATTTCTAGCTTGGGGGGTTAAGTTTTTGTTGTTGTTGTTGTTGTTGTCACTGTTATTCTGGAATTGGTAGGAAACAGTGTTGGCAGTTGGCACCTTCCTTGTTTTAATGATCCCCTGGTGCTTTTGGAAGATGCTTTTGTGCACATGGAAAGGTTTTTGAGAGCCAGTATGGTCTAATGGTTAGTGCTGGAATAAGAATGCAGAGACTCTGTTTCTAATCACTACTCAGGCCATAAAACTCTGTGGGCGACCTTACACACTCTCAACCTTATTACCTCTCAGGGTTGCTGTGCCGATTAAATGGGTTGTAGGACTTCTGTGCTGCTTTAAAATTCCTGTAAGGTGCAAGGTGAAAGACTGCTTTCTCCAGGAGAGTGGCAGGGCCATTTACTCACCTGGGCTGGGCTGGGAGGTGCTTAAAATTTATCTTTGCTCCAGCCCACCAGTAGGTCAACAAATGACCCTGTGTTTCCCTTGCTTGAAAGAATCATCTGTTAACCTGGGCTGGAAAACACAATAGGAAGTAGCAAGAGCAAGACCTTCTCTTAGTGCATTTGAGTTTCCCTGTTTGTATCTGGGTGAAATACCTTTGCCTTATTTCCCAACTCCTCTGCATGTGCCAGAGGATTTGGAGATTGAATGGATCTGTTTGTTTCACACAGCAGAATAAAAAGACCCTGGTGCAATTTGAGGTGCTTTGTCCACAAATTCAATTTGCAGGGAAGGGATTCCACCTCACCCATGACCAGCAGGAAAGAAACAGGCAGATTTGCAAGGAAGATTCCTTGCCATTTCTCTCTTTTAATACTCCATTGGGAATAGAAATAAGTGTGTCCCTTATGCATCAGTTGAAAAATATTGACTTATTTAAAAGTTATCTATCAAATAGCATGCTGTGACTGTTCTACTTTCCAACTGTAATGATCAGATTGGCACTACTGGCAGTATCCATATATAGCTTAGTCCACACTGCTGTTTTTCCATGCCCCCTTCCCTACACAGGGACAGGGGTGTTTGTCATGTGGACATAAGTAGTTGACTTGTATGCATGAAATAGTCTGAGGTCTCTTGAATGCCATGTGAAGGAGGTAGAGAGGTGAATTCTCTGAAATGATTGCCCTGATTAGCTAGGAGCAATAGCTATCTGCAGTTGGAAGCAGGCGAATGGGTAAATTCTTCACTCTGTTGCTAAAATCTTTTTTTATTTTAAGAATGCAGTCTCCTTCGGCTTTGTCCTCTTCCCTTTGCCAGTGGCAAGGACTCTGCCCTCTCCCAAGTTCTCCCTCATAGTTATTTAAAATCATTCCACTCCGGAGTCTGTCTGTCTGGATTTAATTATATTCTCTTGGTGATATTAGAAGGGCAGTAACTTTAGCTGCAGACAAAGCAGGTGGACAGGGAAACAGAATTTTCTGTGCATTTTAAATCTAGTTTGACTTCTGGAATGTCCTGAGTCCTAAGTTCTGATACAATCCTTAGGCCCAGTTTCACAGAGGTGGTTAAACCTCTGTATGGAATGTACTATTTCAGACTGCAGATCAGGACTTGCATGCTTGAATACTTCTCTGAAACAACAGCAACAAAAATAACAAAAATCCATGCACAGAGATAACTGAAAATGCCTATCTTTTACAGCCCTTTTGATTCATGAGATACTGAGAAGACATAATGTACACAACTTGTTTTTTTAATTGTGATTAATAGTTTTGTTTTTGATTGCCATAACCCATCCTAAAGTCTACAGACAAGGAGTGGGGTATAATTTTTTTTAATGATAAAAGCAAAATGTTGAAGAGAAGACTAGGCTAGAGCCCTTCTTCTGACAGCTACAGTTTCCACTAACAGTGAATAGCTTCCTGTGTTTCTACCCACCAAAATAAAATACCTGTATTCTGCTTTGCCACTTTGCCCTGGCCTTTGACACCCGAGGTGTATATTTTCAGGACCCACTCTACTATGAGCATAATTTGTTTTAAACTGTTGAATAGTAAATTCCTGCAGATTGCCTTGGAACCTTACAGTGAAGAAGTCAAATAAATTACAGTAGTATGGTATGTTGTATGTTAAAGCCAGAAAAGGCAAAACTTAACTGCTTGTTAAGTTTGTTTTTCCACTGCTTGTTAATTCTAATAGTTCCTCTCCAGTACCACTGCTAGTTTGCACAATTTGTACTTGGTTTGCTGTTTTGTTCTCTGGTGTTTTCCCACTAAACTTCAGGGGATAAATACAATGTATGAACTGGGCTGTCTAACAGATACAGCAAAGAGCAGTTCCTGTCCTCCTGGTCATCCTTTTACAGAAATTACTTCCAGCCCCATCCATGTGTGTGAAAGTGATAAAACACAAATTGCTTTTGTGCTGTAGCATATAATAATGGTTCTACATTGGATTTTACATGCAAAGTGTCAGGTATTGGCTGTTTGGTCGTGTTGTCATGTAAACCAGCAGACAGCAATGACTCACTGTTCCATTCTGGGTCTCCGATGGGCTGCTTTGAGTGTACTTCCTCAGGAACCTGTCTGGCATCTTCCTCTGGGGCTCCTATATATTTAAAATAGGGGGAACGAGCCATAGCTGAGTGGCAGAGTCCTACGGTTTGCATGGAGAGGGTCCCAGGCCCAGCCCTTGGCATCTCTCGTTTAAAAAGGTCAAGCAGCTAGCTGATGTGAAACACCTCTTCCTCAGACCCCAGAGAAATGCTGTCAGCTCAATGGAAAGATAATTTAATGGAGAATGTAATGCAAAAAAGATTGTTCAATTATCTGTATTCTATCAAATGTAATAGCCAAATAACCAGAAAAAGGAATTTTTAGAGAGCCAGTCAGGTGTCATCTTCTTTTGGCAATGATGGCTAATAACACCACTTTTTTTTTTTTGGAGTAATACCATAAAATTATATATCAATGGAAAGACAATTTTGGCCACTAGTGTATATTCTTATCAAGATGCTACAGATGTGTATTGTGTACTTATTTCCAAGAGGAAAGAATCTAACTTTGGCATCCTCCACACTTGAAGGTACACATCCATCCATCCATCCATAATTTTGTTTGTATGCTGCCTTTCATCCTTCTAACCATGCTCAAGGCAGCTTACAGCATGAAAAAATACATAACAACATCATAACAAAAGGAGTCCTAAACAATGAATAAATCATTTTTAAAAAACCACAACCTAACAGAACAGTTTCCACATATAGCACAACAATATCTAAAATAAAGATATAATAAATCAACAGCAACAACTCCTTGCTTCTCCCCCCGAAACCATCCCAACCCAAGATTCTGTTCAGCAGCCTCAACTTTTGTAGCTCTCAGGCCAGGTAAAAAAATGCTTGCAAGGCAGGGGGCAGGTGCTCCAGGACTGAGAGCTACGAAGAGCGGTAGCTCTTCATCAAATGAATGCATTATTCCCTCCCTCCCTTCAAAAGTGATCTCACTAAAATTATGTATAAAACTTTCCTAGTTTTGGTCTGTTCCTCACAGTTGCAGGCACACTAACAATGACAATGTGCAGCCCCCCCATCAGATTTGCTGTTGGATCTTTCTTTTTGTGCCTGGACTAAACACTTAATTTTGTCCCACAACCGTGCTGTTTTTCTGGCTGTGTTGTCTCTCGAGTTCAGTTCCTGCCATGTCTCCTCTGCCTCTCTGGCACTTGGCTCCAGGCAAGAGCTCAGCTGGTTTTGGCTTTACTGCTGCATCACACACCCCTCTGCTGGAAGCAAGAGCCCTTTCTCTCTCTCCTTTCTCTCTGAGTCTACCTCACATCTCTTTCATTCTCCTCCTCTCCTTGTAGCTTGTGGTTGCAACCGTGACCCACGCCCACACCGGTGTCATGACTCCTTTTCTCAGTCTGTGCCCTTACAGTCTGCCCTGCCCATCCTGCAGCTGTCTCCTGTTTTTGCTAGCTCTGCTAGGCCCTTGCATCTCGACCCTTCCCCCAGGGCTTCCTTGCAGGGACAGGTGATAGCTTTGAAACCTACCAAGCCTGCTTACAGCATCTTTCTTGAAAACTACTGTCAAGCTAGTTTACTCTGAACTGCTCATCACTAAAACATTGCTAAATTCCATTCCATTTTTATGCTGCTTTCAATCATCTTCCAAGGAGCTATTAAAAATAGTAAGACAGCTAAGATAACATTTGGAACAATATTACAGTTTAGTACAAGATTAACAATTAGACTTTGCTGTACAGTGGTGCCTCGCAAGACGAAATTCATTCATTCCGCAAGTTTTTTCTTCTTGCGAGTTTTTCGTCTTGCGAAGCATGGTTTCCCATAGGAATGCATTGAAAATCAATCAATGTGTTCCTATGGAAACCGCCTTCAGACCAGGTCCGGGGACAGTCTGTCCCCCGACCTCTTCTGAAGGCTGGGGGGGGGGGGGACAAGGGCTTTTCTTCCCACCGCCAGCCTTCAGAAGGCTGTTCTGAAGGCTGGCGGTGGGAAGAAAAGCCCTTCTCCCCACCTCCCGCCCCGCAAGCTCCGGGGACAGGAGGGCTTTGTTGCCGACCACCAGCATTTTAAAAGCCCCCGGGACAGTGGAGACTTCTCCGCTGTCCCGGGGCGATTTTAAAATGTTGGCGGGCGGCAGCGAAGCCTCCGCTGTCCCGGGGCGATTTTAAAATGCTGGAGGGCGGCAGTGAAGGGTTTCGCTGCCGCCCGCCAGCATTTTAAGATCGCCCGGGACAGCGGAGAAGTCTCCGCTGTCCCGGGAAGGGAGGCAGGGGGGAGCAAAGACTTTCGCCCACCGCCGGCCTTCAGAAGAGGTCCAGGACCTCTTCTGAAGGCCGGCAGTGGGCAAAAGTCTTTGCTCCCCCCCGCCTGCCTTCAAAAGCTGTCGGGATAGCGGAGAAACGCGCTGCGCTTCTCCGCTATCCCGGGAAGGCAGGCGGGGGGAGCAATGACTTTTGCCCCCCGCCGGCCTTCAGAAGAGGTCCAGGACCTCTTCTGAAGGCCGGCGGTGGGGAAAAGTCTTTGCTCCCGACGGCCAGCATTTTAAAAGCGGTCCAGGATAGCGGGAAAGCGCAACACAATTCTCTGCTATCCCGGACCGCTTTTAAAATGCTGGCGGTGGGGAGCAAAGCCTTTTGGCCTCCGCCGGCCTTCCTGGACCTCTTCTGAAGGCCGGAGGGGGGCGAAAGGCTTTACTCCCCACCGCCAGCATTTAAAAGAGGTCCCCGGAGATTTCCCTATGGGCTTTCTTCTTGCGAAGCAAGCCCATAGAGAAATTCGTCTTGCGGAACGACTCAAAAACGGAAAACTCTTTCGTCTTGCAAGTTTTTCGTTTTGCGAGGCGTTCGTCTTGCGGGGCATCACTGTATCCTGCTGTGTGTATCTTTGCATTTCTGAAAACATACCTTTACTGAAGGTGATTCCCTCCTGCAACTAATATAGCAATACAAAATGAAAATCAGATTTGGTTTTTAAAATGTCAATGGTGTTTTGAATCGTATGTGGAATGAACCATGGTGGTAGTATAGTTGGAGATGAACCTACTGTGAACAATTTAGAACCTGATTTTGTTTATGTTTGCTAGACCTTCTTACAAGAAGGAGAATCTACTTCAGCACAATGTGATGATTTGGAAGTTTTAAAAACTAAGGGCTGCCCTCCAGATGAAATAGAAAATCCCAGAGGCTCACAAGCTATGCCGAAAAACAAGGAAGTAACCAATCGTGTCAAAGGGGCTGCTGAGAATCTTAAACCGGAAGACATTACTCAAATTCAACCACAGCAAGTGCAATTAAAGCTGCGAATAGGTAAGAATGTCAGATTAACAGTGATGTCTCATTCCTTATGTTCTCACCATTATTCAAGAAATTGACTAGAACTGTCAAAACATTAAGATAGATAGATAGATCAATCTAGCTTCAACTGAGGTGGGAACGTTGTACCTTGATCAAGCCATTGTACTTTGATTTTCTAGTAGTTTCCCCACCTTAAGTATATTGCCAGTATATTGTATAAGTATATTGAGCAGCATTGGTCAGAACGGCAACTCAAAATCCTTTCGACAGACACTTGCACATGAACATTCAACTTACCCTATTCAGGAAACGGATCTGAAGCTCTTAAATGACCAGTCTTCATAAAACATGGTGTGGGATAATTTCCAGAATATTGGGGCCTTCTGAACAATTTTGGTACATGCATAAATGGTTTAAGGTTCATTTGGGGTCAAAAATGCTTTTCTTCACCCTGAAAGTGCTTTGGAACACAGAATGTGCCTCAGGCATTGATGACCGCGATACATATTTTGGAGTGCCTAGCGAGCAGGAACTGGAAATGAACACAAAAATGTGTTTACTATTGGAAACAGCAACTGGATTATCCAATTGGAAGTATCCTCCTAAGTAGATTTGGGCCCCATCTGCACTGTATGTTGAATTCATGATCATACCACTTGAAGCAGTCATGGCTTCTCCCAAAGTATCCTTGTTAGGAGATCCCAATGTTCCCCTCAGAGCTATACTTGTGTGGCAAGGCCCCGAACCCTCCCCCTATGTTGGAATAAAGGGCCATCTTCTGGGGGCCACGTGCCAGTGGTGTGCAGGGCCTAAGGCAAATGTGGGTGGAGCAACAGGTGTGACTTAGTACAGTGAACTATTTTCCACCTATGCCAAAGAGGTTTTAAAATAAGCTGACACCTCACACACAGATCTTTGCCCTCCATCCAGGCAAGGAAGAGGCGGCTTCACAGCTCAAGGATATATTCTAGCAAGACAGAGGCACTAAGCATAGGATGGAAGTGTCAGTGCACTTATATGTTTAGCGTACTTACTGTCTAGTGTCATTATGGAATATTTGCTTAAAACTTTTATTTCTTTTTCTGGGATTAGGGGAACCACAGACATTTTCATTAAAATTTAAGAGAGCTGAAGATTATCCCATTGATCTTTATTACCTTATGGATCTCTCCTACTCTATGAAAGATGACTTGGAGAATGTGAAAAGCCTTGGAACTTCTCTCATGAGTAAAATGAAGAATATAACTTCAGATTTTCGAATTGGTAATAATTTTGTTTAAGATCATTATAAATTAGGGCTTGCTTTTCTTTAGAAAAGTTCTGTTTATCATGTCAAAATGTAAAGAGAAATAGACATGTGTAATATGCATGTGCTCAGAAATATAAACATGATTTAGTAAGTTTGTACTAGGAGAAGAAAATGCATACTTTTATAACATAGATTCTGTATTAGATTGCTGCTGGATAAAAACAGATATGGATAGAGCAAACCTGAGAGCCTATATGCAAGCTAGTGGAAGCAAGGATTATAATAGGTTGCATCAAATTTAAGGCATACTCAGAGTAGACTAATTGGGATCAGGAAACTTAAGTTAATCAAGTTTATTGTCAATGCTTTTGTTCTGAAGATAAGTCATGTACAAACTTAACACACAGTATTCAAAGCTAATGAGTAGTTTGAATGGATATATTTTTAAGTAGGACTTCGTTGAATACAACCCAAAGTTGATTGGTTTCTATGTAAGCATTGGAATTCCTACTGGGTTTCATATACAGCCTCTTGAGAAAGTAAAGTGTCTACATGGTCCCAGTTCATAGCACTCCTTCCAGGCAATATATCCTGCTTCTTTGGGATGAACACATGCACAAAAGAAACCCACATGACAACCAGATAGCCTCTCTGGGTTTCCAAACATGTCTGTTGTGTAAAAGACTTTCAGTATAACCCTTGCTAAGGGTGAGTTCTGACCCTTCAGAACCACTTCCTCCTGGACACTTCATTACCTAGTAGACCAAGCTTCCCATTGTTTCCCATTGAAAAAGAATGTCTTTTGCTGGAGTGCAGCCTGCCCTGCAACTTGGTGCCTTCTCCATAGGGCATTCTATTGCTTTCAGAACTAATAGAGTTCCATTGTATGTCCCCCCCCCCCTCTCTCAGGATTTGGCTCTTTTGTTGAAAAAACTGTAATGCCTTATATTAGTACTACACCAGCCAAACTCAAGAACCCATGCACCGTTGACCTTAACTGCACAAGCCCTTTTAGCTACAGGAATGTACTCAACTTTACCAGCGATGGAAATCTGTTCAACAAGCTTGTAGGTGACCAACAGATTTCTGGCAATCTGGATTCTCCTGAAGGTGGATTTGATGCAATAATGCAGGTTGCTGTTTGTGGTGTAAGTGTATTTTCATTTGTTTTGGATATTACTATAAATGCAATTGACTTGTAGACCCTTGGCTGTTATTCAGATTTAATGGATCAAAAGTGTTAATTTAACTTTCTGGACACAAATGTTGAAAAGGTACAGTGATAAGTAGCTAAAAGCGAGTGGGGATCCTTAAAAGGCATTCAACCACATGTGTACTCATAAGGGTTTGTTTGTTGCAGTTCTTGCACAGGAAACAAAAGGCGTAGTCACTGTGAACTCTCTCTCTCTTTGTGTTCAACAAAAGGTTTCAGTCACCAGTCTATGATTTGCAGACCCTCTCTTCTACTGCTTCTAGTCTTGCTCCTATAAAGTCTAGCTGCTGATTTTCAGTTCTAGTAGTTGTTAGCTAGCAGTGTATTTTGAGAGAACCCTGCTCATGTCCCCCACCCCACCTCTCCCCAGACACACTTTGCTGGTAAAGATATAGAGTAAAACCCTGGACCAGAACTCTGATCTGGATGCCCAAGTACCATGATGACTGGTGCCAGGAATTTTCAGAGGGAATTGGGAAGGTGACTTCAGTGTACAAATGGAAATCTCCCCCCTCTCTTACTTTGAAGCTTTCTGAGTCAACCTCCAGTCGCAAAGGTTGCATGGTCATTTCTGCATGCCTCTTGACCATAAGCTGGAGTAACTGTATCCTAGTGCCAACACAGCTGTCAATTCCGGGTGTGTTCAGGTGGCTTCTTCCCACACTATGTTTTTATGTCACGCACATGTTCCTGAAGCTACTATCAAAACTATCAGTAGTGACGGGAAGGTAGCTTATTTATATCTTTCCATTTGCTAAAACTCCATGGGGATACTGATCACTCATTTTTCAGTTTTCTCTGCTACCATATTCTTTCACAATGATCTATGCTTATATATATATATATATAATTTCTTTTCAAGTCAAAGCTTGGATGGAGAAATGTCACTCGGTTGTTAGTATTTTCTACGGATGCTGGATTTCATTTTGCTGGAGATGGGAAACTTGGAGGAATTGTCTTGCCAAATGACGGACGATGTCATTTAGATAACAATATGTACACAATGAGCCATTATTATGTAAGTATGCTTAAGAGAATCTTTTAATTTTGTGTTTACATGTATGTTACTGTGTATGTGTGCCCCCCCCCTCTCTCTCTCTCTCTCTCACACACACACACATACACGCAAATATACACACGTGTAGAAATGGGAGACAATCCCAGTATACTCCCCCCCCCAATGTTGAAGAAAGCTTTGAGAAGAACACCCATTAAAAGTTTAGCTTATAATTTTAAAATAGCAGGGTCTGTAAGCTTTCATGGACCAGTGCTAGCAGACCTTGTATGTAAAAACATGTAGAGATTTTTAATTTTGTTATAGTAGCCTTCACATTTTTCTTCATAGAGGAAGAATGCCAAGTTTGGTTTGCCTATTTTAAAACCAAGTTATCCTACTTTGCTAAAACTCCTTTTCTGAATCCAGAAGAAAAAGCCTAAGTAATGCTTTGATAAGAATGAAGAATCTGAGAATTAGAGGCTTCTGTTAATGAGAGTTGATGGATTGCTTTTTTAAAAAATGTTTTTGACTCTTATGTTTGCTCTTGCTTATGTTTGTATAGAAAATTGTATATAAGACTGTTATTGTGTGTGAAATTCAAGTATATATAAAATGTAAACTTCATTCTTCAGGATTATCCCTCCATTGCACACCTTGTTCAGAAGCTAAGTGACAATAATATTCAGATAATATTTGCTGTTACACAAGAATTTCAACCAGTTTACAAGGTAAGAGCAAGTGACAAAAGCTTCTATAGAATCCCTTCCCTCACCAGCTGAGATTCCCCAGCCTGAAAATGCCTCCACCCACACAACCAATGGTGCTCTCTAGGCAATAATGGTATTTACCTCCACCCACCCTAGGTGGGAATGTAGAGAGTTGATGGGTTGCAGTTGTCCCACCCCTGTTCTATGCATGTGTTAGAAACTTGAGAAATTGAATTCTGTATAACTATGGTTTTCTATATGGGATACGGGTAGCACTGAGCCTAGGGCTTGCCGATAGGAATGTTGACGGTTCGAATCCCCACAACGGGGTAAGCTCTCGTTGCTCGGTCCCAGCTCCTGCTAACCTAGCAGTTCGAAAGCACGTCAGAGTGCAAGTAGATAATAATAATAATAATTTATTATCTATACCCCGCCCATCTGGCTGGTTTTCTCAGCCACTCTGGGCAGCTTCCAACCAAATATTAAAAACAATACAGCATCAGACATTAAAAACTTCCCTAAACAGGGCCACCTTCAGCTGTCTTTTAAAATAAATAGGTACCGATCTGGTGGGCAGGTAAACAGCATTTCCATGCGCTGCTCTGGTTTCGCCAGAAGCAGCTTAGTCATGCTGGCCACATAACCTGGAAAAACTGTCTGCGGACAAATGTCGGCTCCCTCGGGCAGTAAAGCAAAATGAGTGCCACAACCCCAGAGTCGTACACGACTGGACTTAACTGTCAGGGGTCCTTTACCTTTTTTATGGTTTTCTATAAATGGCATTTTGTGTATAGAATTAATCTATCTGCTGCTTATGATTTTAACAATGTTTTTCTCACTCTTCTCATGTAAAGGAGCTCAAGAATTTGATTCCAAAATCTGCAGTGGGAACACTCTCTTCAAACTCCAGTAACGTGATTCAACTGATAATTGATGCCTACAATGTGAGTTCACCAGTTTTCAATATCGCCACATACACCCAAAGACAATGTGTTTTGCATACAATACAGGTTGTATGGGGGATCCGGACCTGGCCACATATACATATGCACACAAGTCAAGTTTGACAGGTGGACAGGGCCGCCCCCTTGTCAATCACCTGATGTTGCAATGGCAATCTTCACTTGCATGGTTTGAAATCAAATGTATAAGCAAAAAATGTGTGCAGTATTGCCATCAGTCAGCTGACGGTCAGCACTGAAGAAACCCTTTGTGCAGTGCTTCTCCAGCACTGATGATCAGCTTCAAAGCACCTTTTACCAAGGCCTGCCTTTACATGCCCCACACTTGTCACATACAACATTAGGTGTAGGGCAGGTAGCCATGGCTTGGACTCTTGTGCCAAATGGGGAGGCCTGGCTGGAGGTTCCCCATCCCTTATTTAAGCAGATGAGGTTCTGGGTTGTATATGTAGTATAAAAAGAGTTGGTAGCTTCCCATTCTAGCCACCCAGAGACCTTGCTCACAGGGCAAGACAGGTTTGAGCAGATTACACCGGTCCTGGCTTGACTGCACTGGCTGTCAGTTTCCAGACCCAGTTCAAAGTGCTGATTTTAACCTATAAAGCCTTAAACAGTCTGCAGTCCTTTTCAATATGTTTCTGTGTGGTTTATCCGGGGAGGAGTCGGGAGAGGAAAATAGCAGTGCTGATCTTATCAGCAATACAATTTTATCAATCTCTTTTATCCGTTTTGTAAGTTACAATGAAGCTGGCTGCACAAAACCCACGAGAAAATGGTAACACTTGTTCAAAACTTGCTGTGTCAAGATACAGAGAAAACTAATACAGCGGTTCTCAAACTTAATCCGTTCTGGAAGTCCGTTCCAAAATCAAGACGTGCTTTCCCATAGAAAGTAATGCAAAATGGATTCATCCATTCCAGACTTTAAAAAACAACCCCCTAAAACAGGAATTTAACATGAATTTTACTATCTAACGAGACCATTGAACCATAAAATGAAAGCAATAAACAATGTCACACAATCAATCAGTAGCTGAACTGGGTTCCACACAGTAACAAAAACAAAACAAAAAAGAGCCACAATAATAAAAATGCAAAATAAATAGCAAAAACAGACAAAACTCAGCATAACTCTCAAAATGTAAGTGTGGCACTCAAAACGGAGCACGTTCAGCTTCCGGAAAAAGTTCACAAACAGGAACACTTACTTCCGAGTTTGCAGTGTTTGGGTTCCAAGTTGTTTGAGTACCATGGTGTTTGAGAACCAAGGTACCACTGTAGTCCCTTCAGAAATGCACATTTTAAAAGGAGTAGATAGAATCTGTTGAACATGTATCTCTTGCAAGAGAGTATTTTCCAAGTGTTTTTAAGGAACTGTTTGGACAATTTGGGAGACCACAGAATACAGAAACCTGTGGCTTTCCAGATGAAGTTGGGCTTCATGTTCCATTATCCTTCACTAAACTACTTGACTTTTGTGTTAGTCATTGTCTTCAGAAGTCATTCTGGAAAACAACAAACTACCAAAAGAAGTCACAATTGAATATAAATCTTTCTGCAAGAATGGAGTGAATGGTACAGGAGATGAAGGAAGAAAGTGCTCCAACATTTCAATTGGAGATGAGGTAACTTTCTGCATTCTGGAATCGGTGTGCTATTGCTTCACCCCCTCTAATCAGTGTCATACAATTTACCTATGTTCTCTTTATTTTGCTTACAGGTTAGCTTTGAGATTAAAGTAACAGCCAACCAGTGTCCAGAAAAAGGGCAGGGTGAAACCATTAAAATCAAGCCACTAGGTTTCACTGAAGAGGTAGAAATTAATCTGGAGTTCATCTGTGAATGCGAATGTCACAAGGACGGAATTCCAGACAGCCCTATTTGCTTCTTTGGGAATGGAACATTTGAGTGTGGTGCCTGCAGGTAGATAAATATTAATGTTTTTTCTCTCCCTCAGATAAATCTGCTAGGAAATAAAATATCCCTTGACTGTAAATGCCCCCCCCCAAAAAAAATATCCCAGACTAGACACAAATTTAGTTGGAAGACCTTTCCCTGATTCTTCTTGGGTGGAATCAGCGCTGAAGGCAATGTGCTGTCCACCAGCTCAGGAGAACCTCCATGTATTCCTCACATGCTTCAGGGTTGAGTCTCGACACTGAAAACAGATGCTTTGGAGAACTCACAGGAGTCCCTATTCTCTGCCACTCCCCCTATCCTCCTACTTTAAATGGCCCTTCACTCATTTTTTTCATTCATCATTCTCTCCACCACCTGCCTCTCATTTTCCCATCTCCTGCTATTTCTGCACTGCGTCTTCACCCACTTCCCCTTGCTTGGCAGGTCAATGTAATCATTATTTCATTTTTCTCTCACTACCCCCCGCTACTTCATTGTTTGCTTAGCTTGGACCATTTCCCGTCCTTGTTTCTTTCTTAACCTCTTTCCTTCCTGTGCCACATAATCCTTACACAAAGAGAAGTTGTGTGTCCTTTCTACTCATATAGGAAAAAAGTATGAATAAAGGGAAGGGAACCCAAGTCAGCTCCTTAAGCAAGCATGAAATTTGTATTTTAATGCTGGGCCTTCAGGTACCTTCAGTCATCCCATACTGGCCCCTCCTGCCTTCCTTTCCCCCATGAACACCGGCAGCTTATTCCTACCAGGATCTTTAAATTCCCATGTATTTCCAAAAGTAATTTTGACCACACTGTTTTTTAAAGTGAACTTTCCTGCCTTTGGGCCCTCAAAAACATTCAAAGAGAGAGAGGCACTGAAAACAGACTGGTAGAACTGAAGGGGAGCATTATGTGGCCTCTGCCACTAAGTAGACAGGGAGGCTACAACACACCCCGATGAGGATCATGTCAGGGAGAAGAGGAACATGGCCCCCACCTATCAGGCAGAGAAGAAATGGTTGCGAGGAGCTTCCTTTCTCCTCCCTGCGAGAAACAACTGTGCTACAATGCTTACTTCCTCCTCTGCTCCTAATTCTTTTCCCTCTTGTATCCTGTATTTTGAGCCTGCTGGGCATGGACTACCTTTCCTGTTTTAACTTAGAAAATAGCATTTTGAAAATGCTACGTACTTTAGGGGTGTTGTTTTTATCTGTAAGCTGCCTTGAGTCCTGTGGGGAATAAGGTGGGCAATAAACAAATAGATGATGATGATGATGATGATGATGATGATATAAGTGGTGAATATTACCATAATACTGTTGCAGGCTAATTGGACCTGTTCTTAAGTGCAGTTGTAGCAGACCATTCTTCAAGACCTTTCTAGCATAGAAAAATGAATGTCTGGTGTGTCAAGCAGGCATGTGCCTCATTTCACCTTTGGAATAAATTAGCATTTATATTATTTTTACAGCAATTAGTAGCATCTGCTATATTAATGAAGTTAGTAGAAGAGTCATTCAGCAGCTTCCCCAAACTGCTGCTCTTCAGTTTCAGAACGTCTGCCTCTAGCATGAATCATGCTCTCGTGAAAGAGACTGTTTCCTGTATCTATGCACCAGTATCTCATCCCACCCCCTTCTCAATATGTATATAAGGGAAAAGAAAGTTTTGCATTGATTTTAGTTAATAGTTTAGTAATGAGAACCATTTTCACTTTTAGGTGTAAACCAGGACGTATTGGAAAGCTCTGTGAATGCAGCATGGATGAAGTAAACAGTGAAGATATGTCAGGCACCTGTAGACCAGCAAACAGTTCAGAAATATGTAGTAACAATGGAGAATGTATTTGTGGACAGTGTGTGTGCAGGAAGAGAGAGAATGCAAATGAGATCTACTCTGGCCGGTTTTGCGAATGTGATAACTTCAACTGTGATCGATCTGATGGCTTGATTTGTGGAGGTAATGAACTGACCCTTTTAAACTGTGAGGATTCAGAAGTTCCTCTGGAGGAAGGGGAATGCTTGGATGCAGTCCTGTACTTATTTCTAAGCATGAGAGCATAACATTTCGGAGATCTTCTTGGCTTGCGATACTCTGCTGTGCAACACAGTACACAGTAATACTATTAGTAAAAGGAGAGAGGCTTTTTCTGAGGAGAGTCATACACTGTAGCCCTTATTATATGCCTTCACAAGACTTTAATTTATAAATTTACGAGAGACATCAAGTAAAAGGCAGGAGTTATGCGGCCTAGAATTCAACCACCAGATCTGGTCCTATCTTACCCAGGCCAAGTTGTTCAGCTGCAGCTCCTCTATCTACAGTGTGTACTTCCTTTGGCCCTTTTTGTTGGTTTCTGTTATTTCCTACTCCTTTTTTCTGAATCATTCCTTTTTGCCTTAACAAACAAACAAACCTTTTATTCTCCACTTTTGCTTTTCCTCTTATTTTCTGGCTCAGGGGGCCAACTGGGAAATGAGTAATCACTGAGCCTACAACTAAGTATTGTCAAAGACCCTAAAGCGAAGACCCTATACAGCTGCTCTGGCCCCCACAGGGACTTCCAGTGCCCACAATGTCTCCAGTTCTTGTGATCTAGAGGCAGTGCATGCTGGCCCTTGCTGTGGTGGGAGCCATTCAGTGGGAGTGCAACTTGAGAGATTACAGAGAGAGCCAAAACTGTCCACTTTGGACAGTACAGGTTAGGAAGATAAAATGGGGAGGAACCTGCCAAACACAATTAATCCCTTACCTTTGTGCCAACTTTTGACACCATTTTGAAAGGAGAATATTCTGATTAGGAGCTCCAAGTGACAGTGCAATCTAAAATCAGCACTCTTAGCAAACTGCCAGTGGACAAGAAGAGTGAGTGGTTAGATAATAGCATGCAAGATGAACCACAAAATTGTTCAGCATCAATGATTTTCTGCCCTTGCTTTTTAAAGGCACATTGTTCCCGAGTTTGCTGGCCTTTGAGGCAGACCAAGGTCTTATGCTCTACTACAGTCAGATGGTCAAGTCATGTATGGCCACAACATGCAAGACCCAACTTTTACCAAACCTCATTCTATGAAAGCACGCTCATAGCAGTTCTCCACCAATTTCATAGAAATTTGTAGGGCTACAATGTGGACCTCATATCCTGCAGACAGGACACCATTGTCTCTATAGAGTTGGCTTTTGGAGATTAGTGCTACAGCATGTCCTCTCCTTGGAACTGTGGAAGAGACTTGCAGTACGGGATCTTGTGGTTGAGATAGAAGTCACATGATCTATTCCTTTATCTGGGTGGTAGGAATCAGCTTTGAATGCCTCTGTCAAATTAAATCAGATTATGGCATTTGTTGATGTTCAATTTCATGTGCTTTATAGAAACTTTATAGAAACTAAATACCTATCTTTTTATTGCAGGACATGGTGAATGTAAATGTCGTGAGTGTGAATGCGCAGAAAATTATACAGGCTCTGCTTGTGATTGCTACATGGATACCACCCCATGTGTAGCTGGAAATGGACAAATCTGTAATGGCAGAGGAATCTGCAAGTGTGGAGTCTGTAACTGCACAGATCCCAAATTCACGGGGCCAACATGTGAATTGTGCCCGACCTGTCCTGGAGTTTGTGCAGAGCACAAGTAAGGCTTTTGGATTTTTAACTTCCTGCTGGGATATTTGCAAATTGCTCTAGGGGAATTTTTGTGTTCCTCTTTGTACAAGGAGCTGTTTCTTCTGGCCCATGTTTTTGCTTTGCTTTCTCTCTCCCTCCCCCCCCCCCAAACAAAAAATTCTTAAGCTGGAGCAAAAATTATTGGTAATTGGTATTTTATTATATTGGTTTTCTTGTTGTAAACTGCCTTGGGTTTTTTTTTCTTGGGTATACTGAAGTGTGTAGCTTTTCAGTTTAAAAAATAAATAGTACCTGCACTTGCAGATACCATTTAAAGCCAACTAGTATATCGTAAGGGGACGCGGGTAGCGCTGTGCGTTAAACCACAGAGCCTAGGACTTGCCGATCAGAAGGTCGGCGGTTCGAATCCCCATGATGGGGTGAGCTCCCGTTGCTCAGTCCCTGCTCCTGCCAACCTAGCAGTTTGAAGGCACATCAAAGTGCAAGTAGATAAATAGGTACCGCTCTGGCGGGAAGATAAACTGCGTTTCCATGCACTGCTCTGGTTCACCAGAAGTGGCTTAGTCATGCTGGCCACATGACCCGGAAGCTGTACGCAGGCTCCCTCGGCCAATAAAGCGAGATGAGCGCCGCAACCCCAGAGTCGGTCACGACTGGACCTAATGGTCAGGGGTCCCTTTACCTTTACCTTTTTAGAATATCTTAAATCTGTGTAAAAACTGCACCTGAGTGCACCCAGTTATTTCACAGCATTGTAGTTCAGTTGCTGAATACCTATTACTAGAATGTATTTGCAACTCATTTTAAATATGCTAAATTTCTTCCTTTCTTTTTTAATATGCTGCCTTTCAGGATGCAGTCCTCCTTCCAAGTTGGCTTGGAAATAACATGAAAATCTATTAATAAAATCACAACAGCATTAAAATATAATAGTTCATCAGGATCCTTCCCATATAGTTCTTACTTGGTGGCGGAAAACCTAGTATGTGGGGGAGGTGACAGTCCAGTTGGAGCAGACACTGATACTTTCTTGTTCGCCTGCCTCTCCTGAAATAATTTCAGTAGGCTGCATGATGGAAGATGGTTCTGTGGGGAAAGTCCAGCTGGGGCAGGCTCAGGGATGATCCTTGTCCACCTCCCTTTCTCTCTTATTCCACTGAGTGCAGTGTAATGTAGGCCCTGCTAAGCAGGCTTCTGGATGCTCTCTTAATGGATCAAAGAGGCTGTATTGAAAAGAAAAAGGAAGATGCAGCCAATGCAGTGGTAGGGAAAATGTGTCTGCAGTTCCATTTCAGCTGTGTTTGAAAATTAATGAGGACTGGATCTCAACCTCTGTTTAACTTTTGTGTTCTTCCTGCATGCTAAACTGCCACACTAATTTTATTCTGATGTATCTTGTTTCTGACTTGCATTAGGGACTGTGTGCAGTGCAGAGCTTTTAACAGAGGAGGAAAGAAGGACACCTGTGAAGAAGAGTGTTCACATTTTAGCTTGACACCAGTAGACCATAGAGAGAAGTTGCCACAGCCTGGAGACTATAAAGCACAGTCTCATTGCAAAGAGAAGGATATTGATGACTGCTGGTTCTATTTCACCTACTCAGTTGATTCAAACAACAATGCCATTGTCCACGTGGTAAAGACCCCAGGTATGTTTTGTTTCTCACATGGATATTGTTGGCTTTCAGCAAAGAAATAAAGTGAAAAGGGTGGAGAAAAGGTAAAGTAAAACAAAGCAAAAACAAGAAAGTGCTTAACAATATATTATCATACATTTATTTATTTTATTACTATCAAAATACGTATTAAGCTTTACGTTTCTAGATAAATTAATTTAAAAACTGCTCTATCTGTAAAAATTGAACTCTTACAGGCAGCAGAAATTCAGAATTTGTTTTGGCCAAACATCCTGTTTCCACATTGTTGATTTACATCATGCTTGATTGTGCTTCAATTGCTTTGCTCCCTAGAATGCCCGACAGGTCCCGATATCATTCCCATCGTTGCTGGTGTGGTTGCTGGAATTGTTCTTATTGGTCTTGCTTTATTGCTGATTTGGAAGCTACTTATGATCATTCATGACAGGAGAGAATTTGCAAAATTTGAGAAGGAAAAGATGAATGCAAAGTGGGATACGGTGAGTGATAGCTATACACAACACCTGGACAATACAGCAAATGTTCTTTTGTATACCTCAGACATTTTAGACATTCATCCCTCTAGGACAGTGGTTCCCAGTTAGTGGTCTGTGTAATCCACCCAAGGAGTCCACAGCACAATTCACATAACAAAAATTACCATAGAGAAATCAAAATTTTCAAAATTAGGGGATCCATGGCTTGGCTTTTGAAAAATGGGAGGTCTGCAGTACTTAGCTAATTGGGAACCGCTGCTCTAGAATAAAGCCCAGACAGCCTGGCTTAGTGTTTCTCTGGATCTTCTACCTAAACTTTGCAATAAAAACTGGTGGTCTTTGGACTGGATAACTTTGACAGATAGATGTATCATCTTGTGGCTGGCTTTGAGGCTTTCATTGTGCCACCCAGGAATTTTAGATGGAGACCAAGCATTTGAACTAACAACGGTCACATTAAGTTACTCTTGATATTCACAAGTATTCCCTGGGTCTTAGCTACAATGTAATTGAGCTATACAGTTTCTGTTAAGAGTCAATACATTGTGTATACAGTGGTACCTCTAGTTACAAACTTAATTCATTCCGGAGGTCCGTTCTTAATCTGAAACTGTTCTTAAATAGAGGCGTGCTTTTGCTAATGGAGTCTCTTGCTGCCACTGCGCTGTCGGCACATGATTTCCATTCTCATCCTGGGGAAAAGTTCTCAACTCGAGGTAACTCCTCCGGGTTAGCAGAGTTTGTAATCTGAGGCGTTTGTAACTCGAGGTACCACTGTATATAGTTGGTACAGAAAACAGCACAATACTATATATTATTGAAATGTCATATTTGAAAGAATTGTTGAAAACCTTATTTGGAAACTGGTACACTGAAATTCTGCATTCCACATTGACCATTTTTCTACCTTCAGCAAGAAAATCCTATATACAAGAGTCCTATTAATAATTTCAAGAATCCAAACTATGGACGTAAAGCTGGTCTCTAAGTTTCCGTTCGTATTTTCCTTTCCATTTCTTTCTCTGTGCATGTCACTTTCTTCAAAGTCTGCTGTATGTGCCATTAACTAATCACTCTTACCAATCTTGCCAGCTGCTTTTTTATGAATTATGCAGTGGAGCTTAAATGAGGGGAAATAATGACCAAACTATAATTAGGGTTGCGCTTTAGGGCCCTGTCCCCTTCTTAGTAAGATCTGAACAACTTGCCTGAGCATATGTACAGTGCCAGCTCCAGGATGTTTGTGGCTCTCGGGCAAGGTGCACTTAAAGGGGCTGCACTGAAAAAAGTGGGGTAGGTAAATAGAATTCTCTTGCACTGCCTGCAGGCCTCTGTTCCCTTGAAAATTGAGAATAGCAATACTATTGGGGGCTTTGGGGTAGGACAAATGACCAAGATTAGTGTCCTCTGGAGCTGGCCAAATTGATATATGGGCATATTATAGTCAAATACAAGAAGTATTAGGACTTAATTAACATCAACAGAAGTGTTAACCACCCTGCTTAATGCATTTTCATTAAAATCCATGGATTGTACTCAGCTAAATTCTGCTCAAGAGTATACCCATTGAAATTAATGGCCCTGACTAACTTGGGCCCACTCAGAATAAAAGTTCATTGAATGCAGCTCCATAAGACTAAATTTGCCTAGTTTTAGCTGGATTTTTAAGTTAAATATCATGGGTAACTGGTGTTGAATGATCCTGCTGTTGGCTTTGACTTATGCAACATCTTCCTTTTCATTTCCCCCTACTTTTTCTGTTGGTAATCTCACACTTAAAACTTTGACTGCTCAGCTTCTAACTCACTTGGTTATAAATCCTTCAGCCATCCTTCCAGCTTAGTGAAGGAAGGCCAGTTTTTACAGACAGTGAATTTTGCCTAGAAAGCCATGAAAGAGAAGTTAGAGGCCTCCAAGTACATGCAAAGGGGAACCCATATTGTAGAGTACTTCAGTCTTGTCATGTAGCACCACTAGAGGACCTTGTAGTTCCCTCTTCACACGAGACTGTAGAAGTGGTGCTTTTGATCTCTCTCTCTCTTTTCCTTTGTAATATGAAGCCATCATGAGGCTGTGCTGGCTTTGTCATGTATTTCCACCAGTATGCTGTTTGCCACTCTTCCAGTATCTGCACAAGTGGGTACCAGAGGCATAATAGCTCCCAGGAAACCAGCCAAGATATTTCTGAATGCTCTGCTCTCAAATTCCTGCTAATTTTCCTTGGACAGTCTTTCCTTCCTCTTGCATATTTTCACTTCACAGGGAAAAAATGCTAGTTAAGAGGCATGAATTGTTGTTACAAGAGCTCTCAAAATGGCCATGAGTTCTTGCTTTGCCTTTTTGAGGTCCCTTTTGAAGGCAGCAAAGCAGGCAGACAACAGAATTGCCTATATCTTGTCTTTGCAAATGGAATGTTTAGTTAGGTTGTTTGTTGGCCTGCTTTGCCCATCATGTCCTCTCCAGAAGCTCACACACTTAGTTTGCACTAAGCTTTGGTATAGTTAAGTGTGGCATATAAACTGCTACATTGGAAGCACATAATAGTTTTACTCTTGTTTTTTTCTATTTTATTATGTGCTTCCCCTCTCTCCACCTAGTTTAAAACATTCTGAATTCTGCATAAACAATAATTCCAGAGCATGCATGTGTATGGATGTGTTGCATGCTTATATAAAGGACCATTTGGCAGGCACACCCAGACATGCAGAAATTATGAATTCAATTCAAAGCTGCTTATAATAGGCTTTCTAATGGTGTGGAAACATTATCCGTAGCACAGGGGTTGCCAGTGGTAAGCCCACCCAGTTCACTTACTTCAATAGCACTGTCCTTGAGTAACTAAAGATGTGAATGGCTATGGTCACAATTGAGCTATGTTTTTATGTGTCTCATAGAATAAAACGTATGAACAATTCTTGTTATAAATGAAAATTATGACAAACATTGGCCTTTATTAGCTACAGGTTTCTGTATGTCTTATTATCATAGCCTCTGTTTGGCCATTCTCTTAAGGCTCTGTGAATAATAAGGTTGCAATCAGTTTGTCCTGATACCACCATTTTGTTTTGCATTGGTACAAATGCAACCCATTTTCCAGGAACAATCTCATGTACCTTTTTTGTAGAGGAAAGATATGAAATGCTTAAAGCACCTGTCCTTAAAAAGCATGTGCCTAAATCCTTCATATCTTTCACTACAGTAGCAGGTGTAGGTTTCTATCGAATTGCCATCCATGTGTGTTAACCCTCTTACATATTCTTTAAAAAAGTATATAAGGCATGATGCTTCATAAAAGCTAAAGCTGCTAGATGATCTTTAGCTATTTTTTTATGTACTTGCCTGTTGCAATCCAGTAATCCTTTGCAAGAGTTGAGGGTCAAACATGCACATGGATTTCTGGATTGGTTTGACGGTGTGTGGAATTGCTTCCAGTAAATGAGCTGCTTCAAATACTTTTACAGTAAGATTTCTTATGTCATTTGTGATATTAATAATTCTTTTTCTTCTAGGGCGAGAATCCTATCTACAAGAGTGCAGTGACAACCGTGGTGAATCCTAAATATGAGGGGAAATGAAAACTGCTTTCTAATTCTACAACTGCTTTCTAACTCCACAACACTGTATGCAATGTAGCAGTTTTGTAGTCACGGTAACATAGCTTTAGAGCAATATCGCAATGAATTTACTAATTCAATACATTACATATAGGTTTGTTTTCTATGCAGGTTTTAAAACTGTACAGTATGTTTTTATTTTTTGAAGGGTTTTTTTTTCCTTTTTGCAAATAGTGCCAGGAGATTGGTAAGAAAACTTGACACTGCATAGCCTCCTTAACTAAGGTCACATGGTGCCTTTCTGACCTGTATCTGGAGTGAAATGGCTAAAGTAACCAGTATAAGGGTTCTGCCTAGCCATTAAGTATTAATATTAGATCAGTTTTTCTTTTTCTTCATAGGCACATCAGGGCTTTGGTTTGCACAGTTAAAATGCAAGCCAAATAATTCTTTGTAAATTACAAAATTAACTTTAGCTTGTGAATAATGGACTTTTCGCAAGATTTAACCTTACTTGATGCAGTAATTTTAATGAGACAGAAATCATGATGTAAAAGACAATTTAATATGTACAGATGCATTTTAAACTGTCAGGGGTGATGTATAAGAAATAGGAAGAAAAAATAGATTCAGAATAATAGCTTTAATACTGTGCCATTCTTTTTTTATGACATTGCTACATGGTGACCGAAAAAGAATTTTACTTTGTAAACTCAAATCCTGACTTTGGTACAGAAAAAAAGTCTGCCAATACATCTTCTGAATGCATAAGGGCCTTGATTTGTCGGTGGTGGAGGTTTTTCTAATGTTTTTGCTTAGGTTAAAGCCTGGTGCTTTGTCACCTTTTTCTTTAATGTATTTGATTTCATTTTGTGTAAGATGATTGTTGTAAAAACAACTTTTTTGCAGTCTTGGCTGTAAATTTACCTTCATATTGTAGCTAAGACTGCACAATTGTCATGTAACATGACTTTCAGTTTTGAGATAACATTGTTTGATGTGCCATGTATATTTGCCGCTGCCCATTCTGTCATGTGTTCTATACTATCCACATTCTTATTTTAAGTGCCTTTTATTTTAACAAATGTTCACTTTTTACAGTGCTATCATGGAAGTTATTTATTAAATAAAAAATCTTTTAAAACATCACACCTGAGTTTCCTTTCTGCGCTTTGTAACTTAGTACCTACCCCTTGAAGAAACCTGTCAGACTGAGGTAAAAACAATTTGAGTTATCTACTACAAATAACTTACCTGAACACAAAATATATCAGCCCTAACAATTATTATGTACATAATACAAAAGTTTTTTATTGAGAAGCAGCTTTGAAATTTAATCCTAAACATACTAAACTGGACCTAAGAATCTCTAAAAAGAGAAAGTCTTGCAAATAAATACTACAATCAAATTGTTGAGGAGAAACATTCTGGTTTTAGTTATACAGTAACAATAATCTAATCTTCATGTAACACTAGAGAGAAAAATTGGGCTTACCTGTAAAGGGTATTTTTCTTGGAGTGAATATGTTCTCGGGTGAGATTTCTCTAAGCTTGAAGGCAGGATTGCAGCTGGATTAGGGCATTTTGCGCTCAGCCTGGCACACCCCCTCCACCTGTTTACATGACTCTAATAGGCAGCCACCCACAATCAACATAAGAATGACAAGAAGTGGGACACAAAAAAAACACCTGAGTACTCTGGACATATGAGGCAATTTATCAATGGCCCTAATCAGATCAAATCAGAAACTTGTCAAGCAATCATAGTGAGGCCTGGAGAGCATTTTTGCACTCAAAAGAAAAATAACTTACAAGCCCAATGGTTCTTTGAGTGAAGGTGCTCTCAAGCTTGGGCATGCCAAAACTGGCTACAGTTGGGGAGGGTATTAATGGCTGCCTACAACCCTGGCAGTACATGCATTCAAAAGGTTAATCTCAGAAGCTTCTGAATGAACATGCTTAGAGGCTGCATCACCCTTTGGAAGTGACTCCCATTAATTTTCACAGGGTTTACTTCCAAGTAAATGCAATGTTTAGCATTAGAGTTTGTAGCCCAGACCTGTGTGTGATGATGTCCATGTTACTTTTTTGACATAACTATAGCCCCATGGTGTCTATGTGCATTGTTGTGTCCTGGAAAAGTGATACCAAATTTCACTCTTGCAATATCTTCTGTGGCAAGAGTTTCTTGTGTAACAATGGGGCCCAGTCTAGACTTGTTACTAGCTGTGACCCTGGTACAAGCTCTTATCTTAAAGATGACCTCTAAGTGAGCAACTAACAGCCTGACCCCAATGAGTTGTAGAAAATATCAGAAACCTAGATCTACCTGGCAATACAAGGATTGGTAAACAACCTCCTCCTGGCAGGAAGCAGACTTCAAATAGACTATGAAGATTGCTTTCAGGAACTGTAGAGATAAAGTTGTGTTTCCCCCAAAATTAAGCTCATATCAAAGTCATCTCGAGAAGAAAAAACTAGCAGGAATAAGTAAACAATGGTACAAAAGACATGAGTGTTACATTATTACCTCACTCGGGAAGTCCTCTTCATAGAACGTAAAGGGACCCCTGACTATTAGGTCCAGTCGTGGCCAACTCTGGAGTTGCGGTGCTCATCTCGCTTTACTGGCCGAGGGAGCCGGCATACAGCTTCCGGGTCATGTGGCCAGAATGACTAAGCCGCTTCTGATGAACCAGAGCAGTGCACGGAAACGCCATTTACCTTCCCACTGAAGCATTACCTATTTATCTACTTGCACTTTGACAAGCTTTCGAACTGCTAGGTTGGCTGGCAGAAGCAGGGACTGAGCAACAGGAGCTCACCCCGTCACGGGGATTCGAACCTTCTGATCGGCCTAACCCACAGCACCACCCGTGTCCCTTCATAGAACATAGTGGGAGACAAACTGTACTTAAACCCCAAAGGAATAGTCATATTGATTTCTGAAGCAGCATCCAAACACATGGTCTCTTTTAGTTAAGTGTAATAATCTTTTTCTAATTCCTGGTGTGCAAGTTATTTAGCATAAGAATTAAAGCCACACATATTTTTAACAGACACATGTAGTGTTTCCATGCAAAGGGTCCTACCCCTCTCGGAGCTGTATATTGAGGAAATACATAAGTGGTAGACACACATGTGGGTTAAGACATTCACATCACAAGCCTGGATTTGATGTTTTCAGTCCAATGCAATTAACTGCAGTTTGAACCAGTTGTGTTCAAACATATTCTTACATGGACTTTCTACTGGTTTCCTCCCCATCCCCCTTCTTCCCATCACCCACAACTTCTGAGTAACATATTGCATTTAAACTGTTAATAATTCTCTATGTGGTTTCCTTTTCTTCCAACACTTAAAATTAGCTCAGAAAGAGGTTAACCTCACACTCACTTGCAAAGTAGCTATTGGCTGAGAGGGAGCTAAATGGCTGAGCAAGGTTTGAATGTGGTTATCTCCTACCAAAGACGACTAGCTGCTGGAAACTGCTACGCCATACTTCTTTCCAACTGCTGCAGGAAACTGACACTTGAAGTGCAATCCTACGCCCTGATCCACCATGCTGGGGTGTGTGACATGGGATGTGAATCCAGAGATCCTCACTGCACCTGCCAAAGGCAGGGCAAGTGGAACCTACTGCTAGTGCTCTATTAGCCAGTAAAGCCCTGTACCAGGGTGTTTTGGGGAGTGGGGGTGGAAATGGGCCACTAAGGGACCTGCTGGTTCCTAAACTAGTCTGGCTACTGGCAGTGAACCCATTCTGGGCCTCTGTCCTGTGATGGCCTAGAGCTGCTACAGCAAAATCTGTCTCTGCCTCCACCTTCCATCCTGGTTACTCTGAGTAGGCCCTACTTACCCCTGCTACTCCCAGATGGGGCTTAAGATTGAAGCCATATTTACTTGTTTGGTGAATTAATGCTGCAGAATTAATGCTGGGAGTAATCACTATAGAACTTGGACTTGCTTTGGGGCAAGTATTTATTTATTCTGAATAAATAGCATATCTGTGGCCTCTTGGGTCCCAAAGCAGTTCATAATTATGTAGTGAACTCCCCTGTGCTCTTCAGATGAGGGGTGGTTAAAAAAATTAATAACAACAGTAAGAATAATAAAAATATCATTGTCAGACAATCATAATGTTGTTGTTTAGTCGTTTAGTCGTGTCCGACTCTTCGTGACCCCATGGACCAGAGCATGCCATATCATAATAGCATAAAACAATTTTTAAAGAAAAGTCAGGAGTGCATTCTAAGCACAGTGAAAGAAAATGTATGATTGGTACTCACATGAGTAGATTTGTGAGGTCACCATGCATTCACTGTGTTGGGCTATGGCTCCCTCTGGTGTCGAAGGCAGGAATGAACAGCTCTGGGAAGTGGGTGGGCTCCCAGTTTGCAGACTTGCCAAGCTTGTACCATCATCAGACTCTCACATTACAAGTAAGGAAAAAACAAGCAAAAAAGCACACTTCCCAACAATATCAATAATATCAACCATAGCTTAACTCAAAATATAATAACCATAACATTGTGCTATATAGGAAGAATTTCAGTTGCAGCCCATATTAGTGAAAGGCCCCAGTGATGACCTCACAAATCTACTCTGCAGGTGAGTACCACTCATACTAGTCAGTCATTGTGCAATCACTGGGTTGGGACATACCGTGGCTTTCCCTATTAGGGTGGGTCCACCTGCAACATAATTAATGAGGCAGGACCTGATGCAGGACCAAAGGTGGTCTCTGCTGATGCAAACAAGCCCATCTTATAGTGCCTCATAATACTGCTAGGAACAGACCAGTTGCTGCTCTAATGATTTCTACTTAAGAGACATTAGAAGAAAAGGCAGCCACTGTTGCCACTGATCTTGTGGAACGCACTGCCAGATTTGTTGATCTGGGAGGTTTAAGCAACTCATAGGACATATCAATGTATGCCCTGATCCATCTCTAGAGAGTGTGGCTGCAGACACTTTTTTACCCATTGTGGAAGGGTGAAAGGATTTGAACTGGGATTCAGTGGACTTAATGTCCTTTGTTCTGTTTATGTACATTATACATTCGCTGTTCTGTGAACATCTAATGAGAGCCAAGCCTTTTCTAACGGATGCCTAGGATTTGGGCAGAAGGAAGGTAGGATCACCTCTTGCTGCACATGCAGCTTTGACAAACCTTAGACAAAAATGATGGGTCCATCCTCAGAACTGCCCTATCTTTATGAAATGTGCTCAAATGTTTAGCTACAGATAAGGCTCCCAGCTCAGAAAATATTTGAGCTGAGCTAACTGCCATAAGAGAAAGAACTTTAAAATACATAACTTTGAGGGAGACTTGTTATAGTGGTTTGAAGGGAAACTCCTGCAGGCAGGAGGGGAAATGATTAGCCACTGAAGGACATTGAAGAATAACTCCCTTTAGAAACATTTCACAAGGGGTTGAGACCAAAGTGGCGGGTGGCCCGTGGAAGATAAAACAGAGGATGTGCCAGAGGCCTGTCTCTTTAAAGTGTTTGGTTTGAGACATCTATGTAGTTCACTTTGCAGCAAGGTGAGCAAGTCAGGCACTGTCATTGTATGTACTGGTAAGTGACTGTCGGTGTGCCAACTGGAAAAGGCTGACCAAGTAGCCTGATATATTTGAATTGTAGATGATCTTTGTGAGTGTTGAAGGTAGAAATAATCACTGAGTTGAAACTGAGCATTCAAATGCCAGGCAGTTAAGCATGGCCATTTGATATAAAGGAAAAACTGGGAGCATACTTAAGAGTGTAGTCCTCATTTTTCCTTTTAACTGTACCTTGAACTTTATCACATCTGACACCATATTTGATGTCAAGCCAGGAAAAGTTGGGTGTAGGATGCACAAAATGGTCTAGCAAGCCTAATTAGGCCTATGCACCAGAGGTTTCCCACCACTGTTATGGGGTGGAGGAGAAGCTACCTTTATTTTTCAGGAACATAAAATCCAATATTGCTGATGCTATCCCCCATATCCAAAGAACCAAGACTACTACTTAGCATAATTGAAACTGATTGATAACTAGGCTACCTAACCATGTGTATAGTGCAAATTTCTTTAGCTAACATGAATTACAGCAATACTCACTCCCTGTTGGTGTTGTATGACTTCTAACATCTAGTTGTGTTTTGTGATCAATTCTAGGGCGAAGGATCTGGTTGGTTTCAAACATCTGGTTATGGGGTTGGTTGTACCATAGCCAGATAAAAATGTACGTAGCTTTGGTCACAAATAACCTAGTTATGATCTGCTAAACAATTTTTAAAAATTACTACTATTAGAGCATTGGTGGTTCAGGTATCATATATTTTAACTGCTGTTCCAGTACAATTAAGTTCTCAGAACAAATTCATACAACAGCATAGGTTTTCATGTTTCCTTTTCACAGTTCAGCAAAGATGAATTTTATAAGATGGCTGCATCACTGACTCAGTCTCTAAAAACGCAATAATAAGGTCATTTATGTTTTGAACTTTGCTTTATGACTGGGAAGGTGGTTTCTTTTCTGTAGGGGTTGCATCCTTTTCCAGAAATAACAATTGGGTCCTAAAAAATGAAACACAATTATTCAGGGTACTTACAACTGAGTTAATCCACCTATATTTAAGATTACATTTTAGATTACTATATGCAAATCTCATTTTGCTATCTGTTGCCTGCTGCAGTTGTGAACTGAATGCTCTGCTGCAATTGTGAACTGAATGCTTTGTTAACAGGATAACTCTAAAATATCTGTGTTTCATCAGTTTCAGATTCATTGACCACAGGCAGGGTCAGTCTGATGGGAAGGACTCCTCCTCTTGGAGAGAAGATGAAAAGGCTCTTAGGACCCAATAGGAAGAGTCATCCCTACCAAGGAATGTCCTCCGGCTTAATCTCACAAATGTTAATTTTTCTAGGGTAAGCTATAGTTACTTACCTCTACTTGATCTTGAACATCTCCCTGAGTGACTGATGAAGGACCTCCCCCTATTAAAACAAAACAAAATAAAATCCACATTACTTTGTCATACCATTTGAAAGTCTACCTGATATTTATTAATTTTATCTGTATACTTGAAAGGGTTAGTTTTTTATAGTATTAAATTGACTTGCCATAATATGAAAATTAACATTTTCATATGTTGCGAAGGTAGTGCCACTTGTCATGTATGTTCTGGTAACATCTAGATTATATTATTGCAATGTGTTATATATGGGGCCACCTCTGAAGACAGATGAGAAACTTCAGCTGGTGCAGAATTCAGTGGCCAGGTTGCTCACCAGGGCAAGGCAGGTTGAGTATATAGCACCAGTCCTGGCCTGACTGCACTGGCTACCAATTAGTTTCTAAATTCAAAATGCTGGTTTTGACCTATAAAGTATTAAATGGCTCAGGACTGCAATACCTCAGATCACTTCTCCCCATATGAACTGGCCTGGATCCTGCAATCTGTTCGTGTAATTTGGAGAAAAATGTGAAATTGCACTGCTTGGGCCATGTATTGAGCAGCCCATCCCCCATGTCTGGTTGTTAGAGACAGTCCAAGCCTAAAGCATGCCTCATCCACCCTCCCTTTTTCTAAGGAATATATGTATGTGTAGTAGATTCAGCAGCAGTTTGGCAGGAGTGTGAGATGGTCTAAGTCTAACAGGTTATGGGCCAACTGACTTACAAATCTAACAGGATCATCATCTGAGGAGCCTTCATTTTGCACAGGCAAAAGCATTCCTCTTCTTCCAGGCCTTTGGCTAACTAAACACTCTATGGCCTTTTAAAGTAGGTGGAGGTATTGTTTCTGTTTATTACTATGTTATGTATTCTGGTGTTTTTATATTGTAAACTGCCCTGCAAAGTGCAGTATAGAAATTGCAGCTGCCAGAAATTCCTTGCCTTTCAGTGGTATGAGGTTTTCATTCTGCCAACCCACACAAAGACATTTTCTCCTCCCTTGACATTTTGTAGGAATTTTAGAAGATAACCTGCCCTCTTAAATCAAAAGTGAATATAGAACCCTTTTCCACTGAGATTTGTTACCTTTCATCTCTGGCCCCAAAATCTTTCGTTTTAATAATGCAAGCTTTTGGAGGTAGTCTTTTTGTGGTAACTGGTTTGTTTCCCATCCTGCATAGGAAATATATAAAAACACAATGTTGTTTTGAATACAGGAATGTCTTTGTAACTGATCAAAAATAATTATAATCACTTTTATGGAAACAGTTTATATAACAATTTTTGGTGACTACAGTGTGACAGAGACTATGAATGCATAAATGTATCAAGTAGACTACAGAGACACAGTCTGCCATTCCCTAATAAATCTAAAGCTGTGGATCCCAAAGTGGTGCACACGCCTCACAGGGGGGCAATTTGATTTTTAAGGGGGGCAATTTTGAAGCTTGTTTAGACCAAGCTAATGGCCTTTTAGGCTTCCTCCATGTGCATAGGAGTATACTTTTGGAATAATAAGAATTAGCGGTATGTGTCACGGGGTGGGGTGGGAATCAGGATTTTAGAGATGCTTAGGTGGGGCATGGCCAAAAAAAGTTGGGAACCACTGATTGAAAGCAAAAAGAATCTTCTTTATCGAGTCAAATGATTTCCCTCCCTTATTAGTTTCTGAGGCAGCATGGGACAATAAATTTAACAGGGCAATTGGCTAACACGGTAACTTGCAGATTGGATAATTGCAAAGCATTCTACATGAGGTTGCCCTTGAATATGACTTGGAAACTTTAAGTGGTCTAAAATGCAGCAGCAAAATTACTGACTGGTTTCATTTAGATCTCATATAGCCCATGTATTAAAACAGCTGCACTGTGAACCAGCTTGTTTCCTGGGTTGATTTAAAGTGCTCACATTAGTGTTTAAAGCCCTAAATGACTCAGGCCCCAAATAGTAGTTGAAAGACCGCTTCTTTCCCTATAAACCCTCATGAGGTGCTTGCCCAGGAGAAGGCATTCTCTGTGGTGGTCCACAAATTGCGGGACTCCGTCCCCACAGAGGTGTGTCTGGTACCTTAATTGTACAGCATGCCATGATCCACTACTTTACCCTGACCTTTGACACTTGAGGAGTATATTTTCAGCTAGGAATGCTAGGATTTTGTTCAGAGATTTTATGAATTAAGTTCTGTTGTAATTGTTTGTATAACACCTTGAACATGCCCTTCCCTTGGAACATTACTATCAAACATGGTTTTTACTAGAACAAATGCAACCTACAGTATGAATGAGATACACTCCCCCCCCCCCAAATTGGGATATTTTTTTTATACAGCCAACTTTATAGGTTACCTGATTTTTGAACAGGTATAGTATAGTCCTGGAACCTAGCTGTCCCAGGTGGTGGTGGGGGAAATAATGGCATATTTCTGAACTTGTCAGCTGAAAATTAAAACACAAAACAGTTTGCATGAGAGACAGAACAATCCAATAATTCTAATGAAAAGCAAGCCTAAGAAAGCAAAAAATAATAGTTTTTTTAAATGGAAAAAAATGTGTGACATCTAGCCATATATTCTGGTTAGCATTTCAGGTTTCCAGCTACAGTAATGAACAGCAATGGTGTTCTACATCTCCTGTTTTGGGAAGATAATGTTTGTTGTTCTTATCGTTAAGAGGAAGATTATAGAAATTCAGCCCCAAAGGTTTGCACTCCATGGATCAGGAGAAAAGAGGCAGGCAAAAGCCTTATGCCAAACCACACACTGTTTGCCACACCGTGGACTGAGAGTGGAGGAAAACAGCAGCTACACACACACTCCTTGTCACAGCTGCCAACCAGGAGGATAAGGATGAGGGGCAGGCACTCTGTCGCCTCCAAAGTGAACCAGGAGGCAGTCAGGGCTCAATATCAAAGGCAAATAGAAGCAGTCAGGCAGGGACATAATAGGAACACTCACTCCATTGCCGGTGTAAAAAAAAGCAAACCAGGAGGAGGTGGCCAAGCCATTTTTAAATCAGGGCAGGAGAACACAAACGCCACACTACCAGTCACACAAGTAGGACACAACCACACACACACCAACAAAATAAATAAATACAGTTCTGACCTGAGATAAATGGTGGCAGCCATTGAGGCTGCTGAGGGAAAGAAATAGAGTGCACCAAAAGAGGGCTGCCATGCCTGAATGACCATTGGCGCCACGGCAAGGGCAACCGTTCTGGAAAATTTATCTATAAGTAATGTAAGTAAACAACTAAGGAATAAAAGAAGGGTGGCAAATAAGAAGAACAACCAAACGTACAGAGCAACAGAAAGTTTTTTGTGTGGAAGAAACCACAACATGCGGACAAAGAACTGTAAAACAAAAATGACCATAAGGAAAACCTAAAGAAAAAAAGGGGGTTCAGAAACTAGTAAAAAACCTAGCTGAGTCAGGAGAGCCAGGAGGAATGTACTGTCTGTGTCTAGACAGGAGGAAAAACTGAGGGAGTCCAGTCTACTTGCCACAAGTCTGCTCCTGTCTAGTTTCTCGTGACAGGGTGAACACCCATTCCATTGGATAAACCCCATAAACTAAAAAGGAAGTAGTGTTGGCAGAATGAAATTGTGTCTCATGTCCCCCACTTCACATGAATTTAGTGCCCCAAAGATCTGCACCTCTGGCTCATCTCATTGCAGGTTTCTGGTCTTTCCATGAATGCTAAAAAGTGTGCCATCATAGAACTTGTTCCTTGAGGAGATGGTGTCTCTCTGGCCCTGGCCCTTGCCTTCCCTATATGGATAGGAGTGAAATGGACAAACACTGAAACAGCCCTTCTATTCAGTGTTGCTGTGTCTTGTCTTTATTATGGCAGCGGTACTTGAGAAGGCTGCAGCAGGCCTGAGCATCTTGCCACAGTTTGTCTTTCTGTAACTATGCTGTCACACACAGCCCAATCCACGTATCTGCCCAAGCCATGAAAATACAAAGCTTTCACTCAAGTTGTGGATCAACAGTTGCCCCCTCCCATCCCTATGTAAATGGCCTCTCATCCATGTTAAGGATGTGTTGGGCTGGTGAGGGATAAGAAGCTCAGAAAAGTCAAGCTCTTGGGAGCTTGAATAGACTCTACTGCGCACCAGGCAGATTCAGTCTGGAGAACAGGGTACCCCCCACCCCTTCCCATGAAAAGCTTACTGATCTAGAGGGAGGTATCATCATGATTATGAATGCACTGGGTGGTCTTTGAAAGTAAAGCATTCTAAGACATAGGACAATATTTAAATGGAGATGGGAGGAATAAAATACAGTGAGAAATCAAGACATCTCTGTTTAACATCTTAACATCAAGACATCTTAACATCTCAGTTTTAAAAAATAACTTAGAAATTTTAAAAATCACATTGCAAGGAGATGCAAGGGTGTATTCAGGAAGACACCAGTTCAAATAATCAGAAAAAAGTTACTTTAAAGTGGTTTTTTTTAAAAAAAGATGTAAGTAATTTAAAATATTTGCACAGAAATTTGATTAAAATAATCAAATAATTCATGATAACAGCATACTCACAGGGTAACTGGAAATGTAACAAAGAGTCTGAATGCCATATTTGTACACAATTAACCCATTCCTTACCAAGCGCATTGGCTTGATGTTGTTGTTGTAGCTGTTTTTGTTGTAACTGATAACTTGCAAGATGCAATGCTTGTTGCAGATTTGTTCTATGGCTTGGAAGTAAATTCTTGTTAAACTCTAATATTTCTTGCATTGCAGCCTCCACTGAAACAAAACAAATTGTTTACTTAATTCAAAAAACATTCTAAAAACATTTATTTTTTCTTGCATATCCACTATCCAAAACTGCAGGTGGGTAATCTTTGCTAACTGCTTTTAGGCTTTTACATTTACCAAATTTGTAAATGGTATTGAAAGTTTCAGCTTGTCTGGTGATTAAATGCTTCTGGAAAGGGGGAAGGATGAATTTCAAATTGATCTAGTGAAATTAGAAGTGTTTGTTATATTTTTCTGGACAGGATATGAAATATGGTATGTTAAGTAATCAGATGGAGGTAAGGGTCTTAACAAGCAGACTAAGACATAAAAATAGGAGAGGTTAGCCAGTTCTGCACCATCAGCAGAATCTGATTGGTTGAGGTGAGATCCAAACTTGAAAACTAAAAGTTTGGCATCATCAAGCCAAGGTCTAGAGAAGCTTTGAAACTATGAAATGTATGTCTTAAGCTCTTCTGACTGAGAGGTTCCACCTCCAGAGTTGTAAAAATGTCTTCTCCTTTTAAATGTTTAAGCTTTGGTAGTATTTTTCTTGCTAAATAATAAAATGCTTTAATCTACACTTGTCTGGCAGGTTGTGTGTTGACTGGTCTTAATACTCTATTGTTCTCTACCTAAATCAGGACCCCATATTTTACTCACTCATCAAGCCCATATCCCATCATGTATACTAATCATTACTTACAAGCAAGTCTGTGTGAATTTGCATGAAGGTAAGAAGAACTATCCAATTGTGGCAAAGATACTTTGCTCTCTGGAAATTCTTCCAGATGCCGTCCTTTTAATGCCAGTTCTATGTCCCTCTCTGCAAAGACAGACAGGGAAAAGGGCTTATTAATATAAAGCCTAACAACTGACAGTTCACAACCAATAAATTGCAAAGAATACAAGATACCAAGTAATTTGTTTTTAATCTATAAAATAAGGTTTAAACTGCACAGTAATATTTGCATGACTAATGGATATGTTATTTCATATTTTCTTGTATATTTGTTCTCTGTCAAAATATGCGGTCCTTCAACAGCACAGTTAATAATTTACCTTGGAAATATTTAAGTTTCCCACAGTGCTGTCAGTACCAAATCCCCACCAGGTGATATCAGGACTATGTGCCTTCTATATGCTTGAGATTCTGTTGGCTGGAGTAAGTACCATGTGCACACATAATTTTAGCAGCAGGATGCAGTAGATTTTCTTATACCCACTGATCTTGTGCATGTTGTAGAAGGGACTGCACATGGTGGTTTATCTAAAAGGTTCAACCACCACCCATCAGATTCAAAAATTCCTCACCCCAATATTATCCTAATGATATAAATGTTTTAAAGGGTGGAGTTAATACCTTGTCAAAATAAAGGCTATGGTTAAATGTGCATTACCTCCTTAAAGTTGATTTTCAACAGTGTCCCATTTTACATGGGAGCATGCTAAGCATGTATAAGACTTACTTAGAAGTTGGTCTTGTTCCTCCTGGACTGTCGTATCATATCCTGCATCTACTGTTTTGCTATCATGCTTGATTCTGTTTGCCACTATATGTTCCCAATGCACAATGGGGAGGAAAATATTCATACATAAAGTTAACTGTTGACACAAATAAGTTTTCTCCATACATGAAAAATGATTTTCTACTATAGTCAGCTGGATCCTGATAGGTAAGCTGTCCTTTGACTTATTTATAGTACCAGTCCAAAGCAACTGAGTTGTAACCCATAGCTCAGTGTAATTTACAGATGTGTATACAAAAAGCAGTGAAGACTGGTCTGCTCCCTCAGGCAATCATCCAGCTGATAACTTTGAAAGCAGCAGACGCCAAACAGAGCCTTAACTAATGGAACTGCATTAAAAATAGAAAATTGCTCAAGTAATTTGAAAAACCAACATGATAGCAGAGGGGATCTCTCCAGTGAACTATATTCACAAAAGATCTACCAGGCAACAAATATTAAACAAACATCTTCAAATCTTCTTCCTCAGTTCAGTCTCTGTTATCTCTCTACCTGTATAGGCTTTCATTTTTGGCTCCACAGGTGGGGGTTGGAATTACATTATACAAATTATAGGCAAGGTTCTTCTCTAGATTATCCACTGTGAGAAGATTATTGGAATATATCAAAGCAATATAGCCAGTTAAAGAGGAGACTGAGAGGAGATATGATAGCCATCCTCAAATATCTAAAGGGCTGTCATATCGCAGATGGAGCAAGCTTGTTTTCTCCTGCTCTGGAGGATAAGTCCCAAATCAATGGATTCAAGTTACAAGAAAGGAAATTCTGACTAAACGTAAGGAGCAACAATAATTTTGCTGTTCAATTAACTACAAGCTCCACCAGAGGGCTTATTCTCCTGGACATCTGAATAATTTCTACTATCATAATATGGGCACTTTGAATAATCTGTCTATGATGAATTGGTCTACTGCACCATATCAAGTTTGTCCCAAGACAATAGTCTACACTGTTCATAATGCTGATAGCAGGATAATTTATCCAGAGAGGACAGAACATGGGATAGATTGCTCCATGTCTGCAAAATGGTCATTCTGAACTGAACCACTGCTGCAGCCATTGTCTCTTCTTATTTTCTCTACCAGGTTCCTCCCCCTTTGATAGTTTTCTCGACTAGATCCATCTGGTCTTCTATCTGACATTTAGTGGCTGTGACATAGTTGCCAGTAACCTCAATAACTGCAATACCCCATGGTATCTGTCCACACAGTGGCTTGAAGAGGCCTGAGAAGAAGGAAGGCAAAAACCCCGCCTCTTAAGGCATAAGTACCTCTCCTTTGTGTGAGAGAAGGGTAAACATCAATAACTTTGCCTACATTCTAGAAATTTCTGAAGCTAGCTGTGCCCAAGCATAGATTTCATAAGTGTGAGTTCAGAGTGAACAGGCATATTACAAACATGCACTCTGTTTCATGAACCTAAATGTCCAGCTTCAATCAAACTAATCACTAAGTGAAAGATAATAACAAAAATAACAAAAATCCTTGACTGCAGCCTTGCAATTTCATATTACTTTTATACAAGACACTTTTAACCATTTTCAGTAAGATCATGCTAATTTTCTGAATACGTTATATTTTTTAATGTGTAAATAAACTTTTCACATTTATATTCCTCCACTCATATCAAAATAGACATTCAAGGCAACAAAATAATATTTATACATAGCAAATAAAGCAAACTTAAAAACACACCTAGTAATGCATTCTGTCTAATATATATATATATTTCAAATGGACAATTAGAACCAAATGAAGCAAGAAATTTGATGATGCACTCCCTGTCTCATTATTAATCTTTCAACCTGCCTTCAATGTTTGTTCTAGGGGAAAAAATCTGAGAGTATAATATCATCACAAACAACATTCTCCTTATTCTTTTGTTGCAACTGCATAATATCCCACCCTTTGTGAAATGTAATGTTTTGCCAAGCACCAGCTGTTATAAACAGGCAACTGTGTGCAAAGCAGAACACGCTGCTGAGGAATTGCACAACGGGAATGAGGCAGCAACTGTTGCTAAGGAGCTGGTGATGGAAGAGGACAGTTGAGAAGGCCAATGGTTGCATGATAGAAAAACCATTGGCACTTCAAGGATCCAAAATAATCAGTAATAAAACAAAAAAAAAAAAATACCTTGCCTGCAGTCAAATAGAGGAAACAAGGAAATGAGAAGGGAAAGCAAAAGCAAAACGGAAAGCAGGAGGGGTGGGGGGGGGTTGTGTGTGTTTTTATTTATTTAACCTCAGCGGAGGAAAGAAAACAAAGGAGTAAAGTTTGAAAATGGACATACACACAATACTAGAAAGTGAAAGGATATAGGAGGGAACAGTAAAGAAGTAAAAATAAAGTGTTGTTGAAGATAAAAACACTTAGCTGACAGAGAAGATTAGAGTTCCCAGAGTTCTTTGCTCTCCTGCCACCGTCACATGACGAGGGTCATAACCCAACCCATTCGGGTCCTCAGTAACCATATCAAATAATGCACAGTATAAGGAGCATCCTTGGAAGCACACACGATACTTTAGATAACACGTTTTGTACTTACCAGGTACTTTACTTATGTGTATCTGCAGCCCTGAAAGTTGTGGTCTCAATGCGAGCTGATCTGATGGCTCAAGTGAACTAAGTCTCCGTTTGCCTGTTGTCCGTAAAACGCTTTTTGGTACTGAGAGAGATTATTTACATGTTATGGAGAGAATAAGATGAAATAGGTCCAATATACAATTCCCGTCCCCCTAAAAAACACAACCATGTTGCAAAACTTGCAGTCCCTTGCAGCAGTTGAATATTCCACTTGTAGATTAACCCTGCTGTGGAGAATTTAAATACTTGATATCATAGCAATACAGATTCATATGGTGGGAGCCATTGTGGCCACAGGATACCACACCACATCTTGGGTTTGGGCTGCTGCATGTGACCTCAAGTTGCTTCATTGTAGCACTGAAGAGATTAACTGATCCCCCATCCAATCCCCAGGACCTGGAATCCTTCCCAAAAGAAAAGACAAAGTAAATAAGATGCTGAAAATGAAAGAGTTGAGAGGCAGGAGGAAGTCACTAGTGGTGTTCAATCAAGATAGACCCATGAAACCTTGACTAAAAACAGCTAGCCACTTAATACCTCTCTACTATTACATTTCAACTTTTTTTATTTTGTTTTTCCTTTTGCTACAATAGAACATACATCAGCTTCATCAATGCAAAGTATAAAATAAACCTGCAGCTGAGGAAGTAGAGAAAGGGAGGCTTTCCTGTAAATTCCTGTTCATTGTGACTCCTGGAGCACACTCCAGAACCTTCAAGATAGCATTTCCCTGTGGACAGCAGGCAGGATCCAAAAATGTGGATCATCTTCCCAATCTGGGAAGGGCTACCAGAATAGAAGAACAAAAGAAGCCATAATATCTTTTTTTTTATTAAAAAAACCCTGAAGGAGAGGTCATAACTGAAGCACAATACTGAACAGCTGAAGAAACAGGAGACAGGAGATGAAACAAATCAGAAAGAAACTCTCCCAGGAATCCCTCCCTACTCCAAACAGGAGACAACAATTAACCATTGTGGAAAGCTATAATTGGTAGAACAAATTTTTCAGCAGGCATTTAAGAGCTGACATAGATGGTTTCCTCTTGCAACTGATCCAACACTCTGATGACTGTGGGACATTGTTTAACCATGTTTTATAGTTTTATCTACTGGTTGACAAAAGCAGTATATTTTTTCTAGAAAAAGGTGCTTTCCTTGTTCTCTTATAAAGGCAATGGCACACACCTGGGAGGGGGCAGAACTGGGAGGGGCCAGAACTGGGAGGGGCCAGAAGGGTTCCAGTGAGTTCCAGCTGAAAAAAAGCCCTGGACAAAAGACTGTGTAATTAACTATTTTCTGAGCAAAAGATGTGTCTGCTATATAATTTGCCTTTGCACTCACACTCAAATTTAGGTTTTTCTAGTTTATCTACTTGAAGAGCAGATTGAAGATCTCTTATATTTGCCTCCAATTTTGCAGCCAAAGCCCTTCGTTTTAATGATTTCTCATCTATAAGATAAAACAAATAAAATATACTTAATCACAGGAACTATATAGGATCACAGGGGCTTATCTATATTTCAGAGTCTCTGAAAGCCCCAGCCAGAAGTAGTAGAGTAAATTGCAGTTACACAAAACAAAAAAGTGTACAAGTTTTGAAAATTTTCTGAAGGTGGAACCAGTACATGTCAAACACATTCTGCATGCAATTCCAACAGATAAAGAATGTTAGATTTCTTACAAAGCTGACTCTCAACTTATGCACATTAAACTGGTATGAATTCAGCTTTATGTGCTTGGCTGGGGAAAAGGGGGGGTGGGTATTGCAGGGAAAACATCAGCAATCCCACCCTTCATTGCACTCACCTTGGGAGTGTTCAGAGGTGCAGAGAGAGTGTTTAGAAGTACAGTTAGAGAGTGCACAGACTAAGTAATGCAGTCGCCAGGAACCAGTAAATGCTGCACTGTGCTTTTTACAAGCCATTTTCTGGTGTTTAAAGGGCTGTTTTGACTATATGTCATTTTGGCTTTACATGCTATCCCTAGAACATAACTTGCACAAAAGATGAGAGTCGACTGGACCGTAAAACCTATTCACTAGCTCTATTATTCATAAAAGTAGAAAACTGCAATGAATCATTGGGTTGCTAGCCTCCAGTACAGATGTACCTCAGCTCCCGAACACCTTGGGAGTCAGACGTTCTGGCTCCCAAACAATCGAAAACCAAAAGTGAGTGTTCCAGTTTTCTAACGTTCTTTTGGAAGCTGAACATCCAACAGGGCCTCTGCGGCTTCCAATTGGTTGTGGGAGCTTCCTGCATCCAATCAGAAGCCGCACTTTGGTTTCCAAACGTTTCGGAAGTCAAACAGACTTCCGGAACGGATTCCGTTTGACTTCCAAGGTACGACTGTATTTTCTTCGAACGCCAAGTTAGACATGATGACAACATAACCTGGTTTGGAATATAAATTTGTTCAGCTCAGATTGCTCAGATGTAATAAGAATCAAGCATTAGTTCCTTGATAAAACAGCAATTTGTCTCACCATGATTTTTGGTTACACAATGATGCAGCAGGTCATTCCAAAGCCACGCACCAACAGAAGAGGACAGCTAGGGCATTGCTGCATCCGTGTTCTCACCCCTCCCCCAAAGTATCTGTCACCTGAAATGGTTGTCTTATTCTGCCTAATGATACATCTGGTTCTGAGTCTGACAACCAATGAATTCCATGGGCTAAAGTAAATGCAGTATGTAATTTGAGAGGAGGGCTACTGGTGCTAATGCTTCCTGCAAAAGAGACTTCACCCTTGCTGATCGTAATGAGCAGAGTTTGCTACTTGTTACATATTAATAATCAGGAGCTCAGGAATATGTAGGTGAATATATTTATTCATTCTTTCCTCGATCCTTTAAAACTATCTAAGCTCTAAGCCAGTGATCTTTACCACATTTTGTGGAATATATTAACAACCCTTTTCTGGGGGTTTTGTTCTGCAAAGATTATTATTACAATGTACTGTAATATTACAATATATTACAAGTCTTATTCCTGTGACTGCTCCTCATTCAGAAAAAAACCCCAGTTATATCCTTGGGTCAAACAATTCTGTATAAGTTCTTGGATTTTGTTAAACAAGACCATCAGATATGTTAATCCTTCTATATTATATTCTTCCCACTCACCCTCATATTGTGTACTTAAAGCAGCAACCTCTGAAGGCAGGAATTCTATTGGAACTTCTTCAAAATATCTGTCCACAATTCTTTTTTCTTTTGCTAGCTGATCCAATTCTACCTCTAAGAAAAATAATTTGAATTTATTCCTGGATAGCCTGTTAGAGCATGTTGCTGATAACACCAGGGTTGCAGGTTCGATCCCCATATGGGACAGCTGCATTTTCATGCATTGCAGGGGGTTGGACTAGATGATCCTCAGGTACCTTACAACTCTACCATTCTATGATTTTGTGATTTTAAGTTTAGAAAACTTCTGAGCAGTCTACTTTTCAGTTTTTATTGAAAAATATACTTACTTTATGGACTTAAGGGTGGGTAATAAATAAATAATAACTAATTGTACCTAGCTCAAATTTCACTCAGGTGTACAGAAAAGATGTACAGGTGTACAATAAAGCACCAACACACACAAATTTAAGAGACCCAATAAATCAAACCCAAGTCCCTTGCATCCTTTAAGTGGGATTGGGATGATTGAAACTTCAGTCATGGCTTCCTGACTATGGATTTTGTTTGGGGTTTTTTGTTTTTATAGACTAACTAAACTTCCTTTACCTTTTGTGTGTCTTGAAGAACACCAAATATAACTGTTAGGAAGAAGGGTGCCTAAGTGAAGGGTTTCTAAGACCCTCCTAGCTATAATACCACCCCCCCTCTGCTTTTACCATTCATATACATACCTAAGCACAGAACTCTGTGCCTGCATCTTCCTTAACTAGCACAAAACAAACTCCCCCACCCCAACCTGCTCCAACTGACTGCTCCAACGCACACAAATACTTTAAAGCAGAAATAAATAAATATTTGAAATAAGAACACCAAGAAGATCCTAAAACCCAATAGGATGTAAGTTAACAAATAAAGCAGCAATTTAAGACCATATGGAGTACAGAAAATAACACACACATTAAAAAAAAACTTTCTTACCTAGCCTCACCAAATACCTGCTCACCAGCCTGAACCCCCCCCCAAAAAAACTAGTTTGCACACCTTCGTTGTAATAGCAGGTTAAAATAAAACTAGAAGAACAGCAGAAAGAAAGGGAGACCAAGAAGGCAGAAAATAAATGTTTTATACATTTTCAGAGCACTGAAATGGAACGTGCCACCCCTGCCTTTGGCCTTCTTTCAAAGTCCAAGTGTCTAGCAAATGGGGCTGACATGGTGGTAATGAACATTTAAAAAAAAATTAAGAGGGGCAGAGGGAAAGGAGGAGAATGGAGGCAGCAGAGGAAAGAGGAAGAAAGCAGCACTGCCCCCATAATGAGGTGGCTTGCATGTGCCCATGTGATAGCAGAGTGGCCTATTGGTGCTGAGAGCCCTCTGAAGGCTGGCATCATAGCTGGGATCCCGTAGACGCAATAAGAAGATTTTTAATTAACAACTGCAACAACTATTTTTATTATTTAAAATGACAAATTTTGTCAGCATTATAGAAGGACCACAAAAGCTCTTTGGAGCTTTAATGCAACCCATGCACTGCCCTAGTCTATCTGCCCTAGTCTAGCCCTAGCCTGCCCTAGTCTATCTGTTCAGAAAACTCAAAGAAACACAGAAAGTTTGACTACAATACTTACCAGACATGCTATCTTGCCGAATAATGCCTTGTTCTTGCAGATCTTTGATACTTGATCGCAAATATGAGAACAAACCTTTTCCAGCTAATCCTTTGGGTGTTTTGTCTTTTTTGGTGGCTTCAAAAACAAAAGCAAACCTTTAGTGAAAAATTTAATTTAACTTCACATGAGGCAAGAGCCTTGGGCTCCTTTGGGGAGGAAGAGTGGGATATAAATTAAACAAATACTAATCATAAATAAATAAAACTTTGTGCCAGTGCCATCCCATCCAAAAGCATAAGGCACTGCCACAGAGGCACTCCATGTGATGAGAAAGCAGTACATGTTTACCAGTGCTACAGAGCTTCTCCACTCTCAATTATCCAAAGGTTCCCTGCTCTCTTAAACAATTTTGACTTTTCTCACATGCTGTGCCATATGTCTAGAATTGCCTCCCAGAACCAATCTTTTGACCTAAAACCTATCCTCAACTGCCACTGTATCCATGAGGTTGCCCTGGTTCACATACCATGCTGTAACTAAGTCTAATTACATGTAACTACTATAATGACACATTCTTCCCATGTTTCTCCCATCTCCACTCTCTCCTCCCTTCTTCATTTGTATCCCATGTTGAATTTTAGATTGTGATGCCATTGTGGTAGGCATGTGACCTTTTGTACTCTGTAAAACACCTTCAACATTAATGGTGTTTTGTATACAATAACAACTTATCACCATCATCTGTTGACATTTCTCTGTGATAGATGTAATATGTAGACTGGGCCTTTGAAAATAAAGATAAAAGAATGAAGAGGTTTTGAACGTCAGGAAGGATGTAGCTTTTGGGGGAAGGCACAGTACTTTTGTGTAAGGTAAGTATTTTTATTTATTATTTTATTTATTAAATTTACATACAATCATTTGTCCAAGGATCACACAGTGGCTTACAGTATTGCTGGCACCCATTTGTCTCAAGAGACAGTGGAGTGCATCTCCAGAGGTGAAGTCAAATTACTGCATTAGCAGCTCTGAAGTGACCTTCCCAATGCTCAAACCTGGGCAGTGTGCATGGCGGTCCTAGGCTGCCCAGGTGACAAAACCTTCCTCTCAGCCTCACTGATGTGGTCTAAAGGAAAGCAGAGCAATGTGTTTGGCACCAGCTGGGCAGCAGGAGCTGCCAGAAGAAGGCATACAAGGCACCATCCAACCATCTTAGAGCCTACACTCCTGATTTGTGTAAGGTTTACTCCTTAGCTGTTTCTTCTCCCAAATATATCCTGGAAGGCAGTAGAGGTTTAGGATCAGAGTTTTCCTTCTCCTAGATGGGCTACTTTCCCAAGTTGATGAGCCCCACCTGCTCCTCACTTCCCTCTACAGCTTGTGCAGAAGCTGCTTTCTTGACTGTCGTATCCACAATTGGTCTCAGCTACTCAATCCACAAGAGCCTGCCTTCACATGCATGGAAAGTCCCTAATTCAACAATGGTTTGAGGCCATCTACTACTCTCATCTGGTTTAGCCAGCCAGTCAAAGCCCTTCCCAGGGTGTGGCTGCTGTTGCATGCTGACAGCTTCTATGAGCCACAGGTGAGAGCTGAGTGCAGGGTGGGGGACAAAGGTGGTCAAACTACCCCAGAAGGAGCACGATGATTCCCCTACCAAAGGTACTACCCCTCCCCTAACATCCCATACACCCTGGTGTACAGTGTAAAACCACAAAAATGCAAACCAAATACCCCCCCCACACACACACACATTTAAAAGCCGCAGATAGTTTAATTTGCCCAAAGGCCTGGGAGAAGAGGAGTGCTTTCACCTGGCACCTATTAACTTACAGAAGTTATGGTGAATGTGTGCATTCCATCAGGTAAGTCAGCACAAGGAGGTAGGAGAGGGAATGCTGAAGAGAGCTGCTTCAAAGGAATCCCAAGATACAGTTACTATGAGAAGCTATGGGGTGGGGCTTCCCCATGGCAGGGAGGAGGTAGTAAGCAGCTGGAAGCATGGTAAGGAAGGGAAGAAAAACTAACAGGTAATAATGATTAGTAAATCATGCTAGCTCACCTTCTATCACAATACATTTACATGTTATATCTGCAAGCTGGTAGCAGGGAATTAAAAAAGGCAATGCCCCAAAGTTGAAGACACGTGTAGTTGTGTTGAACATTCTCAGGGCTTTTTTCAGCTAGAACTCATTGGAACTCAGTTCCAGCACCTCTCAGATGGGTGTCATTGTCATTATAATAGAACAAGGGATGTGTTCATGATGAGTTCCAGAACCTCTTTTTTTAGAAAAACAGCACTGAACATTTTTAGTACAGTTACAGTAAACTAGGTAGGAAAGAGGATGGAAAAGAAGGATTACAACAGGAATGAGAAAACCTGTGGCCCTCCAAACGTGGTAGGATTATATCTCCCATCAGCCCTAATCAGCATAGCCAATTGTCATGGATGATGGGGATCTGCAGTCCAGAAATACCTGATGGGCTGGAGGTTCCCCATCCTTGGCTTACAAGAAGCAGAATTTGGTATGAGCTTTCGTGTGCATGCACACTTCTTCAGATACACCTGAAGAAGCAGAATATTATTGACCAGAGGTGGATCTACACACAGGAAAAAACACTATAAATAAGTCAAAAAATTAAATTGTTATAACAAAAGAAAAATACCCTTTGGCGTCATTTGGTGTTGCATGTTTATAATGTATTTAAAATTCTGTTTCTTGACTAACATTCACAGGTGAACAAAAATACTTGACAGGAATTAATTTTAAGACATTAAAATTGCCAATAACCCAATAATATAATCATATTTGTACTTACGTTCAGGTATATATCCTTCTGGATACTCTTCTAGAAAATATTTTTCCCATTTACTAATCAATTTCTTTTTTTGTTCTTTTAGTTTGCACATTTTTTTCCCTAACAAAATAAAATAGATGTTAATGAACTAAATGAAGAAAAAAATGTCTTTAAAGATGTTTTGTTATATATAATAGTGGTTTTTGCATTTATCTACTAAGGAATATATTGTGTTCTTTATAGACCAGTTGTTTTTTAAAAAAGGCAAACCTCAGCCTAAATCCAGTTTGGAATACATGCTACTGTATATACAAGGTGTTAATTCTTTACTCACTTATAGTATCCAGTTGAAAGCCTGAAAAAACTCCTAAATTTTCCATCTCATCCAGTTTTGATTCTAGATTGGAAAGTTCTATGAGATCACTTATATTTCTCTCTAGGAAATGTAAAAATGGTTATATTCAATAACAGAAAGCAATATTTATTATTATTTATTATTTCCTTTAAAACTGGAATCATATAACATTGAGATTCTGTAGCAAAGAGAATTCTGAAATAGCAGGATGGAATAAAGTGGCAGGTCCTATTAGGCACTTTTCAGAGCTATAGAAAAGAACAGCAGAAAATGCAACCTGTCAGTGGCGTAGCGTGGGTTGTCAGCACCTGGGGCAAGGCAAGTAATTTGCGCCCCCTAACCCGTGGATTTGCGCCCCCTTACCCTAACCCCCAGATGTTGCGCCCGGTGCGGCCAGCCCCCCCTGCACCCCCCACGCTACGCCACTGCAACCTGTAATCCTTTCAGTTGGTTTTCCATGAAAACAGGATTGTGTTCTCATTGTGAGGATAGAGATATTTATTTATGTATTTATTTATATATTTAATAAAGAGTTATACCCTGCTCGCTTGTAAAAAAAAACCCTCAAAATGATTTACAAAAGATAAAACAGTAAAATCAAGAGATAACAGCATTTACTGTCAATAAACATTATCCTCAGAAAAGGTATTGTAGAACAAAATGCTCTAGGTTGGAAGCAAACTGCAATCAGAAGTTATTGTGACAGTGTCTCTGAAGTACCATTTCCATGGAATTTTGTTTTGGACTTACCATCAGGTCTTGTCCTTGCTCCTTGGTCTAACCTAAGTGCTTCTTCCATATTTTGAAGAATTGCCTCAAAACTAGAAACCAAACGGTTTCTTTTCTCACTTATCACTTGTATTTTCTTCTCTGGATAAAAGATAGTTACTAATTACATTTTTAGAACTGTTCTCTACAAAAGTAAACTTAAAAAACAGTGCTGTTACAGAGGGTACGTTGCACTGAAAGAGACTAAATTTAAATGCCATGTGCCCAGATAGCTGCAGAATAGTTCTACCAGCTACATTGTACAAATTCATTTTAGTATCTAAGAGAAGAGGTGGACAGAAATCATTAGTACCCAAGTGACAGATTGGCAAAGATTTTATGCATCAAAAGCAATTGGATGCGGTAAGCCCATATAAATAAATATATATGAGCTGCTTGAAGACACAGGCTAGAGTGCTGTCTAAATCTCTAAAGGTTGTGCAATGTTGTCCTGTACATGCTATATGTGAGACTTTATGAAGAGTATGTAGAAAAATCAATAAAATTGTAACAATGACCGCTCCCCACTTAAAACGGGGGGCGCCCTTTGCGGGGACGCGTGCAGCCCTGGATCTGGAGTGGCCCCATCAGCATAGGCTTTGCCTTCCCTCAGGTGGGATACCTGGAGGTCCCCGCCTACCCCAGTGAGTTGTCCAATCCCACCTGGGGGAAGCGTTGCCAGGGAAACCAGGCCAGGTAGGGGGAGGGATTACCTGCCCACACAATAGAGGGTGGATCTTAATTGGTAATCCTCACTTGGCTCCAGAGCTTCTACAATCAATAAAATTGTAACAAAACACAATTTAAAATAACATTGTCTTGATTTGTTCCATTTATGACAGTGGGTGATGAAGTATTCAGACTGGGCTGTTCCTCCTGCACAAGACTCAGAGAGGAGCAAAGAACTGTGGGAGGTAGACGTCCCACAATTTTTACGTGTCCTCCGTCAAGGTTTAAACAAAACACTCTTTCTCCTTGCTACAGGTCTTTCGCTATTCTGTGTTCAGTTGCTTTACTTCTATTTTTTACTTCGTTCCTTTCTTGTTTTTTATGTTCTTGTTGCTGCTGTTTCAGTGGTTGGATCATTTTCGTTAATGATTTTTGCAGCGTGGGCTGCCTGATGCAGCAACCATGCGCTTTGTCAACTAACAGCCGCTCTGCGTGTTTGCCTCAGCATCCTTTGGACTTTGCCTCAGCACACCGGCTTTACTTCAACAATTGTGATTTTGCTGGTTGGGAAAAAAAGAAGTCAACAGAAAACACAGCATTAAATCATCTTCCTCCTGTCCGCAGCAGTGGCGGAAAGGAGAGATGTCAGTGAGTCCTGTCCATTTCAGCGGCACAAAGGACTATTGCAGCACATCTTGCCTACAGTAATATTGAAATCAACAGTGCCCTTCAGCTGCTTATTTCCCTCCCGCAGTCTGCTTTCACAGCAAATGGAAAATCTTCATGGTTTCCTCAGAGTTTCTGCAAGGCTTGAGTTGTTGTTGTTTAGTCGTTTAGTCGTGTCCAGCTCTTCGTGACCCCATGGACCAGAGCACACCAGGCATTCCTGTCTTCCACTGCCTCCCGCAGTTTGGTCAGACTCATGTTTTGTGGCTTCGAGAACACTGTCCAACCATCGCGTCCTCTGTCATCCCCTTCTCCTTGTGCCCTCCATCTTTCCCAGCATCAGGGTCTTTTCCAGGGAGTCTTCTCTTCTCATGAGGTGGCCAAAGTATTGGAGCCTCAGCTTCATGATCTGTCCTTCCAGTGAGCACTCAGGGCTGATTTCCTTAAGAATGGATGTGTTTGATCTTCTTGCAGTCCATGGGACTCTCAAGAGTCTCCTCCAGCACCATAATTCAAAAGCATCAATTCTTCGGCGATCAGCCTTCTTTATGGTCCAGCTCTCACTTCCATACATCACTACTGGGAAAACCATGGCTTTAACTATACGTACCTTTGTTGGCAAGGTGATGTCTCTGCTTTTTAGGATGCTGTCTAGGTTTGCCATCGCCTTTCTCCCAAGGAGCAGGCGTCTTTTAATTTCGTGACTGCTGTCACCATCTGCAGTGATCATGGAGCCCAAGAAAGTAAAATCTCTCACTGCCTCCATTTCTTCCCCTTCTATTTGCCAGGAGGTGATGGGCCCAGTGGCCATGATCTTCGTTTTTTGATGTAGAGCTTCAGACCATATTTTGCGCTCTCTTCTTTCACCCTCATTAAAAGGTTCTTTAATTCCTCTTCACTTTCTGCCATCAAGGTTGTATCATCTGCATATCTGAGGTTGAGTAGTTTTACACATAAGAAAGTAAAACAAAAGACAAAGCATCTAAACCCAGCGTGGTCATCTATTGCTTCTCACAATCTTTCAAGTCATTCCTCCCATTCCAAGAGCCATGGTTTTCAAGGGTTATCAGTAAGATCTACCCATGTAGGCCGTATGTTTAATTGGTTTTTAGATTCTTCTGAAAATGCTCCTGCTTGGCAAGTCCAAAAAAACTGAAGTCTGAAAAACCTCCCACAATACTTTGATCCTGCCTGAGTCTCATGCAAGAGGAACAGCCTAATCCAAATACCCTATCATCCACCTAATAAATCTACTATTCAAGTAAGATCAATTGTCCTTTTTCTGTTATTGGTCATATTTTTCTTTCTTTACAGCATTTGTTTGGACATACAAAATGAAAATTAATAAAGATTATTAATAAAAAATAGCATTATCTTAGGAAGTGGTACTCAATAGCATCAATACCACAGTACCAGATTGCCTACTCAACAGACTATCTTAAATGTACACACCTCAGTTTAACTGAGAAGTGCATTTTATGAAAACTGGTTTAAAGGAAAATGCATCAAACAGCAGTATTTCTAAAGACTCTACAGGATAGATATGAATTGCAGTGAATGTCACGTGTATATGGCTTCAAACACAAAGAGTTCTACGGAGCAGGAGTACACAACTTCTGTCTCACATTTGCTCTGGTTATAACTCTCAAAACATGGGCATAGCCAGGATTTTTGTTGTGGGGGCAGGCTTTTGTTAGGGGAGGCAGAACCTCAGATTTGTATTGATTTTTATTGATTGGGTGGCAGGTGCCCAAGCTAGGCCCAATAGCAGGAATGCACAACATACTAAAATTTAACACTTTACTTACCACTTACACCACCTTTTGCAAGGTCTTTCAGCTCTTGCAGATTTAATTCCATGTTTTCCAAAAGCAATGTTCTTTTCTCATATATTTTCTCTAATTCAATTTCTACAAAGATAAATAGTAACAGGTTGTCGTTTGTATACACACATGCATTTGGGAAGATTGCTAAACTAGATTTTTAGTAGATGCCCTTCCATGCAGATGCAACAGGGGTACAGCTCAAATTCTTGACCAATATAGTGGCCCTATAAAATAGTCATATGATAAACTTCAAGCACACTAAAGTGGGGAAGGAGAGAAGGAGTTGTGTGTTTGCACAAACAACTGCAGAACTACAACTGCAGGCAGTCACCCTGTTCTTATTCATGGTCTCTGTACATTCACACATATGGATAGACTAGCAAACTTACTGGAATTAGCACTGCTGTTAAGACTACAGAGCTGAGCACAGTTTTATTGGAAGTGTCCACTGGTAATGGTGGGCAGATGTCAAGGGCTGTAACTATGTCAGAAGTCTGGCAACAAGATTCAATGAAGGAATGCAGTGAAAGAAGCAACAGCCCTCATGGAGTGCAACTGGCCCTGTCCATATCAGAGAGCTTTGCCAGTATGGAGCTGAGATGAACATTTTTGAGCACATCATTCTATCACACACTACTTAGGTGAAAATAGAATTCTGAAGTATTGCATGTCTGATGACTTTTTTAAATTTCATACTCACCACTGGGTTTTGCTACTTCCACATTGCCTGCAATAAGATTTTCTATCTCTTTCATGCTTTGCATAATTGCATCTAAACCTGCAGTCAAAAGTCTTCTTTGCTGAATGAGCTCTTGTACCTTTAGCTCTACAAAAAGGAATATAACATAACTCAAAATGTATTTATTTTACACTAACATAAAAGATGAGATATACCAAAATGTAGTTTTTGCCTTTTGAATATAAGTATTTTTACTCTTTAACCGTCACACAGTATTTTTTGAAAAGGATGTAGATTATAGATTGAATAATTTAGGCATTAGGCATAACAGATGAGAAAAGTATAGTGGTAACTGTGCAGTAAAAGGAACTGTAAGCCACACAGATAGAGAATTATTGAACTGTTGCCAGAAGGGATTACTTAGATCCAAGGTCCTACATACCAGCTGGTGGATAGTAGAATGGAAACCTACTTTCCATTGCCAATGTACAATTGGGAGTATCTGCTTCTCTTTGTGGAGTAAGTGAACATGGGAGGTGATTGTTGCACAATACTTCTGTTGCAACCTTTATTCAGTTCAATTTGAAAAAATACCAAAACATCAATCACTTGTTCTCATGGCTTAACTCAGGGATGGGCGGTTCACAGGCAGCAAGGGATGGAGAGAAACCTTGGCTCAGCAGTTGAGGTTAGGCTGCCTGGCACAACACCAGTGGAAGGGTAGCTCAACTTTGGGGTAACCAAAGGGTGGGGAACCAGACAGCAAACAAGTAGGAGTCAAAGTTCAAGGGGTGACAAGGGCGATAATGGACTCCGACAACAGTGCCTGTGTGCAGTACTGGTTGCCAGGACATAGTAGTGGTAGAGAGAGGAGTGTTTTGGCAGTATACTGGGCAGGAAGGAAGTGTGCAGAGAATAAATGGAAAGTTACAACAGTAATGAGAGGGTGGACTGGAGGGGCAGAGTTGGCTGGAGGCTGAGCAGAAGCAACAGAGAGCAGCATGTGGATATCATACAGTCATAGGCATATTGTGCTAGTGACTACTCCACCAAATGCTGTTTGGATGCTGTGGTTATTATGTTGGTGGATCACTGGCAGCTGAGCTGTTTGACACATTCCCATGACTTGGATTGCCCAGTAAAATACTTACCACTGATACCACCTGGCTCGGCAGCTGCAAGAACCTGGGCTTCTTGCAGTTCTCTAAAATTTGTTCTCAGATTTTCCAAAAACACTTTCTTTTTGTCATATAGTTGTTTCAAAGCCATCTCTACAAAGAAATATTTTACAAATATTAGCTGTAGTTTGGCAAATTGCCTTTCTTGAAAATATCTCTCACAAACTAAAAGCATCTATCTAAAGAACAGAGCTCAAATGAATGGTTTCTTTAAAATACATGACATTGTTTTATTTCTTATACAACTATTAAGGCACATGGTCACTCAGTGCCCTGAGGGATATGCAAATGTCTGGCTCACGTAAGACTATATAGAACCTTTATGCTTAATAATTATAGAACTCAATTGTCAGGGAAGAGTTAGAAGTTTCCAGTTTCTCAGAGGCAGAAAGCATTCGCCAAGGGGGGAAGGAGAGCAGTGAATCTAACAGAAGAGAGCAAGAGGAACAACAGGGAGGGACCGGCTGTTCACAGGAAAGGCAAGGGTTAAGTTCTAGCTCAGATTCGGAGGAGGGGAGATACAGGCCAGCTCTAGCCAGGAGGTTAGAAAAAAAGAGCAGGAAAACGAAGGGAAAGGCGCCTTCGCCATTTTGAGGGTGGCTGGTCACGGAGAAGCAGAGCTCAGAAGGTATCTGAAATAAGTGACTCTGAGGAATATTAGTTAAGAACTGTTTATAAGATTATTTTGTTAATACACAATAAAAAGTTATAAAAGAACAAGAAGCGTTTGTGTGGTGATCTGAAGAGGACAACGACCAGTCCTGACATCAATGGTGGAGAATACTTTTATATATTTTTATTATTTGCAATGGGAACCTTTGTATGAGTTAATACTTTATTATCCCTTTGAATATGTGTTATATCTTTGTACGTTTGCCCTTATAGACTGTGATGCCTTATGGTTTACATTTTTGATTCTATGTTTTCTTTATTTTGGTTATGTTTGCACTTTCTTTTGAAACAAATCAATAAAAAAATTAACACAAAAAAGCAATTAATAGCTTTAAAAAATGTTTTACATGCTTCTCTGCTACTTGAATTATATGAGATGCAGAGTGACGTTTAGCTGTGATAAAGAACCGTTAGTTCTTATCTGAATGGCAGTTCTGTAGGCACCACCTTGTAGTTGAAGGCAGGAAAGAGAATTTGATGGAAGCAGGCAGCTTCCAGAATCCGATTTGCATCCTTATCAAGCTCAAACAAATCAGCTGGACAAGACAAAATACAAAAAGAGGAAGAAAATACCTACTTCCCTAATAATAAGGAACTAGAATTGTAAACATTTTACATATTTTTTCAGAAAATTTAAAAACTAGGTAACTTAAATGAAGCGGTCAAGAAACTAGGGTGAGGTCTCATGACCATTGCCAGCAACACAGAGTTACCATTCACACAGGAACCAGCAATTCTCTCTTGCGTTGCTGTAGAAGGTCATCTTTATTTTTATTTATGTAGTTATTTATTAGATTTAGGGGCAATATCAAGCTTCCCTATGTTGGGCAGGGTCTACGATTTATGGGTCAATCCTGTAGTTTCTAGTAAAGGAGCTAGGTGATGCTTGTGTAGCTGCCTTAGAGACTTCAGCACCATTAAGAATGGAGTAGATGTTGAAGAAGGACTCCCCCTGGAGTAACTGGCTCAATTTCTGCCATGTTCCGAAGGTGCTGGGTGGCATTCCTTCTTTGGTCATTTGGAAACCAGAGATTGTATAAAGCAATGTGTTGGCGATGGGCCAGAAAATAAATCCTGTAGCCCTGAAGTTGAGTACCCATCTGTCCAAGGTCTTGGGCTTGTCAGACATTTGAAGACTGCCTCCCACTGGATGCAGACTAGCATCATTGCTGTGACTCCCTTTAGAGGGGGTCTACCCTCTACCAGTGTTAGGATCTTGCTGGGGCCTTGCAGAGCAGTAAGATTAGTTTCAGCAAGAGTGGTTGGGTATTGAAGCCATGCCCTGTGGACAAAAGCCAGGAAAGTCATATGAAGGAAAACAACAAAAGAAATAGCTCTCCAGGCAAGAAAAGACAAGAACCTCCTTCTGTTGCAAGATTTAACTAAGCCATCTTTAAGGGCATATTCCCTGAAAATTTGCCCTATAAGTCAACTCTAGCTGTGGTATCAGCATCCCAGTGCTTCAACCATAGGTTCTCCTTCTGACACCAGAGAGTGAGCTGCAAATTGTGTGCTGCCAAGTGTGGCATCATCCACAAAAGCTGTTGCTCTGGATAACTTGAGGAGGGGCTGGTCCTGATGAGGATTGCCAAGGAGGTCATCCAGCCATATTAGGGAAGCTCAAGTTAACATAGAAGCAGAGCAAGAAGTATACATGGTTAAGTCCAGCCTCCTCTCAGTAGAAGTTGGGCATCCTCATATTTAGGCAGGAGAAATTCATTTAGGCATTGAATTAAGAAACCAGTGTGTCAATGGCTGGAAGCTTCAGCATGTCCATAAATTCAAACTCTAAGTTACCAAATTTGTCAGTCATAGAAACAGACTAATGAAGGGGAGTTATATTCAGCCTTGGTTACGGTTTTGAAAGGACTGGGAATTGGGAGTGATTTCACAGAAGGCTTTGGTTCAACTATTACTGCTGCTCCCTTGGAAGGTGCAGAAGGGGGCTCAGCAAGGTTGTTGTTAATACCAAGTGCCCCCAAACTCTACATACTAAAGGAACAAAGTAGGAATAATGGGTGAGAGATTTGCTCTTCTACTTTGTCAGGGAGAGGCAAAGGGGAAAAGATGAAAGAACAGAAAACAGCAGTTATAGAGAGCCTAAAGAGATCATTAGCAGCCTGTCGTCTGACAGTGGGTCTGAAGTAGAGAGGGAAGAGGATGAGCCTGGAACAAGTCATTCTGTACACAGAGGAAGTCAGGGATGGGGTTTCCGCAGACTTGCATGCTGGGTACGGAAAAAGAAAAAGAAAGAGTAGACGCGGCAACTGTGCAACAAGGGGACGGACGCTAATTGAAACGCTGGAGATGTACTTTTGAACTTTGTCAAATAAATCAAATAGTTTGGAACTGGCTGGGAGCCCGGCGTCTTATCTATGCCAGCTGGACAGCATTAAGCCTCTGACAGCTTGCCGTGTCTCCCTTTTTTCTGCTGGAAAGCTGGTGGAATAAGGAAATAGCTTCAACATGGAGAAGGAGCTGTTGGAACTGAAAAAGCAAAATGTCGCTCTGGAACAAAGATAGGCAGACCTGCAGAGCCGTTTGGAGGAAGCCCGGACTGCTCAGAGAGGAACCCAAGGTGGGCTATCGGCAGATGGGGGCAAGTGTGTGTGGGTTGAACAGTTCCAGGGAGACCCGGAAAGTTACTTGGATTTCAAAACAGAGATGAGATATTTTCTAGAACTTGAAGGAGATAAGTTTCAGAACGATGCAGCGAAAGTTGCTCACATCATTAGACACCTGGGAGGAGGGGCTAGAAGCTGGATCAGGCCGTTAATAGCCTCGGGGAATGAAGCCCTCAAAAATGAAGCCAAATTTTGGCAAGCAAATCAAAGATTCAGATCTATGCTTATGAACCTTCACTCCACTCCCTACTCTCACATTCAGGATTCACAGATAAGAGAGAAGTTAGGTACAGCGAAAAAAACCATCACACATGCTATCCTTCCTTCTGCTAAAATGGCTAAGGTAGGAAAGAGAGAGAGAGAGAGAGAGAGAGAGAGAGAGAGAGAATTTATTTATTCTTGATTTTGAGTTTTGAGAGAAACAGGGCAAGAGAGCCATGGAAATAACAGAAGTCAGAGGGCTTCTCAGAGAAAAGATGAAGACCAGAGGGGTAAGGGTGTAAGGGGTAAGATACACTGAGGCAAACCACAAGCAGTTCCAGAGAAAGGGTAGTGTGATGGGAAAATGGAAGAACAAGAGGAACAAGCTAAGGAAAAGTTTGAAAAGGAAATAGAAATAGCCTAAGTAAAGAGGGAGCTAGATATAAATGCAACCATTTCAACAAAAGCAGGAAATTGGACTGGATTCTGGGAGCTGCCTACTTCACCTGCCTTCAGTCACAAAGTGACACTGTAACCTTCAATAATTACCTCCACTAATGAAAGAATGGATTCTGCAATTAAATATGTCACATATTCTATATTCACCTCTGGCTTTCATTTGTTTTTCTGGATCAGCATCCTGTATATTTTGTATATCTTGAATAATTGCTTCCAGGCCTGCAGCCAAAAGCCTTCTTTGTTCAGTGAGGTGTTGAAATTTTTTCTCTACAAAAAAAGGGGGAAAGAAGGTTTTAGCAACAATAGAAATGTATTTCTTAATATAGCCTTCAAACTGCAAGATGATTATCCCTCAAGGTGTCATTTGTCTTTTGGAATAAGTGCAATAGCAATACTGTTGCAAGCAAGTATAACTGATGCACAAATATTCCTCAAGGAGAAAGAAGTTAGCAACCAAATTCGAAGTTGGAGTGGGTGATTTTTGTGTTGCTTGTTTCTCTTGTACTGTCAGTGATGCTTTCTCTTCATTCTCATTTGTTCTAGAATAAAGGCAGCCATATCTAAAAAGGAACATGTTAACTGTTGCATATAAAACTGAGAAAGGTAGAATAATTCACTTACAACCTCAGTTTTAAATAACAGTCCCGGATAAAATGACAACTTTTATTGTAAAAAAGTGTTTCTAAATATATATTTTAAATACATTTTGGTCAATAGGCATATGCTGGGGGTAGAAACAGAAGTTTATTATTTTGTGAATGTCTCTTCACTGGGCATTCCTGAGGGCATTGCAGACAACTGGGATTACACCTCCTACAACAGCTGCCTATGAGCCAGATCCCCTAGAGCTTTCTTCTGGGAAAGAATCCACTCTCTGCCTCCTAGATCAGATTGGAAGACATGGACTATTCTATATAAAAACTGAAAGAACAAAACAACAGTAACCAGAACCAACAGCAGGCTCATGCACAGGTTGAACCAAAAATGGTTCCATTTGTTTGTGTACTTTTTGATGTGTTCTATTTATTGTTTTGAGTACTTTTGCAACATTTATGTAAGCAACCTTGAGCATGGTTTTAACTATGGAAAGACGGCATACACACAAGATTATGATGATATTTAAACATATGATATACCTACCATTGATACTGCTTGGTTGAGTAGCTGCAAGTGTTTGTGCCTCTAGCCAGTTTTCGAGATTTGAGTCCAAGCGTTCCAAAAACAGTTTTTTCTTCTGTAAAAGATGACTTAAATCCCTGTCTGGAAATGAAGATGTTTTTAAAAATTAAAACATAGTTTTAAATGTTATTTTTACAGCTAGAATCATAGGAGATCATAAATTGTGAAAAGTAGTTTCTGAGACTATATATAGAGTACAATGACAGTACATAATATTATGTTCTTGGCAATATTTCAATACTTAATAATCTCTAGATTGTTTTGATTACTATAGTTATAATACTTGTGATTATGTACAAACACATTTATTATGTACTCACCAATGGGTCTTATTACTCCACCTGTCTCAGAAAGACGAGATTTCATTTTCTGTGAATCTTCCACAACTCTTTCCAGGTTTTCAATCAAAGTCTTTCTTTCCTCATTTAACTTCTTTAATAGATTATCTACATGACAATTTTCCACAATTTGTTTAGAAACACTTTAAGGATATTACTAAGGATGTTGGCATGAACTTTAATATTAGATTATATAATTAATATTATATTACATAAATGCAATACATTTAAACCTAATGACCATTTGTCTTTCTGAAGTTGCTGCATTAAGTATTTTTTCTGTGTTTGACTATTACCTCATTTTTCCTCAACAAAAATCATTTGAATGTTTAAAATGTCTCAAGTTACCATTCAACTCTGTTAAATATGAAATAACACAAGCAGTGTTGCAAACCCAAGCTGAAAGATAGTGAGTAAAAAAAACCCTCTATCATTAATCAGCAGTGATTTTATGTATTCATAAGAAAGGACAACTGGAGTAGAATTGCCAATTGGACTAAGAATGGTTTAATTTTGGCTGAAACTGTGCTGTTCTTTTTGCCCAGCTGTAGATTAATCTCATTACCTACCCACTCAAGTAAGCACCATTTTCACTGTTGTTGTCATGTCTTTTTGTACTTAATATGTTATGTGCTTTCCATATAATAAAGGAATGTGAATGTCTAATGTTCAACAGAAGGAGAAAGAACTCAAAGGTCACGATGGTCAGTATTACCTTTTGAAGACACAGATTTCTACATTCTAATGTCCCTGTCAGGATGGAAAACAATAGGTTCTATTCCTAGAGACTTACAAAGCCAACTAGATTCTTGAACTTTCTAAAATATTTGACTGTTCATCATAGCTGTTCTGTCTGAGTTGTAGAACAGCAGATTACTGAATATCTGTATCAGTAGATAATATCTACTGAAATAGAAGGACACTGCATTTCAGGTTTGTATCTTTAAGATACAGTATTAACAGAACTAGCAGCAAAAATAATCATATACATACCGCTGCTAGGGCCTGGTTGGGTAGCTGCAAGAGCCCAAGCTTCTTCTAGCTCTTTCAGGTTGGATTCCAAATTGTCCAATAAATGTTGCTTCCACTCTGACAGTTTATATAATTCCTTCTCTATGAATAGGAATATTTTAGAATTATCTCTTGAAAAATATGTCCTAACTGCTAAGTGAGGATGATATCCAACTAAGGTATACTCAAAGTAGACTCACTGAAGTCCCTTCATTTCAATGGATCTACTCAGAGTATGATGAACTTGGATATCACCCATTTTCACATAAAATGAAGAAACATATTCAAATGTAAAAACTTGCTTTTGTAACAAGACAAATTTCATCCATCCTTGCAGCTTTTAAAGCAAGGGGTAAAGGCTAACTGAAATTCTTCTGAAAGTGTCAAAAATTGTAGGGCGCCTAGGGTGAAAATACAAAAGTTGACCTTTTATCTATTTACAATATTTGTATGCCAATTGTCCACCTAAGTATCTTAAGTACGTAAATATCTTTAAAAGTTAATATAGTGGATTAAATCAACATAAAATACAATGTAAAATCTAAAAAATATATAATTATAACAAATTTCTAAGAAAATTTGGAAACGCATTATGCTATATATTTAGTTTGTGGTCTGACACATTCTTTATTCACTTTAATTAAGCTTGCAACTCCTGGAACAGTATGCAGACTTAAGCACCTACAAGTGTAATTTAATCAGTATTTACCAGGTGGTTTTGAAACCTGAAGCTGTACATCTTTTAGTACCATCTTGTGTAGAATTTCTTCTAGTTCTGCAGTCAAACGTTTTCTTTCCTCAGCTACCTCCTTTAGTTTATGCTCTACAAAATAATTTCAAGCCAATTGATAACACACTATTAATGCAGTTGAAATAAAAACATTACAAAGTGCAATTAGTACACAAAATTATCCAACCATTTTAAATAGGAATGCTTAGCACTATCACAGTAATGCAGACAGAAATTCTATAACACAGTGCAGCATTTTTATCATCATATTGCACAGAGAGCTAAGTCTTACATAGAACATATCCTGGAACATATCCTGGAAAGTGCAGATATCATGCAAAACCTGACAGGGAGCTTGCTTTTTCTTTTTCTTTTTCTTTATAATCACATACAAAAACAAGCAATGGCATTTATTAATTTCATGTAGCATATTAGAGCTTGGTGATTAGGTTCTGGTGCAGTCTAGACGGCTTTAAGTCCTGATTGTTTAAGCAGTGGAAGCTCCTCAATGAGGGCAGAGGCAGCATCCTTCCAGAGCCCACCGCACCCTCCAGTCGCAACCTGCAGTATAGGCAACTCCCAGTTTACATGGGGGTTACATTCCAAGGCACTGTGTGTTTGAAATTTGGAACACCATTGAAAAAGCCTGCAAACACCTCATTCCACCCCCGCCCCACACCTTTTTGTGATTTTTTTGGGTCACTTTCAGGCTCAGTGTGATGCATGTGTGTGTGGTTGCACACATATTGGACGTGCCTAAAATGGTCACTGCCTGTGCAAGGCATACTTGCTTCCCACCAGAGGTCAGTTTGACCTCTGTGCTAAGAATGCATCCCTGAGCAAGCCCATCTTTCTCCCAGGGAAAGGGTATTTTTTTTCCTGTGTAAAAGTGCTTCAGGCAAGGTGTTGCTTCAGGCAAGGCCCAATGCTCCATTTTTTACCCAGCAGGACACATATTTGGGACTTGGTGGAGTGTTGCTTATGGCTGACCTCAACCAATCGTGATGGTGGGGGTGTGGCCGCACAGAGCAAGCGGGAGGTGAGTAGCTGGTATCTCTCACTCAGCAGACTAGCGAACATGTGAGAGGGAAGGACTGGAGGAGGTAAGCCATGAAGGCAAAGCCACAGAGGCATGGAACTGCAGACTTTGCTGCTTGGCAGTGGCAACTATTTGTAATTAACCAGCATAGGTTTTAAAATATTGAGGTTCTGGTGGGAAAACAAAGCACAAAATTTCCACTCTGTGTCCTGATCTTCCCCCCACCCTTGGAACTGACATTGTAACATGCACACGCTCTAGAGAAGAAAGCAAATGTCTCAATCCATTGCTGGCCCACCCACGAGGCACAGTGAGGCAGTCACCTCAGGGAAGCACGCAGCACACTTGCTGCTCATTGTCGCAAGGTGCTTACATCTGGCCACTGCTGGGCCTCTTGCTGCTGCCAGGTGTGCATTGCTGGTCATTGCCAGGCACTTGCTGCCACCACCTGCTCTTCTCCAGCTTCCCTTTACTTTCCATGTTATCTCTAGGCAGCAGTGGCTCCAGAGGAAGAGGCAGTGGGTGGGAGGCATTTTCAAGTTTCCCTGCAGCAACAAAACATCCAGGGCCAGTCCTGTCTCAGCCATTCCCCACCCTGCTTTGCAGTGCCTATACTTATTAGACCTGTTTAGGGTTGTGGGTTTTTAAAAAAGCAAACAATAGCACTATTGTTGTCAAGCTTCATAATGGTGCACAAAGTGAAATCACCAAACGGAGAGGCAATCAATAAAAAACAGCAAGGCAGGAGAAAAACAACTCAAAAGCCTGCAGCGCACAGCTGATCTTCCAACATCCCTTCCCAAACTGTTAATTTTTATCCAGCATATGCATTCACCTCTCCCTTCTCCAGCTCTGCAAGACCTCAATTGGTTTGAAAAAAGAGATGGTGGTATCTCGGGTTAAGTACTTAATTCATTCCAGAGGTCCGTACTTAACCTGAAACTGTTCTTAACCTGAAGCACCACTTTAGTTAATGGGGCCTCCTGCTGCCGCCGCGCCACCGGAGCCCAATTTCTGTTCTCATCCTGAAGCAAAGTTCTTAACCTGAAGCACTATTTCTGGGTTAGCAGAGTCTGTAATCTGAAGCATATGTAACCTGAAGCGAATGTAACACGAGGTACCACTGTAGTTGCTTTGGGGAGAATACTTCTGTGAGGAGTGATGGAGAGGATGGAAGCAATGGAAGGATTCCGTACGTGTGTGAGAGCTATTTGGAGGAACAAAGTGGTAGTCTTATTTGGGTTAAGATGAGTAACATATGGATTTGCAGTGTGAATCAGGAAATGTATAATATGCAAGAATTACAAGATCTAACTGATCAAACTTGCTTGCTTAAAAAATAATTTTGGCCAAATAATTACCAGTAATACACGCCTTTATTATTGTACTTTGTGACTAGGCAGGCTTGCACAGCAATCATTCTGTGGTTGTGCCCACAACAGTTTACACAGATTTGGAAATGTGCCCACCAGTCCCAAAAAATTGACAGTTTAAACATTGTTTGCTGCTGTTACAGCAAAGTCACAGGAGACCAGGCACTCTCTATGCCTACCTCAACCAAAATGCCTTGCTCTGAGGAAGGACAGCCGTTTCGGAGCATCTGGCCCACTGGGACCTTTGCTCCTGAAGGGGCAATGGGGACAAATCAAGGCAGGGCTTGGAATAAGGTCATTTGGGTGGCCAGGCACCTCTTTGAACTGGTGTGGGTTTCTCCATGTCTACAGGGCCTGGGTTAGCTGTAATCCTGACATATATGTTTTAGACTAACAGAAATCATGAGAAATCACTGTATACATACTATTGATTGTGCCTGGCTGAGCAGCTTCAAGAACTTCAGCTTCTTCTAGTAGTCTCTGATTGGATTCCAACTTTTGCAGCAACTGTGTCTTCTTCATGGCCAATTCTTCTAATTCTTCTTCTGCAAACACAAACACAAACACACACACACACACACACACACACACACACACAAACCTATTGAAAAATGGTTTCAAATGACCTTGTAGCTAATAGCATCACAGAACAAAAGCCAGCCCATCTGAATTTATCTGCCCCCACCCCCACCCCTGTGGTGAGAAAAGCCTAGAATATGGACTAATTCACTAATTGCCTGGGGCTCTGCAGATCATGGGTTAGCATATTTTTCCATCAGGAAGATTATGCATCCATCTGTAGTTCCTTATGCCCTGTGCCTCTGGGAGAAGAGTCTGGACCCTGGAATGTATCATCAGCTACCAGGGGCACTAATGTACACCAATATATCTATAACTATATTATACCTAATATGTGTTTTAATTGTTTTGGGGTTTTTAAAATAATTTTATTTATTTGAGTTTCTGATATAATTCCATGTCAACAAAATATGGTCAAAAAATACAATAAGAAAAGAATCTCTAAAATAAAAAAGAGGTTGCAATTTAAGATTTTCTAGACCTAAAAAAAAAAAAAAAACCATTCCATAACCCACTTCCTCTCCTCTCCTTCCATGGTTCCTGTTATCTATTTTTCCCGTGTTTCCTTGGTTCACCCCAGCTGTTGTAACTACTTTTATAAACTTTAGTTATTTCTTACACTGCTGAAAATCTTACCATCCTGCTAGGTAGATTGTTTGCTTATAATATTTTTTCATATACTGTATTCAATAAAAAATATCCAGTCCTTACATCTTTCATCATTTTGATTTCTTATTCCAGTGGTCATTCCTGCAAGCTCTGCATATTCTAACAGGTTAATATGTCATTCTTCTTTTGTTGATACCTTGTCCATTTTGGGGCTAGTAACACATGGGCAGCTGTTGTCGTGTATAGGAACAAATTTATCTGTTTTTTGGTGATTTCTGTTGTTATTAACCCCAGCAAAAATGCTTCTGGGTTTTTAGAAAAGGATTTTTAAAACATTTTTTTAGTTCATTATAGATCATTTTCCAGTAATTTTTAATTACCGTATTTTTCGCTCGATAACACGCACCTGACCATAACACGCACATAGTTTTTAGAGGAGGAAAACAAGAAAAAAAAATCTGAATGAAACAGTGGATGTATCATTTTTGTGCTTCATGCTGTGGCCACAGACATGTGATTTGACGGTGAGTTTGGGGTAGCCCAATGCAAAAATCCTGAGAATCCATGTCAATCTGTGCTTTGTAACCACGTTTTTGCACCATTGCAGCCCCAGGCAACAGTGGATGTGTGATTTTTTTTGGTGCAGGCTGTAGCCATGGACATGCTATGTGATCTGATGGTGAATCTGGGGTGACCCAATGCAAAGATCCTGAGGATCCATGTGGATCCGTGCTTTGTAACCACATTTTTGCACCATTGCAGCCCTGTTTTTGCATCAGATCATTGCTATGTGATCTGATGGTGAATCTGGGGTGACCCAATGCAAAGATCCTGAGGATCCATGTGGATCCGTGCTTTGTAACCACGTTTTAAGTGGGGAGGGAAGGAAAAACATAGAAGGGACAAGGAGCACGAGAGGAGTGTGCGGAGAAGCAGCTTGCTAAGAATGCAGGAGAGGGGTTTAAGGGGGGGGGGAAGGAAGGCAAAAGTCCCCCCCCCCAAGCCAGCCATCTCTCTCTCTCTCTTTCTCTCTCTCTCTCTCTCCCCTGCATGTTTTCCGCTGCCTGCGAGTCCCTAGACACAGCAGCAGCAGCACCGGAGCACGGAGAGAAATTAGAGGGAAGGACGCTCTGCTTTCCTCTCTGCTTGCCTGGAGGGGAGGGGGTTTGCCTGCTCTTTGTTCCGTTTGAGCAAACACAGTAACGAAACAGAACAGGGTGGGCAGTAAGACCCTGAGGCAGAATGCAGGAAAGCAGCAGCCTCCTCTCCTCCGTGATGGCGCAATATGAGTTTTGCCTGATTTTTGCCCTGTACTTGGGACAGTCAGCTCCAGGGACCACACATTCGCTCAATAACATGCACAGACATTTCCCCTTACTTTTTAGGAGAAAAAATCTGTGTGTTATAGAGGGAAAAATACGGTATGTTACATGATCACCACAGGTGATAGAAGGTTCCCTCTACTTTCCTACATTTCCAGCAATTACCCTTTATTGATTTTGACATTTTCACTAGTTTATTTGGTGTCAAATACAATCTATGCTGCATCTTCATAAAATTTTATCTTAACGTGTAGCATGCTGTAAACCTTGAATTTACTTTCAACAGTTGTTCCCATAATGCAAAATCAATATTGTGTTCAATATCCCTAGCCCAACTTACCATTGAAGACTTTACCATTTCCTCCATTGTCTCCCACTCAAGTAATAAGTTATACATTTTGGATAATATTTTGACCATGGATCCTAATAGCACCTTTTCACCATATTTTTTAGCTAGCTTAAATATTGCACTCAACTGATGGTAACTTAACCAATCTGTTTCGTATTGTCATATCATAATGTATAGAAACAACCCCATTTAGATCGCCCATTAACACAACTTTCCCCTCATATACCTCAAATGATTTCTCCTCTAGGTCTTCATAAAATTCCAATTTTCGTTCATTTGGAGCGTACATTCCCACAAGTATCCATCGTTTCCCTGCCCATTTGACCTCCACCCCATTATTCTACCTTCTTCATCCCTGAATATTTGTTTAGGATCTGAATTGGGATGAACATACAAAACTACTCCCCCTTTCTTTGTTTTATCTGAGGAGATTAAATCTTGTCCCAATCTTTTGTTTCATAGTATTCTTTGATGAAGTCTTTTTATATGTGTTTCCTGTAAACATATGATGTCCATTTTTTGTTTATACAGGGCATGTGCTATTTGATGTCTTTTGGTTTTATTGTTAAATCCATTTACATTCCATGAGAGCACTTTCAAGTGCATCCCGGAGCCCTCTTCTTTTAAACCTTTATTTCTCTTCCTCCTCCTCTGTATCCGCAGCTGCAGCTAGTGCAAAATATGGTGACTCAACTGCTCACTAGGGTAGAATATCACCATCAAACTGCACTTGATGTTGTTTAGTCGTTTAGTCGTGTCCAACTCTTCGTGACCCCATGGACCAGAGCACGCCAGGCACTCCTGTCTTCCACTGCCTCCCAAACTGCACTAGCAGCCAATTAGTTATAGACAGATCCTCTGTCTATAATCTTTGAGAATTCTTGGAGAATGGGTGAGGTCCCTGCAGACTGGAGGCAGGCAAATGTTGTCCCCACCTTCAAAAAGGGCAAAAAAGAAGACCTAGGGAACTACTGACCGGTGAGCTTGACATTGATACTAGGAAAGGTCCTTGAACAGATAATTTAACAGTCCATCTGTGAGCACATAGAAAAGGATGCTGTGATTACTAAGACCCAGCATGGGTTTCTCAAATCATGACAGACGAATCTCATTTCTTCGTTTGATAGAATTACAAGGGGAATGCTGTGGATGTAGTGTATCTTAATTTCAGTAAGGCTTTTGACAAAGTCTTCTATGCATATCTATCAACTGCCTTGTGTTTATAATATAGTATTATTTCCACTCAAAGCTATATTTCATAGCCTATAATTAATTTTCTCCTGATGTAAATGTACAGGAAAACGGCACACTATGACCCTAGAAATACATTGCTATTGGTGACACATGCATTACCTCCATGTATGTGTGCACATGTGATTGAGGGCACATACTAATAGGTTAACTTGCTTCTACCTCCTTTTTCTCAATAGCCTGATAATTGGGCTTACAACACTAGAAACCCTTGGGGGGGGGGGAACTCTGAAGGTCATATATTGTCCACCTACCAGCAGAATCAATCTGTCCTTTTTGTGAAGAACGCCGCTGTATTTCATGTAGACTATGCACAGCTTCTCTTAGATCTTCAGTCAAACGCTTTCTTTCTTGAGCTAATTCTTCTAATTTATGGTCTATAAAGAAATTTGGGGCAATTTATAATACAATAAGTGTGCTATATGGCTACAGAATAAAATAAGTGCACTAAATGAGTGCATTAAATGGCTGGGTTTGTTCTCTACCGTTTTGCGTATCCTTCTTTTGTTGCCTTCTTGTGTGAGTAGCATCACTGGCCACACTGTGAGTTTCTTGTTTGTAAAACAAACTTTACTTATACCATTTTCTTTTACCAGCAGGGATATTTAAAGACTCACAATTACTGTTTTTTAAAAATGCATTTGCTAATCCTGAGGCAACAAAGACTAATGCCGAGAGGAGGGGGGCCTTCTTCAAATACATGCTTGGACATGTATTTCTGTTTGGACAGCAGTGGGTGTTGTGAAATCATCATGCTAACATAAATTCCTCATTGGTGAGATAGGTGCACTCTGTGCATGATCATGCCATTTATTTATGAGGCTCATAATTCATAACCAGACCTGCACTTTCTTCCCAGTAAGTCAATCAGCAAGAGCATTGTCTTTTTTCTTTGTATTTTTTAAAGTCAGCCCACCAGAAGATCTGGAGACCTAATTTAAAATTCCTTCTCTTGACACAGGGTCATTGTGTGGCATTGAGTACAGTATACCGGTATTACTCTGGTGCACTTTCAGTCAAACAGTTAGTCAACAGGCATGGCTTACAGCCGAAGTGAAACAATAATCAAGTAGCACTTTAAAAGTTATTATTACATCTGCTTTCATAGAATGCATCTGCTGAAGTAAAGTGCAGCCCAATAAATATTATGTCATAATAAATGTATTAGTCTTTAAGGTGCTACTACATTCTTTTTGTTGTTTTGCTAGAAAGCATTATGATCTACTTCACAGGGTTGTTATGATGATAAAGGGCTAAAAATATTTTGGCAAACTTAAAATGCTATTACAAAAAAGGAGGATGGTGCAGATGACGATCAAAGCCTATACACAGAACAGAAACCCCACCCAAGCAAGCCTGTCCCAGCAGAAAGCCACACACTGGATTTGCTGAGGACTTACATATAAAGTCTAATGCTTCTAGGCCTTAATATCTTGTGTCCCAGATTCTATTTTCCTTTAATTTTTATTATATTATATTATATTATATTATATTATATTATATTATATTATATTATATTATATTATATTATTTTTCATGATTCCAAAACTACATTGTGACTGATAGGGTAAGTTTGTAAGTGCCTAGCAAAAATCTCCTAGAATTGTTTCCAGTTTCTTGCCCAGAGTCACCTCTCTTATGTCATTGCTCAATACACAAGTGAATCCTTATTAAATCACACACACAAGATAAGGTTGCTCTTGCAAAAGAACCACAGCAGCTATCCCTTCAGACATTTGGCAGGAGTCATGACCTCAGAAGGGGCAAACTTGCCAGTAAATTTCATCTACTTCCAGTCCACCCAAATATTTTAAAAATTTTAAAAATATTTTTAAAAAAAGAGACAGTATTTTTATGGAAAAGATCACATTTCAGAGGTATCCACAACAAAAGTCCCTGGGTTCATTTGTTTGTAGTTTGATAGGCTTAATCCACTTTGGAGGGGCTGATATGCTTATAAACTTCATTTGCCTCTGTCAAAAGAAAAAAGTTATAGTTTTTTATCCTCCAAAAAGTGAATGAAGAAGAGGAAAAAGTGGACCTTGAGAAATAAGTTGAATCAAGCAACCCACAAAGCACCTTGGACCAAGGGAATCTGTTTTACAAAATGCCAAATTTGGGTATGTAGCAAGTCTTGTGCTGCTGCACGCTCCTAAAACATACCACTGTCAGTGCCTGGATGCAGAGCAGCAAGCGCTTGAGCTTCCTGTAGCTGTTTCCGATTGAATGCCAAACTTTCCAGTATCAGAGATTTCTTCTCCGATAGTTCATATAATTCATTTTCTGGAAAATGAAATGTTTTTAAAATTTTAATCATGGTTAAATCACTTGAAAAATATCATACGTGCAAAAGATGAAGAAACTTGTGCAAAAATGAAATCTTTAATTTAAAATAAAAACTTAATCCGTCAGTACAGATCTTAAGACATGATAAGTGAGAAAAATGAAAACCTTCTGGAAAGATAACAAAGTAATTTCCCAGGGTCAATGCTGTCCCCTCGCCCTCTTCAATTTAAAAAGTAGTTCCCCCCACCAAGCTCAGCACTCACAATAGAAATGGCTACTGCACCCAACATTTTACTACTGCAATTACCATCTTTTGAGGCAATAAATATGATGGTGGTGGCTGCAGTCATTTTCTTCCAGCCTTCTATAGTGAGCACTGGGCTGAGCACTGTCAGCTCTCTTTGCTGCTCCTGGGTAAAATTATGAGGACATGTTTCAAGTAGGGGCAGGCAGTGGCAATCTTTCTGGTGCTCTCCAGAGAGCAGCTAAGCAGCTTCTACAGAAGCCACTACTATATTAATTTATGCCGGGGGGGGCATCCAGGTGGTACAGGTAGGGAGACAGGACAGGTTGTCTACAGCTCTCTCAAACTTGACAGCAGCCCTGCCCCAGAAATGACCATGTAAGACCCAAGGCCAGGTAAGACCCAAGGCCCTTTCTACCTCTTTTCAGAGAACTTTTTATTGAAACAACAAAAAGTGACTGTAGACAGAAGGTCATTTATTCTCAACTTACCACTAGGTGACACAGTTATAGGCGCCACTGAAACATGACGCTGTGCCTTTTGTATATCATGCATAGTTGCCTCTAGGTCGGCAGCCAAACGTTGTTTTTGCTCAGCAAGCTGCTTCCGTTTCTCCTCTAAAAAATAATTTCAGACCAAATTTTGTGACAAAATATTAATTTGCCTTCATTTAATACCTTAATTAATTTACTGCACTATATATAATAGCACAATTAGCATTCAGTATCTAAAATATTTAATATAAATGAGCGTATTATATATTGCTCACTGAATGTTCAGATATTAATTGCCTGATTCAGATGTAACACTAAACTATGGTTTGTCTTGACATGTAATATTGTATAAAAACATGCAATGATTCTGATGTAGCATATTAAACATATGTATTAATAGGGAGATAATATTTGAGTTACGATGGCTATTATGTGAAAACAGAACTACTAAGAAACAAAATATAAGAATGAGAATGCTCTGTGAAACTCCAAAATTAATAGAAGCAGTAAAGAATCATATGGGGAGGGGGAGGACTTCCGGGTTTCCCTCTGAGCTCTGGAGGGAATCGGCTCCGCAGGATCGGGTCTTGCCGCTGCGGCGACGCGGGGACCCTTAAAAATCACAGGCGGTGAAGCCTGTGAGCGTGGTGACTCGGCGGGCACCATTTGCGCCCCCCCCAAGCTGCGAAGGAGCCTTTTTAAAGGCTCTGGAACAGGGAAGGGGTGAGCGGCGCGGTGCTGAGAGTAGACTGCTCCTTCTGCGGAGTGAAGCCGCACTGCCATTGTCGGAGAGCGCTGACTTCTTCTTGTGAGCAATTGGACTGTAAAGTAACAACCCGTGAGTAATACGGAAATTGGATTTTTAAAGAAAATTTTTTGAATTAGGCATGATCGGGGAAGGCTTAAACAGGAAGTCCGCCTCCCCGTGTTGTATATAATTTAAAGCAAAGGACCTGCTAACTAGGGTCGAGAGAACTTTCCTTTTTTCTTTTTTTTTTGGTTAAAGATTTTAATTTCACGGTTTGGCCGTATAAGAAATTTTACTGGAGGATAAAGAACTAATTTTGGGAGCTGAAGTGTCACCCCCCCGGACCCGGGAGTGCCCCGCGAGAGAGCCTGTTGATGAGGTATTGAAGAGTTTGACAGCTGTCAAATTAGCTGTCAAGACGGAAAAAGAGAACTTTGTTTTTCTTGTTTCTGCTGGTTATAATTTGAAAATAAGGAAGAGCTGATACAAACTAACTTGACTGTTGGATTTGAGCTGAAAGGAATATTAAGGAACCAAAATCCCTCTAGAGGGGGTTTTGGGACATTACAAGAACGGCTGGAGGAGGGAAAATCCAGGCGGAATTGGACAGAGCATTTGTTCTCTTGGGAAAGATACAAGGCCAACTTGATGTTTTGGCTACAAATGTTACAACTCTGGACTTAACAGTAAACAACATTATTGAGTTTGATAAGGATTTGAATCAGGAAGCCCATTCAACTGGGCAAACAGAGAAACTTGAGAGCTTTGAGAATTTGGAGAAGGAGATAGATGTTGTCTTTGAAGAAAAAGAAGGAGGAGCTGTAATTCTGCAGGTGTTAAAGGAGAGCTTGAGGCCTGACATGATGGCAACAAAGGAGGATAAAAATTTGATGTGGAAAGTCTGGCCTGAATTGGAGATTGAAAAATGGAAAGATCTCCTTATGTGGAGATCTGAAGACCTAAGGATTACAAATTTGATGGTGGAAGTTGGAGCTTTGGGGACATTTGGTTTTGAAAGGAGTAAGAAACAAGATTTGGACTACCCCATAGTCTCCACTTTTAAGTATGGAGGTCTGGCTGGAAGAAACATGGATCCTGTTGGGCCGGAGCCTCTCTGAGATTTGGTGTTCAATATTAAGGACTATCTAAAAGACCGGCAGAGAGGAACTGAGAGAGAACTAAGAGCCTCGGATGTGAGATCTCCAGGCTGATAGTAGATTGAGACTGATGGTGTTGGGGACTGAAACCGGGAGGGGGGGTGGAGTTTGGGAATCCAAAGGGGACATAATTATAATTTGTTCTGTTGTTATTCTCTTTTGTTATTGGTATGAAAATTGGGAAATTCGTGGAAGGGAATATTGGTCAATCTTAGGAAAATGTTTTAAGAATGAGTATTGATGTATAAGTATTGATGTTTAAGTTTGGATAAGGTAAAACTGATTTAAAATGAACTAAATCAAATGAAAATAAGGCTAGCAAAATAAATTGAGGAAACGGATTAAAGAGTAAAAGTAAAAAAAAAAATATGTTAAGATAAATTATTAAGTTAAGGTTGAGAAATAAGTAATAAGGATTTGCTGAGCTAACAATTTAAATTGGAATACAAGATGGGGAGGTGTGAGGAGGTCTGAGAAATAAGGTAAAAGAAAATAAGTAATTGAAATATTATGTGTTTTTATTTTTGTATGTTGGTTATTTTTTGTTTATTTTTTGTTTTTGTTTTATTATTGAAAATGCTAATATTTTTTTTTAAAAAAAGAATCATATGGGGAGGGGAATCATAAACTGGCCAATGAGGACCGAACATGTTCACTAGCCACAGAATACTGACTGTGTGTTGGAGGAGAATGGAAACCCAAGGAGGGGAGGGGAGGGAATGGAGTCTCCTGAAAGAAAGCATAGCTGTCTGGCTGGCATAATGAACAGGAACAGCCCACACTGCAACATTTTGTTGCAGAACCCACATGTATACAGATATAGGCATTAAAAACCTACTTGGCAATTGAAAAACCTTAATTCCAAATGCACATGTTTAATATTATAGTTGAAAAAAGGAAAAATGACAGCATACATACCACCAACAATGCCAGATTGGGTTGCTGCAAGAGCCTGTGCTTCCTGCAGCCCTTTCAAATTTTGCAGTAACATTTGTTTCTTCTCTGACAGTGCATATAACTCTTTTTCTGGGGAAAAAAGAAAAATGGTTTCGAATCATATATTGAAACACAGTTTCCAATGTCCTCAATGCTGATAAAGTTACATAAATGAATAAATCTATTAAAAATGCATCGTTTCATAAAAATGGCAAATGCCTTTTTCATTTGGCAATGCATAAAATGCAAGTAGATAAATAGGTACCACTCCAGGTGGGAAGGTAAATGGCGTTTCCGTGCGCTGCTCTGGTTCACCAGAAGCGGCTTAGTCATGCTGGCCACATGACCCAGAAACTGTACGCCAGCTCCCTCAGCCAATAAAGCGAGATGAGCACCGCAACCCCAGAGTCAGCCACGACTGGACCTAATGGTCAGGGGTCCCTTTGCTTTATCTTAAGATTTAAGAAGTTAAAACTAATTATTCAGGAAAATAGCAAAGAATATAAAGTGGGCTTAAAGCTCTGATATGTAATACCACTCACATCCACTATGATGAACAGAGGTCTGTAAATATGGGCTCCGTAGGAACATATAGAACATTTCCAGACAGTACAAGGCTCTAAGTAAACCCTGAGACTCTGCTCTAAGTAAACCCTGAGATTACTTTGATTAGCAAAAACAGTGTCCATCCTCAATGCTTCCAAATCAATACAAACATAAAACCTCTCAGTCTGATAATCACCACCACCCAGTAACACCTCCCCACTTTCTTTCTTAGTTTTTAGCATTGGCTAAAAGCTCATCCAATTTATCGAGCTGCAAGCTGGCTGGGATGAATGCAGGGCTCTCCACTGAAATTTGATATGGGCATGCTACTCCAGGCTCCTTCAGGAGAAAGGGTGGGATATAAATTCAAAAAAGAAATTACAGTGATGTTAACCTATCCGGCTGCTGCATCTAATGGACTCTGCTTTGTTTCCTGTAGTTGGAGGAAGGTGACATTCCCACTGGGGCTCAATCCAGGCACAGAAGAAGGCTGTCAGACTGATGTCTTCTATACCTCAGTGTCAACGGTTTCAGTTTTAACAGTGATGGGATAACTGAGCTTTGAACTTTGAAACAGTATGCATGTTAAATTCCCTTTTAATATTCAAGGTCATTTATTCCCTACTTACCAGCAGGTTTCCTAAACAGAGCTTTTTCTGAAGCCTGGCGATGGGCTTCCAATATATCTTCTGCAGTTGCATCTAGTTCTTTAGTCAAACGCTTTCTTTCTTCAGTCAGTTCCTCTAGTTTACGCTCTATTAAAAATTCACATCAATTCATAATAAAATATTTAATATGTGCTAAAATATCTACACTATATATAATAGTGCGATTAGTATTTAATATCTCAAAATTTTAGAGACTAATGCTTAACATTTATAGAGCACTTCTATCATTCCATGTACATTACATTGGAGGTGGTGAATGTTAGGCCCATGAGCAGTGGTGGCCAAACTTGGCCCTCCAGCTGTTTTGGAACTACAATTCCCATCATCCCTGACCACTGGTCTTGTTAGCTAGGGATGATAGGAGTTGTAGTCCAAAAATAGCTGGAGGGCCAAGTTTGGCCACCATTGCCCTAGAGCTAAATGCTGCCTTCCAATCCTCTTCAAGCTCTCGAGATTCTCCCAGGGCCACACCTACCACCAGCTCTAATTTGTGCTCTTCTCAAGCAGTTTTGCATGGCCAGAATGTGCTCTTGAGCTGTAACAATGCATCATTGCATGGATTAGGAGAACTAAGCACAGAGGGATCAGTGAGACCTGCTGGCACCATCCTAGTCCCTGCCTGATCTGCTCTGCTCTCCCAGCCAGTGAGAGAGTGTGATTTTCTCACTGCACCAGCTGCAGGAGAAATGCTAAGAGCCCCTTGTATATCACCTTCACAGACCTGATGAAGGCCTTTGACCTTGTCAGCTGAAAATGACACTTCACAAAGCTCAACAAGATAGGATGCCAACCTAAGATTCTCAAGATGATTGTGTCCTTCCACAACAACATGCGTGGCACCATCCAATATGACGGCTCATCCCCAGATGCCTTCCCTATAATGAGCAGTGTGAAACAGGGCTGAATACCCACCCCAACCCTCTTTGACATATTCTTCTCCCTATTGCTCTCATATGCCTTCAGCTCAACTGAAGATGGTGTGTACATCCATATGAAGCGACCTGGCACATCTCCACACCAAAACAAAATTGCAGCAGATCCTCATCTGAGAGATGTTGTTTGCAACCTTGACAGCACACTCCGAAGAAGCTCTATAGTGACTCATCAACCATTTTGGCCAAGCCTGCATAAAGTTTGGCCTTACCATCAGCCTGATGAAGACCAACATCTTGGGTCAGGACCTCATCAGCACTCTATGAATCAGCATTGGTGACCACACACTTGAGGTGGCAGACTATTTTGTTTAACTGGATTCCACTGTAACTTCAGTAATCTCTCCATCAATGCTGAGCTGGACAAACGTAATGGCAAGGCAGCTAAGGCGATGGCTTGCCTCTTCAACAAAATATATTTAAGATTTTAATTAAAAGCATTAGTGATCACAGCCCACTTACCACTGATAATTCCTGGCTGGGTAGCTACAAGAGCCTCAGCTTCTTGTAGCTTTTCCCAGTTGGATTCCAAATCTGCCTGCAACTGTTGCTTCTTCTCCAAGAGATCATAGAACTTCCTTCCTGTGAACAGAAATATTTCAGAATTGCCCCTTGAAAAACTATTTGTATGTCCTTATTTCTAGCATATTAGCATAAAATAAATAAAAATCATTTTAAAAACTTGATTATTTCATATAAATACATTGCAGATTGCATATATGAAAGGATGAAGAAGCTAACTGAAATCATTCTGAAAGTATACCAAAGTGGCCCCCACCACAACATTCACTACAGGAGCTTATGAGAAATCATCTTGTCCTGATATAAGGGGATAAGAAACAGACTAATCCTGAAGTCACTGAATATTTATATTCCCATCCACAAAACACCATCTCCGCTTAGATGAGGCAATAAAGGCAATATATAAATGTAATAAAACAAGATAAAATAATCCATCTGGACAACTAAACCAGTCCTCATTACCACAGTTTTTCCTCCTTCCTTCCAATCCCTCTTCATTGTAAGCTGTATCTTTTAGATTGTAAAGACTTTTCTGGCTGAAAAGTAAGCTAAAAATTCTTTTAAATAAATAATGAATAATCTGCCTTCTGTAGCTTCATAAATTAAAAACATGAAACTCTGGAGTTTCTCATTATTTTTAATCTATAAGGATTGCCTCCCAATGTGTCAGAGAAAAAGCATGGAAAACAGATGGGAAACTGAAATGAAAGTTACTGAATGTGATATGAATGCAATGCACACAGTGAACTATCAAAAGTGAAGATGGCTATAAGAGCATTAATTTCAAGGTATAAAATTCCCTAATTGTGCAACTACCAGTAACTCTTTTTTGTTTGAGGGTGTGCAGAATTTAATTTTTGAGACCAAAAAAGTGAACATTTCCTCAGTGGCATAGCATGGGTTGTCAGCACCCGGGGCAAGGCAAGTAATTTGCGCCCCCTAACCCGTGGATTTGCACCCCCTAACCCTAACCCCAGATGTTGCACCCGGTGCGGCCGGCCCCCCCTGCACCCCCCACGCTATGCCACTGCATTTCTCATAAAGGCTGTGGAAAGTGATAAAATTTGAGAAGTACTGACCTGGAGTGAAGAACACTTTTGCTACAAAATGAGTGGTGTTTTAATCAATCAATCAATCAATCAATCAATCATTATTAGTTGTATTTTATTCTGTTTTTATATTGCAAAGGAATCATAGAATTGTAGAGTTGGAATGGACCCCAAGGGTCATCTAGTCCAACCACCTGCATGCAGGAATCTCAACTTGGTCATACATGACAGAGGGCCATCAAACCTCTGCTTTAAAACCTCCAAGGAAAGAGAGTCCATTACTTCTCCTTGGAGTCTGTTCCACTGTGAAACAAATCTTACTGTCAGAACATTCTTCCTGATGTTTAGTCAGAATCTCCTTTCTTGTAGCTAGAAGTCATTGGTTTGGGCCCTATCTTCTGGAGCAGGAAAAAACAAGCTAGCTCCATCTTCCATGTGACAGCCATTTAGATATTTGAAGATGGCTATCATATCTTCTCTCAGTCTCATCTTTACCAGGCCAAACATATGCAATTCCTTCAACCATTCTTCATAAGGCTTGGTTAACAGACCATTCAGCATCCTGGTCATCCTTCTCTGTACGAGTTCCAGCTTGTCAAGATCCTTCTTAAATTGTGGTGCCCAGAACTGGACAGAGAACTTCAGGTGTGATCTGACTAAGGCAGAATAGAGCGGGACTATTACTTCCCTTGATTGGAACACTATACCTCTGTTGATGGAGCCTAGAATAGCATTAGGTTTTCTTGCTGCTGCATCACACTTTTGACTCATGTTACCCTTGGGGTTTACTAAGAGCCCTAGATCCTTTTCACATGTACTACTGGCAAGCCAGGTATCCCCCATCTTATATTGGTGCAGCTGGTTATTCCTGCCTGTGCAGAATGTTACATTTGTCCCTATTGTTAGTTAGTTTTGACACAGTTCTCCAATCTGTTCATTTTGAACCCCATTCTGTCTTCTGTGGCATTAGCTAGTCCTCTCAGTTTGGTCTCATCTGCAAATTTGATTAGCATCCCCTCAATTCCTTCGTCCAGGTTATTTTTAAAGATGTTGAACAACAACAGTCCCAGGATAGGACCCTGCAGTACCCCCACTTGTCACTTTTTTCCAGGCTGATGAGGAATCATTAGTGAGTACTCTTTAAGTTCAGTCAACCAGCTACAAATCCACCTAACTGTTATCTTGTCCAGTCCACATTTTGCCAGTTTCTCTGCACAAATATCTTGGGGGACTTCATCAAAAGCCTTACTGAAATAAAGATACACTACGTCCATAGTAGTCCTCTGATCTATCAAGCTTGTAACTAAGGAAAATAATAAGTGAGATTAATCTGGCACAACTTGTTTTTGAGAACCCCATGCTGGATCTTAGTAATCACAGCTTCCCTTTTTAACTGCTCACAGACCTAAAACTTATCCAAGAACAATGAAAAGGGACTCACTTGATTAACTTCTACTCCTGCTCTTCACATTGATAACAGGGGTCTTGAAACACTGAAGTAATACTAGGAATACCATAGTATTATACATCATTCATTATTATCTACCTACCAGTGGGTGTTTCAATCAGAGCCCTTTCTGAAGCACGGCGTTCAGCATTTCGCATATTGTTCATAGTTTCCTTTAGATCTTGAGTCATGAGTCTTCTTTCCTCAGTGAGCTGCTGTAGTTTATGTTCTACAAAATAATAATTAATGTATGCTGAAAAACCTACACAAAATATTATTATGCAACACGTATGTAGCATTAACTGGGTTTTTAAAAATAAATATTTACATTTATAATGCTAGTTGCTCAAATTCCATCATACATCTTATCTCAGTAATCAGAACAGCAGCCTTCTAAGACTCATCAGTATGAATAAGCCATGTTAGCATTTAAGCTCAATTGTATTGAAATGACCTGAAATCCAAAGTAGATATGTTTTAAAAGTATATCTAACAACATGAAATATTACAGCAAACGTACCACTGATACTGCCTGGTTCAGTAGCTGCAAGTGTCTGAGCTTCCTGTAGCTCTTTCCAATTGGATTCCAAGTTGGCCTGTAAACGCTGCTTCTTAACAGCTAATTCAAATAATTCTTTTTCTGTCAACAGAAATGTTTTTGAGTTATGTCTTCAAAAACAATTTCAAGTGTCCTTATTGGTCACAAAGTCACACAAGAAAAATATACTCAAAAACTTAACTATTTCAAAGAAATGAAAATAAACTTTCCATCTGTAATTGCAGATTAGACATTTTAAGGAGGAAAGGCTAAAGGAAATGATTGTGAAATATAGCAAAGCAACTTTTTGTGAACTTAAGCCTATGAAAATGTCTACTATATTGACAGACGTATGCGCCAGAATCTAGGGCATAGATCTGCAAATATGCCTGTGAAGGTGTGGTTCCACCTGTGCTGAGGCACACCTCGCACCCGGCATGCCACAACGTGCCAAGGAGCCTCGCACCCACACTCCCCAGACTTTCGCCTCTTGGCTAGAAGACAGGGTTTCCCCCTGACATTTTGGAGATATGGAGGTAACGTTCTGCTTGTGCTGAGGCACACCTTGCACCCGGCATGCCACAGCGTGCCAAGGACCCTCACGCCCACTCTCCATGAACTTGTGGCCTCTTGGCTAGCAAACAGGGTTATTCCCCTGACGAATTGTCCTCTCACATATTTGGTTACTAGACATAACGCTTGGCTGGAGCATGACCAGGGACGCAGATGTAATTATGTATCGCGGAACATTTTAGGGAAACACCTGCTAACACGTGTATTTGATAACGCTGGAAATGTGCTTAGATGGAAACACGTCATGTTCAGAGTGGTTTCACTACTATTTCCAATTGTTGACTTCTGCTAATAAAAAGTGGCTCTGCGAGCCTTGCTTTTCAGCTTGCTCCTGCACAGGTCACTTGCATCCAACCTCCCATCATCCTTCGTTATTCCTACATATGCCACCATCACCTCACTCCTAAAACACACAAGAGAACTTGCTGGCCATGGTACTAGGTGATTTCTGATCCTCTCATATCTGTTCACTGGTAATGCTAAGCCAAATTACACTTCAGTAGGAACAAGCAAGCATGCTGGTGCACATTCAGAAAATGGCAGCCACTTTGGTGCTCCCCTGGTCCTCTTCCTGCTGTGTTACCAGGAGCTAAGCCATGGTTTGGCTTAATGTTCTGTGCAAACCTGGATTCATAGTTTGTTTCACTTTAGACAAACCATAAACAGTAACCATGGTTTGTACTTGGCTTACTGCTCATGATTTACTGTTTATGGTTTGCTGCTCAAGTTTTATTTGGGGGAGTCAAACTCCAAGGCCAGATTCACACGTAATTGCAAAGCCAAACTGTGGTTTAGATCTTGGTAGTGCAGAAGCATGATTGGGAAAGCAACAAATATTTTCTAAATGAAAATGAAAAGTGAAGGGAGGGAGGGAGACTTTGCCACCAGAATAAGCCTGTTTCCACCTACCTCACCCTCCAGTCATAGGAGCCTTCATAGGGGAACAGCTTCTAGAGGAACTGTGAGGGGAGAGGGACTATACATTGAGGGGGGTTGATAATGGTTGGTTTTTTTAAAAAAAGTTATATTGTTTATTAGGCAATTCAACAATACTACTGTATTTAAAATGTTTGTTTTTATGTGAATCACTTGGAGCACAGATTTTTTTGTGGGAAATGTAGTACATAAATAAACGGACATAGAGGTCCAGGACATTTGTTCAGGAACATCACTCACTTGCTTTAGTTGTTGTATTTTTGTCAACATACATCAGGACAGGAGTACCCAGGGTGGTATAGTGGTGTGGTAAGGTAGTCACTGGTGTTTACTCTGATAGTGTGATGATAGGACAAGGATATAGTAAGGTTGAAGTTGCATGAATATTCTGGTAGGAGCATCAGATTGGCTCTGCCAATGCGTCCATAAAGCCACAGTCTGGTTATCATCCTGCCTATCCTGATACAGTGTTGCAGCAGCTGCCATTGTGCTGCCCACTCTTGATTAAATGTTTGGCGTTTTTTCAAAAACTATACATCTTTTATTTTCTTCATACCATCAAATTGTTCAAATTGAGCTCTTTATAAAGTGCAATACTGTTCCTTTACTTAAATAGTTAACTAAAGTTAAATTAAGTTTAGTTAAATAGAAAAATAGTTCGTGCTATTTTTCTAGAAAAAGTGGTGCTGGAATCCACCATGAACACCTCCCTTGTCCTCTAATGGCAACTGTGTCTACCTGAGAGGTGCTGGAACTGAGTTTCGATGAGTTCTGGCTGGGAAAAAGCCGTGACCAGTGTTACTTCAAGTTACGCAGTCATGATTGGGCTTGCAATACTGCAGCAATATGCATGCTAGGTGCATTTCAAATACTGTATGTATTTCATTCCATACATACCAACAGGTGGTTCAAATCGAAGTGCTTCAGAGGTACGACGCTGTGCTTTTTGTATACTTGAAACTGTTGCATTTAGGTCCGCAGTCAAATTTCTTCTTTGCTCAACAAGCTCCTGTAATTTATGCTCTAAAAATAATTTCAGATAATTTCATACTCAATTTAAATATATTCTGAAATTACTAAAAACAACAACAGTGCAATTAGTATGTAAGATTACAAACAAATTTTAAATAGTAATATTTAATTTTATATGCTAGTTGAATGATCGAATTACTTCATATTCATAAACACAGTGTGTCACTTCTAATTTTAATTTTTTTAAAAAAATATATGTTTTTATAATATATTTTTAAAATCTAATAAATAAAATAATTTATAAAGAAGGAGGTATAAGTCAAGCCATTCATAGTATGAAAAATCACAGAAAACCTACCATTAACACTGCCTGGTTCAGCAGCTGCAAGAGCCTGGGCTGCTTCTAGCTCTTTCTGGTTGGATTCCAACTTTTCCTGCAACAATTCCTTTTTTGCTGACAGTTCATACAATTCAATCTCTGCAAAAAGAAATGGTTTGCAATCATCTATTGAAAACAGTTTAATGTGATCATTCCTTATCAGGTTTGATAAAATCGAAAAGGGTTGGATAACATGCAGAAGTATTCATAAATGGTAATTTTCTTTAAAAATTATAAATGACTTCTTCATTTGTCAATGACTATTGCAAGACAAAGTGAAGGAGTTAAACAAAATTGATTTGGGAATGTAGCAAAGTAACTTCAAGAGGTTTTAAATCTCTGAGAATACACCATGATGATCTGTGAGAGAAGTGTGAAAAGATGGCCTCCTTAGGATGTCTGAGGGGAGCACAAAGTCCACCCTCTTTCTTTCAAGTTAATGTTTTGTTACAGCAGCAGAATGGAATCAGGATGGTTAATGTACATAGTGTACTTCACATACATATTTATCACTGAAATGAAGGAGGATGGGGAGAAAGTGAGCACTTCCTAGTAAATTATCTGCCAGAAGATAAAATTTGAACAGACCTGAGGGTTTAGACTACCTCTGTCACACCTCTGTTTTAGTGAATTTATTAACTAATCATTAATAATTGTTTATATACCATTTGCAAACTGCAAAGTTATTAAGAAGATTTAAAACTGAATCAGGAACAATGGGAGGATACATGGTTTATGTCTCCTCTTCCTCTGATGTTTACATTGGTGACAGGGGATGCAACTGTCTTGCAACACTTGAGGCAATATGAATACGGTGATATAAACTATATAATATTAATCATTAACTACCAGGGACTTGTTTCAGCTGAGCCCCTTCTGAAACACGTCGTTCAGCATTTTGCATATCATGTATAGTTTCATTTAGATCTGCAGTCAAGTGTCTTCTATGCTCAATGAGCTGCTGTAGTTTATGTTCTACAAAATAATTAAAGAACAACACATTACAAATAATAACATATGCTTTAAAAACTACACAAAATATTACTATGCAATTGGTATGCAGTATTAACTGGAAATCTTAAATATCAGTATTTGCATTTATAGTGCTAGCTACTCAAATTAAGTCATACACCTTATCTCAGTAATAAGAGCAGCTTTCAAAGACTCATCAATATTAAACAATATTACATGGTAAGATGTATATGAAGAAACTGTTTCAGAGAGACTGAATTGTAACATCATTATTCTTAACAAGAAACCTATTCTGATAAGTATCGATAAATATGGTTTCTAAAACCTGGCTTTTATGATGATTAAACTTTTATTTTGAACCACAATACATTTGTATACAAACAAGCAATGGCCCTTATTGACATGGTGTAGCATATTAGAATATGCAAGTCTTATAGGAAAAAACAATCCTCTACACTCACACAAAGCCCCATTAAAATTGAACATAATCTTAACTGTAAGAAATACCTTAAATCCACATTTTAAATTTACATTTTAAAACTGTAGCTGATAACATGAAAAACCACAGCAAACGTACCACTGATACTGCCTGGTTCAGCAACTGCAAGAGCCTGAGCTTCCTGGAGCTCTTTCCAATTGGATTCCAAGTTGGCCTGTAAAAGCTGCTTCTTAACAGCTAGTTCAAATAATTCTCTTTCTGTGAACAGAAATGTTTTTGAGTTATCTTTTGGGGGGGAAATTCAAGCATCCTTATTTAGTCACAAAAGCTTGTAATACAGTGGTACCTCGGGTTAAGAACTTAATTCATTCTGGAGGTCTGTTCTTAACCTGAAACTGTTCTTAACCTAAAGCACCACTTACGCTAATGAGGCCTCCTGCTGCCGCTGCGCCACCACTGCACGATTACTGTTCTCATCCTGAAGCAAAGTTCTTAACCCAAGGTAATATTTCTGGGTTAGCGGAGTCTGTAACCTGAAGTGTATGTAACCCGAGGCACCACTGTACAAAGAAAGATTCTCAAAAGCAGCCTTATTTCATCAAAATGATAAATCAACTTTTTCATCATATGAATATTTATTGATCCTCTTCACCCCACCCACAAGGGAGCCCCTCAAATCCAGCATGAAACTGTAAGTCACATATGTGCCTGCCTTCTCCTCCACCATGTCAGTAAAGAAGCTAAAGTAGCAGTTGGTGGACAGGCTGCAGTGCAGTGAAAGCAGCCTGAGAATAGAAGCACTGCTAGACCTCCTGGTCAGCCTCTACACTGAGTGCAGCCATGACTCATTGCTCCAGAGGGAAAGGCTCACCTCAGACTTTGAGTGGGAATGGACTTCCTAAATATTGAGAGTGACGTGGAAGAGTTCCTCATAAACAGCACCTGGTCCGGCTATTAGGAGTCAACATCTACCTTACCATTGGCAGTAGGCCTGAGAGTCCTACCATCTCCACCAGTGCCTACTACCCAGTTCAGCATCAGATTGAACTGGCTTAACCATGGGAATTATGTGTACTTTAATGAACTGAACAGAGTGAAAGAATGTGAGTCATGGGGGCGTAGGGAGTCTGTGTATGAACTTAACAGTGCTTAGCTTATTTTTTTTAGTTGCCCTTTTGATAATGTTATCATTGTTTTATAGATTACAAATGCCATATAGATTTGTTAATCATATAATATGTATTTTGCTATAATTGTGAAGTTTAGCTTAATTTTTAGTTGTTTTTTAGATTGTAACTATTTCACTGATGATTTCTTAATTCTCTGCTGTAGTGCAATCCATGCAGGATGGAAAGGTGTCTCCTCTCTCTGACAGGCACAGTGACGATCGGGCTTGCAACACTGAAGCAGGTGCATTTCAAAAACTATTTATCTTTCATACCATACATACCTGCAGGTGCTTCAAGTGCAGCTCTTTGTGAAGCACGGCGTTGTGTTTTTTTAATATTGTATACTGTTGCTTTTAGTTCTGCAGTCAGTTTTTTTCTTTGCTCAGCAAGCTCCTGTAGTTTATGCTCTAAAAATAATTTCACACTATATCAGACCAAACTTTGATATACATTAATGAAGCATTAAGTATCTAAAAGTGTATAATGGTTGCTTGCAAGTTTTATAAATCATAGCAAACCTACCACTGACACTGCCTGGTTCAGCAGCTGCAAGAGCCTGGGCTTCTTCTAGCTCTTTCTGGTTGGCTTCCAACATTTCCTGCAACATTTCCTTCTTAATTGATAAACTGTACAATTCCATTTCTGCAAAGAGAAATTTGGAATCATTTTTGGAATCATTTTTTGAAAACAGTTTAAAAGGCAAAAAGTATTCATAAATTATATTTTTATTACAAAATTATAAATAATGTATTCATATTCCCTGTGTTCTGGGACTATAGCAAAGTAACTGTAAGAAGTTTTAGCTTTCTGAGAATCCACTATGATCTATGACATATATCTGAAAAGATGGACCCCAAAGTCCAAGTTGAGCACAATGTGCTCCTCTGCCCCCTGCAGTTAATGCTTTGTTTATCTGTCATATTTCTTTCAATAAGAAAGAGGAGGCTGTGCACAAATCCTCTTTGAGAGCCAGTGTGGTGTAGGGGTTAAGAGCGGTAGACTCGTAATCTGGTGAACCGGGTTCGCGTCTCCGCTCCTCCACATGCAGCTGCTGGGTGACCTTGGGCTAGTCACACTTCTTTGAAGGGAAAGGAGAATGTTAGGCGCTTTGAGACTCCTTCAGGTAATGATAAAGCGGGATATCAAATCCAAACTCTTCTTTTCTTGTATTCCTCACCCGAACTCTCCTTAAGCTTCAAAGTGGCTAACAAAAATTCTTCCGGGAACAGTGGAAAGATGCTAAATTTATGTCTCATTGTATCTCCACATAGATGACAGCGGCACAACTGTCTTGCAACAAAACAATTATTTGCCTACCAATAGGTGGTTCCTGCTGAGTCCTTTCTGCAGCACGACGTTCAGCTTTTTTAACATCATGCACAGTTTCCCTTAGATCTGCAATCAAGTGCTTTCTTTGCTCAGTGAGCAGCTGCAGTTTATGTTCTAAAAAATAATTACAGGCCAATTCATAATAAAGTAATAATATATGTTGAAAAAACTTCTCAAAATACAACGATGCAATTGATATGTTAACAATATCTGGAAATTTTAAAAATTAAAATTTGCATTTATAATGCTAGTTGTTCAAATTACTTTATATACATTATCTCAGTAATCAAAGTATTGTAATTACCTAAAGCAATGGTTCCCAATTCGTGGTCCATGGATCCTAAACCACCCAGGGGGTCCACAGACCCTTAACATAACAAGAACTACCATAGGGACATCGGAATTTTCAAAAGTAGGGGGTCCATGGCTTGACTTTTGGGGGGAAAGGGGGAGTCCACAGTAGTTAGCTAACTGAGAACCATTTATATAAATGATATTTCTCCATTGCTAATGGACAATGGATCTTAGGCTGGGATATTGCTTCTCCTTCTGGTCAAAGACAGGAAAGATGAACTTAGGGAAATAGGTTGGCTCTCAAATAATGCACTAGTTTGCATCCTCACCAAGCTCAAATACATTCACACATTCATACGTCCATCACAGAATATAAAGAAAACAACAACATTCTACTTCAACACTAATACAAACATGTAATACTACATTGAACAAATGTAAATAAATGTAAACCCACAACAACTGAAATGAATGTAAAAATGATAGAAATATCCTTAAGCTAAGTATAATTATTTCTCCCATTGGTAATGAAGGTCATTAGGCTGGGATGTACTACATCTAAATGGCTGCTTAAGATAGAAGAACTTGCCATAGTACTTTACTTCTAAATGTAGCTTCTGCAGAAGCATACTTATAATGATATACAAATGTGCTGGGAGATGTCCAGGTTGCTGCCTACCATACCTCAACTAATAGTGCACTCATTGCAAATACTGCAGATGTAGCTGCTACCCTTATGGAATGTACTGTCACTGGTGGAATGTACTTATAAACCTTAATAGTATGTGCTCTAATCCAACATGATAATCTTGTATTTATCATCTTCCTCCCTAAAGTTGTGAAAGGATACAAAAAGGCAATCTCCCTTAATTTATTTTGTTCTCTCTATGTACCTTTACAGTGGGACGCGGGTGGTGCTGTGGTCTATCACAGAGCCTAGGGCTGGCTGATTGGAAGGTCGGCAGTTCGAATCCCCGTGACGGGGTGAGCTCCCATTGTTTGGTCCCTGCTCCTGCCCACTTAGCAGTTCGAAAGCACGTCAAGTGCAAGTAGATAAATAGGTACCGCTCCGGCGGGAAGGTCAACCAGGTTTCTGTGCCCTGCTCTGGTTCACCAGAAGTAGTTTAGTCATGCTGGCAACATGACCTAGATGCTGTCTGCGGACAAACGCCGGCTCCCTCAGCCTATAGAGCGAGATGAGCGCGCAACCCCAGAGTCCTCCGCGACTGGACCTAACGGTCAGGGGTACCTTTACGTTTATATACCTTTACTGCCTGGCAGACAACTAAAGTGTGCCATGACTGATTTGATGGCACAGGACAAAGGGTTAGCAAAATCAACTCCTCTTGTGTATGAAAGCATGGCATTACTTTTGGAATGAAAGATGTATCTGTCCTCAAACTATTCTCTGTATGAAATGCACAAAGAGGTTTAACTACAGAATGTGCATTCAATTCAGACACCCTGTGGGTAGATGTACCGTAAGTGCCACCCAAAACAACACTGAGAGACATCAGTCTGCTTTCCTCAGTTCATCTTTCCCACATTTGGCCACAGGGTGGAGCAAGATCCCAGTCTAATGATCTTCATTACCAATGGGGGTATTTATTTGTTATTTATTTTAAAATATTTATTAACTGTTTATTATTAAAAGTAATCATGAAGCAATGTGAACAACATAAAAACATAAACATAAAACATCCAATAGAATAGCAATATAAAAACCTAAACCATAAAAGCAGCATTAAAAAAAAGGTACAGTGTCTAGTGTTAACAATCCAGAAAAGTCCAAAAAAGAATGTTTTGAAGAATGCCAAAACATGTAAGAGATGAAGCTGACCATACAGCAAAGAACAGGATGTTCCAAATAAAAGGCAGAATTGCAGAAAAGGCCTGTTTAGGGGTCATGGCCATAAAACAGTCTGCAGTCTGTATAAATATTTATTTCACTTGTTAGTTGTCTAACAAGAGGACAGTCTGTACCATCAAAGTTAAAAACATCATCAAAATTTAACAAATCAATACATAAATGACTCAGGACTGCAGCATTCAACAACCTGTCCCCCCACCCACTCGTGAACCGACCCAGACCCTGCAATAATCATCTGAGGCACTTCTTCATTGTCCTATTCCACTAGGCGTCTGAAGGGCAGCTACATGATAGCAGGCCTTTTCTGTGGTGGCTCCCTGCTTGTGGAATGCTCTCCCCAGGCAGGTTTGCCTGGCACCTTAGTTAAATATATTTATGTGCCAGGCAAAAGCATTCCTCTTCTCCTAGGCCTTTGGCTAGATGGTTTATCTCTAGCCTTTTAAACTGTGGAGGGGGTTATTGTTTTTCTTTGTTATTACGTAATGTGGGGGTGTATGGAGTGTTAGAGAAGGGGTAGCACCTCTGGTGGTGGACACGTTGTTCTCCTTATGAGGTAGTTTGCCCGCCTTTGGTCCCCAACCCTGCATTCATTTCTCACTTGTGGCTTCTACAATCTGTCAACACGTAACAGTGGCCATACCCTGTGAATGGATTTGACTAGCTGGTTAAACCAGGTGAGGGTGGCCAATGGGTCTGAAGTGCTCAGTGTGTTAGAGACTTCCCCTGCATGCAAAGACAGGCTCCGACAGATTGAGCGGGCAAGACCAATAGTGGGTCCAACAGTTCAGAATGCATGTGCTGTAGAGGGAAGTGAGGAGTAGGTGGGGATTGTGAACCTGGGAAGGTACTCCATCTACAAGAAGGAAATCTCTGATCCTAACTCTCAGCTGCCTTGTGGGATATCTTTGGAAGAAGAAAAGGCTACGGAATAAACCCTACACAAATCCAGAGTGGAGTCCCTAAGATGGTTGGATGGCATCTTGTATGCTTCCTCCCAGAAACTAATGCAGCCAAGTTGGTGCCAAACATATTGCTCTGCTTTCCATTGGACCACAGTGAGGCCAAGGGGTGGGTCTTGTCATCTTGGCAGTCCAGGATTTCCATACACACTGCCCAGGCTTGAGCACTGGAAAGGTCACTTTGGTGCTGCTAATGCAGTGGTTTGACTTCATCCCTGGAGGCACACTCCAATGTCTCCTGAGACAGACAGTTGCCACCAATGTTAGGTATTTTTGTGTTTTTATACTGTAAACAACCCTGTGATCCTTGGATGAAGGGTAGTATAGAAATGTAATAAATAAAATAAAACATAAAATAAAACATAAAAACAGCACCAGCCTTGGTGGAAAACTGAACTCTGGCATCACTATTCTAAGGACAGATATGGCTCATAAGGTTTTTCACATGGTTCAAGTTCTTTTCAGCTGTAGTGCACTTACATAAAAATAAGCATTGGTCCTTTTTTCAAACCGTGCAGCATCTTAAACCTGTGCAGGTCTTAATGCAAAAATAATCTACAGCCATTCAATGGATGCTTAGCGTTGAACATAAGGTTTTCAGTTTAGCTTAATGTCAAGACTTTAGTTGGCAAAATGAAGAATCATAGCAAACCTACCACTGATACTGCCAGGTTCAGCAGCTGCAAGGGCTTGGGCTTCTTCCAACTCTTTCTGGTTCAATTCCAACTTTTCCTTTAACCCTTCCTTCTTTATCAATAGTTGTTGCAATTCCATATCTGCAGAAAGAAATGGCTTGGAATCATCTCTTGAAAACGAATAATACCCTTAATCTCAGGGATGTGGGTTTGAGCCCCATGTTGGGCAAAAGATTTTTGAATTGCAGGGGGTTGGATTAGATAACACACATAGTTCCTTTCAACTTTACAATTCTATGAGTCTATGAGTCTTATTGGGTTTGATAAAACCCAAAAGGATTGGATAAAATAGCACAAATGCCTTAACAAAAAATCAATATAATTAACAGCAATCCTAGATGTTTGCTACATATGCAGTAAGGTAAGAATGAATCCTCTCTAGCTTCACCCCAACACACGGCCGAAGCCTTAGGGAGAAAGTTTCCACAGGTGCAAATGGGGTTTTCCCCCTAAGACTTCTAGCTGCAAGGGTTATCCCAAACAAGCCAGAAAGGGAACATACATATCTTCCTTCCTCACATACTGTACTGCATTTCCAATACCAACTGCTGTCTCCCTGATAGTAAGAAAATAACTAGTTGTATGCTACATTTCTAGCAAGTTTCTGCTTTGGCCCTCCATTTCCACTCACCAGGAGGTTTTCCAGCTAGAGTTGCTCTTTCTGAAACACGATCCTTTGCTTCTTCTATATCACATACTGTTTCCTCTAGTTCTTTAGACAATAGTTCTTTTTGCTCAGCTAGCTCCTGTAGTTTAGTCTCTGCAAAATAATTTCACACCAGATGATAACAAAATATAGGCTGAAATAACTTGCTACACGCATTAGTGCAAATTCCTTTATTACCTGGAAACTTTAAATGTGTACTGTATATGCATTTATATTACTAGTTGCACTTTACTTCCTACAAACCTTGACTTTCAGGCTGAGTAAATTTTCTTTTAACTATAATATTTTTGTTTTTGTTTTTTAAAAGCCCCTTACTAACACATTGGTGGGTGGGCCCAGTGGGCAGAACAACAAATAAGAATACAGTGGGCCAGACTAGTTTCTACACACACAAACAAACTCCTCCAACTAGGCAAGCAAGAAGCATTATCAGAGAGCTCAAGGATAAATTCAAGTCATGCTATAGATAACAGCATGAGAAATCACATCATACATACCACTGATACTGCCTGGCTCAGCAATTGCAAGAGCCTGAGCTTCTAGTAGCTCCTTCTGATTGGATTCCAACTTTTGCTGTAACTCTTGCTTCTTTGCAAACAGCTCATATAATTCCCTTTCTGCAGAAATATTATACATATATTTGAAGAATAATTTCTAAACTCATAATTGCTCACGTAAAATAAAAGGACTTAAACATGGAATTATTTCACAGAAATAACAAACTCTTTATCTTTCATTGCAGATCTTATAAAAAGGCAAAGGAGCATAATGATACACTTGTGGGAATGTGGCAAAGTAACCTCAATGTGGCATAAGTCCCTGGCAGTATCACACAGATCAAGTATGACAGTATCACACAGATCAAGTTTGGGCCTTGCCCAACATGGTACCTTCCAGATGTTTGGAGCCACAATTCTCATTAACCCCAAGCCAGCATAACCTATGGCCAGGATGATGGAAATTGTAGTCAAACATTTGGAGGGCCACAAGTTCCCCATCAGTGCTCCAAATTACAACAGTAAAAAATATGCTAATTCCCTGTCCTCCCGGTTGTTGCAAACAGAAGGCTATGTATAAATTCTCTTGTAAAGATCATAAGTGCTGCTGAGTCAGCCAAGTTATCATTTTTCTTCCTTTTCAAGCCAAAAGAAGAGATGGTACAGCTAGGCAGTAGTAGACAGTGGACAGGATGGAACTATGCTGCTTACCTGGCTCTCCAATGCCCAAATGGCTGCTGATTATGGAGAGGCATGGGGGAGTGGAGAGGTCAGTGTGGCTGCACCAGCAGAAGCAGCAGATTGATCCTGCTGCTGCACTTGGACCACACCAACCTTCTCACCAGCACTGGCATTAGGAAGCCTGGTAAGTAGAGCACTTTTGCACTGCTGACTGCTACTGTTTCTGGGTGAACCCTCTCCTTATGATTAAGTTTAGAAAGTACTGATCCACCAAGCTAAAACTTTTCTGCACATCCTTTTTCTTTATATTTATTAGTTCGTTTTTATACATACTGTCAAAAGAGCTCATGAGAGCTTGCCAGAACCATCTGCTGAAGCTGAAGCTCCTCACTTCTCTGGTAGCACTAGCAGCAGCAGCAGAGGAAGCACCCACTCAGGCACTCTATCAGTGGGGTTCTACCACCCACCCAAGGCAGTTGTTCAGTCTGTCTCATGGGTGGGTTGGCCCTGGAAAAGGGGGTTGTCCCAAGCAAGCAGGAGAGGGGGGAGACATCTCTTCTCTCCTCATATACCTGAGGAGGCCTTCCCAATAAGAACCGCTGTCATCTCCACCCCCTGATTGCAAGTAAGGGGGGGAACCTAGTTGCATGCCACTTTTCTTGGAAGCATCTGCTTTGGCCCCCAGTCCCTACTCACCAGGAGATTTTCCAGCTACAGTTGCTCTTTCTGAAACACGATGCTTCACTTTTGCCATATCATTTACTGTTTCCTCTAGTTCTTTAGTAAAGAGTTCATTTTGCTTAGCTAGCTCCTGTAGTTTAGTCTCTGCAAAACAATTTTACACCAGTAATTAAAAAAATGAATATATGCTGAAATAACTGTGCTACATACAATAATGCAATTTCCATTATTACCTAGAAACTTTAAATGTGTACTGTGTGTGCACGGATAATAGTAGCTACCTGTACTTCCTACACACCCTGACTTTCAGGCTGATTAACGATAGAGTATCTTTATTTTTTGTTTTGTTTTTAAGACCCTTATTAACATGACAACATATTATACCACTGAAGGAACAATCCTCTACAGTAGGAAGGGGAGCAAAGCTTTTCCAGACAGAGAACTGGATTCCTTTCTGGTCAACCTTCCAGAAGCCACAGGCCATTGATGGACAGGCCCAGTGGCAAAAGTGGATGGAACCAGGGGCGCCGACTTATAAAAAATATTGGGGGGGCCCATACCGGGGTCCTGCCCCAGGAAGTTTTCTAAATTTTAGATGAAAATTAGTGAGTTTTAAAGTTTTTTAAAAGTATTTTAGAGTCATATGATCAACATTAGAACCCCGAAAACTCGACTCTCTATAACTCCACACTCCGGGAAACTCGACAAGCCTGAAACACTTTTTGGCTTTGAAAAAAGAAACAAAACATAAACACGCACGGTATTTTCGTAAAAAGCTAATTTAATTTACAGTAACAATTATGCTTATAGACTACTACAGAGCAGTGAATATATAGCTCTGAAAAGACTGAAATGATATTTAAATAAATCCTAAACTATCATTAAAAGAATAAAATATAAAATATTGCTGTCGCACAATAATAGCACTTTGATTAATAAGTGAAATAGCTAATTTAAGCTTACTTTGAATAAGGCTGAGGGTTCATTAAATAAAAATAATATCTCAAAGTTAATGCTTTAATACAGTTAATAAAGTTAATACAGTATGCCTAATACTGTATGTAAATACTGTAATACTGTATGTAAATAACAGGCTTTAATTGGGTCTTACACCCTAAAAATATTTAAGTATTTGAAAATAACTAATACAGTACTATACAGTACTAAACTAGTACTAATATTTCGAAACTGAAAATTTAACATTCTGTATGTATTTAATTCTCTATTTTATAAAGATTTTCAATATTGCTCTAAATACCATTATTAGGGCTAGAGTGTCTTTAGAAAGGTGCAAATGTCGACCGTCTGACTGGATTACTGAATATGAAGTCGTTGATGACTGGTCGGATATCCAATTCATCCAAAACATCTCGATGGGCTTGAAGAACAGCCAAGTTGTTCAATCGCTTCTGTCCCATTGTTGATCGGAGATATGACTTCAGACGTCTAAGGGCGCTAAATGACCGTTCTGCTGTTGCTGTCGTGATTGGAACTACTTGGAGAAGCTTAATGCACTTCACTACTTCACATAACATTTCTCCAACTGCAGGCTCTTGTGTAATGTACTTTCTCACATCACGCATGTTTTTTAAGACCAGTTGTTTTTTATTAGCGATATTGGCTAACATATTCAAGTGTAAGCGCAGTCTCTCAATGTCTAGACAGAAGGCTAATTTCTACTAACACACATTGACCCTATCCTCCAACTAGACAAGCAGGAAGCATTACCAGAGAGTTCAAGGACAAATTCCAATCAGGCAAAACCCTCAAGGAGGCTGCAAAGAAGGACTGATAATAGCTGTTGCCCAGGGAGATTCCCAAGAGCCAGTGAGGCCTGGAGGAGCACAACTGACCCCCAGGCCAGAGTTTTCCCACTCCTGTTCTATGCAAAGGCTCCTGGCAAGGACTATCAACTTTATTCAGACAGAAGGTCTTTCATGCCAAGTATATATTGTCAGGGAACTGCCATCGGAGAGTCAGGTGTTGGAAGGGCTCAAGGAGGCTAAGAGACCCTCAGATGCTGAGGAAGGAACCAGCAGGGGGAGAGGGAGAGTTCCTGCAGAAACTCAGGCGGAGGGATGGCTCCAAGATGCTTCCAGTGAGAACAGCGGGGAGGGCTCAGGACCTCCGCTGGGGACGCCCACTCCGCGCAGGAAACTGTCACGCAGAGAATCCAGACATAGAGTTTCCGTTAAGGAACTCTTATGTTGGCGTAAATTCCGGAAGCGTCCACTGACGGATTCTGCCAGTGATTGAGGGAGTCATGCTTTGAGGGCTCCCGTAAAGGCAGAGCTTTGAGACCTATGCAAAGCTCTGAGGGATTCAGCTTTTACGCACAAGCAGCTCATTATCCCATCACATATATGTATGCTTAAATGCTTTGGTTTTATATTCAATGATGTCCCATTTGTGCAAGGACTTGGACTTTCCCCAGACAATCACCTTAAATCTGTACTGGGGTCTGCCCCAACCTTCCAAGGGAGCTTTTGTGGTGGTGCATGCCATAAATAGTCTTTTTCCCTTGAGTTACAAATGTGTTACTTCTGCAGGAAATTTATTGAGGGGATTTTGATTCCAGACAATGATACTGGACAGCATTTTAAATGATGTTTCCGCCATTTAGAGCCTATTTCTCCCTACCCTGATACTTTTTCATGTTTCCATTGTACACTAGCTTCAGAATATAAACTCTACAGGTAGAGAAATTGACCAAAAGCAATAAGTAACTTTCCGCATGAAGTCCATTTTCCTAATTATCCATTGGATGAATTATATTCTACTGAGAGAGACCAAATTGCAAACATGCGCTGGATTATGAAGAAAGCTAGAGAAATCCAGAAAAACATCTACTTCTGCTTCACTGACTATGCAAAAGCATTTGACTGTGTCGACCACAGCAAACTATGGTAAGTTCTTAAAGAAATGGGAGTGCCTGATCACCTCATCTGTCTCCTGAGAAATCTCTATGTGGGACAAGAAGCTACAGTTAGAACCGGATATGGAATAACTGATTGGTTCAAAATTGGGAAAAGAGTATGACAAAGCTGTATATTGTTTCCCTGATTATTTAACTTATATGCACAATTCATCATGTGAAAGGCTGGACTAGATTAATCCCAAACTGGAATTAAGATTGCCAGAAGAAATATCAACTACCTCAGGTTTGCAGATGACACAACCTTGATGGCAGAAAGTGAGGAGGAATTAAAGAACCTTTTAATAAGGGTGAAAGAGGAGAGTGCAAAATATGGTCTGAAGCTCAACATCAAAAAACCTAAGATCATGGCCACTGGGCCCATCACCTCCTGGCAAATAGAAGGGGAAGAAATGGAGGCAGTGAGATATTTTACTTCTTGGGTTCCATGATCACTGCAGATGGTGACAGCAGTCACGAAATTAAAAGACACCTGCTTCTTGGGAGAAAAGCAATGACAAACCTAGAAAGCATCTTAAAAAACAGAGACATCACCTTGCTGACAAAGGACTATATAGTTAAAGCTATGGTTTTCCCAGTAGTTATGTATGGAAGTGAGAGCTGGACCATAAAGAAGGCTGATCACTGAATAATTGATGCACTTGAATTGTGGTGCTGGAGGAGACTCTTGAGAGTCCCATGGACTGCAAGAAGATCAAACCTATCCATTCTTAAGGAAATCAGCCCTGAGTGCTCACTGGAAGGACAGATTGTGAAGCTGAGGCTCCAATACTTTGGCCACCTCATGAGAAGAGAAGACTCCCTGGAAAATACCCTGATGTTGGGAAAGATTGAGGGCACAAGGAGAAGGGGACGACAGAGGACGAGATGGTTGGACAGTGTTCTCAAAGCTATCGATATGAATTTGACCAAACTGTGGGGGGCAGTAGAAGACAGGAGTGCCTGGCGTGCTCTGGTCCATGGGGTCACGAAGAGTCGGACATGACTAAATGACTAAACAACAAGAAACAGTTAAGGCAGCATGAGAACATAACATAACAGCATGAGAAATCACATCATACATACCACTGATACTGCCTGGCTCAGCAACTGCAAGAGCCTGAGCTTCTAGTAACTCCTTCTGATTGGATTCCAACTTTTGCTGTAACTCTTGCTTCTTTGCAGACAGCTCATATAATTCCCTTTCTGTAAATGAATGAATGAATGAATGAATGTTTTCAAAACAAATTCTAATCTCAGAATTGCTCACATAAAATAAGGTTATTTTTAAAATGGAATTATTTTACAGAAATTGCAAACTCTTTATCTGTCATTGCAGATCTTATAAAAGGGCAAAAGAGCCATATGAAACCCTTTGGGAATGTGGCAAAGTAACATCAATGTGTCATTACTTATGGCCAGGATGATGCAAATTGTAGTCAAACAACATTTGCAGGGCCTCATGTTCCCTGTCACTGCTCTAAATTACCACAGCAAAAAATGTGCTAATTCCCTGTCCTCCCAGTTGTTGGAGGCTATAAATCATCTTGCACTGATCATCAGGGCTGGAAGGTCAATCTAATTATCATTTTTCTTCCTTTTCAGCCCCAAAGAAGAGTTGGTACTGCTAGGCAGTAGCAGTCAGTGTGGCAGAGTGGCAGAGTGGGGCTGTGCTGTTTGCCTGGCTTCCCAATGCCAGGACTGCAGGTAGAAGCAGCAAATTGCCTCTGATACTGCACATACATTGCATCAACCTTCCCACCATCTCTCTCTCACTAGCACTGGTATTCAGATTAAGTTCACAAAGTATTGACTCACTGTGCTAAGACACCTCTGCCACACATTTTGTTCTCTCACATTTATTTGTTGAGTTTTGTCCAGCAACAATACCTCTCAAGCCAGCTAACAACACTTAAAATCCACTATTGTTGCACATTAAATTATAGTATAAACTGATGGATTAAGCTTGAATTTCTTAGCATTCCTGATCCCGTCCTATGACCTCCATAGTTCTCAACTGGAACTATGTCTAAGAATGATAAAGCACAACATCTCCTTTTGATGGTCTCAGTAATGAAAGTGATAATAAGGTTTGTAATATGCACATTATGTGTTTTTGTACAACTTAAGGTAATTTCATTTTAAACTTACCAGCAGTAAATACAAATCCTTCTGAGACACTATCCTGTGCTTTTTGCATCTCATGCACAGTTGAATCTAGTTCTGCAGCTAAGCATCTTCTTTGTTCAATTAGCTCTTGCAGCTTATGATCTACAACGATATGTTACATCAGTTTGTAACAAAGTATTAATACACTGTTAAATAATTGCATTATTTAAAATAACATCAAGCTTTTAAAAATAATTCCTGTTATGTGCTCAAAGCATCAGTTGAGGGAGTACTACACATATTATATGTGGTCTTTTTATGTGTGCTTAAATTAGTCACTTATTTTAAAGAAACCATGTGCTCCCATCACTCATCAGCTGATGGGCAGTGGGATGGGGTGGGGTGGGGAAACCATTTCCATTGAAATTGCTGTTAAAATGGAGGAAAACAGCACAAGCAACACTGACACTAAACCCTACATATATTAAGTAAAATAGAAACATCATCATCACCCGACCCCACCCCCACCCATCTTTCCCACCCACACACACCTCTTTCCCCCTTTTCTTCCTAATGTCTCAACAAATGAAACTGATTTGTAAAAATGTTACATGGGGGGGGGGGGGAAATACAAGAAAGACATTGCACATACTTTTGTAAATCAAGAAAATCTTTAATAAAAATACATTTTTTAAAAAATGGAGGAAAACATCTCCCACGCAAGTCAATTAGTTTGTACTTATGAAAATACAAAAATAATACTCTATAGCTAGTGGTTTTTTTCAAGAAAATAGGTCGCGCCTCAACTGCCCACCCACCCGCTTGTTCGCTCCTTCCTTTGCTGCTTCTAATGTCACTTCCTGCAGCTAAAGGCACAGCTTCCCAGAGCAATTTGCCACAACCTTTGCAATTGCCAAAGTGCCTTCTAGGAAGGTGCCTGACGATTGCAAAAGGGTGGCATGACCTTTCTACAATCATCAGGCACCTTCCTGGAAGGTGTTTTGACAATCGTAAGGGTCGCGCCCAAGCGCCTCTGGGAGGCTGCGCCTGCAGTCACAGGAAGTGGTGGTGGCAATGGAGGAAGCAGCAATGGCAGTGGAGGAAGTGGCAAAGGTGGGGGGAGGGGAGGAAATGAGCAGGTGAGCAAGCAGGCAGGCAAGCAGTAACAGCAAGATGGTGGCTGGGGGAAAAGCTGTGGTGGTACAGCATACCGGCAGGTACCACCTCAAAAAAAGCACTGTCTATAGCTATGCAAAGGTCATTGGACAGTGCCCAAAAGTTAAACTGAAACAGAAGGATCCTAATTCTAAGTAGAGGTGTTTCAGACTGTCAGCTGACAACATGGGAAGCCAGATCATACATACCACTGATACTGCCAGGTTGAGCAATGGCAAGAGCCTGAGCTGCTTCTAGCTGCTTCCGATTAGATTCCAACTTTTCCAATAACTCTTGTTTCTTCTCTGATAGTTCATATACTTTTCTTTCTGGAAAAAAATGTGCTTCAATCAATTCTTGAAAAATAGTGTCAAAAGTCATCCTTGTTCTCAACATCATGTAGAATGATTTTTTTTTAACTGACTCATTAATATATCTTCTTTTGCTAAAGCAAAGCTTAAAAAGATGGCAAATGGGTGCTTTAGGGAATGTAGCAACGTAACTTAAAGAGGGAAATTCCCTGACAATCCAAGAGATCTGTTGTGATAATGTACACTGAAGTGTGAAAATCTGGGGCCCCTCAAGCTATTTGGAGACAGGCAATGCTGAGGCTGAGAGGAGATATGATAGTCATCTTCAAATATCCAAAGGGCTGTCACATGGACGATGGAGCAAGAATGTTTTAATCTGCTCCGGAGGCCCCAAACAAATGGCTTCAAGTTACATGAAAGGAGATTCCAACAAAACATCAGGAAGAACTTTCTGATGGTAAGAACTATTTGACAGTAGAACAGACTTCCTTGGAGGGTGATGGACTCTCATTCATTGGAGATTTTTAAGAATAGGTTGGATGACCATCTGCATTGCAGGGGATTGGACTAGATTACCCTTGGGGTCCCTACTATATTATTCTATGAAGGTCCTCTCTAAATAAATGTTTTGATTAAGAAAGAAAAAGTGTCTTAAAGTAAGTTTTAAATACAGTGGTACTTCGGGTTAAGAACTTAATTCATTCTGGAGGTCTGTTCTTAACCTGAAGCTGTTCTTAACCTGAAGCACCACTTTAGCTAATGGGGCCTCCTGCTGCCGCTGCGCCGCCACTGCACAATTTCTGTTCTCATCCTGAAGCAAAGTTCTTAACCCGAGGTAATATTTCTCGGTTAGTGGAGTCTGTAACCTGAAGCGTATATAACCTGAAGCGTATGTAACCTGAGGTACCACTGTATATAAAATGAAAATGATATGCATAAATAATCTCACATTGATTGTCAGTTATTGAGGGCAATAAATATAGTGACCCTCCATTTTGCAATGTATCTGTTGCTGGAAGCCGCAGAAAGTGTGTCCAAGTAAATGATTTTTCAGGTGAACTATCTCAGGGTAGCACTGCCCTAGAAGCATAGCACAGGGCATACTGCTGCCATGAGCTTCACTTACCTCAAGCTACCCATACTCAAAATCCAACAGAAATACCTACTAAAATTAATAAGTGCCTCAATAGACTGGCCCTCCATGTTGCTGTCATCAGAGAGACTTGCATTCTTTGCAGCGCCTTTGTGAGATGCAAAGAAGATCTCTCAACTGGCCATAGTTTCTCAGAACTTTCCCTTCCTCAGTTAACCTTATGGAGCCAATTTACAGTGAGGGGGAAAGGAGGCACAGCTTCAAACTGTCTTTTAAAATTTCAAACTTTGTCTTATGCTATGTCAGCTGGACCTATAAGAGAACCAAAAGCAGCAACAAGAAGAAACAAAGGAGATGTGGCTTCAGATCAACCTTCATAGTGATATCCTGTTGTGGTAATTTCAGTTTCAATCATTTTTCCAGTCTTAAATTCAGTTCTGCACCATGGGCATAGCCAAGATTTGGAGGCGGCAGGTCTTTTGTTGGGGGTAGGCAGAACCTCATTTCACTATGTATTTTTATTGATTTAGAGGGGCTGTTTCCCTCCCTGCCCCCCTTGGCTACACCCATGTTCCACACATTACTACATCTGTATGTGTATTTTATTTTATGACTTCATGAAAATCCTTCAGCACTTTAGTGCTAACTTCTAATACAAACATTTTGGTATGAATTTCCCCTAATAAGCACATTTCTGCAAGCATTTTTCTTAATATTGCATTTTTAATGTCATCTTATCTAATATATGAATTTTGTTCACACTCTCCTTATTATACACATTTTTGTGAACATTATTTGACTGGAGAACTGCATAGGAAAAATCAAAACAGGACATATTTTGAAGGATAGCCACATTTCACCTATTGTTTCAGGAAGTGCAAATTAGGTAGGTTTGCATTAAAATGTGAAGCAAACTGAATGTCTCCCCACCCCTTTTTAAGAGTACTTATTCTCTACTTACCAGTAGGTCGTACAAACACAGTTCTTTCTGAAGCACGACGATATACATTTTGTATACCATCCAAAGTTGCCTCAAGATCTGCAGTCAGACATCCTTTTTGCTCAGCTAACTCCTGCAGCTTATGCTCTACAAAAAAAATTCAGGCTAATTCATAACAAAAATATTAATATATATGGAAAGAATATATTTAATATGAATACTTAGCATTTATCAGGTGTTTCTTGTGCCACTTCACTGAGCTGAATGAAATGCCACCTCCTCCCATCAGTTACCACATTCATACATGGTCAAGTTAGGAGGAATATTTCATCAATGAGGGCATTTTTTTGCATGGGCGGGTGCATGCTCTGCACCTGATTACTTTGGAGCCAACCAAAGACATTCAGCCAGGTTTGGACTTTGTATACTAAGGATGTTGTTGAGAATGCTCACATGAATTCTAATAAGCTCCCATAGTTTTCCAACTCAGAGTTTTAACTTGTGGCAGTCTTGTGGGCTCCAAACTGAGATATAAAAAACTCAAGTTTGGCTCCTGTGCACACACCCATTGCCTCAGGATTAACTGAGTTAATCCCTATCAGTCAGAAATAATGAGAGTTTAAAAGCTCCCATGATCCTTTCTGGGAAAGTGCTGTGGCTGCCTTTGTAGCTCAGAATTGAACTTTGCTGACATATCTATCAGAAATTGCAATACAATTGCAGTACAAATGACAAATGTTGCTAGAGACTAATGGCTGTCTTTGCAACTGAGAATGGGGTAAGCAAATAGCTCCTTGGGAATATTGTGCACAGCTTCCTAGGCTTAAATGTGTGATTCCCCCCCCCCAAACCCCTCTTATGAGCTTGGTCCACCCAAAGTCCCCTTGTAAAATGTGTTCTGCCAAAATTGAGTATGATGATGCAAAGACTGGCAACACCACCTCCTCAGTCTGAGAAGCAACTTTACTTATGGTTTCGCCTGCTAAAAATGCACACTGCATTATTCTAGTGCCACCACTAGGACTAGTAGGCTAGGGCTGCTGGTGCTCAATGCCCTTTCCTCAGCTTTCTGGAACTATGTGAATCAGCGGCAGCCAGTGAATTGGAATGGTGATGCTGACTGGGTATAGTGGCAGAGTCAATGTGATTATTTATTCATTCATTTTATTGTATTTATATCCCTACCAACATTCATCTAACCAGTTATGGCTAGAAGAGGGAAACTATTAGTTCCAAATTGGTAGTGAATGGCCAAAAAATGATTATACGACAAGTGATATGACAAATTTGTTTCTTTATTAGTAACATATGAAACAAATAGGCCACATTCGTTTCTTTTTATTATTACATGAATATACCCTGTAATGGTTATATGGGGTTGCTCGTGCGTAAGTTGCTGCCACTCCTGGCTAGGTTGCCTGGTTAAACCTTTTCCTGGCTGGACAGCCCTTCACTTTGTGGCTGTTTCAGTTGCTAGCAGAATCCGTCAGTGGGCGTTTCTTGAACTTCTTCCAGCAAAGAAGTTCTTTGATGCCAAGTCTACGCCTACTTTCCCTGCGCGGAAGTCTTCTGCGCAGGGTGGGTGTGGGTAGCGGAGGACCTGTGCTCTCCCCGCTGGTCTCCGGCGAAGGGTCCTGGAGCCCCCTCGCCGATTCCCCCATCCGCCCCCCTTTATCCATGGTGTTACGCTGATTTCCTTCCCCAGCCGATGAGTTCCCTCTCTCCCTGCTGGGCCCTTCTCCACCATCGCTTGGGAGCCTTGCCTCCACTTCTGGCTGCGATGTCAGTTCCCTGACATCCCCCCTTTAGCAAAAAAGACTACTTGGTACTCAACTGTAATGAAGATTTCAAAGGTAGGAAAGTGATGCTTTCAGACCCAATCTAACCCCTGGTCTTGCTGGCTGCCTACAGACTGTTGTAGAGCAATTCTGTTACTAGAGAGTGCTCAATGCCCATTCTGGAGGCATATCTTCTGGCCTTTGTGAAGCTGCTTGGCAGGTAAGTACCTTAATTCAGTGAACATATATTTGTAGTTGAAGCAAGAGAAATCACAGTATACATACCACTAACACTCCCTGGTTGAGTAGCTGCAAGTTCCTGAGCTTCTTGTAGTTCTTTCTTAGTAGATGCCAACTTCTCTAGTAACAGTTGCTTCTTTTCGGTTAGCTCATACAATTCATTTAATCCCTTTTCTGCAAGCAAAAATATTTTGAATCACCTTTTGGGGAAATGTTTTATATTGCACAAAAACTCAGTTTTCAGTCACCCACAAACTTACTGATGCCATTTAAAATATATAATGTTATCTGTCAATGCAGATCTTAAGACACGGCAAACAGTTCGTTTGCTATGTAAAATCCCATTTTTTCTGTTTCTCAACTCTAAGTTCCTCCTTTGAGCTCTAATTGTTCCTAACATGAAGCCAGAAAGAGATCACCCTGTGCACTGTACTCTGTCATCTGTGGTCTCCCTGTGTGGAGTTTATCTTTTGCTGCTATGCTGAGATTAGATGCTCAGACATATTTTTTCTTGGGAGGTAAAGAACACTGGTCCTTACCTGAAGAACATTTATCCAGGATGACAGGCCATCTCATTGTTCCATGCACTCCAAGGTTGAAGGAAGTAGACATGGCTTAGTGCTCCTCAGCCTCAATTCATTTCATGATGAGACCATGGATTGATTCAAGACAGGTCAAGCAACATAAAGAGGAGTAGGAGACAAAGCATTGTGCCCAAGTGCTGCAAGCCCTGAGAAGCTACAAGCTGGGTTTTTTCTTTGTTGACTGAGCATGTGGTCTTTCAGAGCATTGATGCTCCTCTTTATGTTGTTGGTGTTGGTGGCGTGCTGCCTGAACTAAAGAGGAAGAGGCACCTGACTTAGCCTCTGAAAGAATGATTGGGTCAAGGAGCGCTGGAAAATGTTGAAGTTGTGGTCCTTCCTGAAGGGCTGGCCTACTCAAAAGGGTTGGAAAGGCTGAGAAGGGGAATATGGGCGATCTGTCCTGCTATTTCATGGTGGCTAGACTGGTTTACAGAATCTCCTTCAATGCCTTCTTGACGAAAGGCATTGTACCCACATATGCAGCAATGACCAAACAGACCCTGTCAGTGCCCCAGTGTCAGAGCCACAGATGTCTATGTGCTTACCACCCACCACAGCCATTGAAAGAGTAGCAAACTGGGTAACACTGAAGGTGACATCAGACACAAAAGCAACTGCTCTATGCAATTTCAACAGGGTTTTCCTAAGCCTCTCTGGATCTTGGTGAGGGTTATCTAAAATTTTAACCAGCCAGAGCACAGGTACTCAGGAAAGAGCTAAGGCATCACAGAAGGCCATGGATGGAAGTAGGAAATAGTGCTGTCAGTCTTGAGCAGCGTAAAGTCAAGTCTGTGCTCAGAAAGGTCTTTGAATTGGACATCCCCTTCTTTAGGAAGTAGAGACCAATGAACACATATATAGTAGCATCCACACCTGGGACCTTTAGCATATTCATGAAGTAAGGCTCTGGTGAGTAGCATTTGTTAGCCTGAGAGGCTTGACAGTATTTTTTGAAGGGAATGGGTGCTGGAATGGAACTGATGGAATATTTTCTCCTTTAGCAATGCTATACCCTTGGAAGGAGCAAGAGCTACATCTGTTGAAGACTAAGAAAATCCTGACATCTAGGGTCTTATGAAGCCTCAGAGGCAAGAAGTTGACAGGCTCAAAAAGATGGTGCAATGAGCTTTCCTCTATATCTGAATCACCACTCCCCCTCCCATCTAAGAATTTAGGGTTCAATAAAGGATCACAGGGATCCAGATCATCTGACAGGTTTGAAGGCAGTAGAAGACAAGGGCAGGTGGTTGTGAGGGAAGAACTCACATACCTAAGAGAGGAAATCCTAAGGATGAACAAGGGGGGGAGCAACAGGTGGCAATAGGCCTGGGGTGGTAGGAGGAGAATTGGAGGAATAAAAGGACCTTTCTTTTTTCTTTCATTTTTACACAGAGGAATAAGGCAACACAGAGATGAAAGGGACCTTAGCAGAGAAGGGGAGAAGAAAAAAAGTGCAAAAAACTTATGAAGGGGGTCAAGCAAGAGCTAGGACAAAGAAATGAAATAGAATAGGGTTGAGGAGCACCAAGGCATGCCTACTTCTTCAAATCTGTGGTGCAGTGTTTGGGTGCACAAGTGCCTGGATGCCTTCTTTAAGCCAATAGGCCCCACAGATATATCAATCCTAGATTCAATACATGTAGTAGATGGTGGCACAGCAGAGATAGGGAGTGAAGACACCCTGGTCCACATTTCTGGGCTATGACTAGACTATAGAAGATCTCTGTCATTGCATTTGTAACACTGACAAATATAGTGGTACCTCGGGTTAAGTACTTAATTCGTTCTGGAGGTCCGTTCTTAACCTGAAACTGTTCTTAACCTGAAGCACCACTTTAGCTAATGGGGCCTCCTGCTGCCGCCGCGCCACCGGAGCACAATTTCTGTTCTCATCCTGAAGCAAAGTTCTTAACCTGAGGTACTATTTCTGGGTTAGCGGAGTCTGTAACCTGAAGCATATGTAACCCGAGGTACCACTGTATGCACATTATGTGTCATTAAACATAAAAATAAAAACACCTCAAGGTTATTTATTCATTACTCACCACTGGGTATTAGAAATAAAGCTCTTTGTAAAGCCTGAACCTCCATTTCTTGCATATCTTGCATACTTTCCTCTAGATCCTTTAGCTCTTCAGTCAAATGTTGTCTTAGCTCAGAAAGTTCCTGAAGTCTTTGCTCTACAAAATTATTTCATAAAAGAACCAATATATTTGAAATAACTACATGCAGTACAAATTTGCAATGGATACACAATATCCATAGGAAATGGTTAATAGTAAAAGCACTTGTTGAAAGCTAAAATAACTATATATATGACCTCAACAACCCTATAGGGTTTAACACTGTATGGTCATCCCCATTTTTCCGATGGCAGGGGGATATTCTACTAAAGGGGAAAAGCCTTCTCTCATAAAGCAAATAACATTCCACTTCTCTAATTTTGAGTGAAAAGTAGGAAAAGCTACAACAGGAAACAGCAAGCAACTTTGGACTAGTTTTAGTAATAACTAATAAGATGATGATGATGATTAAAATGGTTACAAGGAGCACATTTCAAAATGGTTCCTCAAATGAACTACTAGCTGTGCAGTATAACCAGAGGAAAATACACACTAGAAAAGCTGCCATTGATGTTCTAAAAACCGCAATGGCCCTAAAAACCGAAGACTCATGGGCAAAGACATGAGTTAAAAGGAAACATTTTTAAAAGTACATTACAGGAAAACCAATTTAAGTTGTTGGTAAAATATATATTTTGACCAGCAGAATCTGCAGTGCTTAGCAGTTTCCCCACTTCCTAAAGTATAAGACCCTAGCTTAAGAGACCCACAGAAAGAGGAACAAGCACAGATCTACACTCATGGTTTTTAACATTAAGGAAGGATTAAGGAATGGTTTCAATAACATATGGACACATGACATCCTACTTTTAAGATTCATAATGCGTTATTAAAATGTGACACCAGAGCGGCAGAGCAACCAGCAGCAGTTTTGATGAAAAAAAAACCCAAGGTAAAAAACACTTTAATTAATAAGTATGCCTTGTGACATTTTAAAATGACATATCTAACATCATTCTAACAACGTTAAATAGATCAGTGTAGATCTAGCCCAAGTATCCACTCCCTCAGATAATAGGTGCAGATTGGCTGCTGTGAAAAAGTTGAGACACACTAGGGTATAAGCTTGTAAAGTATAAGCCTAAAAGTGTAATCATGACTCTGTTCAAATTCAAAATTCAAAAATATTTCTGATTAGCAAGCTACCACTAGTAATATAAATAAATAAAATCACTATCCCTCCTTCCTCAATGAACATATTTGTTTATGAAATCTTAATAAGGCATAAATCTGTCATTTATTATTTCTAGGTAAAAAAACATTTGAAGTTTTGTGCCTTTTTTACCATTTGCACTGTCTGACTGGAGAGATGCAAGCGTTTCTGCTTCTTGTAGATCTTTTAGATTTGCATCTAGTTTTTCTTGCAAAAGTTTTTTCTTCTCAGATAATGCAGAACGTTTCATTTCTACAAGGAAATGCCTCAGAATTATTATAAATGACTATTCCAAAGTTGTATTTAAAATTTGAAACAGTTTTGATTACTTTTCAAAGTAAGTTCTGTTGAAATCAGTTCTCTCTACTTCTGTGTAACATGGAAAGAGTTGTGCAATGGATTTGATGGAGTCCTGGGCCAAATCAGGCCTATTCAGAGGGATGATGCCACCTATTCATGGATTCAGGGAAAGTCCTCTCAAGGATTTTGCTTCCTCTCCAGAAAATTGCAACTCGTTGACTTTCAAACACACAGAAACATGACAACCCAGACTCTTAATTCCAGCCAGCAAAAATACAACCTTAATTATCACTCAATAATACATCACTCACTTTTTCCTACTTGTTGAATATATTATCCATTGCTTATGTGTAGTTATTTAACTGGATGGATTTGCTTACTATGCATTTTGAAAGTTAGGTTTCTGTGAGTGCTTAATAATGAAGAACATTAATTTTCCTTAGTTACCAATCTAATGACAACAGAGTATACAGTGGATGCAATTACCCTGAAGTTGACTTTTTCCAACAATACTTGAAGCAGAAGGTTGCGCCATTTGCAGATCCTGCAGGTTTGCTTCTAGATGAGCAGCCAGCACCTTTCTTTGTTCTTTAAGCTCTTTTATCTTTTTATCTGTGGAAACACAAACACTTTGTACATTTATTGTACATTTATTGGACTATATATATTTGAAACTAAACAGTACTTTCTGCTTTTAGATAATAATCTGCTTTTAGCAAATGTACCAATGAACAGCTATGTAATATCAATCATTCATATGTATATCCCACTTGATTATCACAGGTTTATGAAGCAAATTGCAATGCTATAAAATTACAAAACAAACTTATGAAAACACAAAAACCATAATAAATGTTTAAAGGAAAGGACATATTTAACAATATCCATATGGTAATGGGCTGCGACAAGCCACACTGGTGGCAGGAGAGGATGACAAGAGTGGCAGAAAGAGTCAAGGATAATCAAATGAACATTTAAATATCTTAGTGTAGAGTAGCATAGCATAGAATAGTATCTAAATGTGTGTTTTTTTATTTGCAGAATATGCATAGATACATTTTCAAATTGGTATCACTTGGTACTCTTTATCTCAAAGACAATCCTAGTTGTGATCCAGAATCACTGTTAGAACAGAGTTGCTGCAAAAGACTTGTTTGACACCAGCAGCAGGCCTAACCACACCTCCCAAAAAGAAAGTTTGTTGACAATATGTGGATAGTTATCTGAGCCTTGGTTTTATATGGACTACAGCTGAAGCTTCCTGAAAGGTACCATGGGTATTCCTCTTAAAGGGGCACCAAGGCCTCCCCTATGCTAGCATTTCCATGTCTTCTGGTAAGCAATTCGTAGAGTGGAATTTCTCAGGCCTATCCGGAATACTTGCTGACTGCAGTGTTCGGGTGGAAATCGTCAAAATGTCCAATAAAACCCAAAAGGCTGTTTTCTCAGATTTTCCATAAAAATAGCTCAAAAACGTCAATTTTTAAAGCTCAACTTAAATATGGCAACCCTAATAGAGCCAATTCTGTTCTATTTGTTTATTCTCTTCTGTTTGTTAATGTTTGGGCTTGAGTGATAGTTTCTTTTAGTGTATCAGAACAGTACAGCAGCTGAACAGCTTTTTAATGAATTGATAGCAGTAGGTTATAGAAAAACCAACTTTAAAAGGGTGAAATTAATTTACTAGCGTTAGAATCAATTAGAATCAAGTTAGAACAAGTAGTTAATGAGAACTTCTTGGTGAACACAATCAATTTAGTGTGGTGTTAAAAACAGCTTTGGGGGAAGTGAATCAACTAAAGACAAAGAAGGAGAAAAATCACTAGGGAAAGAATCAATTATACTCTCCACAGAAGAATTAATTAAGCACTCAAAGCACTGTATAGGAAGTAATTAAGCACGTCACAGGGGGAAATAGTTTGGGGAAACTGCACCAAACCAACCTGGTGCAGTAAAACTTCTCAAAACAAGTGAGCAAATCACTCGTAAGAAGTGAGTTGAGCAAAATGTTATTGGAGCTGGTGGTGTCCTGGTGTTCCCTGGAGAAAGGTTATGTGGAAAGTTTATATTTTAAAATTGGAAGAGTAATCCTAAATTAAGGAAAATTCCAAAAAGCAGCTGTCACAGCTGAGAAAATTCTAGACCTTGGCCCCACAATCTAGATGTCCCAGGATGAACAAACACACAGCAAGGCCTTACCAACAGATTTTAATGCATGAAGGAAATTACACTGGAAGACATGCCCCTTTGGATATCCTGATCACAGGTCACTAACAGTGTTCAGTGTTAACATCAACACTTGCATGGGAAAACAAAAAAAAATTCCTTCCAGTAGCACCTTAAAGACCAACTAAGTTAGTTCTTGGTGCATGCACACGAAAGCTCATGCCAAGAACTAACTTAGTTGGTCTTTAAGGTGCTACTGGAAGAAATTTTTTTTGTTTTGACTATGGCAGACCAACACGGCTACCTATCTGTACTTGCATGGGAAGTAAGAAAGAACTCATCAGCACCCCAGTAAAGGACAGCTCACATGGAATACAGTACAGTAGATCGGTAATCCCTCAGAAGCACTGTCTACAACCTCCTCAGATTATGATCTATCAGTATAACCAAGGAAGCTTTTTTTTCCCCTAACCAGAGTTTATATTGCAGTGTAATTCTATAGCAACCAGCTTAATATTTGTAAGTTTTCTTACATAGTACTTCGTGTTTTAGCTAGTATTATTTAAACTCGAATTAACATTAGATCTTGATCTTCCCTACAAAATAATCAAGAAGTGTGCCAAAAGTAATTTAAATGCTTTCTTTTTGTGTGTTTTAAAAGTTACAGAAATCTATTTTTGCCACTTTTTTTGTTTTAAAGTGATACAAGCCTACGTGAACCTGGTAAAGAAAGATCTAAGGTTTCCATGTTTTAGTTTGACATTAGAATATAGCATAACTTTGTACTTACCACTCACACTTCCTGGTTGGGTACTGGCAAGAGTTTCAGCTTCTTCTAACTCCTTCATATTTGATTTCAAACTTGCAAGCAAAACTTTTCTTTCTTTTGAGAGCTCATCTATTTCCTTCTCTGCAAAGTGAAACATGTGAGAATTAAGTGAGAATGTTCTCATGGAGATAAAAATAATACAGGGAGCAGATAAGTGTGCAGACAGAAGCATATTTAGGGTCCCTTGCACCCTTGGAAAGGAGCTGTATCAGCAAGTGCTGATTGATGATAATCAGAGTTTTTGTCCTCATGGCACATTGAAGAGAGCATGAAGTATGTTGTCATCCTTGCAAAATTCCAGAGCAGGAGACCCAGTGAAACTAGAGGCTCCCCTGCTCTGTCACAGTGGGGAACTGCTGCAAAGCAGGGCCTTACGATGTTGGTGGGGATGACAGTTAGGAGGCAGCAGCTGCTGCCACTATACAAGGCTCAGGCTCAGTTTGCTTCTTGCTGAAGCCATGTCCAAAGTCTGCCCAGGATTATATCAATATCAATGTTCATCTGACATGTGGTGCCCACAACACAATGCTCTGGTTTGCAAATGTGCTTATGGGTCTTTAAAAGGGTTGGCCATCACTTGGGCTACAGGAATGATACAATCACTCTCGTTGCTGTTTATCATTTCTTTCTCTTTTGTTTACAAACTGCTTTATGCAACTTTTATCTCTTTCATATCTTGTCTAGTCTGTGGGTTGGTGCCTTACTCCTGGGGATTCAGCAAGAATACACTTTTGGTAAATAGCTTACACTACAATCCCATAATGGTCTGCTCAGAACTAAGGACCCCTCCAGTCATCTTTTTTTGCAGAGAATTCATCATGATTTGTGCTCACGGTGTTATTGGGGGTATTATATGCATTGACTTAAATACTGTTTACACCTGCAAATTTTTTGGGATAGTCCTGTTGCTTCTTTTCCAATCAGTGCATATTCTATAACTTCCTGCTGAAATTGTTTAATTGTGTTGGGGAAAGATTCTTGCATTGCAGGGGATTGGACTAGATGATCCTAAGGGTACATTCCAACTCTGCAAATCTAAATCTAAAATCTCTCCCTTTGGGAGAGCCCAGCTGTGCAGAACTGAAATATGCCTGCCGCCTGGTGCCTAGCCAACCCCAGAAAGAGGAAGATTAAACAAACAAACAAACAAACAAATAAAGCTGAAGTTGAAAAATGTGTCCTCTTTCGGGAGTTTCCTTTAAAAAAGAAAAAAGATCTCTTGAAATCATGGACTTCATCATGGGGAAGGATTTCTTCAAGCCAGTAAATCCATTTGGACTGACTCGAGGAAATTTCAAGGAATACTGTATATATATTTTTTAAAGATACATTGCTCATGTTATTTACCTGGATTGAATTCTGCATTTTGAAAGTTGGGTTTGTGGGAGGGCTTAATAGTGGAGAACATGAATTTTCATCGGTTACCAGTCTAATGACAACAGAGCATACATACAGTGAATGCACTTACTCTGAAGTTTGCTTGCTTCAGCAAGTTCTGGAGCAGAAGCTTGTGCCATTTGCAGATCCTGTTGATTTGCTTCTAGATGTGCAGCTAGTACCTTTCTTTGTTCTTTAAGCTCCTTTATCTTTTTATCTGTGCATACACAAACAGTACATTTAGTGTAAGATATATATTTCAAACTAAATAGTACATTTTTGCTAATAATCTTCTTTAAGTAAATGTGTCAACAAACAGCTATGTATTATAAGTGAGTCATATGCATATCCACTTGCTTGTCCTAAGCTCATAAAGCAAGCAGCAATGATTTATTTATTTTTGTAAAATAGAATAAAATGATGAAATCACATCAAATGTTTAAAATATTAGAATGTGCTTCAACCTTCAAAATGGGTTTTATGGGTTTTATGTGGAGATTGTACTTACCACTCACACTTCCTGGTTGGGCAGCAGCAAGAGTTTCTGCTTCTTCTAACTCCTTCATATTTGATTTCAAACTTGCAAGCAAAACTTTTCTTTCTTTTGAGAGTTCATCAATTCCCTTCTCTGCAAAGTGAAAAATGTAAGAAGAAAGTCAAAACGTTCCTTCCCTCACTCCCTAAGAATCCTAGGAACTAAAGTCTTCTCCTTACAGAGCTACAATCCAAAGAAAGAATAATTGGTCTGACCTAAAGTGTAGTTTTGAGAGTGGGCTGTTGTATCCAATGGAATGGCTGTTCACTCTGTTGCGAGAAACTAGACGGGAGCAAAGATTTGTGGGAAGTAGGACGGACTCCCTCAGTTTTCTGGATTTGCCAATCAGAAAGTACTAAAGTCAGTAAAGAGGAAAAAACACCTGCCTACTTCCCCATACCTTGGCTCTGGAAATTTCTATAATAAAATCTCTTAATTGCTAAATATCGAACACCCATTCCATTGGATACAACTCCCCACAAACTAAAAAGGAAGTAGTGTTGGCAGTTTCTACAATTGCGAGTGGGTAGGAAAGAAGCATGCTTTGAACGTCTTTTAAATGTATGGCATATACACAGCCACATATAGCTCTCCATTTCACCCCGTGCCTATGTCCACCTGCTATTATTTACTAACAATTTGTTTTAGGGAGCCCCTTAGATTTCAAAAGTTGTATCTACTGAAACAATCACCATCACTTCATTGAAACATCTTAAAGCCCTTGTTCTGTTATATGCCTACAAATGTCCAGACCTGTGCTTTTTCTTTACCTCATTTCATAGAGGGTTAACTAATGACAAGTATTGCTGGTGTATGTATAAACACTCTGTTACATTAGGGGATGTTGAATTTTTAAACTTTCAAGTTTCAAAAATGTGCTAATAAGTTGTAATGTGACTTGGGAATTCAAAATATATTTTGGTTAAATTAATATAATTTAGCTTTGCTTAGTAAGTAAAATATGTGTAAAACTGCACAGGGATCATTAAAAATGATTGCCAAGTACTTGCAGTTATTATTACATTATATTATTATTTCAGAAGGTAAAATTAAAATTCTTTGGTTTTCCTAAAGTAGTTTATGTGTGTCTTCATCAAATGAAGACTTACCAAGCTAAAAGCTATCCAGTCACAAAAACAGCAGATACAAATTCCTCACACCCCAAAACATATTTTTAAGATCCCTCACTGAAAAAAATTGAAAAAAATAAGTTTTACCCCTATAACAACAGGCCCTGTGTCACATGCCTATGTGATCTTTCTGTACCAATCCCAATTATTCTGCATTTACCAGGCTTAGCTTTTTCTTCCAAGACAGCTGCAAGAGCTTTTGTAGTTTGCAGGTCCTGCATATTCTGCTCTAAATCTGCAGTCAACAGTTCTCTTTGTTGTAGTAACTCCTTCACTTTGTTCTCTGTAGAAAAAGAGACATTTTTGTGCTTGCAACACCTTTTAATGTTGTTACACATCTGGGGTAACAGAGTTTGAATGTGCAAGGGAACCTATAACTGCTAGAGTTAGTGAATGTTAGAAATTAATAAATGGTAGAATTTAGATAATATTTGGAGTACTGAAGGGAAGATGTCAGCACCTCAACTGAGACAGAAGTTGTTTAGAATGACTAAAGGTTCTGGAAGAAAGTCATCAATGGAAACCATCAACCAGGCTCTGCCAGTGAGGGAAGGAGGGTGAAACAAAAGTGATATCACATAGGGGGGGGGAGTTGTCCTTTAAAAAACAGAGGTCTGGAGGGGGAGCAACAGACAGGTGGGGAGGAGTTGCTAGGAGCAGTGGTTCTTGGAAAGAAGAAAGGAAGTGGGCAGAACTTCAGGCAGAGGCCATGTGGGGCAGAACCATCTTGGCAGGCTAGGGCAGAAGGACAGAGATGGCATGCAGGCTACCTTGGACTCCAACGCTGCATTGCCATGGGGAACAAGCTCCTCTTGAGATGTAATCCTCTGAACTCTCTCCAAAGTAGACCCAGGTGGGTGTAAATATGTGTACAATAAACCACAGAGCCTAGGGCTTGCCGATCGGAAGGTCGGCAGTTCAAATCCCCACAACGGGATGAGCTCCCGTTGTTCAGTCCCAGCTCCTGCCCACCTAGCAGTTCAAAAGCACGTCAAGTGCAAGTAGATAAATAGGTATTGCTCTGGTGGGAAGGTAAATGGCGTTTCTGTGCACTGCTCTAGTTCACCAGAAGCCACATGACCCAGAAGCTGTATGCAGACAAACGCCGGCTCCCTCGGTCTATAGAGTGAAATTAGCGCGCAACCCCCGAGTCATCCGCGACTGGACCTAACGGTCAGAGGTACCTTTACCTTAACCTTTAAAACATATGTCTTAAATACACTAGTCTCTGCTGTACCTTGATTTCCCAACTGACGCGCTACCCTGGATGAGTGCCTAGTACCCCTGGAATCTCATGCAGCTATTTGGCAGAGATTGGAATGGCATGTAACAATGTATTACACAAAAAGGTAACTTGAATTATATACAAGGAAACCTTTCTATAAACAATCATGTTCTACGGTGAAGAAACTTGGGGGGGGGGGTTAGTTCTGAGGCCTAAACTGCCACTTTTAATTGGTCTTTGGATCTCTTGCTAAATGATGCTTATACAGTGTTACCTCTGGTTAAGAACTTAATTCGTTCTGGAGGTCCATTCTTAACCTGAAACTGTTCTTAACCTGAGGTACCACTTTAATGGGGCCTCCCGCTGCTGCCGCGCTGCTGCCATGCGATTTCTGTTCTCATCCTGAAGCAAAGTTCTTAACCCGAGGTACTATTTCTGGGTTAGCGGAGTCTGTAACCTGAAGCATCTATAACCTTAAGTGTCTGTAACCCGAGGTACCACTGTATATGTAATCATTTGGTCACACATACAAATGGATGTGTTTATGATTTCTCTCATTGACTAATTGATATAACTCTCTTTAAATTCACCCGGTTTCTAAAACACACATGAATTTCCTTCCCCCATCATCACTTTCCTCGCCATAATTATTTGCTTAGGAAAGCACTTACAAACTGCTAAAATGAGTTCTAATTATTAGCTGGTCTCTGCCCAGCAACAAGGATGGACCACCCACCAGTTTTTGGATCCACTAAATACATTTTCCCTCTGCCAACTGACCCTCCTCTCTTTTACTTTCCTTCCTAATGTCTTGTCTTTGATTATACAGTATCCTTAAGGGCAGAGCCATTTAATCCCTAATGACAATAGCAGCAACAACAAGTCACCCACCATGAGTAATTGTCATTCTAGTGGTTCCCACAGACACACATTACACCAGGCCCTTAGAAACCTAGTCCAGGTTGACAAAGTTCAGAATGGGACAAGGCAAAAGAGGGCAAAAGAAGACTGGGGCAAAAATTATAGGGTGTTACATGTAAAGAAAACATAATTACCTGACAGTACTTACCACTCATTTCTGATGGCTGGGTAGCTGCGAGAGCTTGAGCTTCTTCCAAATCTCTCATATTTGCTTCCAAGCTTGCACGCAAATGGCTTCCTTTTTCTGTCAGCATGTTAATTTCATTGTCTAAAAGCAACACATGACCATGAAATTCCCTGATATTAGAACATTGGCCCATCCAGTATTGCCAACTGCGACTAGTAGTGACTCTTCAGGATCTCAAATAGGGGTATTTCCCTGCCCTATCAGTAGCAATCAGTGGGTCATGGCAGCTTTGTGCACCTAGCTTCAAAACAGCAAATGTTGCTGCTGCTTACCAAAAGGGAGGGGGAAGACTGAGGCACAGGGAACTTAATGCAGCATGGGCACTCAGGGGCAGAGGAGCATCTGAGGCTCTTGCGCCTTGCCCCTTGCCCTCTTGGTAAGCAGCAGTGACACTAGCCATTTTGAAGTCTGATGTGCAGTGTCGTCCTGCCTTCACCATCCCATAAACCGCTACTACAAAGTATGCCACTATGTTTTGAGTCATGTAATGCCATTATTCACTGAATTTCATCTATACTGAAGTGTATCAAATTACTATACACATTACAGTATATACAGAGCCAGCGTGGTGTAGTGGTTAAGAGCAGTGGACTCGTAATCTGGTGAACCGGGTTCACTTCCCTGCTCCTCCACATGCAGCTGCTGGGTGACCTTGGGCTAGTCACACTTCTCTGAAGTCTCTCAACCTCACTCACCTCACAGTCTATATATATAATTGTCCAGTAGCACCTTAGAGACCAACTACCGGTAAGTTTGTTCTTGGTATAAGCTTTTGTGTGCATGCACACTTTTTCATATACACTGAAACAGAAGTCACCAAAGAAGTCACAGTGTTTGTCGTGGGGGAGGAAGGGAAAGGAGATTGTTAGCCACTTTGAGACTCCTTAAGGGGAGTGAAAGGCGGGATATCAATTCCAAACTCCTCCTCCTCCCCTCCTCCTCCTCCTCCTCCGCATTTGCAGCATGTTAATCTTATCTAATTTCATCTTCACCAGTAGATAGCAACTGGGTCCAATTTTGTTACAGTTGCCTAATATAAAAAATCAAGGACCCTCTCCGGAGGTTGAGGGAGGATTTACCCTCTCCCGTAAAGGATGTCCACTTCAAACTCCAGGGAGGGTCTCTTGCCAGGCAGAGGCACAGCAGGGCTTTGCTGAGGCTAGTCAGGTGCTGCCCTCAAAATAAAGCCCTGGTTAAAGCGTAAAGGTAAAGGGACCCCTGACCATTAGGTCCAGTTGTGTACGACTCTGGGGTTGTGGTGCTCGTCGCACTTTACTGGCCGAGGGAGCTGGCGTACAGCTTCCAGGACATGTGGCCAGCATGACAAAGCTGCTTCTGGCAAACCAGAGCAGTGCACGGAAATGCCATTTACTTTCCCGCCAGAGCAGTACCTATTTATCTACTTGCACTTTGAAGTGCTTTCGAACTGCTAGGTTGGCAGAAGCAGGGACTGAACAATGGGAGCTCACCCTGTCGCGGGGATTTGAACCACCAACCTTCTGATCGGCAAGCCCTAGGCTCAGTGGTTTAAGACCACAGCGCCACCCGCACCTGTAAAGCCCTGGTTACCATCCACTATGTCTATTTTTTATAACTTAAGTAACACACGTGTGTGTGTGTGTGTGTGTGTGTGTGTGTGTGGACTGCATTATGCAAGGAAGGAAATTTAACGCTTTCCCACTAGAACAGTAAAAAGAAGATTCAACAATCAGATTAGCATAAAACAAAAATGGTAGCAGTTGCCAGGAATGGCTGAATGCAAAAATTAAAAAATTAAAAAATAGTAACGATAGTATTAATTATCACTAACTGGAACTAGAACTGGCTGAAAATTAAGTCAATTGACATTGTAATATCTCAAGTTCTATGGGATCAAATTGGTTCCCCCCCTTCTTAAAGCTTTTCAAGCATTTGATAGTCATTTATATCTTTTTAAAATATATTTTTTGACAAAGTAATAAGAATAAATAAATCAATAAATAAATAAGAATAAAAATGTGCACCCCACTCCCGAGACCATTCCATTGTAACTATCCAACCTTTATATTTCGCCCATATCTCAATGATGTTTCTCAATAAGAAATTTTCTCTTTGGTTTGATAAAAAATATATTCACCAACTTTTCCCTCATTTCCTGCGTATCACTCTCTAACCATTCTAATGCTCCTTGTTCTGTTATCCCATCTATGATATATCTTAACTTGTTTGCTATAAAATATAACTTTATGTTGAGGACACCCAGTCCACCCAGTGCACCCCAAAATAAGGAATTGGCCAGCCAAAATACTCAACATTGTTTGCATTCCTTAAAAAAGATTGGTCTGGCTGCAAATTTAAGCCATTTTGTAGAGGACACTCTTTGGGAGGTGTGGTGTATGATCCTAGGTGACATAAAGCTTTTTGTGAGCACACACCCTAGCTTTTTATTTATTTATATATTTAGGATCAATTGTTACTTTAAGTTCACATGCTTAACAGTGTCTTGCACCAAAACTGTTTCCAACATGCAGTTTTATGTCTTCAACAGGCTTTGCCAACTGGATTAAAAGTTATTAATTAATATCAATAGTAATAATTTTCATTTAGGAGATTTTTGAATATGTTTTATAATCAAGGTAATAGGTTTTGATACTCACCAATGTCTTGTTGCCCTGGTCTAACAGCTTCTGCTGGTTGAAGAACCTTAAGATTAGTGTCCAGATTTGCAAGTAAGGCTCTTCTTTTCTCTGTCATCTCATTCATTTCTTCCTCTGTGGAAGAAATAAAGTTTTACAGCTTATTTAACCACAGTAATGAGAATATTCATGCATGTTGCTGAGTGGTGAGAGACTCTAGAAGTGCCAGCAATAACCAGGGTTCCAATTCTTTGGAATGAAGCTATTGGAAACTGTGGTATCTAGGATATATGGTTTTATTTCCACATATATACAATGTTTATGTTGAGGACACCCAGTCCACCCAGTGCACCCCAAAATAAGGAATTGGCCAGCCAAAATACTCAACATTGTTTGCATTCCTTAAAAAAGATTGGTCTGGCTGCAAATTTAAGCCATTTTGTAGAGGACACTCTTTGGGAGTTGTGGTGTATGATCCTAGGTGGCATAAAGCTTTTTGTGAGCACACTCCCTAGCTTTTTATTTATTTATATATTTAGGATCAATTGTTAGTTTAAGTTCACATGCTTAACAGTGTCTTGCACCAAAACTGTTTCCAACATGCAGTTTTATGTCTTCAACAGGCTTTTCCAACTGGATTAAAAGTTATTAATTAATATCAATAGTAATAATTTTCATTTAGGAGATTTTTAAATATGTTTTATAATCAAGGTAATAGGTTTTGGTACTCACCAATGTCTTGTTGCCCTGGTCTAACAGCTTCTGCTGGTTGAAGAACCTTAAGATTAGTGTCCAGATTTGCAAGTAAGGCTCTTCTTTTCTCTGTCATCTCATTCATTTCTTCCTCTGTGGAAGAAATAAAGTTTTACAGCTTATTTAACCACAGTAATGAGAATATCCATGCATGTTGCTGAGTGGTGAGAGACTCTAGAAGTGCCAGCAATATCCAGGGTTCCAATTTTTTGGAATGAAGCTATTGGAAACTGTGGTATCTAGGATATATGGTTTTATTTCCACATACTGTACATACAATCTGAGAATAAGATTGGACTAATAGCATTAACGCTATAACAGATATTGCTTTCCCATTAGGCTTCTGAAGGGGGGGCCCACAAAGGCATAGATTTGGTTCCAGCATACAAGTCAATCCGCTGTGCATTTCAAGCTCCCACCTTCAGATGAGACTAAAATAAAGACTAGTTTTTGGCCTATTATTCTCCTACCCCTAGCATGACAACCAGCCAGATGAGTGGGGAGGAACCTTACCCTCTCCTGAAAGCACCACCAGTCATTTGTCTCTATAGCAATACATGTGTTCTTGACCAACTCTTTAGACATGTAAAAAAAGGTGTTTACAGGCCCAGCTAGGGCCACTAACTTAACAAAGAAACTGGGCAGCTCAGCAGTTCCTTCTACTGTAGATTACAATCTTATAGTTACAAGACCAAAGGCATGATTGGGACCCACAAGCATCATCTAACCCTCCAATCCTATAACAATACTAAGCCTTTTATGCATACAAATTCTGGAGTCACCATTCTATCATTATATTCTTTGACACTACTGAGCCATTAGTCTGCCCTAAGCTAAACATTTATTTGCTGTATGTAGCTTGTAGAATCTACCTGATAAGCCATCTTCAGGAACATGTGCTTGCTGTAGAAGCTGGAGAGTTGATACTACATTTGACAGTAGCTGCCTTGTCTGTTCTGTTTGCTCTTCTTCTGGTTTACCTACATGTAGTAAAAAGTTTTATGTAATATAGGAAAAATGTTCTCCCCACACTTCCAATTACTGTATTTTAGTGGACTTACCAAACCTGCCCAAACAATACGCAGAATGCAATTTATATATACTGGTTTATCACATCCTTGGAGGAGGGGGAAATGGAACCACTGTGATTTTCAAAAATGGGGGATTTAGCAAACATGGCTGACATGTGGTATGTAGCCTAGGATGTCAGATTGGCAAGACTTGTATTTTAGTATTCTTTGTATTTGTTAGCACCCAAAGTACTGCATGTGGCGTCCTATGTGCATTATCAGGTCTTTTCCAGTTCCCCACCTTTCCCTTTGCAGCTTATTCTCCCTGCTGAAAAATAGCTTCTGAAGGTAAAATTACCCCCTGGCGTAGCATTCATTTTACACACAGTTATTTAAAAGAAAATGGAAAGAGAAAGAGAAAGCTGTTTATATATCAATGTATTCTTTGAAAGCCTTCCACACACAATTATAAGTATGGCCAGTTGCAAGTCTGGCCACAAGTGGGGGAACCAAGGAGTGCCTACTGTAGGTAGCCCACCCTCACGAAAGTACCATTTTCTCACATGATGATTGCAGGATCCAGGTCAGTTCATATGCGAAGAGACAGTCCTTGAGGTATTGTGCTCCTGAGCCATTTAAGGCTTTATAGGTCAAAACCTATACTTCAAAGACTGCCTCTCCCCAATGAATTGACCCAGACTCTGCAATCATCATCTGAGGCCCTTCTATGTGTGCCTCCTCCACAAGAGGTCCTGAGCACAGCAACTCGAGAACGAGCCTTTTCTGGAGTGATTCTGCTTGTGAAATGCTCTCCCCAGGGAGGTTCGCCTGATGCATTTGTTATATAACTTTAGGTGCCAGGTGAAAGGTTTTCTCCATCAACTGGCCTTTGACTAATTAATCTATGGTCTTTTAAACAGGGGGCGGGGGGTTATTGTTTCTGTTTGCCATTATGGTATATCTTTTTGTGGTTTTTTTCTATTATAACCTGCCCTATGATCTTTGGATGAAGAGCAGTATAGTAATTTGTTGTTGTTGTTAAATTCAATGAATTTATAAATTCAATAAGTAATAAGTAATAAAATAATAATTGTTGTTATTAACTGTTTTTTTTAAAAAAAATTGTTTAAAGGTGGATTTGTTGCACTGCTGTGACAGAGAGCTTTAATCTGCTTAATTGTGCAAACCTAAACATCCAGTATACAATTACACCCCTCCCACAAAATAATGACAATCTTAAGGTGATTAAAATAAGTGTGAATCCAGCACAGTGATAAAATAAAATAAAAATAAAAATACAACCAGGACTTTGGCTGATTAACATCTGATACCCTTTTAAATGTGTTGTAGGAGAGGGTATTATTGATTAGTTTTTATTCTTATGTGTTTTGTGTTCTTTATATTGTATTTTTATGCTGTGAACTGCCCTGAGATGATGGGCAGTATACACATTTAATAAATAATGTCAATAAATGAAATTATTATTTTTTAAAAAAACTGTCAATCAATATTAGCTCCTTACATTACTGGGTTTCCACTTACCAAGTTGTTGGAGTCCTTCTGCAGGTATCAGCTGATTTAGTAACTGAAGTTTTTGTTCATCTGATAATACTTCTATTTTGTTGGCAAAAGCAAGTTACAGAACAATTAGGAAATGTGACAGAATGAAGTACTACTTCTTTTGTGATCGGCTAATTATATAATTATAAAACAAGTCTTAGAAAACAGGCATTCTTAACCCTTCCCATACCAGTTGCTACAGTGACATCCGTATCTGTTGCAAATAAGACAGAGACAGTTACAGAAGGCTATACTATCTACAGTTTGTAGGGAGAAATATGTAAAAGCTTGCTTTATTTACATTATATTTGCACATTACTGAATCTTGCAACTTAATTTTTTCTAATGAAATCTCTCTTTACAATAATCATATTGCTTGTGCAATACCCACATATACATATATCCAACTTTTGCAGACAGAACTCATATAAAGAGATCAGACGGATGCATCTCATTTTTGTATCTCCTTAAATTATGATGACATGGCACTTTAACTAAACATACCGTATGCCTTTGGTCAGCAAACTAACTAGCATACTGCATTATCACTGTGCTAATCATTCCGTAGCTAGCCATAATCTCAGTTGGGTGAATAGCATGCCCTTCATTCACTGTAAAACAAACACCTTCACAGTAAGTAAATTCTTCTACAGTGGAGGAGGACTTGTTGGTCTGACCTGGCAACCTGGATCTACCTCCCACTGTGGTAACTATATATTACAGAGTATTATAGTAATGGGCATCATAGACCTGGATCCCTTGTAGTGGATTCATTGTAATGCATCCAGAAATGCATCAGACACTGCATCATTGTCACTAGTCCTAGCTCTTTGATGAACACCTGTTTGATTCCATGGTGCCTAGCATTGTGAAGACTACTACTCTTCAGGGTGGTTATTCAGGGAAGTTGGCTCTACAGCGATGAGAGGGATGTTACCATTGCTATGAGTGGGTTGGGGCCATTTGGCACTGGGCACTGGAAGGGATATCCTCCATTTTTGTGTGCCCTAGATGTAACATCTTCTGAGAAATCCAGCAACAGTCCTGGCTGGGGCTGTCACCTTCCCATAGCATGGGGAACAAGCTCTTCCTGACTCCTGCTGCTTTCTAATGCTGAGCATTAGAAAGAAAATGTACAGTCATTAAGAAAGTGGAGGGGAACTACAAAAAAAACAACACAGAAGACAGAAACTGAATCCCTGATGTCTTGAGCTAGGCAAAACCAGAACTAGAAGGGGGGCCTTCCACACCACTAAACTGTGAACTTTGGCCTTGCCTACTAGAGTGGATGGGAATAATAACCCAGCTATGGATGTTGGCCTTTACTGTAGGAATACACAACTAATATTTTTTTAAAAAATACACCAAATGTTATCAAAATGGTCGGCTATATCAGGGCCACATTCTAATCCTAAGGCGCCCAATGTGGTGCATCCTCCTTTCAATCCACCAAAGACCCCTGTATTATTTTTAAAAAAACTGAAGCTATATTATTTAGTTTATTGTTTGGTTAGGAGGTGGGGGGGTTCGGTTTTGTTTTGGGTTTTTTTGCAAGGCGTTGCCTTTTGTTTTGTCTATGTTTTGTTTGCTTGGAGAACACCTGAGCATTGCCCATTTTCCTTCTGTGAAATTTGTATGTTGAGATGCCTGCAACAGTTTCTTACATTTCCAAATGCACTCCTGGGCCCTCCAGAACTTGGAACCACAGGTCTAATTTCAGGGTTCCGTGTGCAGATGAAAGAATGTAATGTACCTGATGCCTTCTGACTCCCACTTAATCCTTTAGATATAGCCTAATAAAGTTGCAGACCTCCAGCGATGTCTACAAGCCTGAATCTACAGCCTGAATCTGTACAACCACACACTGTACCCTTAAATTCTCAGGAATCTGAATGTACTTACCCATGCCTTTGCTAGGCTCTAGCAAAAGTTTGGCTAAAGTTTCTGCTTCAGGAACTCCTTCCAGCTCTGCCAAATTGTTTGCAAGCTGATCCATTTTTTTATTAATCAAATTCTTAGTTCCACCCTCTATAAAGTAAAACAAAGGGGTTTTGTTGTTGTGTATGTAAGGGCAAAGAGAAATATTGGCAATATTATGTCTCTACAGGGCAGGAACAGTTACAGTTTCTAATAAAACAGTGTTATCCATGCATTCAGAAGCATAAGGGATTGTATTCAACATAGCTTGCCTGGCAGTATTATCTCCCCTCTCCTCACACACTGTTCTGGGGGTTCTCCTAACCTCCAGAGCAGATTTGAAGATGGTGCAAATGAAGGAGGGGAGAAGTTCCATTGTCCTGCAGAATCTCATTTAAAAGGGTTGTTGTTGTTTTTTTTAAAAAAGCATTATTTTATCCCACTCTTCAGCTAAAAGGATTCCCTGAGTGTTTTACATAGGCGCTGCAGTATAAGTAGTCTGTAAATGTACACATGATCTAAAAGACATGACTGCAGAGGAAGGAAGAGGACAGGAAAATAAATTCAGGCACCACTTGTATAAAGTTACAAAATTCTAAATGGAATAACAAATGAAACACTAAGATCCTGTTTACACTGGAACTAGCACAGTAGAATTTATCTCTGAGTAAACATGCCTAGGTTTGAGCTGTAGCACAGCTATGTACCATCCTGGGATATATACTATGATGGGTGGTATAAAATGTCCTATATAAATTAAACTTTATAAAAACTAATTTAGGAATGTCTGTACCAAAATATTGTTTTCTACACAAATTCTCCTGTTCTCCAAAAATTCCCGATATAATGTTATTGCATGCCTTAACCATTATTATTTTTAATTACAGAAGAGAAGAATTACCTTCAAGTCCTGAAGAATCCATGTACGCTTGTGGGATTTCTTTTTGTAAAGTGGAGGCCTATGGAAAACAATGGGGGGAAATAGAAAGGAGTAAACATTCCATTTTACTACTTTCTTGGAATGCCTCTGAGATATGTTAATTTTATGAGAAGAAGGGATTGTTGTTACATCTATTTCAGAGAGCACTCTCAGTTTGGGTAGGGTTGCCATGCGTCCAGAAAAACCTGTACTCTTTCTGGAGGCCAACATGCCCATCCGGGCAGATTTTTACATTTAAAAGAAAATGTTCAAGTTTTTTGGGGGGGAGGTTAGCTCTGGCTTTCGTGGCTTGGGTGCAGGCTGCTCTGCACGTCATGGCCACTGCCAGCCTGAGCTGGGAAAGGTGTGTGGGCGCCCCCACATGCCTCTTTCCCCAGCTTGGGCTGGCAGTGGCTCGGGCTGTCCTCTTTTTTGCTCTTCAATGTATGGCAAACCTAAGTTTGGGTGTAACCAGTAGGTGAGTGTTGGGGTGAGTTTTGGAGATTGGACCCCCTCCAGTGACTTCTATGGAAGAATTTGACGTCCCCTTTTTGCCAATGTCATTTCAACAGGTTACCAGGTCACATGAGCAAGTTGAGAGGAATTTGCAATAGCTGTAAGTCTTTGTTTGCATGTCCCACAACTTTTGGGGGACTTACACCAACATAACTTACATCAACTGAGTCCTGGCTGAGCTGGAGTGAGGAACCTAACTCCAGCATAGTCCCAGCAGACCCAGATCCAAACTCTCTAATCCTGGAGAATCTTGGGTTTGGACTGGACTGTTAGTGTCTCATTGCTAATTTACTCAACACTCACCGATTCATGTGCACTTTTCATTATGTGTTTTAATGTCTGGTGATATGAACGTTTTTCTATAATTTCTAATCAGTCATCGGTATTTCACAGATTTAAGATCTTACCGTTGTTTCAATTATCAAATAATAAACATGAATGTATTAACATTCCATTAGTACACAGGCATTCTGAAATGATAACATGTAATATTCTCAGAACTATAATTAAATGTATTGTTTATATTCTAATATTTTATGTACATAATAACAGTATCTGCTGCTCATATATAGCTATTTTTACCAATATATGAATATAACCAACTATATTAAATTATTTCAGTAAATAATAATACTACACCACGTCCTCTTTGACATCAAGTATTCTTCTCATTTGCTGTAGTAGCAGCTGTTTGTACCTGTTCTGGACTGATAGCTGCTGATATCCTTTTAGTATCTCTCATAATTGTCTTAGGTTGAGCTGCATCTTCCATTTCAATTTCTGAAACAAGCGATGAAGCTTCCTGCTCACTGGTGGGCAAACTTCTTGTCTCTTCTGGGACATTAAGTTCAGGAGAGGTGGTTTTTCTTTTTTTTAAGTCAGGTGGAAGCACTTCCTCAGGAGACTTATCTAAGGTTCCTGACACAGTTTCTTCCACAACTTTTGTTAAAGCAGGCAACTGCTTTTCTTCAATTGGAGGCGATGGTGAGGGTTCTGAAACAGGACTGCCATATGTTTTTTTCTCCACGCTTTAAGATTTAAAACATAGGGATTGTCAGCTAAGAAAGCTTAAAAACAGCTGTTACTTATTCCCCTCTGCCGCCACCCAAATAAAGTTAAATGGAACCAGTAAACTTGTATGTCTTTATTCGTCAACTACAGGCCTGGTCCACATATCATGCTAAAACAAACCTTGCCTTTGAGTGAATGTGCAGTGTCCTAGAAAAGAGTTTGCTGCCATTCTTTTCCTCCACAGTCCTTTTTTGCTGGCATGCCAAACTAAGCCAAGATTTCGCTTAACCAGTCATCCAAACAAAGGCTCATGGTTCAGCTCTGTCCAGACCAACCATTAGTTGTAACCAACAACAAACCTTGGTTACATCTGGTGGTTAGTCTGGAGAGAAAGAGCTTAGCTACAAGCTCAGGTATGAATGACAGGCCAAGCCAAACCTTACTTCAGCTCAGTGCAGTGTGGTAGCAAAAAGACCAGTGTGTAGCAAAGTGGCTGCCAATTCCTTTCTTGCAGCCTACACATTTTCACATTCATGCTAAGCCAAGACTTGGCTTATTGCGATGTGAGAACAAGGGCACAGAGTTGTATATTGTGAAAGAATAAGCTGAAGAGCTAACAATGTTCTTAGTTTTAACAGATGTATAATAAATAAATGTGCAGGCACCTCCCCACTCACAAAATATATAAAATTGGTGGTCATTTCTTTCATTTAATGAAAGTGATTCAGTTCACAACAACAGTATTTATTCCAGTGATGTTTGTCTCTCCACTCAGCTCTCTCAGCTATGTCACAGAGAATGTTACGGTGAAACTGTGGTGCAATACAAATTGGATACTTGAACTCAGGTAAATGTGATCTTTGAGCAAAATTGTTTATTATCTTTTTAACTGGCGTGGTTATTTAAAAATGAGGCTTACAATGGGGTAACAATCCCACACAGAGATGTCTGTGAGTTGGAGATTATATCCTAAAATGAAGCCGGTATCATTCTATTTGTGATACCATAGGAAAACACAGAGTCAGTTCTAGGACCATAAATGTGGCATGCTCTGGACTAAACTAAAAGACTGGATCTAGTAAGCAAGGCAAAAGGTCCGCACATTGATAAAAAATAGCTTGATTTCTTTGAGAGTATATGCAAGCTAGACACAGGGTATAAAATGTAAGTAATAAAGCCAAATAAAGCAGTGGAATCCCTTGCAAAGTTCCTTAACAGATATTTAGGCAAAAATTCAAATGGCTGGACTTTTGAAAAATAATTGAAAAAGTAGAAAATCCCTCAAAAGCAGTTCATTATTTATGTACTAATAGAGAAGGAAGATGCGTCACTTGGGTTATGTCTGGAGCCAAATCAGCTTTAAAAGTACATTAGATGGGAACATTTCTCCCTCCCAATTAGACAGCACATTTTTTAAAAAATGTAGCAGGAGCAAAATACTTCCCCACTCTAAATGCCAAAGCTGGATTCTGGCAATTACCACTGGACAATAGGAACTCATGTTTATATGCATCTAATACACATTTTGGGTACTACCGTTTCTCCAGTTTGCCATTTCATATCAACTCTACCTCTCATTGACTGAGTTTATTTAGATGCCACCTTGTCACAGTGAGCTATGCCCAAAGCAGTTTACAACAAATATTCAAAAGTCAGAATACAGAGCATTAGGGTTCCAGGTACTGGTCTTGCTACACTTCAAGCAGCCTTAGGAACTTGGATTAAATAGGATCCTCTGTGGGCTTGCTACTGTGTGAGAAAGAAATTCTGGAGGGGTGGAGGGAGGGGCAGGAAGCTGAGGAAGAGAAACAGTTGGACTAGATGAGTCTTGAGGTCCCTTCCAACTCTACAATTCTATGATTCTATGACTCCTTCAGAACTTTTAATGAGTTTAAATAGCTAAAGATAAGTCATTTTACAGACTATACATGATCTACATATAGGAAAGTAAGGATTATGTGAGCATTTTTTTCATGCCTGAGGCATTTCCTGACAAGCTCTGCATTAGGATTGTAATGGAAGTGCACTTTCTACTTTAGACTCACAAAAAGCATTTCTTCACTATACATGGAACCTAAAATGACTACAAAATTATCATTTCCTAAAATGAGTAATCAAATAAAAATAAAATTGAAAGGAATCTTGTTAAAGCGTAAAGGTAAAGGGACCCCTGACCATTAGGTCCAGTTGTGGACGACTCTGGGGTTGTGGCGCTCATCTCGCTTTATTGGCCGAGGTAGCCGGCGTACAGTTTCCGGGTCATGTGACCAGCATGACTGAGCCGCTTCTGGAGAACCAGAGCAGCGCATGGAAATGCCGTTTACCTTCCCACCGGAGCAGTACCTATTTATCTACTTGCACTTTGACGTGCTTTCGAACTGCTAGGTTGGCAGGAACTGAGACCAAGCAATGGGACCTCACCCTGTCGCAAGGATTCGAACCGCCGACCTTCTGATCAGCAAGCCCTAGGCTCTGTGGTTTAACCCACAACGCCACCCGCGTCCCTGTTAAAGCTTATTTGGGAGTAAATTTACACGTCAAAACTCATTGAAAGGGTTTGCTCAGAACCAAGAAGAGGGGTGGGTGACAAAAAGCCTCAAAGAGAGAGAGAAAAGCATTTTAAAAGGAAACCAGAGGGTCTTGGCTGATCTTATGGAAATGCAGTCTTTTAATGATCCTGTGGCCAAATAAATCCAATTCAAAACCTGAACTCAAATAAACAATTGCTGCACAATTTGCTTTTACTGGAAGGGATGCTCATTTTCCCTTTGGTCATACAGTCATAATACTTCTTAGGATTCCTTTGCATTCAAATAATATATTGTCTACTTTTTTGACCTTTATGAATAAATTTGTTGAAGTGTTTGTTTGTATGTATGCAAACTCGCATCCAGGGATGGGGTGCCAAACTGGGTCTTTGACCCGGGTCCAGGGTCAATAACCCCTCTGGTTGTTTCCATGACTTTTCTAGGACACAGTCATTTATGGTATCTAGAAATTCTACCTTTTTGTCATGAATGGAACACATATGTAGCCAGTCTATGTGAGGGTAGTTGAAGTCACCCATAACTACAACATTTACTCTTTACAATGCTTCCTTGATTTGATTCCTCATCTCAATATCTCCCTGAGCATTTGGATGAGGGGAACAATAGCACATTCCTAGCACTGAATTCTTCATGTGCCCAGTTCCACTACACACAAAATTCTGTGCAGGAGTCTGCCCCTTTGGGGATTTTTATCTTGCTGGACTCTTTGACATACAGAGATACACCACCTTCAGTATGTATTTCCCTCTCTCCTATAGAGTTTATATCCAGAAAAATATATGTCCCATTTGTTCTCGCCATTCCACCAGGTTTCTGTTATGTCTACTATATCAATGCCATCCTTTAAGATCAAGTAGTCCAGTTCACCAGTCTTGGATCTGAGGCCTAGACTAAGTACTACTGTAACTTGTGATTGCCAGAGCAGAAGTTGCCCAATACTGTAAAACATCTGAGAGAATTCACCAAAAGTGGATGGATGGGTAGAGGATGGCTGCTGACTCTACAAAAAAATAATATTATTATTCACATTGTCTATTATGGCCAAAACTTCATCTCTCATTACCACTATCTGCCTTAATTTCCCCAGGCTCACCTCCCACAAAAGTTAGTTCAGGCACTGAGATTTGCCTATATCTTCTGTCATGAAGACAGATGACACAAATTCATTCAATTGTTCACAATCTACTTATCCTCCTTTTGCACACCTATGACTCCCTGGTCATCCAAAGGCCCAAGCGCCTACCTAGATGGTTTCCTGCTACCAATATATTTAAAGAACTTATTGTTGGTCTTAATGTTTTGAGCAAAGTATTCCTCAAATTCATTTTTAGCATCCCTTACTCTCGCTTACAAACTTGTCAAAGTTTGTGTTCCTTTTTGTTGTCTTCATTTGGACAACACTTCCACTTTTGGAAAGAATCCTTCTTGTCTACAATAGCTTCTTTGACTCTGCTCAATATTCATGCTGGCATCTTATTGGCCCTCATGGTACCTTGACTGATCTGCAGTGTCATTGCAGTGATTTGACCCTCTTGACTTTTCCTCTCAGCTTCCTTTTTACAAATCTTATCTGGGGGAAGTTTCCTCCTTTGAAATCAGCCTGACCATGTTGGATTTTCTTGACTGTATAGGTATATTAAATTTAATAGCATTATAGTCACTGCTCCCAATTGGCTCAATGACACTTATATCTTGCAGCAGGTCCTGGGCGCCACTCAAGATCAGACCCATGGTTACCTTGGAATTCATTTTCTGTTACCCTTTTGCAGTGCTTTTTTTCTAAAAAACATTTAGGGGTACTCTCATTTTCCTACTCATATTGAAATACTGCCCCTCAATGAGGCAAAACTTATATTCATAAAATGTTTAGGGGTATGCGTCCCCCTGTGTCCGCCCAGAAAAAAACACTACCTTTTGTCTTCACAATCATGCTAAATGCTTTACATCTGACTTTTGTTATTCTGTATTGGAGTTACATAAGCCATTTGGGCCACTTAAATTTGAGGAATGTGGCCAATACGTATGAATGAACTAACAGACGAAGACTAAAGGACAAGTGGCTAAGGTGGGCATCAAAACTTTTCTATTGGTGTTTTTCCTTGAAGTTTAATAAGATTGCAGAACATATTGAAGCTCAAACCGTCTTATTTATTCAGCAGCAAGACCCAGCATCCTTGTTTTGGTTTTATTTCACTCCTCGTGGAATTGGGGGAAGGATTCTTCAAAGATTTTCAGGAATTCTTTTAAGACCTAAAGAGCAACCCGGGATTAATTTTAATAAAAAAATCTGTCAGTGCTCTTTAACAGTTACGTATTTATAATTCCTAAAAATTGTGTTAAAACTGACAGTAGATTTGGATAAGCACTGTTTGCAAACCCTCCACCTTCCAAAAAGAATCCTATGTGTAATAATACTGATAACTCAGGATAACAGGCATGCACCCGATGAGATGAGCTGTAGTCCTCAACAGTTTATACCATGATAAATTAAAGGGTGGATTTTTACTTCCACAAACTGGCATGGCTACCTCTCTGGAAATTGTAACATTGTATACGTGCCATACATTAATCTTAATATTCATGGTAGCAGCACAGGTTTACCTCATATGCGTAAGGAAAATTAACCCTGTAAATATGATAACTGAATATTTGACTCCGTCCTTTATCTCACTGTTTCGTAGTTCAGATTGACTTCATCCTTTTTACCTTTGTAAGTAGTAAGCTGAACATCAGGGGCTGGGAACCTTAGGCCCAGGGGCTAAATGCAGCCCTCCAAGCCTTTCTACCTGATCTTCAGGACTTTCCTGAGATCATGCCTCCTTCTAGGCCACACTTCTCAGTGGCCTTACTCCATGCTCTCCTCAACTGCTTTTGACTGGCTGGAATGTGTCCTTGAACTGTGATAGCTGTGATAACTATTTATTTTACATGTTTATAAGTTGCTTTTCCACTAATACTTTCCAAAGCAATAGATAATTGAAAGAACAAAAAAGTTAATACTACTTTTTAAAAAATGGTGGGCACATTAAAACACACATACAGAAACAACAGTCACAAGTAGGAGACTGAAATCAGAAAGAAATCACATAATAAAATCACAATAAAATCAATTGCTGAAAACAAAGCAGCAAGGACTCTACTAAAACTCAGTTAAAGGCTTGATAAATATAATGGAAACAATGATAATCAAAGTACTTCCCAACATTCTCAGGATGGTATTCCTAAAACAGAATAGCATCACTTAAAAAATTCTCTCTCTCTGGAGAGAGGTCTCTGAATATCTAATCTTAAATGCTGGACAGGTTTATTTATACCTTGGGCCTAAGCTATAAATCTGTTCACTAACTGCAACAGAAATGATCAACACCACTTCTCAGAACCATTGAAACATCTACCAACAGTAACTAAGAACATAGTAAGAGCCTGCATAACCAGGCCAATGGCCCATCTATTTCAGCATCCTGTTCTTATAATGGCCAACTTGATGCCTCTGGTAAGCATTCTCCTCTCATTTAGTTTCCAGCAACTAGTATTCAGAAGAATGCTGCCTCCAACCACAGAGGTATAACATAGCAATTGTGGCTAGCAGCCAATAACAGTCTTATCTTTCATTGATTTATCTAATTTTCTTTTAAAGCAATGCAAGTTGGTGGACATCACTACCTCCAGTAGATACAAATTCCACAGTTATGCACTGTGTGAAAGTATTTCCTTTGCCTGTCCTGAATCCTCCAAAATTGCGCTTCCATCTTAACAGCATTGAATTTCAGCTTATTTCCCCTGATCTAACCCTGGGCTCATATGCACGAGAGCTGGTTATGGGTAACATACTGTCAGCATCACAATTCAAATCTTTAGACTACCTGCCTCAGTAATTTCATATAGGTGTTAAACAGCATGGCAGAAAAATAGAACCCCAATGCGTATCATAAGTACAATTATGCCATCTCCCTGAGCTCCCAAGGCATTCATTCCATGGGTGCAAGGGAGGAGAGCTGGTGCCTCCTTACTTCCAAATAGAAGGCTTCACCTGTTATCTATGTTAGTGTATTCTCATATTTGGAACTGCACAAAGTACACAAATCAGAAAAAATCAGGAAAACTGCTTGAGGGTTTTTAAACAATCAAGCAGCGTATAAATTTTATAAAATAAATTTATGATAATTAACAGTTACAAGCAGAGTTCAGGTCAAAGACAAAGAATCAGCAGGCTGCTAGCAAAATATATGAAGAGATCTTTTGGTTTTTGCCTTATATATATTAGCTGTCATAGAATTTGCCTTTTAAGTAATGACATGAAATAGACACAAAAGCAGTCCAGAAAGGAATACAACACGCTTCGGAGCACACAACTACAATGATGTGCAATAACTGTGTCAGGCTTTCTATATGATGAAGTTAAAGTAAAAGAATAGTAGTTCTCAGGGCAGGTACACTGCCAGAAAAAAATGCTTCAGAAAAAATGTTAGTAATTTGTACTGGAGGCTGTAATATTGGAATAAATCTTTACTACAGAGAGATTTCATTTATATTGCTCACCAGTATAGCTGTCATAAATATAGCTGAATCAGAGTTAGTGAACCACTAAACTTGGGAGGTGTGAAAGGGGAACATAGGAAGCTGCCTTATACTGAGTCAGGCCATTGATCCATCCACCTCAGTATGGTCTACACTGACTGGAAAGACTGGCTCTTCAGGATTTCAAGCAAGGGTCATCCCAAGCTCCAGCTGAAGATGGGATTGAACTTGGAACCTTCTGCATGTAAAACATCTGCTCTACCACTCTGGATTCCATATACATGTGTATTTTAGGCCAATATGAAACTCAAGTGACCAAGTGATCCAGTCTTAAGCGAAGGTTCATTCTGAGTACATGCAGAATGGTTTGAGAAGGAAGGATAGGATTGATTACAAAAACCTGTTTAAATTTTATGTGAAAACCGTCAAGGAAGGAGATTCTTTAACTTTATAAGCAGATATTTAAAATATTATTATCATTAGCAAATATTTCAAATGACTAAGGTTTTAAATGACAATTTTAGGTTATATTTTAATGATCAAGATTTAATATATATTTTTAACTGCAGCTATATCTGGATTGTCTCTGTTATACCCAATTGCAATTCAATGTATTCCTGTTGTGTTTTATGATTTTCCTGATATTTCATGCTTAACCTACATATATACACATACTACCCTCCAATATAAAGTTTCTTTGATTTCTGTCATATTCTTCAAAACAAGAATAGGATCATAGATGAACAGCAGAAGCAGGGCCAGCCTACTGTTGAGGCGGACTGCAGCAACAGCCTTAGGAGGAAGGAATCCCATCCACCCCTGCCCAAAAATCAAGAGAAGCTGCAGCTTCTGACAAGATCTTGTGCAGCTCTCATGAGATCTTGAGATCACTGCTGCTAGTGGAGAAGTAAGGAGAAGCAACTGTGGCTCTTATGTTCCCCCAAGATCTCACAGACTCCTCACAAGATCTCACTGGAACACAGAAGCTGCAACTGCACAACCCCAGTAAGTGAAGCTTCAGCTGGGTGACAGCACCTTCCTCTTTCACCTCAGGCAGCAAAATAGGATGGGCTGCCCATGACCAGAAAACCTTGCTGTGAGCTAAAGTCTGTTCTTCTCAATAGAAGTTTTTCTATTAATTTAAAGTTCTTTCAAATCACATTGTGAATGATAGCATAGCTATGTGAGAGTAGCTCCTTTACATACTTGCCAACTAATATATCACTTCATGCTTCTGACAAAGTGGGCTTGAGCCCACAAAAGCTCATATCATAATACATTTGGTGCCACAAGATTATTCAATTATTCAATGAAAGGTTATTTTTTATACATTCCTATATTAAAAATATTTAGTAAAATATGCAAAATATTTAATAGGATCTTAGAACTATAGAGTTGGAAGGGACCTTGAAAGTCATCTGGTTCAATCCCCTGCAATGCAGGAATCCTGCCCACAGCTGTCCCTGGTAGGGCTCAAACCACCAACCTTCTGGTTAACTGCCAGAGACACTGAACCACTGTGCCACAGGAAAACCAATATATGTGTGTGTTAGGGGGGAATGTGCACACAAATGCATATGCTAGTGAAAATAACCCACAAATTTTTGAATGAGAAATGCACATTAAATTGCTGGTGAATTTTCATGAGGGTCTTTAATTAATTAATTAATTAATAATGAATAATCTGAAGTGGAAATGTTGAACTAACTAAACTTAAGATTGGAAAAGTGAGAAACCAAGAGAAACTGAAACTGACAGATTCATCTATCCCTAATGCCTATATCTTAGCCATCAAGAGTATCTAAAATTTCAGTAGCAGCTAAAAAGTGTCATTGTGCACCGTGACAGCAAAGCAAAACAAAATAGTATGTATGCACCACAATCTCACATCTCTTGATGTATTACATTTTCTTAGCATGGGACAAAAAGCACGTTAGAAAGCAGCAAGCTATAAATTTTTAAAAATATGACTGGGGAGGGGAATCACATTTTTATTTTACAGTGTCTTGTAGTCAAAGTCACTGTTTATAGCTGTTTTTGTAATGCTACTCTGGAAAGACAGAAATCAAAGCTTCCCAATCATGCAATCCCACTACTTTATTGTAACAGCTATATGTTAAGCATACTCACGAATGTGTGTTAACAAATGGCCCCATGTAAAGATTGTTGTATCCTTTTTGTGAACTGCTTTGAGGTTTGTTTGTTTTTACAGTCAAGCAGTATATAAAGTTCCAGCACTGCACTGCATTATCTTACCAATAAGATATAAACTTTCAAGTATGCCTACCCTTTTGTCGTTTGACGTCGTTTTCTTATTTCTGCAGAATCTTTGGTTTTTGCACTTTTGGAATCAGCCTATGGAGACAAAATTATATAAGACTATACAGAACTGTAGAACAAATGGAATGGAAATTATACCCCTATTCAGCATTTAATACATGAGTGAGGATTGTGTCAAGTAGCCAGACCCCTACACTATGCCCTCCAAGTAGCTCCTGGCACCCACATACACAGCACGAACACCTATAGGGAGGAAGCCTTCACACTGTACTCATGGGTGCCAAGAGGTGGATGTACTCACTGTGGCCCTGATCCCAGCAAACATACTGCTTTTTATCGTATCATGCCTGAAATCTCACTAATTTACAATCACAAAGAAACATTCATACAACAGGAAGATTTAGATTGGTATTGCATCGTATCTTTAGAAAAGAATTTTGAATTCTGAAAAATAGCATACTGATCATTTGTTGAGCAAAACGAATGTAATATGTTTCCAGCTCAGTGCTACGAGGAGTACAGTGGAACCTTGGTTCTCTAACGCCTTGGTACTCGAACATTTTGGCTCCCAAGCACCGAAACCCAGAAGTAAGTGTTTCTGTTTTCAAACTTTTTTGGAAGCCATACGTCCGATGCGGCTGTTGGCTATTGTTTCCAGGGTGCCTGCGCCAATCGGAAGCTGTGCCATTTTTTAAAAACATTTCAGTAGTTGAATGGACTTCCAGAACGGATTATGTTCGTGAACCAAGATAGCACTGTATATACTTTAATTCTCTCCTTACTCCCATTAAAATGCTGTTTTCATAACCTTCACTAAGCCACATTTGTCACTACAGCAAAATATAAAACAGTTTGAAATTACTGAAATGCTGTGTCATTACAATGTTCTTCTGTACTTGAATGTTAAGGCTGCAGTCCTATATGGACTTCCTTGGGAGTAAATCCTATTTAATTCAATGGGGGGGAGTCTGAGTAGACATGTGTAGGGTTGCACTGTAAATAAATAAATCCCAGTTACTATTTCTTTTTTTAAAAAATGTTGCTTGACTTGCACACGATGGGGGTCTGAGAGCTTTGGCAGGTATAAAATGATGTGTTACTTTTTCTTTTTCTTTCTTGATATGCACTGTTTGTGTATTTTACCTACAGTTGAGCTTTGGCTGCTGTGAAATGGGGGCTGCACTTTGAGAGAGGGGTCTGATGTTCACATGCCATATCTAATGTTGAGGTTTGCCTACTGTGAAATAGCATGGAGTGAGGCATAACTGATTTGTGCCAGCTGAAAAATTTAGGGCATATTTATTTCAGTGCCTGGAGTGAAGCGGGCTACAAAATTTTGTCGAATTTCAGTTCCTGGGAAAGCTACATCTGTTGATCATTAGTATCTCTTGCAGCCCATGATACCTCTGAGAAGAAAACATGGTAACTCTATTTGACACCTGAAATTTGCAAATGTATTATGAGCATCTTTCTCAACCACACACTATCATCAGGACTGCCAACTTAAAAAAAAAAGAGACTCTGCTCCTCTGAGTTTTGCAGTTGCCTGTTAGGCAGACAAAAAAATTAATGAAAGCTGCAATCCTATGCATTTCTAAGTCCTCCCCTCTAACTATATAAGCAGAATCTGAAGCTGGAGACTGCTTTCCTCACTACCATGCTACAAAGAGCTTTACCTGTTTAATTTCCGTATGTCAGGCTGATGTTAAAGGTGAAGGAGAGTAAAAACAGAAGGGGATCCTAATGCTGCAATCAAATATATATTCTTTGGACCAAGTCCTATTGCACTACTAATACAATCCAATGCACATTACACAGATATATGTCTACTACATTCAACAGGGCTTACTTGCATCTGCATCTGATTACAGTCTTGCAGAGCTCTGCCTATTGTTATCCCTGGCTCAGCCTACCAGTAGTGGCAGCAGGGCTGACCTAACTTCCAAGCAGCTGAGTTGCTGCTGTTTAACAGGAGGGACAGTGGGAGAGTTCAGAGAGTTAAGATATTTAATGTTACATAAAAATGCTGAATGAATGTATTAGTATTGAAGTTAACTGCGAAGGGAAGCCAGTGTTTTTCCATGGGGACTGAAGTGGAGGATAGCTGTAAATTTCCATTACAAGAGTGTGGTAATCTTTCCTGCATTGTAGGGGACTAGATGACTATCAAGGTCCCTTCCAACTCCACAATTCTATTATTCTATCTTTCTGGAGTCATGAGACTGACACTGGGTTACAAGATGTTTACATATGTCAGTTGACTAAATTCCTCCATGTTAAATCTATATTCCCTTTGTTCTAAACAGCCTGAGGCAGATAGGCTGGAAAGCTCAAATATTGGAGTTTTTGCTAAATTAAGCCTACAAACTTTATACTGGAAGCAGAATATGCTTGTCTATGTATGAGACAACATGTTTTCCTTGTTTTTGTAATGTTTGAAGCTAAGTTCTGTTAGTAAAGCTTTTTTAACCATTTTCTGGACTGGAGAAATTTATTTCTAAACAAGAGCCAGTTTTACAGTAAGAAATTCTTCTGCTTGCATTTATTGTTTAAAATCTCCACAGAGAAGGCAGGAAGGTCTGTTCTGTGCAAGCACATAGACAGGAGCATCACAAAGGGTCTGCTCCTATGTTTGCTTAGGGACCACATGATATCATACAACTCTCCTCAATCACTGAACTATTTGGAGGAGATGTTGTTAGTTGACCCCCATGGCTCAGACATATTGCTCATAACCACCAGGAGTCATGAATTCTGTACTGTGTCCAATTTTATGAAATTCCCTTCCAATTAAGGTCAGCCAGGCCCCCTTCCCTACTGAACATCTGGCTATTATTCAAATAGGTTTTGTAACTGAATTTTAATTTTACAGTTTTAACTCATTTTTAGTTTCACTATATGGGTTCTCTTGAACTTTGTAATTAAACAGCACATAAATTGTTGAAAGAAACAAAAATATAGAGTTCAAATAAAACATTATCTAAATGTAAATACCTAAGGTAAATCCAAAGGAATTGCAGTGATGTTCTTCAAATCCTATGCAGTTATAACTTTGTAGGATACCTACATCTGGCCACTTGGCCATTGTCAAGATATTGGTCTAGAGATGGATCACTGGTCTAAACCAGAACGGTTGATTTTATTTTCAGTGAGTCAGTATCCTATCTCCTCCATTATTATTTCCTCTGCTTAACAAAAGGCTCAAGCTGCATGCTGCAAACATATATTGCCAATGTTATGCCTAGCCATTCATATTCAAAAGTTATAGCCATAATGTTATCAGAGGAAGGAGTATAAACTTGTAACTAATCCTTCATTCAAAATTTATCTATATTTTAGTAACCAAAATGGGAAGCATTACTTACTCCCTCTGATTTCCCTGCTTTTGTTTTCCGTGATTCTTCCATCCTTTTTTCAGGTTCTTTTTCCTGACCTTCGCTCAGTGCTTTATCCATGTCTATAAATGACCCCTTTCTCTTCTGTTTCACATCTTTTGCTGGAAATGTTTCTCCTGCTTTTCCTGTTTCAGGTGCACTGACAGCCAATTTTTGTATATCTGTTCCTTTAGGTTTTGTTCCTTTTTTGCCTTTCTTCTGCACATCTTTTTCATCTTCAATTTCTGCATAAGGGAACTGCCAATCTGGAATAGTTGGAGGTACTTCAGCAAGATGAACCTTAGCCATCTCAGCTTCCTATTTTTAAAAAATAAATACAACATTTACATTTATTTAATGTAAAATGTACAGTTTGCGAGGAGGGGGTCCTAGAGTCAACAATATCTGGAGAAACCCAGACAAGACTAAAAGAAAAATGAAACCATAATACAGTAATTTAAACAGTTTCAGCTCAGAAGCAACAATATTATCTGTATTATATTCTACTTGCCTAGAGATAAAGTTTCTAACACCAACTGGACAAATTGGCATAATAGCATAGAATGCCAACAAACATTCCAGCTGCTCAGGGAATCAAACTGCCAACATAATTTACAGTTGAGTTTCTGTGGGGCTGTAACAAAGCTCACACGAATATTAAGAATAGCAGCAGCTGGGGAAGACAGCAGACTGAAGGTTGGGAAGAAGCTTATAGACAATGGAGCAATTTGTTTTCTGTTCCTCCAGTGGCTAAGAATCAAACAAATTCAAATAAAAATAGTTTAAACTAAACATTAGGAAGAACCTCTTGATAGTACAGACTGCTCAACAGTGACACAAACTGCGATAGTGGTGGATTCTTCTTCATTAGCTTTGAAGTGGAGGGTGAGCTGCTACCTATCAAAGATGCTGTAAAGGTAAAGGACCCCTGGACATTTAAGTCCAGTCAAAGGTGACTATGGGATGCGGCTCTTATCTCGCTCATCTCGCTTTTTGGACTGAGAGAGCCGGCGTTTGTTCACAGACAGCTTTCCAGGTCATGTGGCTGGCATGACTAAATTGTTACTGGCACACAGAGGACCATGACGAGTGCCAGAGAGCACAGAAACACTGTTTACCTTCCTGCCACAGCGTTACCTATTTATCTACTTGCACTGGTATGCTTTCAAACTGCTAGATCGGCAGGAGCTGGGACAGAGCAACGGGAGCTCACCCCATCATGCGGATTCAAACCGCCAACTTTCCGATCAGAAAGCCCAAGGGGCTCAGTGGTTTAGACCACAGTGCCATCCATATCTCGAAGATGCTGTAGAAGTGCATTTTCTACACTATCATAAGGTTGGGCTAGATTATCTTTGATAGTCCTTCTAATTTAATGATTCAATGTCTCACCAAAAAGGAAGCTAAATAGCAGAAAGCCCGGAGTCTCAATGACTGAAAGAATGGTGCAGCATAAGGCTACAGCATAAGCAGTGGGAAGAGAAAGAAGAAGAAAGGAAAAGGCAGATCAAGAACAAAGAAGGTTGACTAAGCAGAGACATGAACGAAGAAGAGATCTTTGGGGGGGGGGGAATATACAGTGCTTATGAACAAAGGAGCTAGTGCTGTGACTGAGGAGGGACTGGAGACAGGAGTGTGAGAGAAGTTGCCTAAACTGAAGGCTAAAGTAAACAATGGAATGAAAACCAGAGCATTGGAAAGGTAGAAACATTTTGAAGAAAAGAATCAAAGAGAGTGGAGGCAAAATCTCACAAAATAGCTACGGAGTAGTGTGGCTAACCACTATTGACAGGAAGGAAGTGGACAAGCAAGGACAGTTTGCAGGTCTTGTTATTGTGGGCATGAGAAATAATGGAATATGAAGTTGTAGGACTAAAGTCTAGACCAAATCGAGGAATTTCACTTATTCCTTCCACTGTGCTTTGTGATCTGAGAAATCTACAGCAGTGGAGTGGGCATGAAAGTTGAATACACATGGTGGTTTAAAACAACCCCTAGTTCTAGTAACAATTTATGAAACCTCAACTTGTAACTGTTTCTCCTTTTAATGTTTCTTAACAACATCAACGTGGGTGGTGCTGTCAATCGGAAGGTTGGGCTTGTTGATCGGAAGGTTGGCGGTTTGAATCCCCGCAATGGGGTGAGCTCCCGTTGTTCAGTCCCAGCTCCTGCCAACCTAGCAGTTCAAAAGCACGTTAAAGTGCAAGTAGATAAATAGGTACCACTCCGGCAGGAAGGTAAACAGTGTTTCCATGCACTGCTCTGGTTATGCCTGAAGCTGCTTAGTCATGTTGGCCATATGACCTGGAAAAACTGTCTGCGGACAAACGTCAGCTCCCTCAGCCAGTAAAGCGAGATGAGCGCTGCAACCCCAGAGTCATTCATGACTGGACTTAACTGTCAGGGGTCCTTTGCCTTTACCTTTTAACAACATCAAAACAATGCAAGCAATACCTCTAAGGCTTTCTGTAGTTTCTCTTCAAGCATTTTCTTCTCTTGTTCAAGGGTCTGAATATTTGCCTACAATGTCAAAATGTGTTTAGGCATTTAAATTCACAATTTGGGTTTCTTATCAAAATATTCATACAGCAACATTCTAGAATATGCTCTACCATTCCACAAACATACACTGCACCTATTACATAATGATATGCAAACATATTTGGTTTTCCAATTATGTCCCAGAGGATCTGTTCCAAAAGAAACTAATTACCAATGCATTAATTGAGTTGAAAGGACAGACAATGAGGCATGATTATTTTAAGTAATAAGTGAGGGGTTTATGTTTTTTTGTGAAATAAAAGAATCTTTCTCTTTTGAAGCTATTATAAAGCATGTAATTCTAAATCAAACAACATTACTGATAATGGTGTCACAGCTGTGTGATATTGTATAGTAAAGATCAAGTAACAGCTTAATCATTGCCAAATTGAAATATGTCCAGAAAATATTTTATCCCTAAGGTCCTGTAGATAAAGATGAAAGAGGAAGTAGGAAGTTTGGCACTCTCTGACACTTCCTCTTTCAGCTCTATGTGCCTTTCAAGGCTCAGATCAGGACCTGAGGAGCAAAACAGAAAGAGGACTGACCAGAAAAGATAGGAGGAAAGGGTTGGGTGGTAAGGTAGGAAGGAAGGAAAGGGGACACTGGTGTGGAAGGAAAAGAGTGTGGCCAAGGGAGAGGAAGTGAAATTCCACAGGAGATATGAAAAGGCAAGACTGGACTGCCCGGTCCAGGAGAGGGAGACAGTAAATACAAACATGTTGGATACAGTAAAATGGATCCTCTTGAAATTGTGCAAGTCCCTGTCATTACCATTCAATATGTCTCCAATGACTGAGCCATAGTAATCATGATCTAGTAGTTTCAAGCGCAGCTATGTTGCTAAACATGGAACTAAGATATATACAGTGGTACCTCTGGTTGCGGACGGGATCCTTTCTGGAGGTCCGGCCGGATCCCAAGGTTTTTGCAACCGGAGGACCTGCTTCTGCGCATGCACGCAGGGCAGTAGAATGCTTCTGCGCATGCGGCAAAACCCGGTCCAATACTTGGTCCAAAACCAGGTTTGTCACTTTCGTAACATGAAAGTGTTTTTATTGTATTTTAGTGTTTTGTTGGAAGCCGCCCAGAGTGGCTGGGGAAACCCAGCCAGATGGGCGGGGTATAAATATGTTGTTGTTGTTATGAAATTTACGTAACCAGTGGGTTCCATAATACGAGGTACTACTGTATCCATAGACCTAAGCTGGATCTAGAGACATCAAAGAAGCGTTTCAGCTAAACACATTGCAAACGGCATACAAGGAAATCTGGTTGAAAAGATGGGACTCCACAGCGCCATCTGGTGTCACAGTGTTATATAATACGCTTTTCCTTTACCAGTCTAGCCGAGTCCCCAGTGAAGGCTGGTACACTCAAACTTTGTTGTTGTTTAGTCGTTTAGTCGTGTCTGACTCTTCGTGACCCCATGGACCAGAGCATGCCAGGCACTCCTGTCTTCCACAGCCTCCCGCAGTTTGGTCATACTAATGTTCGTAGCTTCAAGAACACTGTCCAACCATCTCGTCCTCTGTCGTCCCCTTCTCCTTGTGCCCTCAATCTTTCCCAACATCAGGGTCTTTTCCAGGGAGTCTTCTCTTCTCATGAGGTGGCCAGCCAAAGTATTGGAGCCTCAACTTCACAATATGTCCTTCCAGTGAGCACTCAGGGCTGATTTCCTTAAGAATGGATAGGTTTGATCTTCTTGCAGTCCATGGGACTCTCAAGAGTCTCCTCCAGCACCATAATTCAAAAGCATCAATTCTTCGGCAATCAGCCTTCTTTATGGTCCAGCTCTCACTTCCATACATCACTACTGGGAAAACCATGGCTTTAACTATACGGACCTTTGTTGGCAACTACTGGGGCACAACTCAAGCTTCTGTATAGGATGAGGAAGGGTTGCCTTAAAGTGCAGTCCCAGAATGCTCAGAGCTGTTTCCTTGAAAGCCACACAGCATTAACTAGGCCCTAGGACTATGTTTTTCTTCACTGATCAGGTGCTGGCTTATTTATTTATTTTATTTAGTAATCCCCCATCCCATACAACTGAACTGGTTATTTGTGCAAGTGACCACCAGGGGACACATCTCTTTTTGTACAATAGTTGCTTTTTTCCTTTTTTTAGTTACATCAGTTTGTTTTTTGGATGGGTAGGTTTCATATTTTCCAAACTTACTAAAGTTAATGGACTAAATAGGACAATTAATTATAACGAGAGGGAAGGGTGTGAGTGCTGTAACATGCAATTATTTTTTGATCTGGCGAATCCATCAACTTGATGGTGGAAATGGTGCTTAGGTGTGAATCACCTGGATCTGCCTTAATCTTATGAAAATTTATATTAGTACGTTACTACTCCCTTAAGTAAAAAATAATAAGAGTAGAACTCTGGGGAAAGAGAAGCATGAACTGCTGGGGCAACTGAGAAGGACAATAGCTGCTGAATCCTGTTTTAGTCCTTTAATAAACTGTAGGGATAGTTCTGCAAGAAAATAAAAGCAAATTTGGATACATCTTCCTTGCCTGAAGTGTAACATCAGCTTCTGAACATTTATTTTTATTTGTTTGGTAAAACCTGGCCTGGAACTGCTTTAGGCTCTGATTGGATTCCCTTAATGTTACAGTGATTACTTTCTCTCTGGATATACCGGTAAATTCGTCAGATACGTCGATACTGCCATCTATCACCCACAGGCAGGGATTACAGAGTTAAGGAAGTAGTTTCCTTCATATTATATAGTGCTGTCGATTTCCTGCTTTACATCCAGGGGATTCTTTTTCTCCTTGATCACATTTAGCCTCACTTCTTGTACTATTGTGTATTTTCTCTTCCCCTGCCCACCCCCATTTGTTCCTTGCTGCCCTGGGTAAGTTTTGTGTGATTTGGAATGTCTTTGGAATTTGTTTCTCCCCTGTCAGCCTTTGATTTTACTTTTCCTCCTCACACATCTTTCCTCTCTTCCCCTTCCACTTCATTCCCCTCCCTTACAGTTTGGGTGATTGTGCCTTTGATTATCAGATCAGTTTATTTTTCTGAGAAGCTTTTACTTTTTCTGGGAGTGGATCATGTGTGAGTGAGTTGTCTTGGTTATACCCTTCCCCTCTGCTTCTCTGAACTCTGGTAGTCGTGATTTCCTCCTTCAACAAGTTTGTGAACCTTGAGTAGCTTCTTTCCTTGGTACCTCTGCTTTTTAAACCCTCCCATGTGATCCTTTATTCCCTGTGTATTTTCTCTTGTACCCTGGAGTACTATTATATTATCATTACATTAGCCCCATAAGCCTTTCACTCTGTTTGCTGCCTTCTCTTGGTTTGTCTGCTTCCCATCACATTACTGCTTCCCTGCCAGTTCTGGAGCAGAACTAAGGTGCTTCTTTTGGGCAGAATTAGAGCCTGGAGCAATCCTCATGGAATTCAGTGGGGCTTACTTCAGAATCAAGTGCAATTATTCTACCATAAACTGACATTAGAACTTGTGACTGCAATGACCCTCCTGAAGCACGGTAAGACACTTAGATACTAAGTAATAAAACTGAAAAATTTTGAGTGTCAACTGCTTCTTTGAAAAAGAGGATAAGGAAGAGAACCAGCATGGGGGAGCACATAACTTTTGTCCTAGTAGAGAAGCAAATGTAACAGCAGGAACCCCTTTTAAATCACTTTTCAATTTAGTTAGGACAGGGGTCAGCAAACTTTTTCAGGAGGGGGCCGGTCCATTGTCGCTCAGACCTTGTGAGGGGCAGGACCCACCACCTCCCGAAAGCCCCCCCTCCTGAAAGCCCCCCCCCCGCGCCTATGCCACTCACGCCGCAGCCACAAACGCTGCCTTGTCTCTGGCAGCATCAGCATCCTCTTTCTCAGTGGGGCACAGAGCCCATGCCGCTGGCCTGGGCAGCGAAGGCAGCCTCCACGCCACTGCCGCTTCCTTCTTGCACGGCTGCTTCCTTCCACTTGGCCACCTTAACAGGAAGGAAGGGGCAGTGCCCAGATGCCTCCGCGACATCACGCTTCTTCCTGCTCTGCCTCCTCAGCGGGAAGGAAGGGGTGGCACCCAGATGCTGCTGGCCTGGGCAGCCTCCGTGCCACCGCCGCTTCCTCCTGCTCTGCTGCCACAGCAGGAAGGAAGGGGCAGCGACCAGAAGCCGTGCCAGCGTCGCTGCCTGCCCAGAGTCATTTGCGGCTTTTGATTGGCTGCAGGAGCTTCCTGCAGCCAATCAGAAGCCGTGCCACGTCGCAGAAGTCAGCCTCTGCGCAGCGAGGCCTCTGCGCTGCGCCTGTTTAGTGCGGGGACTGACTGAGCGGGCGGAAGGCTCCACAAGGTTCGCGGTCCATATCCGGCCCACGCGCCTTAGTTTGACGACCTCTGAGTTAGGAGCTAACTGTTTGTAAAACTGCAGTGCTTAGATGTCTGCAGCATCTTTGCAAAGGAGGCAAGCATGCCAAACTGGGCCCAACATTGGGGGAGTTGTTGTGCGTGCATGATGTCACACATGTAACACTGACGCAAACACACACCCATTGGGCCATGCCTGTGGGATATGCAGATGCCTGCTAGGCCATTCTGGCAATCACAGCAGAGGATGTGGAGGGTGAAAATCGCCCTCCAAGCCTCCTGCCCCTGCCTGGTGTTCTGGCAATCGCCTGGGGTGGCGGGGGATGGCAGCCCCCTCAATTTTGGGGGGCCTTACCCACTTCCTCAAAATATTTAGGTGGCTGAAGTCCCTTTCACCCCCTATACTCCGGATACCCCTGAAAGGAGGATATGTAGAAAACCAAAGCAAGTTGGCAACGCCCTTGTGACCTCCTAGCAGCCCCACCAGGTTTTGTAGGCAGCAGCCACTGCTGCATAAATCCACAGTCAAAAGAAACCCACTATCAAATCATAGTCCACAGATATGTTCTGTGATATGTTGGTGGTTTTATCAACCCTTTTTGGGTTAAAGTTTATTTAAAAAAAAAAATAGAACAAGACATTTGCAGGGAACTAGAATACATATTACCTGAGCTTTAGCTAAGTCTTCTTTCATTTTTTGGTTTTCAGCTTCTTTGTGCTTTAAAGGAATAGGAGTTGGTCTTGCTGGTCTGTAATTAAGAACATATAGGGCAAACTGTAAAGTCAATAAGGCACTCAAAATACATTTTATTGTTCCTGCAGAGGTGTCATAAATTGGTGAAACTAGAATAATGGTGCAGAATGTTCACAAACATTTATTTATTTGATTCAATTTATGAATTACTTCACATAAAGTATCTTGAACCAATTTCATATCAGAAACATCAACAATAAAAACAACTCCATAGATTAAAACAATTAAAAATAAATCCATATGTAAAAGCAATAGACAATAGAAACAGTGTCTGTCTGAACAGACTCCTGATGAGATGGCATCTGAAGAAGGCCCTCTCCCATAGAGCTCAGTGACTGAATTGTCTCACTTATTATATATACCCAATCTTTTAGGTACCTTTATCCAAACTTGTATGATCTTTGTACACTAATAGCAACAGCTTTAACTTAGCTTGGTAGTTAATCACACTGAGAGCCAGTGTGGTGTACTGGTTAGAGTGTTGGACTAGGCAGGGGTCAGCAAACTTTTTCAGCAGGGGACCGGTCCACTGTCCCTCAGACCTTGTGGGGGGGCAGACTATATTGGGGGGAATTAATGAATTCCTATGCCCCACAAATGACCCAGAGATGCATTTTAAATAAAAGCACACATTCTACTCACGTAAAAACACCAGACAGGCCCCACAAATAACCCAGAGTTGCATTTTAAATAAAAGGACACTTTCTACTCATGTAAAAACACGCTGACTCCCCAACCGTCCACGGGCCGGATTTAGAAGGTGATTGGTGCGGATCCGTCCCCTGGGCCTTTGTTTGCTTACCCATGGACTAGGACCTGGAAGACCAGGGTTCAAATCTCTTCTCAGCCATGCAGCGTACTGGGTAACATTGAGCCAATCACTGCCTCTAAGACAATGAACAGTCAAGCCACTGCAATTTGCAATAGCTGCAGTTTCTGACTAAACCTCATGGGCAGCTCTGTATAGAACTGCTGCAAAGTAATCTGGATTTTACCAGTGCATGGCCAGCAGTAGTAGTAAAGCTATCCCAGTCCAGAAATTGTTGCAACTGTCCTATCAGCCAAAGTCAGTAAAAGGCACTCCTAATCAGTGACGTCACTTGGGCCCCTAGTGAAAGAGAGAAATTTGGAATCATCCCAGACTGCTCCTTCAGGATGAGCACAACCCTGTTTAAAACAGGCAACTGACCAATTATTCAGACTTGGGAACTGCCAGTCTTACCAGGATTCAGAGTTCAGAGTCCATGTACTGGCCCTCATCAAGCCCACCACAAAGTCCAGGCACCAGTCAACAGCCTCGCTGAATTCAGCTGTTACAGAGAAGTGCAACTGATGACATGTCACTCCAAATGACCCAATTATCACTTCCACTGGCTTTATGCTAAACAGCAGTGAGAACAAAATGGTACCATGCAGCACCCCATTGCTGCCAGGGGGGCAAGAGATGATCACCTAATGCTGTTGGAACCACCGTAAATGCCTCTAATACCCATCCAACCAAATCAGTTCAGGAGGAAGACATGGCCAAGTGGATCATAAAGTTGCTGTGAAATTAAGTAAGGAAAAACTGCCAATATCATAAACACACAGCATCAAGACAAAGCATCCTACCCAAGTAAACCCAACAGAACTTATTTCTTAATAGTCATGCATGGGGTTGCAGAGTTACCGGTAGTTATCTTGAATTTGGTGAATATCACTTCCTAATGGTAATTTAAGTCAATTTTTTAGAAGCAAATCTAGTTGAAGCCAGAAGTAAATTTCTCAGTGAGGCTTTCGGCAGGCTGCAACTGGTGGGGATACCAATAGAGGCACTTCTAGTTTCCCGCTCACTTGGCAAAACAAATGGGGAGTTTTGTGTGAGCAAAATGATGCTAGCATCACTTTGTGGGTAGAACCCAGTGAAGATTGTCAGGGCTAGGTGGAGGACACTTCCACCCCACAAACAAACCAAGAAAGAGAGTTTAGATTACAATCTAGATTATTAATTACTGTTCTTACTTTTCTACAATTACTTGAGGTGGTTTTTCTTCAACTTTTGCCTTTTCTTTTTCCAGTTTTGATAACATTTTTTTCCTTGTATCTTGCACTCCTTTTTCTTGCTGCTAGACGTATGTGAGAAAACACCAAATAGGTTACATAGGAAAATTATTACTTGTTCCTTGCACAGTTGCACATTTGAAGTTGCAATGGGCAGGAAACAGCACAGAACTTCCAGAGACCTTTGACAGAGGAAGAATATTTCCACTCTTCCCCTTGGTTACATTTTCACTCTTAAAACATGGAAAAACAACTGCATCTATAATATCTGTTGTACTGTGTCATTTGTATCCATTAAGCAATATTACAATAAATAAAAACATAATGCAATATAAAAGTCAGTTCCTGAATTTGCTCATTTTCCTTTTCCCCTTCTCATCCTTTTTTCCTGTTGTATAATGTCTGGCAAGAACCCATCTACACGCAAGTCCCACTTTCCGGACATTCCCAGGAAATTATTCATTGTGCAATTTCCATTATTGCCAACAGCAACATTTCCAATCCGCGAGCTTTCTTCCCTCCTCTACCATTTCTTCCTAAAATGGCTGTGGCCAATCAGCAAAAGAGAGACAACGGAAAAACCCTGCTTTCTGAAATGTCCAATCTCTCCCCGTTCCTGCCTCAAAATGGTTTCAACCCCATTTTGGTTTCTGCCCCAAAACGGTTCCTGTTGACCAGCAAATCACAAACAAGTAAGTAAGTGAACAAACTCGAGCTGAAGGACCAACCACATCTGCTATTGGGTCCCCGGAGCACAGATTCACACAAAGCGGCAAAACGTCCTTGCAGGTTATTAACAGGATTTTATTTGAAGTGCATATATGCAGAACAAAGGGACAGGGTGATAAGTACCCGCACACCGAGTCAGGGTGTGCCCCCCTTTTTATAGATTTGCAGAATACAATACCACCTGATCTCTTGTAAGCCACCTGATTTCTGGGAAATTGAAACATAGTAAGTTCCTATTACCATGTAAGGTCTTGGTCTCCCCTCCCTCCTTCCTGCAACCTCCCTCATCCTGGTATTACAATAAATCCTTGTTCTTTATCTCTATCCGCCCAAGCTAGACATTCCAACGAGAGACCCATTTGCACTGTAACATTTAAGCAACAGAAAAAAACCTGTCCTTCTGGTTGGTGTAGAAACCTCCCCCCTTTGGGATAATAATAGAACAATATTGTAATATGCCCCTTCACAGCTGTTTGAATATCTGAATCAGCTGTGCATGTAGTGAAGTTTGGGAATAATTATTTATATTCAGATAAACAAATGTTTGGATAGCGATGTATTCTATGCATGTATTCTATGCAGGTTCACTTGGAATTAAGCCTGTGTTCAATGGGTTTCCTCCCCAATAAGTTTGTTTAGGATTGCAGCTTCTGTAAAATATAATCATACCTGTGCAGCATTCATCTTTTAGTTCATCCTTCATTATCTCTTTTTCTTCCATAAGCTTTCAAATTTTTGTTGAATCCTCTGTAATTTCTAAGTAGAAGTTTTTGAAAAATAATTACCTCTGAACCTTTCATCTTTTGAAGTTCATCCTCCATTATCTCCTTCTCTTCTGCAAGCTTTCGAAATTCTTGTTGAATCTTCTGTAATTTCTAGGTAGAATAAACATTTTGAGGGGAAATAGTTTTAACATATTTTAAGAAATGTTTAAAAATTGAAATTCAGAAATGAAAAGAATGAAAATTAAGAAATTAAAAAGAATGGTGAAGCCATTTTTAACATTGACACAGCATAATGTCACACAAACAGCTTACTCTGGTGGAGGTCTTCTGATAGGGAATGTCTCATCCCCCATTAGACACTGATTTAAGTAATCTTGGGGTTTGGGGTGAGGCATCATCAGCATGCTGATGACATTCATTTCTACCTCTCTTTTCCATCTGCTAACTTCAATATTTCTGGATATATTTCCGAAATTTTGTCAGATATTAAAATTCAGTGGATTCAAGAGACTTATCTGAAATTTGGTGCAATTATCCTGTTTTCTTTTTAGGTATTTAAAATTCATCTCATTTATTACATTAAAAATACAAATACTTGCTCTATTATTTTCTATATTATAGTGTTTTGCATCCAGGAACTGCTGTGAACACTCATACAGTTTTTTAAGTATTATACTCACACCTTCCAGCACATCCTGTTCATTTGAAACTCTGAAAAGTATGAAATATATGTTTCTTAGTTTGTACTTTATAAAACTTCAGTAACATCTGGCAGGAAAGACCCTGCTCATATCATATATGTCACAACCCCATATAGATAAGGGACATAAGCACCCTCTAAATTTAGCACAGTGTGAAATTTCATTATATGCAGTGTTTACATTAAGGTTTATTTAACAATCCACAGATAGCCATAGTTCTCTGGGAACTGAAGATGATTTCCTTACAAAAGTGCCAAAATATAATTAACTGGAAATATAAGTTTCTACAAGCTATAATATCATTGTCCAACCTGGGCATGGATTACAAGTGGCATATGCACCTGGAATTTGTGGCACATCTTGGCTAAAAGCTCAAAGTTCTGGGAACCTGGTTTTTGCCTGTACTCCTGTAATGCATTAATACTGCACAGTTTTTCTATGTAACATATCAAATAGATTATGTACCTGTGTAACTTGTTTGTCTGTCTTTCAAACACTTTCATTATTTCTAGCATGCGATTATTCATTGATTCCATTGTTTCTGAACAACAACAACAAAATTTTAGTTACTTAGTTAAGTTTATAGCCTTTAGTTTGCCCCAGAAATGGGTATCCAAAGTGACCAGCACCAGTTAATAATACAATTTAAATATTTATTACGCAGGACATAGATTTGTTCTATTATTTAATGCAATCTAAACATACACATATAAATGTAGAATTCAACAGAAACTTTAGGTCTTCCAGTGCCATGACCCATACAGGCAAGGATTCTTCACATCCTACTCTGGTGATATTGTTAGTAATTGAAAAGGGGGGCTTATAAAATCAGCCACTCCTGTTCAATTACTCACAAATAGGTTTGGTGGAAACAGAGTCAAGCTTCCACCATCACTGCCTCTCTCCACCAAGGATCTATCCTAGCCTTCACTCAACTATTACTGCTAACTGGAGGATCACAGGCATCTCTTATAGATGAATCCAACATCTACTCAGGGCAGAATATGCAGGCTCATTGTCATGTGAGTAAGAGTATAAACATATTGACCATGCAAATGTAGGGATGAGTAGGGCCAGTGGATCTCTGCGGGGTGCATGAAATGGCAGTCTTCACCAGCAGCAGAGATATAGGAGCCAACTCCTAGGGGCTGAGGGGTCTTCAGCCCCCCTGTAAAATATTTGAGAGGACACACACACCCCAGTTAATGGGCATTGCCATTCAAATGGTGTCCTGCATCATTTGATTGATCATGCAGAGCAGGACTTGCCCCCTTCCCCAATATTTTATTCAAGTTGGCACCTCTGGGCAGAGGAAGTGCTGGCATCTAGAAGCAGGTAACAGAAAGGAGTAGAGAAAGGAAGTAACAGAAAGAGGGAGACTCACAAAAGGGGTGCCACAAAACATGAAAGAAAAGGGGTCGCTTCATACACTTTTCATTCTGGTTCTTCCCACCATTTGTTCCAGCCCCAGACTGGCTTTTCCTGGTTCTAATTTCCCACCCCCAATGGTTCTGATTCTTCACTCCTCCACTGGGATATTAAAGTGGTTAATGTTGACCAGATGATGCCCTGAGATTTCAGCCACTGCCATTTCAAATTCTAAAGAACTTACGTTGGCCTGTATCATCTTGGAAAACTTGTACCATATTCATTACATCCTCAGTTGCATGTTTCATAGCAAGTTCTGAAACAAAACATTTTATTACTCAGTTTAAACTATTGTAGCAGTTCTTCAAATGTATATACAGTAATTCAATAGCAAATGTGAAATAAATAAATAAACTTGTAAAATAGAAAGCTTTTTCTTCTTATCCATCCTGGCTAAGTTTAAACCCTAAAACAAATCAATGAAATGATGGTGCCAACTGACCTTTCTCTGAAACAGTGTTACCAAATAGGCTATGATTTGGGAACAAAATAAAGAAGAAATGAGTAGTTATAATGTTCCTTTTTAAATTTCAAGCTACTTCTCATCAGCTCATGAAAAACTGACTTAGAAATAAGTCAATATTTATTTATTTATTTAAAAAAACTAATAAATAACCACCTATTTTCCAGGTTCAGAAGTTGCCCAGCCCAACTCCCTTGCACTCACCCCCTCCCTTGCGCCTACCCAGCTCTAAAACTCCCTAACCCCCAACACATACATCCTTCTCCTTAAACATCATTTATCCAACCAGGACAGCAACAGCAGTGCTCCAGCGACAGGAAGCAGGAAGGACTCCATTTTGTAACCCTTCAACATACAGAGACTGTACCAGAAATAATGACCCTAGTACACATTGAGAAACTAAGGGCCATCAGGACCTTTCTGGGAGCCTTTCTTTCTTGCTACCAAAAGAGGAGAAAAGGAAGAAATGTCTCTGATTTTCTCAGCCGACATGCAGTTTTTGCAGTTTTGTTTCAAATGGGATTGGTGCTGTAAAGATGGGTATACCGCCAAATCATAGTATCAGGGTGGTGTACATCAACAAAACAAAACAGCATTAAAGGCAATACAAATAATCATTAAAGCGAATGGCTAATCAGTTTAAACACGTGCAAAGGTCTGTCAGCATAAAAAGCTTTCAAGTCAAAACCATAGGTGCCTACCAAAGTGTTTTCCAGAGTATGGGCCTGACAGAACTAAATGCCTGATATCTAGCGAAGGCCAGCTGGGCCGCTGTAGCAGGAGGGACAACTAACAGTGCTCCTCTAGATGACAGTAGCCATTTATGAAACTTACTCCTAGTAAATCTCATTGACTCCAAGCCTCAACCAAATATTGTAGTTCCAAGTCTAGCAAAGTGGTTTTCTTTGCTTAATTTTGTTTTTAATACAAAGAATACATGCACACATATATATACTAGGTATGGGGGATAAATTCAATTCAGTTTGCATATAAAGCCAACAGACTAAGGAAGAGTAGCCAACTGACTGAGACCTTGTTGCATGCCTTCTCTCTGCACATAAGACAGTGCTATAACCCCACACACACCATGCGCAGTGCTTATCACTTTCAGGAAATGCAATACTGTATATTAATGAAAATAAAATACAATGTGCTTTATGTTATCTGAAATTGCTTGGAAATGTGTACATTATTCAAAACTGCTAAAAATGTGTTATATTAAGAGAAATTCAAGCAAAAATCATGGGGGGGAATTGTAAAGATTTTTAAAATACAAATATGCAAATTATTAAAGAAATGTGGAAAAACCAGGAGAAGCAAAACTGACAAATTCTTCCATCCCTAACATATGAAGAAATTACAAATATCATTATGAAAATAAGGAAACAAATTAATATAAATACAATAATTATTTAAAGAAAGCAGAGAGTTTCAAATAAATCAAGATTACACTCCATTTTTTAAAAGGCAAATTATATATTATTTTCCATGTCCCCAATTTCCTACCTTGTTAGCCTAGCTTCCTTCAGCCCCCTTATGACCTGTCCAGCATGCTCCACGACTTATTTCTCATACTCCATCCAAAACATATATTTTGCTTCCTTTGTCTCCATATTAAATCACAATCCTTACCTTCAATAATACGTTTTGGGTCTTTTGGAGCAGGAGCCACAGGGCTTAATGCTTTTTTCTTTTCACTGTCAAAATATGAAGTATTTGTCAAAATGTTAAATATTATAAATATTAAATCTAATTTTATAATCTGAAAGTCAGTTGTTGAAAAAAATAAAATTTCTAATTTTACATAATTAGGTTACATTTGGTAAAAAAAAATGCATTCTTATATTTACTAATAAAATCCACTATAATACTATATAGGAAATGGCTCATGCTTAATCTTTAGTGTTCTGGAAACAGACTCATAACAAGATATAATCAGCCAACCAAACAGCAAATATTTTGGGGTTTTTTTCAGAATTCTTCAGCCCCTCATACTGTTAAGTTAGACCTTTAAGGAGGTACAAAAATGGTGATAATGTGATAGTTTCTAGTCTTTCATGATTGTTAAGCAAACACCTTGATTGTGCTTCAGGAAATGGAAAGGTCTAATAAAATATTTTTCAATAATCCATATAACAAATCTATATTTTATCGCTATTAAACCTAACTATTTCACAGCACTCTTACTGTTTAGGAGCAGAAAGCTGGATAAGCTTGGGCAGTTCTTGAATACGGCCTTTCAAATCTTCAAGCTTTTGGATGCGGTTCCGTAATTTAGTAATGTTATTTGATATGTTTTTATCAGCTACTGGAATTTGCCAATCTGGAATCATTTCTTCCTCGCCTATCTGAAATATAGATATCAACATATTAGCACAATATATTATCCTATTAATTTAGGTTATTTGTTAACTGGGGGACCAGACCTGAGCTACGCAAGTCCTCAGAGGTACTGACCCCAGTACTGATAAAGTTAGAGCAGTGGTTTTCAACCCTGGAGTGCCTTGAATGATAGTAGTGCTGCTGGCAACACTAGCCTCTGTCCCTCTTTCCTTCCCTCCCTCCTCTGATGCCCTCTCATGTCTCTGCTTCCCAAAGGGTTGTGTGCTGTTTACTGTAGCAGCCCTGACTACAAGCTCCCCAGGCGAATGGTCCTCTGGGGCTGGTCAGGGGATGCTGGTTGCCAGGAGCTGAGGCAACCAGCACCCCCTGACCATCAAGCAGGTGAGGGAGCCCAGCCAGCCAGTCTGCCAGTCCTTGCTGTTGGGAATGGACAGACAAGTGCAAGGTCCCTGTGGGGAAGTGAGGAGGCATCTCTCTTTGGGGCATGGGGGCGTGGCAACAGCAGCTGCCCAGAGGACTCCCAAGGAGAGGGGAGAGGAGACTAAGGGAACACTCCAAAAGGGTGTTCAAAAAAGGACTAGAGGTTGCCAGCTCTGCAGGCAAGGGGTGACATAACTGGGCTCCTGAGCCTCACAGGGATGCCGCAGAAAGAATGTAGTTGGTCAAGGGAGCCATGGACTCAAAAAGGTTGAAAAACTCTGAATCAGTTGAGAACAATAACTCTCCTGAGTCCACCATCTTAGAAGATACCCCAATCAAAGTGGCTACAGGGTTAAAGCAACAGTTACACCCTTACTGGGCTCAGACCCATCAAGTTCAAACCCAGGACTACAGGAGCAGAGGCTCTTCTTTATAAGAAAATCAAAATCAGAAGCTCAGGTCTGCCTGGCCCTCATGAGGATAACATTCACTAAGCCCTACTCATGAGGAGGATGCCTCATTCCTCAAATGATCCAGCTCAAAGCCCTGATGACAGGTCAGGAAGAGGTGGATCAACTATAAAACTTCTCAATGGAAGCCTAACCCAGGCTAAAGCAACAAACAAATCTTGCTCTGCTCCCTGTGAAATCTTATCGAACAGCTCCCCTTCTATTCTGCATGTTCTTATCTTTGACTTGATGCACAGCTGCTGTTACAGCAGACTATTAAACCACATAGCAAAGGTTGCAGGAATGGGATAGGGGAGAGGCATCCCAAGCCCCAGCACTGCATGGAGTGCTTATGTAAAAGCTGAACATTTCTGTGTTGTTTTTTTCATATGTATAACAAGCAAACATATTTACAATGCTAATATTGTACTTGAGCACACTCAAGAGATGCATGCAACCTAAATAGCAATCACTAAATTAGCAAAGCTATTTAAACTTACATGGGAGTAAACTCCACTGAAATGGATGTTGTAAAGTTGGTCATAAATAAGCAGCAGCAATGCATATACAGAAATGCTTTTCACTGTAACAATGTTTTAAACTGCAACAATATATTCCACATATTTCCTATCAAAACTAATCAACCAACTTTCCAAATGTTAGTTTACCTCTTCCATCTCACGGACCTCCTTTTCAAACCACTTGAAGAAAAATAAATAAATAAAATTAGGCATTTACACATTACATTTTTTTTTAAAAAATACAACAGGTTTTAGAAATATTAATAAATGAATGAATGAATTTCTTACCTGAAGCAATGAGTCTAATATCTAAGAAAGAAAATTAAAATCACTAGGTGTTTCTGTTACAATTTAACACCAAAAAATTATCTTTGTACATATAACACAAGGTTTTCACAGTAAATAACTACCCTTTTCATACATGCATTTCATTCTGTGTAGAGGTGTACCTAGGCTCCCTTGCCCCCTTTACAAGGAGCTGCATTGGTGCCTCCCTCCCGGTCCGTTGTGTCCTTGGCAAGGAAATGTTGACCACACAGAGCAGTGGAGGAGTGGTCCAGGGAGCACAAAAGTGGGCCAGTGGGCTCCTAGCCACTCTGAGGCAGAGAGCCGCCATTTTGCACACACATCTCATGGCCTGTGCCCTTGGCAATGACCAATCTAGCCAACCCCTAGGTACACCACTGATTCTGTGATGACTTCAAGATCAAATGAGAACTTAAGTGCAGTACTATAATGAAGGGGGCAATTGAACTCTTTTGTGTAAGTTCCCCATCTGGGGCACTCTGAGACCACCTTGGGTTTTGAGAATTGCTGGGACCAGGGGATGGAACAGAGCTGACAATAACAAAATAACAAGTGATGATGAATTTTAATGCATCATCCTCAGTCATATCAGCTAATGTTCCTATTACAAGATTAGCTGGCTACTCTATTTTAATAAGCTTATTCTGTCCTTGCCATAAGGGTCATGCTTAAATGAAAAAGAGGGTATTTGTCTTATTCACAACAGAATATTCTGTTCATTCCATTCACTCTCAAGGGCTGATTAATGGCTGAAATATATGTGTTGTCTCATCTGCACTGGATATGGCATCAACCAGGGATTTCATCATGCATATGTAACCAATTCCTGCTTGTGAATGGTATGTACTAGGATCAACAGTGAGTTCACCTTAAGAGAGAGACTCTCTTTCTGTTTACCACAATAGCACTGTGTTCACATTGCTCAGGGAAGAGTCAAATTACACACATAGTATTGGGAAATGTGCTGAGTTCCAGATGCACTTGGTAAGAGAACAGGCTAAATATTATGTTAGAATAAGACAAAAACCTACCAAGTACAGAGAGAAAGCAAATCCAACAGCAAAATAAATTTATACTTATTGTTCATCTTTCATAGTACATACTTGTTTTTCTTCACGAAGTGCACAATCTAACTGGTTACTGAGTTGTGAACAACATATCAGGAAAGTAGTCATATCTTCATGTTCTTCCTTCTAGCAAAGGGGGAAAACATTTCTACAGCGTTTTCTGACTTTAATTTCTTTAAAATGTAATCTTTATTTGGTTAAAATACTTCTGAAACCCATACTTGCTTTGTTTCAATTCTTAATTTTTTAACATATTGAACCAGCTATTTTGCTTCAAATTAAATATTTGCATTTTCTGTAAAATGAAAGGAATGAGGCAATTACCATATTTTTTGCTCGATAACACGCACCTGACCATAACACGCACATAGTTTTTAGAGGAGGAAAACAAGAAAAAAAATTCTGAATGAAACAGTGGATGTATCATTTTTGTGCTTCATGTTGTGGCCACAGACATGTGATTTGACAGTGAGTTTGGGGTAGCCCAATGCAAAAATCCTGAGAATCCATGTGGATCCATGCTTTGTAACCACGTTTTTGCACCGTTGCAGCCCAAGGCAACAGTGGGTGCGTGGTTTTTTTGGTGCAGGCTGTAGCCATGGACATGTAATGTGATCTGATGGTGAATTTGGGGTGACCCAATGCAAAGATCCTGAGGATCCATGTGGATCCGTGCTTTGTAACCATGTTTTAAATGGGGAGGGAAGGAAAAACACAGAAGGGACAAGGAGCACAAGAGGGGTGTGCGGAGAAGCAGCTGGCTAAGAATGCAGGAGAGGGGTTTAACGGGAGGGAGGAAAGGAAGGCAAAAGTTTCCCCCCACCCACCCAAGCCAGCCCTCTCTCTCTCTCTCTCTCTCTCTCTCTCTCTCTCTCTCTCTTCCACCTGCATTTTCCGGCTGCCTGCGATGCTGGACGCAGCAGCAGTGGAGCACGGAGAGGAGGAGGTGGTGGCTGTCGGCTGCGCACCTAGCCGATGGAACCTGAGCCGAGTGGGCTGGAGTTTGAACAAACACAACAACCGAAAACAGTGGGCAGTAAGACCCTGGGGCAGAATGCAGGAAAGCAGCAACCTCCTCTCTTTAGCCTTCCCTCCTCCGCGATATGATTTTTGCCCCTGTACTTGGGCCAGCCGGCTCCAGGGACCACACATTCGCTCAATAACACGCACAGACATTTCCCCTTACTTTTTAGGAGAAAAAATGTGAGTGTTATAGAGAGAAAAATACGTTAGTTAGATTTCAATCCTATGGTCTACTTAGCAGCACGTTTCAGTGAAATGCAAGCAAACCAGGAAGGAAGTTATTCTCCTGTTCCCTAGGTCCTGTTGCCATTTGCATGATAAAACATAAATTTCCCTTGTCACTTTGTGGAATTCAAAGATTACTCTAGCTTTGGAGACAATCACTCTCATGTAAATTCTCCTACTAGGTAAAGGTAAAGGGACCCCTGACCATTAGGTCCAGTCATGGTTGACTCTGGGGTTGCGGCACTCATCTCGCTTTATTGGCCGAGGGAGCCGGCATACAGCTTCCTGGTCATGTGGCCAGCATGACTAAGCCGCTTCTGGCGAACCAGAGCAGCGCACAGAAACGCCGTTTACCTTCCCGCCAGAACGGTACCTATTTATCTACTTGCACTTTGACGTACTTTCGAACTGCTAGGTTGGCAGGAGCAGGGACCAAGCAACGGGAGATCATCCCATCGCGGGGATTCGAACGGCCAACCTTCTGATCGGCAAACCCTAGGCTCTCTGGTTTAACCCACAGCGCCACTTGCGTCCCTTATACTAAGCAAAGCTAATTGAGCTCCCTGGTATAAACAAACAAAGCAAGTTAAGAGAATGAAGTGGCATTCACTGAAAAACTAATAAAATGCATTATTGAGCCTATTACCGTATATGGCAGCATAAATAGTTATTCTCTGCCACCACTGCAACCTTACAGTATTTCTTCCCAAATCTGATAACCAAGAGACAGAATTCATTAAGTGATGGCCATGATGGCCAGACCTGCAACATTAAAGGTAAGAGGTGGATGCTGGCAGCAGGTCTGGCCATCATGGCCATCACGTACTGAATTAAAAAGAAATACGGTACTTCTTTTTCTCTGTCCTGAATCTTCTAATATTAAGCTTCATCAGATGACACTGGATTTTAGCATCAGATACTAGCACTAGAGAGGGATCAATATCATATAAACTTTTACATGTTTTTTTCCTAAATTAGAAAGCCCCTAAATTTTGTAATCTTTACTCATAGGGGAAATGTTCTAGCATCATGATCATTTTGGTTGCCCTTTCCTGAATCTAGTATTTGGGGAGAAATATTGTGGAAAATTGTGTAACATCTACTTTTTGAACAAAGTGCTGTTCAAATATTTAACACCATTGCATCGTTTAGAATGGGAGTGGAGTTCACAGGCCAGTGGTTTGCAGAACAAGTGACTAAAGTGGGTGGGGCTAGATGCAAACAAATTTGACTTGCTTTTGTTCAGTAAGCTACACTCACACAGAACTCAGAAGTTTGTATCTGCAGTCATAGGTTTCTATCCACCATCCTAATAAACAAGATGAATTGTCACAGTTCAAGGACAAATTCCAGCCAACCCCCAAAGAGGATGACACAGAGGACCAGTGAGGGGTGTGACCAAGGAAGAGGGCATGACCTGGGAAGAACAGTAAAGGCTGAAGAGAGGCTTGGAGGGACACATCTTGCTCCCAGATATGTCATTTCCCATCCTTGGTTTAGGACAAAAAAGGTATCACGGCATAATTGGAAGTCAACAGTTATCCATTCTTCAGCAACTATTTGTAAGAACTATTATATTTATATACTATTGTAAGACAGTATATCAATACAGTATACACAACTAGCATACACGAAACCTATTCAAAGAATATGTGAAATTATTCAATAAACATACAGGTACTGTAGGTTCCCCTGCTGCCGCCGCTGCCGCCGCCGCTGCCTCTTCTTCTTTCATTTCTTCATTTGCATACACACCTTCCATTGTCTGTACAAGCTGCAGAAAGTGCCAAATGATTTTTACCATCTCTCACTAGACATACCCCCTACTTGTATTATACTAGATGCCTGGTGCCAAAAGTCATTGTTTTACCTGATGATAAAGACAGTGGTATATTGTACAAATGTTTATGTTTCAGGCAGGTGGAATAGTTGCTGAATAATATTGTGTCATAAGTTAGTTTGGAACATGAAAAATAGTTTTATACTTCTTGGGATCTAACATCATTTGCTAACACTTTACAACAGTGGTGGGAACTAGATCCATCAGCCAGAACCAATTATCACCTTCCTATCCCCCTAGCCCAAGTATGATAGATAGGCAGGACTGCCCACCTTTCAATCATCTGACATCACAGTATCATCAGGCACCCCACAAAGTGCTTTGAAGCCCCCATCATTTCATTGTCTGGGCTTCAAAGCACTGTGCAGGGCTCCCTGCAAGAATCACCAAGGAGCTGATTGCCAGTGCTTGCAGGGAGCCCAATGCAGTGCTTTAAAGCCCTGTCAGCTGATGGGGGGGGGGAAGCTTCAAAGCACTCCTCAGGATTCTCTGTCCACACCGACAAACAGTTGGATCATGGGGAAATATTTTGAAAAAATGATAGCCATCTTCAAATAGCTAAAGGACTGTCAAATGGAGGATGGAGCAAGTTTGTTTTCTCCTGCTCCAGAGGCTAGGACCCAAACCAATGGATTCAAGTCACAAGAAAAAGGCTTCTGACTAAACATCAGGAAAAACTTTCTGACAGTAAGAGATGTTTGACAGTGGAACAGATTCCCGCAATAAGTGGTGGACTCTAGATGGCTATCTATTATGTATGATCAAATTGAGATTCCTGTATTGCAGAGGTTTGGACTAGATGACCCTTGGTGCACTTTCCAACTCTACAATTCTGTGATTCTATGATTCAGTTATCAGCTGATAGTACACAGCTCTCTGCAAGCACAGGTAATCAACCAAGCAAAGAGATACACAAGTACCGAGAGCAGGGATTTTCAAGCACCGCCAGTCAGCTGAATGGCAGTACCTGGAAACCCATTTGCCCCAGCCACTTTAACTGTTCCACATACAAAGTCATAGATGACTTCAGAAATAGGGCAGGTGGGTGTGGTTTGGCCAAAAGAGACTCATAGGTTAAAGGGCCTCACCAGCCTAAACAGGCATGTAGGCTGGAAGTTGCCCGCTACTGTTTTATAATATATCTGTCAGATATGCAGCACTTCCCTGCCATACAGAGGTAAGACAGTTGTTCCAGACAGCCTCTGTGGCACTGTGATTATATGCCTTTGACTATACAGTTAAGTAGGGTTTGGAATCATCTGTGGTCAATTTTGAGCATATTTTTCTTTGCAAGGACAGATAGGGACTTCCATATTTTTTTCAACTACAGGGCAGACAATAATCCTTTAGTAATGTCCAAATGGCAGTGGAAGACAGGAGTGCCTGGTGTGCTCTGGTCCATGGGGTCACGAAGAATCGGACACGACTAAACGACTAAACAACAAAATGTCCAAATCTATATCTATATCTTTCTCCCTTAGACTACCTGCAATGCTATATATTTCTAATATTAGCATAGCATAAAAGCAGAAACTCAAGGAATGTCTATTTTTAAAATCTTTCCAATGTTTGACAATAGTAGCTCGTTCCGGCACTCCCACCATGGAAAACAATGGATCCCACAATAGCGTATGCCAGCCGTGCAGTTAATTAAGGATAATCTGGGAGTAATTATCCTTGGAAACACCCCCCCCCCCAAGGTTGGGGTAGGAGAGCTTTCACTCGTGGATCATCCAATAACTGCCTCCCGCTCTCATGGAATGCGAGGGCAGGGACGCAGAATGTGTAGCACTGTACGTATTGGAAACTCTCCAATGCGGTCACCATGAGTGGAAGTACTTCTGTTTCTTTTAAGATGGATCTGAATTTGGACTTAAGAAACAGACATGTTCTGTATGAAGGAGAAAGATAACCCGCTAAATGAATCAGTGCCAAGGTTTTGATCTGGAGAGGACTCTTGCTATCGTAACTGGAACACTACATAAGTGAAGCTGGAGTGCTTTCAAGTTTTGGAGAGGGAAAATGAAGTTGTGGTGTACTTAGAAATGAGTTTTTGATTGATTGATTACAATATGAAAAGAAGAAGGTAAACAATAATTTCACACAGAAATTACAGGATATAAAATCCCTCTGCAAGTTAATGGATATGGATTTATTAAATACGAATGAAAGTCATCACACTAGTGACTGCTAAAACAAAGGTTTAAGATTGGCATTGTGGAATTTGGACTAATTAAGAGAACTGCAGCAGGACCAAGGATTAACATCAACTCCAGAACCAGAACATGGGAAGTAATCCAAAAATATTGAATTCAGAACTGATTAATTTACTTTTTTATTGTATTGTGATTTGGCATGATTTAGTATTGTATTAATGTGGCCTCCATTAGATTGTTATTAATGAAAATTAATAAAAATTAATTCAAATGACAACAGTAGCTCTAGCAACAACTGACAGATTAACTAATAATTGTGATACACACATTTATCTCTTTCCAAAAACAATTCAGAATTCTGGTATCAAAAACTTTGGCAAACAGCATGATTGGTTTATGAACTTAATCCGTTCTGAAAGTCCGTTCTTAAACTGAAACCGTTCTTACACCGAGGCGCGCTTTCCCTAATGAGGCCTCCTGCCACCGGTGCCCTTCCACTGGTCCGATTCCGTTCTTAGACTGAGTTAAAGTTCTCAAACCAGGACACTATTTCCGGTTTTGCAGAGTTTGTAAACCAAATCATTTGTAAACAGGACTGTTCTTAAACCAATGTACAACTGTATCAGCAAACTGTATATGTATAATAAAAATTATATAATAATTAATACAAATAAAAAAATTATACTAAAAATTATTTCAACAAAATAATTCACAGCAGAAACTAAGTTTTTTAATTCACTTATTTCTTTTCTGTAGATAAAAGCAGTGGTTAGGATCAGTTGTTTCTTTCCACGCTGAGAAGAACCATGATAATTTCATGGTAATTTCAAAAGAAGAAACTGATTCTAGGTTTTACAATTTTTATAATAGCTATTCTTCCTAGCCATGATACTAGCACCAAGTTTTTAGGATGCATATGATTTGGTATATTACCAGGAATAGATTGAGTTTTAATGAGCTGCTTAGCTTTTCAGGGTTCTGAACTCCTTGGTAGTTAATATTGTCCACTCAGATAGGAATTCCTATTAATTCTTGCAATTTAAATTATTTAGTTAAAGGAAACATTTGGATGGAGGAATTTAGGATGCAAACTATGTTGGCATACTGAATTCAACAGTCAAGATGGAATGAACATGCAAAAATTCAGTGATTGTCCTACCTCATTTAGATGAACAGTTATATTCTTAAGCACGTCCATTTCATCTAGTACTCTATCTTTATTTGTTGATGGAAGGGCTAAAGAGTACTGTGCAACAGATTCTGTTGGAGCTGAAGGCAATAAAAGCATATGCCCAGGTTCATAGCCCTGTTTACTTTTCCTCTTTTCATTAAATGAGGAATATAGCGGTTGATCCTTAATTCTCACTTTTGCTGGCTTCATTGTTCTTCTTCTGTTATTTTTTTAGGAAGAAATAAAACAATATTGGTTCATATAATTAAAAAATAAAATAGCAAAATAACACATTTTTTTAAAAAATAATATTTCATTTTTCATGTGAGCACTATAAGGACTTTCAGAACTATTGCACATATAAACTTATTTTCAGCTTCTGCCCTGTAATAGGTTTGCTTCTGTCCATTCAAAAATCCATGACATTATTTAATGGGCTTTTAAGCAGTCAGTTTCTGTGTCCTGGAAAGTAGGAGCTAGCTAAATTACTGGTTTCCTCTTTGCAGCCAGACCAAAAGCTGTTTTTTAAATAGGCGTTACAATTGCACTTATAAAATAATTTTTTTTTAAAAAAAGTTCCACCTATTTAGAGGACATTTTAATCCCATATCAACAGGACAAATTAAAGGCCATTGTAAGACCCTTCAGGAATAGGATTTATTAAAGGCCATGTAATGAATCCCATGGTCCCATAAATGAACAAATAGGAACTAATTACGGGAGTAGAAGCTATAAAAAGGAAACTTCAAATTATGGCACAATAGCCCTGAAAATGGTGGGCTAGCCATCCATATCTGACACTGAAATTGCAGTTGTGTTTTATAACACACACACGCACACACCCAAGTCTAATCTGGTGGGGTAATGGAAGGACAACTCAGAAAACATCAGAACTAGCTTGGTAAAATCATCACCTGAATTCAATTAAAAAACCAGATGAACAAAGATGGCAACTCCATATTAAACTGGTACTAAATTGAAGGAACTGTCACATTTACCCCTGACCCAAACCCAGATAACTCATCATCTGCTGATGGTCCAAACCTCCCAGAGCCAAGACTTAGGGAAACAGAGACCCCTATCCCTACAGCAACTACCCAGAAGACTCTAGTATCCAGGGAGAGAACTCAGCAGGTCTGTCTCCAGGGAATGCCTTAGAAAAATTCTCAGGCTGGGTCCCTACCTTGCTGGCAGCAGAGGAGCCCCAGCCATTTGATTGATTGATTGATTGATTGATTGATTAACTTTTTATATAGGGCAGTTCACAACATAAAAATACAAAATGAGAACACAAACTACATAATAAAACAAAAACAAATAACAAACAAATAACCCCTCTCCCACAAACACGTTTAAAAGGCCATAAAATGCTTGGGGATAACATAACTTTGATACCTATATTGGAGGGATTGAACTAGATGAGCCTTGAGTTTACCTCCAACTCTATGATTCTTCCATTCTGTTCAAGCTGGAGATGGAGGTGGCACAAGAGTAAATCTTGTCCTAGTTATCTTTTTTCATAATGGACAAAAGGAGGCTACTGCTCAAATTCTGTTCAGTGACCCTTCTTCTCAAATTATATATGTTTGTATGTTCCCCGATATTCTGTTTGACTCAATGTACCTGCATCAGAAGAGTTCTGTTCAGTGTTTCAGTGGCTTCTCAGGTGATCTAATGTTCCTAAACTGATAAGGGAATAGAAGCAGAAAGAATTTAATAAGAAAATCTGGTATCGAAAATGGGGTGATGGGGGGCACTTTAGAGAAGGAAAATTTGTGCATGTGTCTGTTAATCACTTTAAAGTAGCATGGCAAGCAGCAATTTTTCAGCCTGCTATTTATTTATTTATTTATTTATTTATACATACATACATACATACATACATACACACCCCACTCATCTGGCTGGGTTTCCCAGGTAAGTAATATGTTACTCCTTCGTTTGAAAGAACAAAGAATGGTGGGACATTATTATATTATTATTATTTTACATTCATTCATTCATTCATTCATTTAGTATATCACCCTTCCTCCATAGATCTAAGTACCCTCAAGCTGTGTACCCACTGCTTCAGAGGGAGCATAAGAGCAGACAACCTCCCATTCAACCAGTCTAGGGAACTGCCCCCTAACAGTCTCTCAGTTTTATCTGGATTGAGCTTCAGTTTGTTGGCTCTCATCCAGTCCACTACCAAGGCAGGACAATGGTCCAGAACATCCACTGCCACACCTGCAAATGTAAAGGAGAAGCAGAGTTGTGCATCATCAGCATATTGCTAACAGCATACTCCCACCTGCCCAGATAACCTCACTCAGCCATTTAATGTAGATGTTAAACAGCATATGGGAAAAAATTGAACCCTGAGGTACCCCACATTGAAGGCTCCATAGGGCTGAAGAACACTCCCCAACCATAACCCTCAGGAAGTGTCCATTGAAGTAGGACTGGAACCACCGCAAAACAGTGCCATTCACCTAACTTGGACAGTCACTCCAGAAGAATACCATGGTCAATGGTATCGAAAGCCGCAGAGGTGAGGAGAATTAACAGGGACACATTTCCCATCCCTCTCCCAACGGAGGTTATCATACAGGGCAACCAAAGCAGTTTCTGTGCCCAAACTGGACCTAAACCCCAACTGAGTGCCTGCATCTGGTCCACAACCCATGCTCATGAACCTTGCCCAAGAAGGGGAGATTAACAACGGGCCAGTAATTAGTTAGATTTTCTGAATCTAAGGAGGGTTTCTTGAGGAGTGGATTCACCACTGCCTCCTTCAAGCAGACAGGGACCACCCCCTGCATCCTGTGACACCCCACAACACAATTGCCAGGGTATAGTCACCTGATGCCACCCTCCAAGACCAGCTCCACAGATAGGAGTGGAACCACTGCAAAACACTGCCTTCCAAATCCACAAGGTGGTCCAGCAAATTATGATGGCTGATGACTTCAAAAGCCAATGAGAGGCTGAGTTAAAGCAACAGAGTCACACTTTGCATCCATCTTCGAATAAAGGTGATCCATCAGGGCGATCAAGGCTGATTCAGTTCCAAAACCAGTCCTAAACCCAGATTGACATGGATCTAAAGAGCACCTTCAGCTGAACCACCACCCTCTTATGCATCTTTCCCAAAAAGGGAACACTAGCAACTGTACAGTAGTTCACAATCTCTGCATGTAGGGAGAGTTCTTTCAGGAGTGAACACACCACCATATTCTTAAGGGTACTAAGTACCAAGGGCAGCCCATACCATTTTGCCACCTGAGAATACGCTACTCCCTGCCTCCCATGCCACTGCGCCCACCCCTCCACTTCCACCACCACCACAACTCAGTTAGAGCAGGGGCACTCTGGGAGGTGTTGCTGCTTGTCTTCCCTGCCCCCCCAGGGGGGGAGATGAACAACAATGTCAAAATGGAATGTTCCTGTTGCCAGTGACAGTATAACATTCCTGCAGTATAACATTCCTGGATATATAACATTCCTGGATGCACCCAGCCCCAAAGTAATAAGAGTGAAGAATGAAAGGTGTGCTCCTGACCTAACTCAGTCAGGAATGTGGGTTTGGTGAACAAGTTGAGGGTTAGTGACATGTAGAAAGGACAAGATGGTGAAGTCATTTAAGCAGGCTGGAAGGTTCTAATTAGTGAAGGGGCTTGTGACAGGACCAGTGATATGATTTGGCCCCCTAGGCCAGGGTCAGCAACTTTTTTCAGCTATGGGGAGGTCCACCGTCCCTCAGGCCATGTGGTGGGCTGGACTATATTTGAGGGGGATGAATGAATTCGTATGCCCCACAAATAACCCAGAGATGCATTTTAAATAAAAGCAGAGATGCATTTTAAATAAAAGCAGAGACGCATTTTAAATAAAAACAAGCTGATTCCTGGACTGTCTGCGGGCCGGATTGAGAAGGCAATTGGGCTGCATCCAGCCCACGAGCCTTAGGCTGTCTACCCCTACCCTAGACTGAAATATTATACAGGGTGAGTCCTTTCAAAGAGGCCCCATGGATACAGAGCACACATGTTCCACAGGGCCTCTTTTAAAAAACTCACCCTGTATAACATATACAAAAATAACACAGGAGAAAAGTATTTTTAGCCCTTTCTCCTTGTACCATTCTCTACTGAATGCACTCATTTATTTTCAACCCACTAAAGAAAATATACATCCCTACCTTCTTCCTAGCTCTGTAAAACAATCCAAAACTACAGGAAACTGGCCTAACTTAAGCCAGGGTAATTTACCTCTATTCCAAACTCTTGCAGGAATTTATGTATAGGTTGGGGGGGGTTGCCCCTCCAGCAGATATCATGCACATGCAGCCCACTACCAAAACCAGCACAATCGCTTTAGTGACATTTGTGATTTGTCCCCACAAAATACCCCATGACAGTTTCTTCCTATCTATTCAAGGGACCTTTGCTGAACGATACCAAATGTAACAATTCACTGATAAATGTATCTATGTACTGGCTCACTATGGGACGCGGGTGGCGCTGTGGGTAAAACCTCAGCGCCTAGGACTTCCTGATCGCATGGTCGGCGGTTCGAATCCCCGCGGCGGGGTGCGCTCCCGTCGTTCGGTCCCAGCGCCTGCCAACCTAGCAGTTCAAAAGCACCCTCAGGTGCAAGTAGATAAATAAGGACCGCTTACCAGCGAGAAGGTAAACGGCGTTCCGTGTGCTGCGCTGGCTCGCCAGATGCAGCTTGTCACGCTGGCCATGTGACCCGGAAGTGTCTGCGGACAGCGCTGGCTCCTGGCCTATAGAGTGAGATGAGCGCACAACCCTAGAGTCTGGCAAGACTGGCCCGTACGGGCAGGGGTACTTTACCTTTACCTTACTGGCTCACTGGAAAACTTCAGAAATTCATATAGACATGTGAGCTCAGCTACTCAGAAGCCCCTCTGCTGAGTGATAATTCCTGGCATCCTGGTACCTGAGTGCCAGACAGTTAGCCATTCCAGAAATAACAAACCCAGATGAAGACAAAAGGGTGCGATTAACTTGGCAGGGAAACAGGGAAATGTAAGTATCTTTTTTGTTACACTTGATGGGTGTTTGGTGGAAGGCAAGGTGAACCATGGGGCAGGGTCCGGGATGCTCAGATTACTGCCACCAGACTTCCCCTTTCATGATGTAACTGTGATGTATGAGTGATGTAGTTGGGGGGGTGTAACAAGGAGATTAGCAGCTAATAAAAGTTTGGGGGCTCTTTTGTTTGGGGCTTCCATCTTGTTCCACCTTGTGGCAGGTGGGAATCCTGTCACGACACTCTTCAATAAAGACCAAGCCTACTGGCTGCTGTTTTGCTCTGGTATTCCTGGCTGGTGTCTTTGTTTTTTTGTCCAAGGGAGCCCTCAGATTTCTCCATTAACAAAACTGTGTTTAGCAATGGGGCTACTGCCAGCTGAGCCAGACTGAACCTAAGGGAAAAGAAATGTTTAAAATCGGGTCTGACTTATACCATCCTACCTTCTGCTGGGTTGCTAGGTGAACAGCTTTTGGAATGGGGTAAGCATATTAATTTATAAAACCGCACCACTATATAAGAATGTCCTGTATAAATTCTAGGTTCCTTCTGTACCTTGTTATGTTAAAAGATTTGCAGAAATTGAAAGACAGAGTGGCCTTTTTCAAAGCCCAGTTAAAAACTGTTTAAGAAGATTCAGAAAAAGGTGAGATATGTAAGGTATAATAATAGAAAACCGAGGGACCCCAGAGCAGCACATAGGACAAGATTGTTCCATCTGGAAGCAGAAATGTTTACACTGACTGAACCATTATAATAATATCATGTTGAATTCCCAACCCTTAGCTTTTACATAATTTTATTTGTATTTGTGTAAAATGATTCCGTTTTCATATTTTATTTAGATATTTGTTTAAAAGTAGAAAAACATGTTTAAAGGGTAGAATGTCCCTACCGAGGTTATTCAGTTTGTGTTGTATATTGTTTCATTTGTGTCTGAGTTCACTTCCACTGATGTTATATTACTTTCATACTATGAAAGCTGTGGGGTTTTTTTTTACTAAGCACCATTTGCGAGAAACAAATAAATCTTAGATCTGAGTTCTTACCTTGGCTCCTTACATCACCAAAAGAGGCTCCCCAACCCAAATGACAATGATCTTTAAAAAATAATTTACCTATCTATCTATATACTGCTACATCATTAGCAGCTTTTAGTTTAGTTTAAATTGAAAAGGAGTTTAAATTGAAAAGGCTGGCAGGCAGGGAAATGCTGGAACTCGGAACAAAGTCCAGATGTCCACTAAAAGTTGGGCAAAGAAAGGCACAAGCTCCTTCCGTCTAACCTACCTCACAGGGTTGCTGTGAGGAGATGGCGAGGAAGAACAGGGAACTCACATCCCTGAGCTTCTTGGTGATATAAAAGTGCAATACCCTTAATGTGAGATAATGAGGTTGTCCATAAGAGATTGCACCCTAATGTTTTAATGTTGTATCTTAATCTTTTAAATTGTATTTTAATCAACTTGTTTTTATTATTGGTTGTTAGCCGCCCTGAGCCCGGTCTTGGCTGGGGAGGGCGGGGTATAAATAAAAATGTATTAATTATTATTATTATTATTATTATTATTATTATTATTATTATTATTATTATTATTATTATTATAGTTTAAGGAGCTTCCCGAGGAGGGGGGAGACTCTAGCTGTGAATGGTTGTTGTTGTTTGGGTCACGCCCCACTTCCCACCCCCAGAAAAAGGCGTAAGGCAAAGCTGCTCTCTGGAGACGCCCCAATATATGGAAACCGAGCTCTTGTGGTTGTTACTGTTCTTCGCCTCCCTTTCAGAGACCCACCTAGGCGAAGGCCGAGCTGCCCGTCCTCAATCACTGGTTTCCTAAAGACGTTCAGCTACCCAGGCACCTCATCATCTCCCCCATCCGCTCTTTTCCTCCCTCCCGCCCACGTTTCTGGCTTCTTGCTGCTGCTCTTCCGAGGAATGAGTCGTCGTCGTCGGAAGGAGGGGGGCGCGCGAGAGAGAGCTCCCCCCCTCCCACTCGGCGTCGTCAACTGCCATTTCTTTTTCAAATGGGCCGCGAGTTCTCCTCAGGAGGGCGCGAGACAGGGCGGTTGGTGGCGCGCGCGCTGTGAGAGGTTCTCTCGCTTGCTTGGCTCGCTCCCGCCCGCCCCGTTGCCGCCGTGCCCGTCACACACCCGCCCTAGACACCGGTTAATGATGAGTCCCACTCTCTTGCCCCCCCCCAAAAAAAATTAAAGGGAAAAAACACTGTGTATATTTCCAAAATATAAGATTAAAAAAAAACAAATAAAATAAAACCTACATACAGCAACAGTGTTTTGTGTTGTGTAGGCTCCTATTTGTTATGTGTAAATTGCTATAGATATCTATTCAACAAACAAAAACAGCGGCAATTTGTTGTTGACAAAGGACAGCTGGACATATAAAGGGCCCCATTACCTTCAGTACCATCAAACCTAAATCTGGCCCTGGTGATGAGGGTTCGCTTCCTCTTAAGCAACCCTCCCCAGACACAAGATTCAAAAGAAAACGCAGTAGGGGAGTAGCATGTTCATTAGGAGACTGACTAAAAAAATCACCAAGGAAATTAGCAAGCTTCCAAGTTCAACTCTTCATCGAAGAGTGGTGAAGATGGAAAGAGAAGGATGTTCCTATACAGTACAACCTCCCAGCAACGTCCTTTTTCTCCTCTGCACATTTTTCCTCCATTTGCTTACCATCTAACCTGACGAAGAATGTTGTTGAACTGGAAGGCTTGCTCATTTCTTTGGGAGCTTTTTATTTGGCCCCGATAAAACCTTTGGATTCCCTCCCCCCCCCCCAGACCTGCAGGGCTACCTGAAATGTTTATATGTTTGCTATTTGCTCCATCTCCCAACTGCAGCCAGTGAGGCTTTTATTTACCGTATTTAGAATATTTGTATCCCACTTCATAGCCCCAACAGGCTCTCAAAAAGCTTCTGAAAGATTCTTAGCAATAAATAAAACCCACTAGTCAAGTCTGACTTCTTCCCTTCCCCCCAAGTCTAAGAAAGGGAGACAAGGATCACACAAATAATAACCGGAAGTTCTCATCAATTTACCTTCAGTTTGGATTGTGTCTTATTCAGAAGTTAATAATTGCTGAGTTTAAGAAGGCTTTCAACGAAATGAGCCTAAAACTGCAGCTTTAGCGTGCCCATCCCATGGGTTATATGGTGTTGAATAACAGCACACAATCAGCACCACAGTTGAATCACCCAAATAAAATACATACCAAATAAAATTATCAACATTGTGCCTATCTAATTATTTAAAATATAGGTATATATTAGGAGCTGCTGCCACCCAAAACCAAACCTTTCAAACATGTATCCTAGTGTTTATATTAGAAACATAAAATGATACCATTTTACAAATACATACATAAGCAGTCTTTGGGCAACTGCTTGGGTTGCAATCTTTTTTCTTGACACAATGTTCTCTGCCTTTAACAGCTGGAGATCAACAAGTACATGAAGATACATGAAGATACAGTGATGAATTTCCCATTTCATGCAGCTGTTAAATGCTGCTGATGTGTTGGAGCAGGGTCAAAGTGCTACTGCTTCTTTCACAGCAAAGACAATTATGTAATTAGAGGCACCAGTTGCCAGTTCTCTGTGTTCCAAATAATTTTGTTCTCAGAAGCCGTCAAATAAGCCAAGCCTAGGAAAAGGTAACAGGCATAGCTAACATGTTAACCTAACTTCTATTATGAAAAACAAAAACAAAAATCTCTTTATAATGTCCAGTCGAAAGCTCACAAAACAGTGAGCAAGCCAGAACTTCTCGTCAGGTTGAATGTTAAGTGGAGAGCGTGTGTGAGAGGGAAAATCTGACTAGGTATTGAATATATAATCCCTGTATTGGCCAAAAGTTTATTTTTCTTGCATTGTTTCAAAGAGCCATGTCATCAAGAGCGCCCACACTTCAGATTTTCCACTATGTCACTATTAAAAGAACAGCATCTCTGTCAGGAAAAAACAGTGACAACCCTGCTGACCACAGACACAGCTCACATTGAGATGTGCTCACATTGGAGGAAGAATGCCACAGCTCCCTTCAACTGGGGTAGCATTTCAAAGTACAAATTGCAGAGCTTCTAATACAGAATTGGTGCATATCAGGAAGCTATCAAAGGCACTAAGGGCAAAGGGTGAAAACTTTAATGGCAGGGTGTGTGATAGATCCTTTGGGGTTAGGTAGATTTGAGGCATTGCATGGGGGACACTTTGATAAGTTATTTGAATAAGGAACTGAATAATGGGGAGCAACAGATTTATCTGGGTAGGTAAGAGATGCTCCATAGGAGCTCAGAAGTGAGAAGAAACCCTTGAGTAACTCAGGCATGGAACTGAAAGGGCACAATGCCAATATAAAAATACACTAACAAAAGATAAGAAAAAAGAACATGAAATTGCAATGAGTTCCAAAATGATAGTTCTGAGTGAATAGGCATTAAAATGCCAAAAGCAGTTTAGTGTAAGTGTAAGGTGAAACTTACCGGGGTGGGGGGCCATGAAATCCTAACTTGATTGCACTTGGAATGCTGTGTACTTCTGCTCATCACACCTAAAAAAAATGATTTTGTAGAGCTGGAAAAAGATAGAACCAACATTATCAGTGGTCTGGAAAAACTATTTACTTACTTACTTACTTAAAGGTAAAGGTAAAGGTACCCCTGCCCGTACGGGCCAGTCTTGACAGACTCTGGGGTTGTGCGCCCATCTCACTTTAAGAGGCCAGGGGCCAGCGCTGTCCGGAGACACTTCCGGGTCACGTGGCCAGCGTGACATCGCTGCTCTGGCGAGCCAGAGCCGCACACGGAAACGCCGTTTACCTTCCCGCTGGTAAGCGGTCCCTATTTATCTACTTGCACCCGGAGCTGCTTTCAAACTGCTAGGTTGGCAGGCGCTGGGACCGAGCAGCGGGAGCGCACCCCGCCGCAGGGATTCGAACCGCCGACCTTTCGATCGGCAAGTCCTAGGTGCTGAGGCTTTAACCCACAGCGCCACCTGCGTCCCACTTACTTACTTACACCTTTATAAAACATTTACATTTTTAAAAAAAAACACTCTAAACAATATATACCACGTTTCTGTCAAGACACCCAGGGCAATTTAAAGTTTAAATTATTAACACAAAAATAGGAACATAAGAAGCTGCTTATATGCAGTAGGATCAGTGGTCTAGCTAGGGTTTCAGACAGGAAACTCAGTTCTACCCAAGATCTCCTCCATGCAAAGCAGATGCTCTACTACTAAGCCACATCCCTTCCCCAAACAGTACAGTACAAAATATTATCAGGGCAACTTCAAAAGCTGGTCAAAAGCAGCTCCCTGAACAAGGGTTTCCTAGCTTCTGCCTTTGTGTACGGCACACAGATTCCTAAGTACAATGGTACCTCAGGTTACATACGCTTCAGGTTACATACGCTTCAGGTTACAGACTCTGCTAACCCAGAAATAGTACCTCAGGTTAAGAACGTTGCTTCAGGATGAGAACAGAAATTGTGCTTCGGCGGCACAGCAGCATCGGGAGGCCCCATTAGCTAAAGTGGCGCTTCAGGTTTAGAACAGTTGCAGTTTAAGAACGGACCTCCGGAACGAATTAAGTACTTAACTTGAGGTACCACTGTAGTCCCAGGGAAGGTGGAGGCAGGGCTATCCTGCAGGGATGCCAACTTGAATAAAATATGGGGGGGGCAGGAATTGCTCCACATAATCGATCACAAGGAGTGGTGCAATAACACCATTTGTGTGCCCCTAGGAGTTGGCTCCTATGCTACCCCGACAGTTCCCTTGCTGGTCCCTTCAGGAGATGGTGGTTATGTGCCTGAGCTGCTTCTCTTTTGCCTTCCCCCTTATCAGTCACAGCTCTGAGTTCACTCATTGGTTTAAAACACTGACAGGTGGGAGCAGCCAGGCTGGCTTATTTCACATCAATTACTTAGAATAAACCAACCCAGACAAACACTAATAACTTATTAGCACGGCATTTTACAAGCCATACTGCCATAGCACAAAACAGTCAGATACTTTTAAATCACTTACTACCCTGTTTATCAAGGCTTTTTGTGTGTGCTAAACAGGGCTTGTAAGCTTATCATTGTTCTTTGTGATGGCATCTTAAGGATTCCAAGATGGTATCAGCTACATAATTACTGGGTTATTCGTGTCTGATACAGTCATTAACTTTCTGGGTATTCATGAGGTGAAATAATTACAAAAGACTGGGCCGCCTCCCTTAAGAAAGCATGAAGTCCTTACGTGTTAACAAACCAATAATGCAAGTAGAGCCCTATGTGCCATTATTGACATCAGGTCCAAGTAGATAATAACCACATATTTTTCAGGCAGGGCTGGTGAAATGCCCTTCAGAGTCAAGGGAGGGCCTACAGGATTTCGGATACGCAGGAATTCCAAAGAAAGATGCCTAAACCACCGGATTGCTCAGGTCTAATGATTTATTAAAGAAGGGTACAAACTTACAGCAAAGGTCCGACGGTTCCCTCCTTGCCCCTGCTCACAGCACTCTGTGGGATGGACGCAGTGAGAAAATGGCTTGTCCACACCCAAGTAAAGATATACGCAATCTCTATAGGCCCAGGTAGGCTATGACACATGGGAACACAGGTGGCTGTTATTAACCATTATCTCCTCCTCTAGCCATGCCTGGAACCTGTGGATACCTTAAAGCATATGAAACACTCATGAGCTCAGCACTACAGCTGCTACCAGTTAGGCAGGGGTCATCTTGACCATCAATATGCTGCAAGTAGAGCTTCCAGACCAGCTTATTCTGTGAACCGCCCTGAGACCTGCAGATACAGGTAGGGCTGCCATACGTCTGGATTTTCCCAGACATTACTGGGATTTCAAAGGCGGAATTGACATCTGGGCGGAATTTCCAAAAGATGGCACTTTGTCCTGGATCTTAGGCAAGTCAATTGAAAAATTGTTGGTTTTTTGGCATTTTTGTAAAAAAATAGAAAGAAGTGCAACTTTGGGGGTGTCCTGCTTTTTACTTTTTGAAATATGGCAACCCTAGGTATAGGGTTTGGGGACGTGGGTGGCACTGTGGTCTAAACCACAGAGCCTAAGGCTTACCGATCAGAAGGTCAGCGGTTCAAATCCCTGTGATGGGGTGAGCTTCCGTTGTTCAGTCCCTGCTCCTGCCAACCTAGCAGTTCAAAAGCACGTCAAAGTGCAAGTTGATAAATAGGTACAGCTCCGGTGGGAAGGTAAACGGTGTTTCCGTGCGCTGCTCTGGTTCGCCAGAAGCGGCTTAGTCATGCTGGCCATGACCCGGAAGCTGTACGCCAGCTCCCTCGGCCAGTAAAGCGAGATGAGCGTTGCAACCCCAGAGTCGTCCGCGACTGGACCTAATGGTCAGCGGTCCCTTTACCTTTAGGTATAGGGTTTAATAAATAAACAGCTCACCTTCTGGGTCAAACAGCCGGCCAATCCATCCAAATAACCCCAGTTGGCAGGATCCAAAGCATAGCTGTCAACTTTTCCCTTTTCTTGTGAGGAATCCTATTCAGAATAAAGGAATTTCCCTTTTAAAAAAGGGAAACGTTGACAGCTATGATCCACAGGGACAGCAGATCAGGCCTCCAAGGAATGCATCACCCACCCACTGCTGCTGGTGCTGCTGAAGTGGCAGCGATGGCTGCAGTGCACTCCTTGGAGGCTGGATCTTTCGCCACCTTGGCATGACCCGCCATGCCACCTCTATAGGAGCCTCTTGGTGAACAGGAATCTCTGTTGTTCTCCTCTTTCCCTCCCTTTCCCAACGTAGATCTTTCTCTCCCCTTGTTCTCAGTGGAGATCTTCACTCCTCTATTCTTCCCTGGTGGAAGGAGGGTACCATTTGGTGGTTTACCTCAGGTGCCAAAATGTCTTGGGCCAGGTCTGCCTTCAGGTACCAATGGCTATTAAAATTTTATAGGAAAATCCAACGTGAAGAAGAAAAAGTGGCACAGAATACACAGAACCCCTTCCCATTGCTTTCTGAGATTTATTCAGTAAGGTCAACTGAATAATTTTGAATGCTTTTGGGTAACCATTCTTATATTACATATAAGAATTATATTCAAAGGTATTACAATTTTGGTCGGTGAAGTCATGCATGTTGAATGCTTTGGGGCAGAACTACACAATCTACATTATAATTTATTTATACAGTATAAGGCCCTGTTCAGTAAGATCACAGCCTTCCTTAGAAAGTTTTTTAAAATATTTTATTTCTTGTACATCGCTTAGAGGTATTTGTAAATATATAAATATGAATGCAGGGCCAGCCCATCCATGAGGCATGGTGAGGTGACTGCCTCAGGCAACAGAATCCACAGGGTAGCAGCAGGAGCATACGAAGTTGGGGGCAGAGGGGGCAGAGCGCCCTGGGTTCCACAGGTGTGGGTGACAAGCTGGCCTGGCCCCTGACTCCCCCCAGCTGTAGAACGGCCAAGGGCATGCACAGTCCATATGGGCGTCTGTACGGGTTGCCTCTCGCACGACGACCATATGGTTGCCGTGCAAGTGGCAGCCCGTATGGCCGCTGCATGCGAGCGGCACCATGTACGGTCGTCGCACATGCGCAGTCCATTCGGACGTCGTGTGTACATCACTGGGCAGTTCGCCTTGCCCCTTGGTGTCCTGCCCCGGGTGCTGGAGAGGGTTTCTCTGCCACTGGGTAGCAGATCCCAAAGTAGATCTTTATTCAAAACCAGCCCACCCATGAGGTAAGGTGATGCGACTGCTTCAGGCAGCCAGATCCACAGGGGCAGCAGATCTTGATGTAGATCTTTATTCAGGGCTGGCTCACCCATAAGGCAAGGCGAGGTGAGTGCCTCAGGTGGCAGGATTCCCCAGGGCAACAGATCCCTATGTTGATCTTCCTTCTCTGGTTGTTCATGATCTTCTCTCACCCCTTCTTCCCTGGCAGGGTGTGTGTGTGCGAGCGCACAATTTTGGGGTCCACCTCATGTGCCAAAATGTCTTGGGCTGGCACTGCATGCATAAATCAATCCAAAAATGTATATTCAAGCTTTTGATTTTGTTACATATGACCTAGTCCTTTGTGTTGAAATACTAAAGCAGTATCTAATGGGATTTAACATATGAAAGCACCAGTGCCAGAGAGCTGGCACAGCCACCACCCGTACTGCTGTATTTATCGCATATTTATTAAATTATATCCTGCCCTTTCATGTTACTAATCCCATGGTGGTTCATAACAGTATTAAAACATTATTATTTTTGATTAGTTTGCAATAAATATTTGGTTCCACTTATGACCCATCACAGAATCAAAAGGTTCTGTATCTTTTGTTCAATACCAGCAATTTTCCAAACAAAGGGAAATTAAAAGGCTTTCTGTGTATTGAAATGTCATGATCAGAGTGGGGGCTCAGAGGATACAATGTAGTTTATGCTACAGTACTATACCGTAAATGTGGGGGGTAATGTGGGTATTACTGTTTCAGCTAAAACAGCCTTTTGAGATTAGGTTGCAAAACTGAAATTTGAATAAAATGCTTGTTTGTAAGTATATTCCATTGAAATCTATTAAACCAGCTTGATCCTATTGAAGTTTATTACTGCCACCAGTGGAGTTAAGCTAATTTAAGTGAAAACATTCTGGCTTAAGTAGTTTATATAGCTTGCATTAGAAAGTCACAATTCTTGTGATCAAGAGTAGTCTTCAATGGGGACTATTTTATAAGTGGTTTGAGGCTTTCTAATAAAATAACTTTCACTGAAGTAAACAACACCCATGAGAACTCAGTTGGGAGCATTGCAGGTTCTGGAGAATTGGCACTTGAAAGGTGTCATATCTAATGTTTCAAGGTTTGAAATAAATTGCCAGTAAATTAAATTTGAATAAACAATATTTCCCTTTAGTGTAAAGAACTGAACAGAACTAACATTTATGGTTGATCACAAATAAACAATATTAGTTGAAGTCATAAATACATATAGCATACACACAAATAATTATACAAAACACTTAAGACACAAAGTTCCATGTTTGTACTTTTGTAGAGAGTCCATATTCATAATAACTTGCCTTGTTTAATTAAATATACCCTCCAAAAGAGTGAAAGGGGAAATGGAGGGTTGGGGTTGCCAGGTTTTGATTTTTCTCTCTCTTTTTTTTCTTTGTTAGGCCAGGCGTTTCGCCTTCATTTTTACCAGCACACAGCGACTGAGTACCTGACTCAGCTCGCAACTGAAGATACACAGCATCAAATTTCCCAGCCCACTTAATTTGAAAGCCTGCCAAGATAGGTGAAAGACCTCATACATATGTAAAGCAGGAAGTTCGGATTACACTGCCATGTAAATTTCCAATGATTGATGCACATTTTAAAACAATTTTTAAAAATCCCTTAAAGATAGGACCACGTCTTCTCAGAGCCCCTCGCCTTTCCTGATGTCATGGGGAGTTTGGATTGGGCATTGTACTTGGAGTACTGATTTATTTTGGATTTCTACCACTTCCCGGAGGCCGCGGGGGGAGAAGCACGGTGGGAGGATCCAAAAAAACTCAGTGCCACAGCCATTTTGTTTGTGGGCAGCATGGTAGAATTCTGTCAGTCAGTATAAGGAGGGGATTTTAAACATTCTTTGTAGAATAACTATGCCTACCACAATGGACGTATCTATTGAAATTAATATTCTTGGCTCTCTGCCTATGACGGTAGGTAAGCAGATTTGTGAGGGGGGAAAGGAAACCTTTCCTACTGTTGCAGCACCCTCTCAAATTCTGTATCAAGGAGTCATGGATTTTTGTTCCAGGCGTGACTGGCTTTTTTAGGTGCTATGATATCATTCAGGCAAACTCATTTCTTTACATTAAAATAATAATAATAAATGGTTCTAGGTTCCTTGACCGGGGTGGGGGTGGCTGGGCATTGCCGCGTTTCACAGTTGGACGTGATTTTAGAAGAAATAATTGAGGTGGGAGGGGGAAATGGCCCAGCCCCCCTGTGTGGATTATTTTTGCGCGTCTCTTTTCTTTCCCTCTTTTCTCTGCACCCCAAGGACACGTTTATATGTACTGAAGGAGACCTTTAAAAAAAATTGTAAAGCTTTTGGGGGAGCTCTTGTTTTGCAGTGTCACACAAAAAAATGTGATGCCTATGCTTTCGGTGGCTGGGTTTGGGGTGTGTTTTTAAAGCCTGTATAAAATGGCACACTGCATTTCTGCATTTTTTCCAGGCTGCAGAAGGGGGAGAGCGGGGGATAGTGCAGACTGTGGAGGGACACTGCCCTCCCAACCAATCAGAACACGCCTGTTTGCCATTACAAAGTTGTTAACCCCAGAGTCTTCTGGCTCCTGCCGCCTCTTGCTTTTAATCTTCTTTGGATATTTCTCCGGTTTACCCAAACGCCCCCCACAGATCCCGAGCAAAAAAACCTCCGGGATCCGCCGCCGATCCTGGGAGAGGGTCTCCGTGGCCGTTTGCAAAGGTTTTTCAAGATGTTCGGGGATCCTTTGGCTGCGTGGAGGCGGCTATCTGCAAGCGAGAAACTATACACAACCTATTTTCTTCCCGTCGTTGTGAGGAGGCAGCTGTCTGCTTGCCTTTCGAGGTAAGTTTTCCCCAGTCTTTCAAATATGTACGTTTATATTTTCTTTTTCGCGGCAATCGGCTAGCGCAAAAGAATAATAATAATCATGTTCCTTAATGTTGATGAATCCAATGTAGGCTTGTTTCCCCCCCCCCCGCCCCACCCCCACCCCTAGGTCTGAGCTCTCCTAATTAAGCACACTAAACGTCGTCTCATTATTTCTGAGTATTATAAACCTATCTTGCTTTTCTCCCTAGGAGTGACTGTATTCTAACTATATATTTGTACTTTGATTTTTTTTTTTTATGGCGCCATCAAGAACTCGGATATTTTCAAGGTGGAGTTGGACTCTCCAACGTTAATAATAAATACGTGCGGAACAAAATATAATACAAAGAGAGAGAGAGAAGAGAGAGAGAGAAAAAGAAAGAAAGAAAGAAAATGTATTGTTTGTAATAGGAATACCCTTTAAGATATTAGTGGTTGTGACTAATTAGGGGGTGGGGGTGGTTTGGCTTGGTGTAAAGTACTAGAGAAACTGCCCTTCGTGTATTGAAGGAGGGTATTGACATAACTGGGTTTTTATTAAGTTATGCCTGTTACTAAACATTGGCCTTTTTTATTCGCCAGTAAGCTGCTTTTTGGTCACTCATCTCAAAGCATTTTTTATATAAAGGTTCCTAAGGAGTATACCTCATCTAGGTGTCATGTTCTTCTTTTGAGAAGGTGCATTTGGGAGACATTTTGTAATTTTTGGCATTTTTCTAGGCGATTTTTTTTTTTTTTTGCACACGGTGGGAAATCTTTTTTGTTTTGTATTGATCTGTGTTGGTGGCGCTGTGGTGCTCCTAAACAATTTATGTTCGTTTCACTAAGAAAAGGTGGGGGGAAAGGTGGGGCAAGATTTGATCTATTGTATCATTTCCTCTTTTCTTCTAACGAAATGCAGCCTACAACCTTATACCATACTGCGTGTGTGTGTGTAAAAATATAGATAGATAAAATATTAAAATCCATATACGTGAAGTACAGTGTACACCATAACAGACATGTCGTCACAGTCCTTTGTTGTTTTGTGAGACTAGAGCCAGGGTTTGGATTTTTCCCCCTTGCTTAAAAAAAATCCTCTTGAGGTATGTGAAGAATTATGCCATTCTTTAATAATTTTTATCCCTTCGCCAGGATTATTTCTCCGTGGCTTAAAATGTGTGTGTGTGTGTGTGTGTGTGGTAGTAGTAGGTTCATATATGTCTACATAATTTTATTGTGTTATATATTCATTATGCGATAGTATTTTTCATAATTGCTCGTACAGCCTTAAAAGCCCTAATTCATTTTCCCTGATTTAAAAGGTTAAAAAAGCATTGATAGATGAACTACAGATTAGGATTGGCCAATTTCTTTCAACTCCAGCAAAATATTTTAGGAATATTCAGATTTATTTGTATCAACATGGAAATTAACTGGTGCAAGAGACATATGGCATAAAGCTTATTATAAATTTCCAAGTAGTCTTCAAACTATTTTAAGTGTTTGTGTATATATCACATATTAAGAACACAAATATATAGCATCCCCTGCAAAAATATTTATTGTTCATATGTAAACAAAAAGTGGTTAATGTGATGCAAAGATGGCTGGGAAGATGTAGTTCCACATGTCAAAATCATGAAATAAATGGCATTATCTTATAAATGCATGGTTTTGAAATGATGAAAAATATATTAGAATACGCAACAGGTTAGGAAATCTACTAAAGTATTGTAAAGGAATGTTTTAATTTTCTTTCTTTAGGAATTCTTCAAGCTAGTACTCTGAACTTCTTTGTATTAGAAATTTAGGTATGGAATTCTTTGTCACACACATTTAAACACAATAATCTTAGAGGACATTGCTTTTGTATATGTGTCTGTTGTACCACAGATATTTATAACATACACCTCAAGGGAATGTGTTCTTTCTTACCCTTGAAAGAAATCTCTTTACAAGGAGTTTGATGCTGCAGAAGGTATCTGAAGGTTTCTGAGTAAATTTGCTTAATAAAGAAGAGGAAGGCAATTTAGTTAGGTAAATAGCTTTTTAAAAAAATCTACATTTGAGCATTTAAGTAAAAAAATTATCAGTTATGGGCAGATTAGCAACAGAAAATGCTTTCACTAGTTATGGGCCCTACTGTGTAACAACAATGGTTCCCTGAAAAGGCCAATCATGGATGTACTCTTACAGATCTAGGAATGCAACTCATGCAGCTTCCATCTCAATAAGATGTGGCAGTGCAGCACATGATTGCACCATACAGTGCTACAGACACCTTGATACATGGGTGCATTCTATGCACAGCTGTTGTGAAACAAGAGGCATATGAATGTGCCATGGCTGGTAGTCGTACAACAGCTGTTATCTGTGTATAAGTAGAGACAACTTCTTAGTCCTTTCTGCATTCTGATAGGAAAGTATCCACATCCATTTGCTCACAATTGCACTACATGTAATAAGGTGGAATTTTGCTGTTTGTTATACTTATGTTCCTCCAAGGAACTCAGAGCAGTATATGGGGAAGGTCCATGTTTGTGGCAGAACATACGCTTTGCATGTGTAAAGGTCTGAGGTTCATTCCTTGCTACTTCCATTTAAACATTCTCAGTTAAAAGGAATAGGAAATACCTTAACCGCAGATTTGGGTCACTCTAGTGTGGTAGTGAAGGGACGCGGGTGGCGCTGTGGGTAAGACCTCAGCGCCTAGGACTTGCCGATTGCATGGTTGGCGGTTCGAATCCCCGCGGCGGGGTGAGTTCCCGTCTTTCGGTCCCAGCTCCTGCCCACCTAGCAGTTCGAAAGCACCCTTAAGTGCAAGTAGATAAATAGGTACCGCTTTACAGCGGGAAGGTAAACGGCGTTTCCGTGTGCTGCGCTGGTGCTGGCTCGCCAGAGCAGCTTCGTCATGCTGGTCACGTGACCCGGAAGTGTCTTTGGACAGCGCTGGCTCCCGGCCTCTTAAGTGAGATGAGCGCACAACCCTAGAGTTGGACACGACTGGCCCGTACGGGCACGGGTACCTTTACCTTTAGTGTGGTAGTGGCCATTTAAATCAAATGCTGCCAGGTTGTTCTCCAGTTCATCCATGGGTATACCTCTTAAATACTATCCTCCAATAAGTCACCCCTCTGCAGATATTGGGGCGATGGGTCAGTGCATCTGACTGTTAACCAGAAGTTTGGTGGTTAGAACCCACCCAGGGACAGCTGTGGGCAGGATTCTTGCATTGCAGGGTGTTGGACTAGATGACCCTCGGGGTCCCTTCAAACTCTATGATTCTATGATGTATTGCTACACCCCCTTTTAGGTGTAGTTTGCTGGTGCCAAGTAGCATGAGCTGTGTGCCAAACTAGATTTTCTTGCCACTGTAGCTGGAAGGGAAATCTTATTACTTATGCAGCGTATACATTTGTGCATTTTTATAGTATCTATTTAGATTACTGTAAGTCAACCTTGCAAATAAGCCCACAGAAGTTACCACCTTGCACCATTTTGTTGGAACTCATGGGAAGCATGGATTCAAACCACTGTTGAACTATGAAGCTGACTGAGTGCCCTTAGGCGAGCCACTTTCCCTCTGCCTGCCTAACTTCAGAGGGTTGTTGTGAAGTTAAAATTGTGCTCTTGACCTTCTTGGAGGAAGCAGAGAATATATAATAAATAAATATTTGTGGTTGTTTTGTGGCACCCTGATGGCGTATAGATGGAAGAAAGCCCAACTGCCACAGTTTACAAATCATTTTTACTTGGTTGCCTTTTACCAATTATTCATTGCCACAGAAAATAAATTTACAGTGACTCTGTCTACTACTGGCCATGTGCTAGGTTCTTTACAGAATATAATGGACATGGTGCCAATGCTAGCGAAGTCAATAATGAAGGAAGGGAGTCTTCAATATGACAATGAGAAATGAGATTGGGGTAAGGGAGATTCCTAAGGCAATGCAAGAGCTGATATGCTAGGGCAGTTCAAAAAAAAAAAAAGAGTTTAAGGAGTTTAACACTTTCCTGAATAGTTGAGGTGGGCACTCTTTCTTCAGCAAACGAAACATGAAAGAAAGTATGAATGGTACCTTCAAAATGATAATGCAAGGACCCCTGAGTGAATGACTTTGTGCAGTGCAAAGCAACAATAGAGACCATATAACAGAAGACAGAGAAGTGGCAATCTAGAGGAAACTTGACAGCTAAATAAAAGCATGCTGATGTAAGGGTCTGAGCTAAGAGGTGACCTTGTGTATAGTTATGGAGAATACTAGCTTAATGAAGATATTCTGAATTATGTGGAGATATTGCAGAAGGTAAGACCAGGAAGGAGAAGTTTCAGCATTTTTGCTTGTTTAGTGGCAGGGCTTTGCCTTTCCATTTGAAGAACCACAAAACAGCCTATACACATCTAGGATTATGGAGTAAAGTTGTGATCAGTGGATGCGACTATTTTGAGACAAATTTGAACCCTTCTACTTTAGCTCTTAGAAAATAAGCCCTGAGCAAGACATGAATGAGTGATATCTATGAATAGTTGAAGATCGTTTGCTTAGTCTAAGACAGGCATAGGCAAACTTGGCCCTCCAGATGTTTTGGGACTACAACTCCCATCATCCCTGACCACTGTTCCTGTTAGCTAGGGTTGATGGGAATTGTAGTCCCAGAACATCTGGAGGGCTGAGTTTGCCTCTGCCTGGTCTAAGATACCAAGTTTGTTTTTGCTCATTGCTCAGCTGCTACAAACATAAACTTACGCTTGCTACTGTTTCTGAAGATGAACTAGTTCTGGATAATGAGAGTATGTAAGGTCTGAATCTATGCAAGTTACTTTCAAGTAATGGTTGTGTTGTTAAAACATACATTTTGCATCTGTTTTGAGGCGTGGAACAGAAAGTGGCAAGGAAAAGAATATCTTATCCCATCCTAAGCTTGACAGTGGTTAGTCCTAGGTATTTGAGAGTAAGTGCAGACTTACTTGCAGGAGATGAACAAAAGGTAAATTACAAGAGGCTTCACCCTTTCTCAGGATTTAGCAGCCAGAGGATCAGGTGGTACCCAGGGCATTGGTTTGCATCCCATGGTCATCTTGACTAATGATACTGGGTAATTTAACTGAGTAGCTCATAGTTAATTTACAAGAATAAGATATATTGCAGGTCTGTTTGCATTCATCTCATTAATTTTTCTCTACTATAACCCATTGTGCTATTATGTTTCTAAGCTGAAGAGCCTTGCTGTGCAATCCTACGTGTTGTCTACTTACTACTAAGCCACACTGTGTTCATTGGGATTTACTTCCAGGTAAACATAGGATTGCAGACTTAGACTTTCTATGCACAGAGGCTATTCTGTATCCATACTGTAGGCACACCTCTACTTCTCTAGGCCGTAGGTCTTCAGCCAGTGGGTCAGGACCCATAGGTGGGACATAGCAAAGTTGTTGCTGCCATATTGAATTCCATCTAAGGCTGACTAGACCAAAGAGAGCAGTACAAGTGGGGTCTGAGCTAGGACATGTTGAGACACTTATTTTATAATTTTTCATGAGGGCTGCAATGTGGCAGGAGAAAGGCATGAACCATTTTTAAATAAGATACATATTTCCGGCCAACCACATCTCCCACCTTTCTATATCTATGCCTCTAGTGAGAGACCTCTCTATGGAGCAGCAGGGGCACTCTGTTCACTTTCTAGTCTATTTTATGGCTTTCTAGACTTCTACAATTCACTTCTCAGCTAAGATTAAGTGCAGAAATAAACTGCTTTTCATTTGAAAGTATTGCTATGGTGAATTGCCATTTTAAGATTAATAATGTGCATTATTAATTATAACTCAAAAGTGAAAATGTGAAATTGGGTCCCATGTTATAGATTGTGAATCAAAGGTAGATCTTGCATTTGAAGGCCATTGCTCTAGGCTGTCCTGGTAGGTGTCTCCATATGTGCGCGCGCGCGCGCACACACACACACACACACACACAGCACAGTGGATGGAGGAGAGAAACAGGGCTCTCTTGAACTCTAGGAGCTTTTGTGACCATAGTGTTGTATGCAGTAAGAAACTGTTTCCCCAGTAAATTTAACTTCATACTATCAACACTGTGTGGCAATATGACATTTTATTCTCTAAGTACTTGGTTATGTGAGATCATTCTATGACACTTTCTAGTCAGCTTCTGCTTAACTACCTTGAATAATTTTGTATAGTCTTTAAGATGGCTGCAAATGTAGAAGGAAAATAACCCATCTGTTCACATTCAAAGGGCCTCAAGTGCTTGTGTGTGTTTTTAGGTTAAACGAGTTAAAATAAAAGCATGAAATGCTTTGATATTTTTAATTGCAGGTAATCTTGAAGGTAATCAAGTACTATGTAATGAGCTTGATTAGATTTTCTTCTTCCATATTTCCATTAACTACAGAATCTTGTGGAGCAATGTACAGTAGATCAATGCACTGCACATTCTGATTGTTTTTTAAAGGACAATTTTGTATCTCCACGGCAAGACTTACAAAGTCTGCAGAAAATCTTGCTGGTTCAGGGAGCCTGTGACTTGTACTGCTATTAGTCCATTGATTCTGACTTAGAAATTGGTTGCCTGCCCATAAGCCCCTCTTGTCCTTCTTCCTACCATTCCACCTGGACAGCACACTATTCTTTGCTATTAAAAATCCATGTTATGTAGAAATTCTGAATAAAGCAAGGAACATATTTATACACAATAATCATTTTAAGTGACATTAATAATGCCGGGCTTCCTGGGTAAATAACTGGGAGTAGGATGGGATGTAGAAAAATAAAAAGCCCTAGATATCCTCCTTTTCCACAGAGCTCTGTTTGCAGTGTCCCATTGTGATGTATTTTCAGGAGTGTTAATACTTGAAGACATAATGCATTTTTCAAGCTCCTGCCATACATGAAAGTGGCCTAATTCTTTAAACTGACTGAGCATCCATTATAATGAATTCATGTGAAAATTGGGCCAACTAATTGGGAAGTAAATGAGGGAAAGCTAGGAGACAGAAGACTTGTTTACAAAAACCCTTAATGTACTGGTTGATTTCTTAGAAACAGTGGAATATTTCCCTAAGTGGTTTAATTCCATCTATGGCCATCTTCTTAGATGACAGCAAAAATATAATGATTGAGTATTCTTTCATGTCATTTCAGCTAACCTTAAGAAAAACGAAATGACAAGGTAAGAGGAAGAAGGGTTGACCTCTCACATTGATTATGGTGTTGATATTCTCAATTCCTGGTTGGATGAATACATTTTCATTCAACCAAGGTTTGAGTCAGTTATGTAACAGATGTCCAGAAAGGATATTCAGACATAGCATAAACTCATTTTAAGGTTCAAAATGGATGCAAAACATCCACACATTTTTGTTTCCTATCCTCCCTACCCGCTTTTGGTTTCCTCACCTCCTTAACTCCCTCTAATAGTAAACTCAGTGGATAAAAGCTATCAGAGATGACTCCAAGTTGGAGCCTCTGAGAAACAAGAGGGGTGTATTGGCATGCTCTGGAGAACCACATGGGATAATTTTAAGGGGGTAGCCTAAGGAAGTGACCCCCCTCCTCAAAAAAATCACCCTAAAGAGGACTGAGCCTACACAGTAGTACCACTGAATGTTGCTTTTCTGTGAGCAAAGCAAAGGAATTTAATGGAGTATCCTGGGAGAGGGCATAGCAGGCTGTCTGGAACCCTGATGGAGACGCCGCAGCATGTTGTTTTAAGTCCCTTGCAGAGCCTTTGCAAACTCTACAAAGGCCTTTCCTTTCTTTAGTTCAACCTAAACTTAATAGCCAGTGGTCTTATCCCCATCTTGTATAAAAATAGGCCATTGGCTCAGACCAGAACTCCAGCTAATCTGGCATTTTCTCAGTAGCAGCCAATCAGAGACTGCCAGGAAGCTCAACAGCAGGGCATGAAGTTAATAGCTATCCTCTATTTGGTCTCAGCAGTTTGTATTCAGAGAGATGGCCTTTGAACATGGGGAGTCAATTTAGCTTTTATCGTTAATACACGTTGATAGACTATCCTCTCTGATTTTCTCTAATCCTTTTTAAAAACCATCTAAGGTAGTAGCCATTGCCACTTGTTGTAATAACTTAATGCTGTAAAATTGTGAAATTAATACAAATCTTGCAAAAGATGTAATATTCTTTACAAGCCCTCACACATCCTACATCTCTGATTATATGATATGATATGTTTTATGTGTAACTTTCTGTTTGGTAACAGCCACGGCATTTGAATAACCCTGGAACTTGCTTTCCTAGAATTTCTGCATATATCTGCAATCTTTTGGTCCTGCCTTGCAAATCCTGTTCCTTTTCATTTCAGTGTTTCTGAGCTCATTTATCTTTCTTCCCTTATTTTGATCATATTCTGCCTAGCATAGTGTAAATACTAGTATATTCCAGGGCACATGGTCTTAGGCACAGGAACTATGCTAAAGCAAAGTAGATCTGAGTCTACTCAGTTTGGATGAGAGACCACCCAAGATCCTACATGCATCACCTTCAGTTCCTTGATGGAAGAAGGGTGGGATAGAAATGTACTAAATGAGAGGTTATCTGGGCAGCTTCATGCCCTTTTTACTATAAAATGGGATTGAAACAAGATGTGTCTGCTTGTATGTCTGTACAGTGTTTACATTTAGAAAATGTGTTAAGTATGTGTCAAGATTTTCAGTCTGTTTTTGAAGAAAGAAGTGTTGGTCTTAGTTGGCAAGACAGTGTATTTGCATGTATGACCCAATTCACAGCCAGTCTTTCTTCCCAGGAACATCATAATACAATTGTATACAAAAAGCAGTCATTTCATTAAAGTACATTCCAGCTTTTTGCTGCAACTTAAAAACTCATAAGTCAAAAAGCAAGGCAGTACCATTTTGACATAATTCACTACTACCAAAATAATGCTTTGGAAATTCTTCCATCTTGCTGTCATCATACGCAAAGGAGAACAGCTTTTAAATTTATAAATCTATTTTTTATGTGGAGCGCATGCTATGTGCAGTGTAGTAACCCCTTTCCCCAATATATAGACTTTCCCCTCCTCTATATAACAAATCATTGTGTCAAATGAAACATGAAAAAAGGAAAAAGAAACACAGGAATGCTTGGCAACTAGAAAATTCTTCTTTTACAGATAGCTAGCTGAACCATGCAGTGCACTGGATCTGACCACATGGAACGGCACAGCATACTCCAATGGGGAAGGATCAGGGTACAAACGCACTAACTGGTAGTGGGCTCCATGCTATGGTACAAAAATAGGCTTCTGGGGTTCTTCGGAAAAAAACTTGACTATGAACAGGAACTTACGGTTCTGAAAAGGATACTGCAGCTTCAGTGTGTGCCCCAGGTGCAGATGCACCAACTGGATGAAAACTGCTTGTTGGATGGAGTGATGCACATCACAGGAATCGAGCAGTTCTGGTGATTATTATAGAAGAACTGCACTACTCTCAGGTCCTTGGGCAAGTCACATGTGTTTGGGGACCAGGAGTAGGGAGGAATAATAACTCCCTCTCTGTACCCAGCAACACAATCAGATAGAACAGAAGGTAGTTGGCACCGGGATTGCACAGGAATAAATACATCTGGACTTGATGTAGAAGATGGTATGATGGCTGGCTGTACTGGAAAGTGTGATGCAGGTACAGGGCTGCTGATTGAAGCTAAATGTTCAGTAGTGGAGGAAAAGGCCAAAGATGCATTAGGGTGAACAATGGTGCTTGAGATGGCTGGGTTTACTATAGCCTCCTGGAAGTAACCCTATAGAGGAAATTCTTCTGAACCGGCCACTTCAGCCTCCAAGGAGCTGCTGTACACAGGAACTTCTGAAGATTATGAACCAGCTGCCCACACAAAGCTTGCAGTAGATTCTGCTTGACTAAACGTATCTGGAGATTCATGGCTTAGATCTTCCATCGCCTTGCTCTTCATCTTCATTGGAGGAAAGCTGACCTGGCTTTCAAATGGGAATGCACTTGGTGATCACCTTGTCATATAACCTCTTGCAGGAACTGGAACCGCTGCACCTTCATTGCCATCATTATCAAAAGCAAGAAAAGTTTTGACGTCTTCTTTGGCTTCACAGAAAGTGGTGGCTTCTTCCAAGTCCTGAAGTGCTTTGCTTTCCCTGGTTTGACTCTCCTAACCAGGGTCCTCTACACTGCAAGCCTCTATGATTGTACCTATGTTATTTTGGCGTTCCATATTTCCTACCAGGGTGCTGTGGCTGGTAATGCTCAAAAGGAATTTGAGTGTAAGCAAATAGGGATGCCCAACCTAAAGCAATATTGCCGGGAAAGAAAGCAAGGAGGGCCCATGTTGTATGTTCTTTGGAACAGTCTCTGTTGTCTCACATCTATACCTCCTCTTAAAAAGGGCCCCCTGCCCAACGCAGGAGCTTGTTGTAATGGCTACAAATTCTCAGCTGATACAACCAGCTTCTTCCCTAGATCCTCATGGAAGACCGTGACATTATGGTCCTCCCCCAATGTCTTGTATATATGTGTGATGGTATTTCACACAAACTCCAGGCATGCCTGGCATGCGTCTCCTAAGTTGTAGTGATGTCCCACAAATGTTATGTGCTGCACTTTAGAAGTTCTTTATGGTCACTCAACAATATATCATAATCTATGTTGCGATAGATTGTTGGGTCCAGCACTCTTAGAACTTTGTGTAGAATGGGGCTGTTTGTAGCCTCCAAATGCTGCTTGGAAAAAGCATGGTGGAGACTCGTCTTATCCCTAGCTATGCACTCGCTCATAACCGCATTAACTGCTCAGCACACTTCCTCTGCACAGCTATGAATGTAGTACATGTACATACGCCTAGCCCAAGAAAGAACAGCACAAACACTCTAAGGAGGAGCTGGAGAGAGAAGCCATGCCGTGCAGCATTTCCTTATAATCCACAAAACAGACTCGCAGAGTTACCTGTACTTTGAGCTGCAGTCCTATGCTCAGTTATTTGAGAGCAAATCCCACTGAACTCTGTTAGATTTGTTCTTTTGAGCAAACATGCACAGGATTGTGCTAAAAGAGTTTAGCCTCCCTCAGGAGAAAACGTCATGCAATATGCAAAATAATACGAATTTCTCAAAAAACTGTTGCTTGCTAAGACAGAAATTTTATATATTATTTGATTGAACTCCCAAGTAGATATCCATAGTGCCAGATTGTAATTTAGCAAAAAGCGAGGGGGGCATGACTTTTGTATATTTGTGATGTTATTAAAGCATATGAAATGCCATTTTATTTTTTCATCAAGCACTTGCTGAATTTATGACTTAAATATGTGCCAGATAAACCCTGTTAGAGATTTCCCCTCCCCTTCCATCACTGGTGTTATTCGTGGAAATTTTGTATGCATCATTTGGCGCAATTCACCCCCACAGAGTGATAGTAGAACTTCCCCTCCCAAGAATATGTATTCTGTACATGCAGCTGCTCCTTAAAGCAAAGGTGCTGAGCTCTCCAAACGCTCCAAGTCTGCAGTACAGTCGTACCTTGGAAGTCAAATGGAAACCGTTCTGGAACTCCTTTCAACTTCCAAAACGTCCAGAAACCAAAGCACGGCTTATGATTGGCTGCAGGAAGCTCCTGCAGCCAACTGAAATTCCTGTCAAACATTCAGCTTTCAAAAAATAGTTCACAAACTGGAACTGTCACTTCCGGGTTTGCAGCGTTCAGGAGCCAAAACGTTCGAGAACTAAGCTGTTCAAAAACCAAGGTACGACTGTATTCCTGTTTGTTGTGGTCTTGCAATCCATGCAGAAAGTATTTCAGTGAAATGATTGGAGAATGTAATTGGAGGCTCCAGATCAAATGTGAAAAAAGAGAGTATTCAAGTAAGGTCTGAAAACAAACCAGTGGGTCCTGATAGGTGACCATCTGTTGACAACTAAAGCATTCCCCCAAATCTGTTCAACCTGTTGAACGGGTTTTATTTATTGCACTTTGAACGACAGCTGGTAGCTTGCATGTGAAGAAATCACATGGCTATTAGTACATTTGTAGCCTTGCATAGATAGATAGAGTGGTTGTGTTTTATACCACTTGGCCTTCATGTCTTCCTAGTGTCTTCTAAAACATTTAGTATTTATACCTACTTTTCTGTTAATTTACTGTATCTAACCTTTGCCCTCACAGCATTTAAGGGTCTACAATGACTATTGCTTAAGTTGTAAAGTCGTTTTTAGTGTTACAATAAATACCAAATTCCTCAGGCCCGTATGAGATAGATTTCCCTTCTCCAGTCAACCTCAACAGAATGTCCAACACTCAGAAGGAAATGTAAAGTTTGGGAAAAGTTGGGAAGGGAAGATACTGCAAATATTTACTATTACAGCCATCCAAATTGCTTTTTAATTACGAAAGCTGCAAAGAAACACAGGCTGTGTTCTGTTCATAGCAGCTTCTCCCCATCTAGCCTCCTTTCCTGGCTGGCTGATTTAGGGGAAAAGGCTGGTGGTCCTTGGTTTTCACAACTATTAGGCTGGTACTGTTTCAGGTGCACTATGATGAAAGATGTCCCCAATAACAAACATTCCTTCACATAGAAAGTTAGGGTGTTGAAGAGAAGATTAGATGGGAGCGAATCTCACTGGCACCTTTGCATGCTGTATCTACATTCGGGAAATTATGTTTTTGAAGTGTGGAGCCTATAAGACAGAGTTTGAAGTGTGCAATTCAGCTGAATTTTTTTCCAGCCTAAAAGTACTTAAAGTATGCTACTGTTAAGTGAGGGATGCAGCAGGTACTTCTAGGCGGCTGTGTGAGAATCCTATGCACTCACGTGTCAAAACCTGTGACTGCTCTCCAATTGAGGGTGGCCGAAGGAAGGATAAGTTTAAAATGTAGCCAAATTCAAAAAGCTTAAGAAGTTCTGCTGTACAATTTGATGCAGTTAGTAGCAAAACGAAATTTATATATCACAGTCAAGCCATTACAAAGCAAGGGCTTCAATATTGTTAACACAGAAGGTGGTGGCAAAATTTTCCAAGGTGCATGTTCTGTTGTATGCATCTCATTCATCCCTGGTGCATTCTTTAAAATGTGCGTGTGTGGTGAACAAAAAAATTAGGGAAATGGTTTAAGTTCAAAATTTCAGACAAAACGTTCCAAATAACTGTGTATAATATGCACATCCATCCCAATTCCCAGTCAATTCTATAGAATTTTTTGATGTCACAGAGCCCCGGTCTTCCAGAGTAAAGAACAAAGTGACTCAGTAGAGTGTGTGTAGATAAATCATGGTTTAGCAACAATACAGGGGAGGCGAGTCCTGCTGCTGTTTGATTTGGATTTTGTTTAGCCCGGGCCCTGTAGCCGAAATAATTACAGAGAAATTGTGTGTTGTGCCCTTTTGCTCCTGGCCGGGAGCCCGTGCCTCGCCGTGTGCCATGCCGCCCTCAGCGCGGAGCAGCCCGCCCGGTGCCCAGAGGAAGCTCTTCGCCTCCTTAACGCCTCGCTGGGGTTGAGGCATCCCCGGCCGCCTCGTGCCTTCCTCCAGGCGTCGGCGCCGTCCCTCCCCTCTCCCCAGTCTCCGGTGTGGTGCGAGGGAACTGCGTGCGGCTGGGTCGGCTTCTGTGCTGCTGCTGCTGCTGCTGCATCACAATGAAGGAGACTCCCGAGCAGTGACAGCTTTGGGGAACGAAGACGGGACCACCTTCTTCTTCATCATCCCCGAGCAGAAGCAGTAAAAAAAAAAAGTGGGGGGGAAACCCGAGCGCTCCCGCTCGTTCGCCTCCGTGCCCGCGCCGCGCGCCCCTTCTCTCCCCCCCCCCCCGGCAGCGCCGTGCCCGCGCCTTTGCGCGATGCAGTGTGGGAATGGCTGTGGCGCTGGGGTTGGCTGAAAGAGGCGGCCAGTCGAGGTTTAATGTCCGCCATGTTGGCCGTGGCGTATTGAGCAGAGCCGGAGCGGCGGAGGAGAGAAATCGGCGCCCTAGCCTAGCCGCGCCAGCCGGCGCCGCTGGGACCCGCCTCGGAGCGAGCCCCGCCCCGCCGCGGGAGCCCCGGTCCCTCCATGAGAGCGCTCGGCGGGGTCCGGCTCTCAGCTCGGAGCGCTCTCGCTGCCTCCCCCCCCTCAGCTGGAGCAGCAGCCGCCATAGCAGTCGCAGCCGCCGACGACTAACATGAGCAAACTGTCGTTTCGGGCCCGGGCGCTGGACGCGTCTAAGCCGCTTCCCGTCTTCCGCTGCGAGGACTTGCCCGACCTAGCCGAGTATGCCTCCATCAACCGGGCCGTGCCGCAGATGCCCACGGGCATGGAGAAGGAAGAGGAGTCGGTACGTGAGAGACCCCCTCCCATCCCTGCTCCGGCCGGGCCCCGCCATCGCCCCACACCCGGGCCCCCACCATCGCCTCTGCGCAAGCACAAAATGGCCGCCATTTTCTCCCCGCTTCCTCCTGCTTCCCTCCCCCCGGGTGTGCGGGGGGGGGGGAGGGAAGAGGGCGATGTTAGTCCCTCAACAGCCCCGTCGCCTTCCCTCCGGGAGCCCCCACCCCACCCGGCCGAGGCTCGTTTTCGCTCTGGGCTGGAGCGCCGAGGCCTCTGGCTCGGCTCCCTTCAGCCCCCCGAAAGGCACAAAGGGGGTCACGTGACGCGGCGGCCAGCCGCCATTTTGTTGTGCTTCGACTTTGCTGGGCTGGGCCTTGTGCAGCAGGCAGCTGTGCGAGAGAGCGCGAGCCTCGGCGGCGGCGCGAGAGGGCTAGGTGGAAGTGCCGCCGTCCGGTCGCTAGGTGGCGTCTCTGCGTTTGCAATAAGCCGGGATAGCAAAAGCGGGGGCGCGGAAAGGTGCGAGGAAGTTGCGGCTGCCCATGTGTGCTCCCAGCGTGTTTCTCTGGCTTCGCTAGTAGCGTGGCCGAGGCTGCATGTAAAAGCACTAGAACCGCGCCAGAGAGTTTATTTCAGTTGGAATTCTGCTTAGCTTAGTTTAGCTTGGCCTGGCAGCGTAGCGTAGTGCAGAATCTTAAGCCGGCAGCGAAGGGTAAGAGAAACAGACCTTGCCCCTGCACATTCTTCTTTAGGCTGGGGTTTAACATTTGCTCGTCTAGTGACATGATTTGTTAATTGAAAAGTGGTGCAGAAAGCAAGCTCTGCAATACAGAAGTTGGTGTCTTCTAAGTGAAGATCTATTTTGATTGTAGGGCCTTTCCAAATAAAAGTGATTTGATTATTACTGCTAGGAGAACCATCTGTCATCTCATTGATAGAATAGCAGTTAAGAATGAAGCACGATCTTCCCTACTTGCTCCGAATAAATTTATTCATGCTTTGAAGTCTGTTTTGGGACGCTTGACAGTACAGCTAAGATTTTAGTATTAGTTGATTTATAAATCAGTGGTTAGGAGTCACAACACTGTTATTCTTTCCTCGCAATCCTGTGCATACGTATTTACTAGGAGGAAGTCCCACTAAGTTCAGTGGTCCTTATTCCTTAGTAAGGAGCCTTATGATTGCAGCCTTTATCTGGACACCTGATTTTTCTGAATGCACGTGTTCTAAATGTTTGTTTTAGTAGAGCTAACAGTAATTTAAGCAAGGGGTGATGGTTCTCCTGTTGCTTTATAAAACAAGACCTGTGTAAAGCAGCTGTGGGGCAGTAGGTTTTCTGGTAAGGCATGTTGCAAACTATATTAGTAGATAGGATCTATAAAGACGGAGGTTTAAGTTTAGATAGAGAAAAAGGACTAGGGAGGAAACCTGCTGTTTCTAAATAATAATAATAATAATAATAATAATAATAATAATAATAATAATATGTTTTTATTTATACCCCGCCCTCCCCAGCCAAGGCCGGGCTCAGAGCGGCTTACAAGCAATAATAAAAACAAGATGAATGATTACAACTTAAAAACAAAAATAAAATACATTAAAATATTGGAACATTAAAATATTAAAATGTAGCCTCATCGCAGGAGAAGGAAAAGAAAGAAGAAGAGAGGGAGGGAATCAAATTGGCCCCAAGCCAAAGGCCAGGCGGAACAACTCTGTCTTTCAGGCCCTGCGGAAGGAAATCAGATCCTGCAGGGCCCTGGTCTCATGAGGCAGAGCGTTCCACCAGGCCGGAGCCAGAGTTGAAAAGGCCCTAGATCTGGTTGAAGCCAATCTAACTTCCTTAGGGCCTGGGACCACTAGGGTGTTGTTATTTATGGACCTTGAGGCTCTCCGTGGGGCATACCAGGAGAGGCGGTCCCGTAGGTATGAGGGTCCTAGGCCGTGAAGGGCTTTAAAGGTCAAAAGCAGCACCTTAAATCTGACCCTGTACTCCACCGGGAGTATGTGCTTGTTCAAAATAAAGTTTATAGCTGAAAGGATGCTGTTGCTTATAATGAGTCAAGTGACAGATTTTGAAAAGTTGTAAGAATATTCTAATAACAGAATTCAGAGTTCTTGAGTCATGAGTTTATGAATTAAGGCATACCAAGACACTTGGGGAAATAGTTTTTAAGTATGTAGGAATTCCTGAAATTCTTCTTAGAAACTCAAGCTATAACAAGTGCACAGTATAGGTACCTTTAAAACAGAGGTAGAAAGGCTCGTGTGAAATGAGTATTTTTTGAACCTCTCAACATTTGTCTGCATTGCATTTACTTCAGCCAATGGTACTGTGTGGTGAATGTAACAAAATGCCAAATCAATTTAAATAGCAACTGTTGGCATTGTCTGTTGTATGGTATATGTGATGGAACAAGTACCAGAGCTAAGATAGCAGTCCTATGAAATCAACCTAAGAAATGGGGCTTAATCCTGAATAAGCATGAATAGGACACAAAAAAGCAGCAAGACCTGTTCTGTCCTGTCTCCCCCTTTTGAGCCTTAATGCCCAGTCTGTGTAATTCAGCCTCCTTGAATTTTAGGCTTGTGCTTTCTTAGTGCTGAATTTATGTAATTGCACTTGAAAAAGAGAGGATTAGGAAGTCACAAGGCTTGTGCTCCTGCTGACAAATCAGCAGATTAAATTAGTGAGGGAAGTGGAGGTGAATGCATCTGTGGGTGCATTAGTCCAAATTAAACAAAAACAGAAAAAACTAATGCAAAGGTGAGAGGGCAGTGTTAAAATGGACAACAAGACATAGTCATAGAATTGTAGAGTTGGAAGGGACCGTAATACTTTCATTCATAAATCTTTTAATTCAGACCAGTTATGGAAAGGTTTTTGCTACTCTGATGGTAAAAGCTTCAAAGACATCCAAGATGTGGGGCATAAATGGTGACAAACTACCTTGTGTGATATTCTGTAGCAGGTGCATGGAAATTGTTACTTTTGCACCAAAAGGCCTGGTTTTATGCAGAATTAGGCACGCTTAAAAGCTTAGATGGGCTTATGTATACCTAACTGCATGGAATCAGATTATGACTTCTAAGGACACTTGCCTGTAACCAATAGCTCAGTGGTAGCCAGTGTCGTTCCCTCCAGATTTTGTGCAGTATGACTACCTTGACCATGCTGGCTAAGGCTAATGGGAGTTGAAGTCTATAACACTTGAAAGTCACCACATTGGCTACCCTGCCAAAGTGCTCATTGAATCATTAGAAATGCTCTGGAGTAAGGGAAGTGGTGCACAGCAACAGCTGCGTAATTACTTCAAGGGCAGAATCTACTGTATAATCCAAGTAAAAGTGCTTACAAGAAAATATGCTTTTGTTAGCTGCAAAATGCTTATGCATGAAATAGTGTCAGTCCTACTGTTATGTCAAGTCTCAAATTATGCAGTCCAGTTGGATTCTTGCACCTTATTGAATGAACTAAAAATATGAGCTATAATACAATTTGTTTCCAGAGTAATATATATGAATTGCTACACTGCTAAATTGAAAGAGATGCTAAAATGGGGAATCAAGTGGGGCCCGCAGAACAATGCTCCATTGCATCCCCACTCCTAAGAGAAGTGCAGGTGGAGAGAGGGAGTTTCAGGAGTTGGGGAAGGATAATCAACACTATACTATTCCTTTGCCAGCCCTGACTTACTGTGTCATATAGGTCGGGGTGCCACCACCTGCAACCCGAGCGTTTTCTAGCTATATAGTGGGGGCAGCAATCAGCTCTAGAGACTGAATCATCATACTATAGGACTGGAGAGGATCTCCCCAATTCTAATCCTCCCCCTCCCTGCCCAGGCAATAGGTAAAAGATGTGCAGTGCTGAGCAAATTGATTTCCTCTCTCATCCTGCCTTCCATATTCCATTTGGTGGGGGATTTCTTTTCAAGGCTGGATCTAGACAAATCAAAGAACAGTTTCAGTTAAACTTTGTATGAGAAATTGGGTTGGCAAAAAAAGAAACTCCACAGCGCCATCTGGTGTCACAAAGGTAAAGGGACCCCTGACCACTAGGTCCAGTCGCAGAGGACTCTGGGATTGCGGCACTCGTCTCACTTTACTAGCCGAGGGAGCTGGTGTACAACTTCCGGGTCATGTGGCCAGCATGACTAAGCGGCTTCTGGCGAACCAGAGCAGCGCCCAGAAACGCCGTTTACCTTCCCGCCGGAGCGGTACCTATTTATCTACTTGCACTTTGACGTGCTTTTGAACTGCTAGGTTGGCAGGAGCAGGGACCGAGCAATGTGAGCGCACCCTGTCACGGGGATTCGAACCGCTGACCTTCTGATCAGCAAGTCCTAGGCTCTGTGGTTTAACCCACAGCGCCACCCGCATCCCGTTATAATGCATATACAACGCATATAAAGCTATTTACCTTTGCCAATGTAGCTGAGTCCCAACTGACATCCTGATAGTCTGTATCTCAACCATTGCATGCCTGAGTTTTCTTTAGCCCTTTTTTTCTTTTTCATCTAAGCTCCACTGTCAGTGGCATGCCAAAAAAATTCAGTTTTACTTTAGAAATTTACATACTTTTGCATTCCTAGGGGGCTCCAAGTATGTAGAAGCATAACTTTATATATAAGTGGCTCTGTTTTGTCTTTAAACTGTTGCCTGAGTTCTAACATGAAGTTGATTCATCTTTCTCCCTTGCATCTAAGAATAATTTCAATGTTTATCTTGGCTTACACAGGTCCATGATCCATGAAAGTATGATTCTGGCTGGGTTCAACTTAAAATAGGTTATGTTCTAGGGACTGTTAACACATTGATCTCTCTCCTCCTTATCATCCTTCGAAGTTTAAACAAATGAGAGTCAATTGACTTCAGTAACTATTCAAGGTTTCCAAGTTAAATATTTCTGCTTAAGTAGAAAAGTGCTAATGAATGAAGTCAAGTAATGTCCAGAGGTGGATGACTCATGCTAATTTTGCATAAGTGACACAAGACGTTAAGGCCTCTCAGTTGCCATTGGTAATAGTGTTTAGAATAGAAGTATAGATGTTTTTCTAATGGAAAACTTGTTGGGAGATCTTGTTCTGTCTTGATAGGCTCATGACTCTTTTGTGAATGTATTGGCATAAGGGTGTTGCCTTAACATTCTATTTGACCATGCAGAAAAGAGTGCTTGCTGTATAACAGACTCCTAAGTATTTTGGCATCAAGTCTTACAGTTCTATGAGCCACTTCCAGCAGTGCAGAAAAAGGGAGGTGGTGTCCCAGTCCTTGCTATATTTGCTTGAAAGGGACAGTGTGGTATAGTGGTTAGGCTGCTGGATATGGGAGACCAAGAGTTCAAACCCACGCTCAACCATGTAGCTCCTTGGGTGAGCTTTAGCCTGCCACTGATGCTCAGCCTAACTTACCTCACAGCGTTGTGAGCATAAAATTGAGGAGGGAGAGAATTCCTTGAGCTCCTTGGAGGAAAGGCGGGATATATCATCACCACCACCACACCATCCCACTGTGTTCTGTGGCACATATTCCCACATAAGTGTCCCTGGAATGCCTTAATCTGTCCCAAGAAAAATGAAGCAGGAGGATTCAAATAATCTCTCCACCTCTTGTCTTTTTTCCTGTATATCATTTTTATTTTTCTTGCCAACATCTGTCATGAGCCCTTTTCCAGTTCCCACTGGCCCCTGTATCTGTCTGTGCTTTAATTGCTCTAGGCAACTATATCATTGGAACAGTTTATTTTGAGTATCTGGCTTCTTGTTTTGCATTCAGAATCTTCCTTAATACCAAAGTACTAATCAGTATTTGAATTACAGTGAAATCTTCCTGTTTAATTTCTGTGATGGCTATTTCAGCTACTTTACTTTTTTCAAAAGACTGTGAAGGCATGGGTTGGCTAAAATTGGGGAGAGTTGCCCTCATGGATTTCTTTAAAACCCCCCCTCCCCTACTTTAATTCAACACTGCCATAATTCAAGACTGACAATTTTCAAGAGCAACGATTGTGAGAGCTAAAACTAATGGACACAGCCACCAGTCATCTTTCATCAGTCTTGAGTCACTCTTGGTGTCCCCTGCAGATTGAGATCCTGTATTCTGACGAAGCCTTATTTCTGTCTAAAATATCCCCCCTCTGCTATGCTTTATTAAAATAAAATAAAAATCACTGCTTCATTTGGACTCCACTCTATATTGTCATGAAGAGATACTGTTTCTGATGACAGATCTACCATACAGAGCTCCAAACCTAAAATTTCCATACGTGGAAACAGTAGGTGTGTATGTTCCAAGACCTCAGCAACAGCTAATTGACGTATTTTTCTTTAATAATTTTTTGCTGTGCTTTCATGTGGTGGCTCACAGTTACAAATCTAAAATTGCACAATGAAGACTAAGTTATACTAACTAAAACAAACAGCTACAATTAGAAACACTATTATCTAGTAATGCCCAGGGGTCAAATTTGTAAGCATCATTCACTGACAACATGCCCCTTGAAATATGTCTGTTTCTCCACTTTCAAAGGCCTAGTGGGATGTGTTTGCATTAGCCTTTCTGCAGTTTTGTTCTTAGGCCTTAGGCATACAGTTGTAAAGGCCACTTGCTCCAGGGTGTAGGGGTTAATGCTTACTTGTAGAACAGGCATGTTCCTGTATAGCAGGCATGTTCAACTCGCAAGCGACTGTGATCTACACCCACTATTAAAAAGCTTTTTTGGGGGGGGACTCAAAGTTGTTGATCTTTCTTTTTATTTTATTGGGGGGGAGATTGATAAGCACGCGATTGACCAGGGACACCCCACAATTGACAGGTAGATCATCGACCAGTTGGACGTGCCTGCTGTATAGCAGAGTGGAGAGCCTTTTAGGCCTAGGAGCCTAGAATCTAGATCTTTTATCTGCTGCACCCTGTGGACTAACTTTGACAGGCAGTTGTCCACAGGTGAGTGTGGTTGGAGGAAAATGGCCTTGTGAGCCAGATGACGAGGACTGGTGGGTCAGATTTGACCCATGGACCAGAGGTTCCCCACCCCTGCTATATATGTATGGAGGAGAGTTTTGTTTGGTCTTCATTTGTACCTCCCAGACTAATACACAGATTGGAACCTAATTAACCTATACATTTTACACTTCTTTTGCAATTGTTTCTTGGCTCAAAAAAATACAAAAAGTATTAGAAATGCTCATTTTAGGACAAAACCTGTTTAGAAATTAATACATTGGGATAACGTACATACTTTGTGGAAAAAAGCACATAATATATAATTATCCATATTTCAGGGACTGGGAATTGTAATCCTAGGGGCCCAATCTGCCCCTCCAGCTCCCTTTGTCTGACCCCTTGGTATTCACCCTAGACCAAACTACTCACTATCCCTCCTTTACATCCACCTTGTGTGTTTAGCCTGGGTGAAATGTATCTTTGAACTCTGTTAATGCCCCTTGGTTGCCTGGATAAAGGGTCTGTGTCAAGAAAGTAGCCCACTGTACAAAGGTAAAAGTTAAATTTGCTGCTTTACCCACTTTTGCCTCTGACACTGCCCCACGTGTGACATCTCTGAAGGCTACTAAGATGGAACTGTGGCCTTCAGAAAACGGCTCCGCACCCTGTTGTATTTAAATACATTTCCCCCACCCCACTCCCATCAACTTAATGCAGAAACAAAACTGAATGGACTTATGAGTAAACACATGTAAAATTGGCAAGGACCAGAAATAGACTGATCTGTCCCTCTGGCTATAAAAATACTGCCTTTCAAGATAATTCCTAGGAGTAAGCATTGGAGGCATTAACATTGCCAACCAATTTTCCTTCTGGAAAGTAAAATAAAAATAATAATACTCTGACACACTATCTTAACAGTATTGCGTGGAGGGGGGAGAAGCCTTGGATTTGTTTCTGAAAATACTTCAGTTGCAATATGTTCTGCTTTAAATTGAGAAGCTATCACAGAGACTCAGTAGACTTAAGCTCCTGAAGGGATTTGAATTAAAAGGGAATCTTAAATTTTCATTCCTGGTAGAAACAGTATGGGATTGTTTCTTATACCAGGTTCATCATGTGTCATGTTTAAGGGAGACACTAGCAATTCTATCTTGGTGTATGTTTACACAAATGTTAAAGTGGATCGGTGTATTTTAATAGACCACTGTATTTTAATACTTCGTTAGAAGCCGCCCAGAGTGGCTGGGGAAACCCAGCCAGATTAGCAGGGTATTATTATTATTATTATTATTATTATTATTATGTATTTTACTGGACCGGTGATATGAGTAAAGCTCTGCTGTAGAAATGTTGGCTGTGCCAGATAACCCTCCATGGCATAATGGCAGTACTTGTAGTTTTATAACTTGCTGGCTGCTTGGTTGGTCTAGGACAGGGTGATCCAATGCAGCCCTTAAGGCCTTTTTTGGCAGCCCTCAGCAACATTTGGAACCCTTGAGCTGCCTTTCCCAGAGCCAGCTAAGCGAGGCACTTGGCATTGGGAAGGAGGCTCTGAGAGGCTCCTAGAGTCCTCCGGCCTCTTCCTCGAAGTGCTTTCCCAGCTTTGGCAAGGAAGTGGGAGGGCTCTAGGACCCTGCCAGAGTCTTGTGCCTCCTTGCTAAAGCCTGGTGCCTTGCTTAGTTGGCTTTGAGAAGGTAGCACAAGGGCTGGGGGGGTCAATTTTGGCCTTGCTTCCCACCCCCCATGTGACAAGGCAGTGTGTGGCTCACAGGCTCTATGACAAAGTACTCTTGAGGCCCACTTGTTAGTAAAAGTTGAACCACCCTGGTCTAGAACAAGGGTGGAGAACCTTCGACCTGCAGGGTAACCTTGCCTTGTCGGGGAGGGGGGAAGGTTGGACCACAGGGCTATTTTCCTCAAACCATGCTCACCTGCCCACCAGCCAATATCACTGGCAACATTAACTGATGGGCAGGAGGACAGCGGCTAATCCTGCATTGGCAGTGTGCCCTGTTCCCAGTAGGGAAAAGAATTGCACAGTCAAGGCAGCGGGATTTAATCCTTGCCCTTCCCCTGATAAGAGGAGATCAAAGCACCTCTGTAGTGCTGTTTGAAGCAGCTCCTGCATGTGGGGGTGGGGTGGGGTGGGGTGGCAGGATGGGGAGAGATTTCTGTGATCTGTTTCAAACAGCACTTTTGAGAAGTACTTAAAAAGCCCCCATGCTCCTGTTGTAGCTGAAATTGGACTGAAGGAGCTTCTGTAAAGGGCTTCTCAAAAGTGCTGTTTGAAGCATCCACCCCCTTCTCACTTGCAAAGCCATGTGATTGGCAGGTGGGTGGCCCCACTCACCTGTAAAATGTGGCCTGTAAGACAGATCCTGATAAGGACCTGGCCCATAGAGCCAAAAATGTTCCCTACCTCTGCTCTAGGAGCATGTGCAGTATTAACCACCTGTGGTATTATTCTGTGATGGGGACGGTAACAACACTTGAGTGTTTTCGTTACAAACAATCCTTATTGTTTTTAGCTCTTAAGGTGATTAGATGCCTTGATTGTGACTGGTACTATTTTTACTCTATATGGTTGTTCTTATTTTAATGGTGAGGAATGCAGGTGGTGCTGTGGGTTAAACCCACAGAGCCTAGGGCTTGCCGATCAGAAGGTCGGCGATTCGAATCCCCGCAACGGGATGAGCTCCCGTTGCTCGGCCCCTGCTCCTGCCAACCTAGCAGTTCGAAAGCACATTAAAGTGCAAGTAGATAAATAGGTACCGCTCCAGGGGGAAGGTAAACGGCGTTTCCGTGCGCTGCTCTGGTGCGCCAGAAGAGGCTTAGTCATGACTCAGAAGCTGTACGTCGGCTTCCTCAGCCAATAAAGCAGGATGAGCGCCGCAACCCCAGAGTCGTCCGCGACTGGACCTAATGGTCAGGGGTCCCTTTAACTTTTTTCTTTAATATGAAATTATTTGTTTTAAATAAACTGTTGTACTTGGGTACTAGCCAAAATACAAGTCTCTACTAGTCAGGAATCCTGAATGTTTTGAAATCCTTTGGTATTTAATTCTCAATTCTTGAATTGAAGAATTACGCCACCTTGCAGGTTATGAGCATGTGGAAATACGTGAAACCTATTTCTGAATTACTAAATATCGACTTTGCTCTTCCTCCCTTCGCTCCCTTTCTAAATGCTCCTTGTGTAAGTGTGGTGTGTAAGAAACATTTTGAATTGTAGTTTTCACACAGGGAAGGGTCTGTCAAAGTTTTCTATATTCTTGTACCATTATGTATTTCTACATTAGCATCCTTTACAGAACAAAGGCCGCTTTGATACTTAAGGATTCTTGCAGAATGCAAAATGTATCTATAGCTTGATTTGCCATTAAATGATCATATTTAGTATTAAAAATTCAGTTTATTCAGTCAGTATTTACAATATTTACAAATTGAGTTTTCTTTTTAATTTTTAGTTAGACCTATTGAAATTAATGATAGCTGGTCATATCTATTTACTTCAGTGGGCCTACTCTGAGTAGGGAGCTTCAGTCCAATATAGGAAAATATGATAAGGGAAACCTACCTACATGGATTCAGATTCCTGGGCCTGATGAGCTGCACCCAAGGATATTAAAGCAGCTTGTAATCTCAGAGCCTTTGTCTATAAGCTTTGAGAATTTTTTGAGGACAGGTGAGGTCCTGATATCTGACCCCTTGGAGAATGCAAGGTTCTGCTGGATCGCCTAGCTTTCAGTATGATTATCTGTTATATTCTTCTGAAACACCTAGCTGTGATGGACCAGCTGGCACTGTTAAGTGATGGTTTGATATCAGAAGTGGTGCAGGGTAACTCCTGTTAGACAGCTTGGTCACTAGTGTATGGTTTTCCACAGGTTTCTATTGATTTTTTTCATTCTATTTGACCAGTCTGCCTGAAACCTAAGGGGTAAGTTGCCTGGGGCTTTGCTTTGGAGTTCAGTATTGTCAGCTTATGAACGACATCAAATTGTTATCTCCTCCTCATCACAAGCCAAGGCTGATATTCTGAATTAGTGTGTGATATAAGTAATGGACTGGTTGAGGGTGAACAAAGTAACTTCTTGCAGAAGTGCTTCTTGTAGTCAATAGAATCAAAGATCAGGGCATTGAGTTTAGCCCTTTAGGGATGAGATTATACTCTTCTCAAAAAATAGGCTTGCAGGAAACTTCTGGATTCCCTTCTTGACTTCAGGCTTCAGCAGGCGCTTGGAGTGCTTAGGCCCAGGCCTACCTGAAGCACCATTTTCTTCCATATATCTGGACTTAACAATTATATTCTTCCTCCACCTCTGCCTTCCCCAAACCAAAATTCTGAAGGCATATTGGAAAAGTTAGTGTTTAATAGTTTTTTTGTTTAGAAACTTTAACCTCAGAAGAATCTCTGCAGTAGATTAACTCTGAAATACATTTGAACTGTCTCAGCATCCAGTTTCTGGATACACCAATTCAAAATGCCTTTAAGTGGTATTTGAGCCATATTAATGTCTTCTGAAACAATGATTTGTTCCTGATCCTCCCTTTGGAATACTTGTAAACAGGACCCAATTATTTCCTAGTCACCAACTCAGAGTACAGTGGTACCTCGGGTTGCAGATGCTTCAGTTTACAGACTCCACTAACCCAGAAATAGTACCTCGGGTTAAGAACTTTGCTCCAGGATACGACCAGAAATTGCGCGGCAGCAGGAGGCCCCATTAGCTAAAGTGGTGCTTCAGGTTAAGAACAGTTTCAGGTTAAGAACGGACCTCTGGAACAAATTAAGTTCTTAACCCGAGGTACCACTGGTCACATATTTCTTTAAATTTTTCAGACTTTATCAGGGATGTATTTCGTACTGTTTATCTACACCACACTACAAAATATAGATTAAGAAATGTTCCCAAGTGTGTGGGGGATCATACTTAAGAAGTGCCAGTTGGCTGAGTTGATTCTCAAAGCCTTAATCACATTCATGATTGGCAAGGTAGCAGTAGTTCAAACATTCCTGCAGCTGCTAACCACTGTCTACACTGTCTACAATTATATGAATTCTCTGAATTGACTAAGATTAAAAATGGGCAGCTGCTAATCAAGGTCAAACAATGCCTTAATGTATTACTTTAAGAGTAAGTACCATGGCTCTCTAAGGGATGCGGGTGGCGCTGTGGGTTAAACCACTGAGCCTAGGGCTTGCCGATCAGAAGGTTGGCGGTTCGAATCCCTGTGACAGGGTGAGCTCCCGTTGCTCGGTCCCTGCTCCTGCCAACCTAGCAGTTCAAAAGCACATCAAACTGCAAGTAGATAAATAGGTACCGCTCTGGCAGGAAGGTAAACAGTGTTTCCGTGTGCTGCTCTGGTTCACCAGAAGTGGCTTAGTCATGCTGGCCACATGACCCGGAAGCTGTACGCCAGCTCCCTCGGCAAATAAAGCGAGATGAGCACCGCAACCCCAGAGTCAGTTACAACTGGACCTAATGGTCAGGGGTCCCTTTACCTTGACCACGGCTCTCTAATTGTTGTGTGTAGTGGCATTTGACTGCAGAGGTTTATATGTGTGTTTCTTGATCATTCATCTTGAATACAACAAGAGAAGAAATGTGATTCCAAATACTGATGCCCAGTGTGTGTGGTTGCTGGATTGGAGTGATGAGCAGCCACCTAATTATTGCAACCAGTGTGAGCAAGTCTGATTAGAGACCCTGAGAAATGGGAACAACATTTATACCATCAAAAAGGAAAGGGAAACTGCCAAAGGGACTTGTTGTCTGTTTTAACATGTTAAAAAGGTTTAGAAATGAAAACTTGAAGCTAGTATGGATATAATACTGCCACAGGCTTTTGTGCTTCCTCTCCCACAGATCCTTCTCTCCTACGTTTCTTGGTTTTTCTGACCCTAACAGTTGTTCTTGTTATTATTTATTAATTTATGTACTGCTTACATAAGTGGTTCACAAGTAAATACACAATAAATCAAGTACATCAAAACATTAGAAACATCCATAATTAAAATTTATAGTAAAACAAGTCAGTCAGAAAACATAATAATTAAAATAGTTAAAAGGATGATGAAAACAATTGGATCAGGCAGCTCTAGGTCAGAGGTATGTGTGCCTAACAGATGTCTTCAAGAGCAGGTGGAATGTCTCTATGGATGGAGCCTCTTGTATTTCAGCAGGAAGGGCATTACATAACATTGGTGCCTCTCCGCCCCCCCCCCCCAAAAAAAACAGCCTGCCTTCATGTTACCACAAGCCAGTGATCATCAGACTTCATTACTGTAGTGTGTGGGTTGTCCAGAGTTTGTCTAGTGTTAACTAAGAATTGCTTCCAAACCATGCTTTGTAACTCCTCCTCAAATTGTAAACTCCTCCAATTTGTTTGGAGGCAACCTTTGGGTTGTGTAATTGAAGATTGCTGAATTCCGACATATGTGGTAAAAAATAACAAACCAGGAAAAGGGATATTCTAGATTCTCTACACTAGCCTTGCCCAACTTGGTGCACTCTATATATTTTGGACACCAGCTCCCATTAGCCATTGATGGTTTACTTGCTTAATTATAGTTAAGGGTGAGAGAAGGGTTGGAGAGGAGAAGTTTTGAGAGGCTGGCCACCAGTTTCCTTATTTTGTTTAGTAGAGAGTCATCAATACATCCGCACTAACCCTGTTGATGCTATGATTATTTGGTTACTTTTGTAACTGTTAAGACAGTTTCACTTGAGAGATGAAAATTAATTTTTACCTTCCTCTTTAAAGACTATTGATATCAACAAGCGCAGTAAACCAATAAATAAAATAAAAAATATTAATAAAATGGACTTGGCCAACTTATTAGCTAATTCTTTTGTTGTTGTTGCTGCTGCTGCTGCTGCTGGTCTTGTGCTACTATTAGTTACAGATTTTTACTTGCTTTGTGCTGTTTCCTAGTTACTTACTAATCCTGTAATTGTGAGCTTAACCTACTGTAAATTCACATAACCTGTGAATCTTAATGGTAGAATTTTTGACAAAAGTAATGTTCATATTTTCTTACACTGAGGGGACTTTTTCCAAAGAGGCAGTTTTAAAACATTTTAAATACCGCCTCCCATAATAATAATGTGCATTGTGGTTTTCAACTTTTCTCTCTTTCCCCTCTTTTAATTTTAGGAACATCATCTCCAGCGGGCCATTTCAGCACAGCAGGTATATGGCGAGAAGAGGGATAATATGGTTATACCAGTCCCAGAAGCGGAAAGTAATATTGCTTATTATGAATCTATATACCCTGGAGAATTTAAGATGCCAAAGCAGCTTATTCACATACAGCGTGAGTATATCTTTACATCTAAACTCCACTGGTGACTCTTGTTTGGGTTTCTTGGGCAGTGCCATCCTTACTCTTGTTTTCTGGAAAAGTAACTTTGTGAGTTGGTAGTTTCAAGATGACAAAAGATGCCATGACACCTTGAAATTTACTTTCTCAAAACAGTGTTAATACTTACCTTTTTATTACATAATATTGCATACTAAAATAATTTGGCAGAAACTAGAAAATTTAAATATTGACTGCAGTAAAGGTAAACAGTTTTCATACAGTGGTACCTCGGTTTTTGAACTTAATCTGTTCTGAAAGACCGTTTGAGTTCTGAAACGTTGAAAAACCGAAAACTCAATAGCCGACAGCTAGGCCTCAGGATCTTGTGCTCAGCAGAAGCTATGTAGCACATTTGACTTCCGAGGCATGTTCGAAAATTGAAGCATCTACTTCTGGTTTTACGGCATTTGAAAACCAAAATGTTTGTCAGCGAAGATGTTCGAAAACCGAGGTACCACTGTACTTGCAAGAAAGTATTATCATGTCTGGTCACAGAAGACAGTGCAGGAGAATGAGAAATGTCATATAGGAGTGGAGCTACTTCATAACTGGCATCTTGTAAATGAACTGTTGAGAAACCTAGGCTAGGGTGGGGTTTCCCAGCATTGATTATGCCCACTTCTGTTTTACATTCCCATTTGATTTTGGGTGCAGTGGTTGGCGTTGTAACAGGTGTCTCAAGTGATCTTGAAGAGATATGTATAGTTGTAATTGATGCACTGAATTGCTCTGAAAGAGCAAGTCTTTTTCCCTGGGAGTGCTTTTGGCCAGAGAATCCATTTTCATTGATACCTCTCATGCTGACTGCATCTCTTCCCCAACGCATGAGAACTAGGATTAATTGCTGTTCTTTACTCAGTGGAGTTTCCTATGGTTGTTCAGCAACCATAGCTAGTACAGAATGTTGTGGCTTCAATCCTTTGTGGGGCAGGCCAATGATATAAAATATTGTTTTCCTGTAGATTGATACACCCTGTGCCTTCTGTAATAATAAATTTCCAGGCTTCACTGGAAAAAGATTTGGGTTTGTGGGGTGGGTTGGTGGAGTTTCTTGAGGGCAGGTGAATGGTTGTTATATTTGTCTTAACTTTACTGTAGGTATCTGGAATTAGGGTGTTTTTTCTGTTAGCACAACTACAGTAGCTTCCAGAAAAGTAGCATGTTTGTTATGCCTAAACCCACCACTGTGTTTCTAAGGAACCCTAATGTGGGGTTGCTTTTTTATCTTGGAAACAAACTATTGACCACCTCTGTGAATGTGTGTGATTCAAATATGGTTAATAGAGTAGTCTTCTGGGATTGTTTACCACCACCACACATACACAAGTGTCGTTAGTTGTCTAGCTTCTGCTACTATAGGGGCAGGCAACCAGTGAGCTGGGAATTTTCCATTTGGCTTCCAGCATAACTTTATAGTCTCAAGAATGCACTATAACTCCTTTTTTGCTTCTGACTTGGAGAAAGTATCTAGAGTTCAGAGTATCATACTTAAGATGATGCAGATAATCAGCTCTTTGTGCCTAATTGATTCAGTGGGTGAAGTCCACATTAAAAGACTTCTGCCTATAGTCATTTCAGGATACGGTTTTAATTAAAACTTCCTTTACCTGACAAGCAAGTAAGCCAGTTATCCTAAGTCGACATTGTCAGGACGCTGTAAAGAAAATTATGTTAGTATTCCATGTTATAGGAACTTGTATGCAGATTTCTAAATTGAAATTGACCTTTTTAAAGAGGATATTTATTTTAACTTGGTCTCTGTAAAAACCAGTACTTAAACTGAACTAATCTCTTTTTAAAGCTGCTGTAACATTATGTTCAGACATAACAATATGATGGATAACAACTGCATGAGCAAACCTAGGTCCCTCTCTCATGGCCACAGCTCAGTATGGAAGGGCCATAGCTTAAATGGGAAACCACAGGCTTTGCTTTCAAAATGTTCCAGTATCAGTTAGTGGCGTCTCCAGGCAGAGGTGGGAAAGACTTCTGTCTGAATCCTCTGTGAGTTGCAGCCATTCACTCTGTCATTGATTACAGTAAAGAGCTAAATTGAATAATGGTTTGACATGGTATAAGGTATATCATAAAACATTTTCATTCAAACTGGAATTGTGACTTAACACTAACTGATTAGCTTCAGTGGGCAAGCGTTTGAAACTAATCATAATTATTTTAAACTTAGATATGGGAGAAGTGAGGGTGAAGTGTAGGCCTGGAACTATGCTTGAGCATTACATCCAAATTTGGCCAATGTCCAAATAGCTGTCTGCCCTGCCTTACCTCTTTCTCCCCAGAACACCTGAGAACAAAAGCATAAAACATACTTTTACCCCTCCAGCTTTTAGTTTGGATGCAGAGCAGCCAGATTATGACTTGGATTCAGAAGATGAGGCCTTTGTGAATAAGCTGAAGAAAAAGATTGATATTTCTCCTTTGCAATTTGAAGAAATGATAGATCGGCTGGAAAAAGGCAGTGGTCAACAGGTATAGCATTGTTTCAGATACTTGAAAGCATTTATGTGGGTTTGCTAGAAAGTTTTGAATTGAAAAGAAAATCTTAAGCAAATTTGCATATGTTAATTTTCAACTGAAAATGTTTAGCTTGCATCAGAAAAATTTCTGATGTTCTAGAGCAGGGTTGGGAAACCTGATTCCCTCCAGATGTTGTTAAACCAGTTCTCAGCATCCCCAACTATTAGCTTTAGTGACTGGGGCTGCTGGGCATTGGAGTCCCAACAGCTTCTGGAGGGTAAGTTTCCTATCCCTGCCCTGTTTGTTTTACTTGTATTTATTAAACATAACTAAAAACATTGAATCTGAGAAATTTGCCTAATACTGCATTTACATTTGACATATGTTCATGGTTACTAATGAGCATATGGGTTTTATCCAACAAAGTTCTTCTTAGAGAAACCCAATAGATGGATTCATTAATTTTAATCTCATTGGGTCTACTCGGAGTAGAGCTAACATTGCATGCAACTCTATGAAATGAAAATGTTTTCTATATAAAAAGTAAAGTAGTGGGGAAATGCCGGCTCCACATCACTGTTTGAAACTGTTACAACTGTTGCAAAATAAATAAATGTACAAAAGTGGCACACTTGTGTTTTACTTTTAGCCAGTCAGCCTGCAGGAGGCGAAGCTACTCTTGAAAGAAGATGATGAACTGATTAGAGAAGTATATGAGTACTGGATTAAAAAGAGGAAAAACTGTCGAGGTCCGTCTCTTATCCCAGCAGTAAAACAGGAGAAGCGTGATGGTTCCAGCACAAACGATCCTTACGTTGCATTTAGAAGGCGAACAGAAAAGATGCAGACTCGTAAAGTGAGTGTGTTTATATTTATACGAATTCTTTGAACAGGTACACTATTTAGAGCTTGCCTCTGCAAGAGGAATAAGGATAATGGATTGTGTTATGGCCCAGAAGAGTTTGTCTTTATAAAAATGCAGGTGTCTGTGTGGTCTGTGTGACTATTTTTTTTATTTTGCAGAATCGGAAAAATGATGAGGCATCATATGAAAAGATGCTTAAACTGCGTCGGGATTTGAGTCGCGCAGTAACAATTCTAGAGATGATAAAGAGACGGGAAAAAAGTAAGAGGGAGTTACTGCATTTAACACTGGAAATTATGGAAAAGAGGTAAATAATTAATGTCTATTGAAATACTCATTTTTTAAAAAAGTATTGTTAATGTTACTATTAAATACAAATAATAGAGATAATGTTCTATTTATTTTGCTCAGATTTTTTAACCGACTGCAGTCCTAACTTTACTTACTTGGGAGTAAGCTCCATTGAAAACAAGAGGACTTACTTTCAAGTAGACATGGTTAGGACCACATTGCAATATTGTAAAGGTCTGACTCTGTCATAGGGTAGGTAGCTTTCTCTGTATGGAAGGTCTCCTTAAATGCAGCTCTTTTTTGCATGTTCACTATTTGTATCTTAGTACAGTAGTTATTTAACATTATGAATCTGGTAGTGAACATCACTTCTAGTCACAAAGCAATGCTGTATTTTCATGAGAGCCCACCTGCCTTGTTGGAGTGACTGCGTGACAAATGTATTCATCAGTTGGTTACAATTTCACTTGGATGGAATACTGATGTTTCTACCTGGAACCAGTCAAAATTAATGAGCTCTCCTTTTACAAGTTGAGAAATAACATGGGCTTACAAATCATAAACTTGTGGCATCATGCATTCTGGCATTTTTCCTTAGCTCCTTCTTAGATCGCTTGCTCTAGTTCACATGCTTTTAGCTTGATATCTTTGATAAGTCTTGCTACTTTGAGGGGGCAAGTTTAACAAATTGTCACTGACCCCGATTCAATCCCTGACACCTCCAGTTAGGGCTAGGAAAGATTCCTGACAAGAGACAGTCACAAACTTCTGCCAGGCAGAACAAGCATTATTAGATGGACCAATGGTCAGACTTTGTATAAAGCAGGTTCCTATCTTTTTGAAGCACACCTTTTGTAAGTCTGAAACTGAGGCAAGCACAAGGCAGGTGTCTAGAAAAATACTTCTTTTAAAAATCACAGCATAAGTTGCTCCCTACTATTCATTTGTTGATGGATGAGAGGCTGAGGTGAAGGCAGTACAGTGGTACCTCGAGTTACAAAAGCCTCAGATTACAAACGCTTCAGGTTACAAACTCCGCTAACCTAGAAGAGTTACCGCGAGTTGAGAAGTTTGCCCCAGATGAGAACGGAAATTGTGTGCTGGCTGAACAAATTAAGTTCATAACTAGAGGTACCACTGTATTGTGAAAAAGAGAGCGGGGCAGGGGAGATTTGAGTCTGGCATGTTTCTATAACTGTCTTAAATATTGGTGATTTATTGAAAACTTCAGGAAAATATATTAAATTTTTAATGGAAGCACTTTGAAATGGACTATTCTCAGTTCTAAAGGGATTCAGTTTGTTGCATGGTGTCCGTTGTAGAAATTTGTGGCATCAGTTGAGAAAAACCACCATGTCATAATCTACTTTTCTTGAACTAATCCAGTGATGTTGGCTGCATAGATAATACTGACTCAAAATCAGTACTTGCCACCTAATTCCGACACGTCTAATCTATTTGCTGAAATCGTGACTTAAGAATTTTGGAAGCTGTTGTAGTGTTCTATAACAGTTTTCCCCAACCTGGCGCCCTGTAATGTTTTGGCCTACAATTCTCCATGAGCCTAAGCCAGCATGGCCAATAGGTGTCGTCCAAAACATATTGAGAGCAACAGGTTGAAGAAGGCTATAGGAGTATTTTGTCTGTGTAAGATGAAATAATATCTGTATTTACTGGATAATAAAGGATTTCACAAAGTGTAGGTGTAAATATTAAAGTATTAAATGCTTAAAAAGAATTATAGCAGCTTTTTTATAATTTTCAGATATAATTTGGGCGATTATAATGGCGAGATCGTGTCTGAGGTAATGGCCCAGCGGCAGCCCATGAAGCCAACCTATGCTATTCCCGTTGCTCCTGTTCCTAATAGCACTCAGTTTAAACACCAAGAAAGTATGGAACTGAAGGAATTCAAAGTCAACAAGGTGATTAAATCTTTGAAGATATATGTACTTATTCAGCTTTTTCAAATGGGGCCAAAATGTTTAGAGTCCCAAGTCTAGAAGAATCCTAGATAACTGAAGTGTAAAGTAAATGTAATAAAAATTTATCATTCCAATTTTATTATATTTTGGTTGCCTAGACTTCTTCTTCTTTTTTTTTTTTGCCTTTTCTTAATGGGTTATCTGTTTTCTCCTTGCAGCAAGAGAAAGCGGACATTATACGACCCAAAAGAAAGTATGAGAAGAAGCCCAAAGTTGTACCTTCCTCGGCTACTGCTGCTACTCAACAGACAACTCCTGCTGCACTGCCAGTCTTCAATGCTAAAGATATGAATCAATATGACTTTCCCAGCTCTGATGAGGAACCGCTTTCCCAAGTATGACTTTCATATTTTCGACTGTAATCCTATAACCACTTACATGGGACTAAGCCCACTGAATTCAGTGGGACTTAATTCTGAATAGAGAGATTTAGAATTGTGCTATAGTTAGGGGAGGAAAGAAAATTGTGCCCTCAGATTCTTACCTGTGTTCTCTTCCTGTGTGTTCAAAGGTCTTATCTGGTTCTTCTGAAGCTGAGGAAGAAAATGATCCTGATGGTCCATTTGCTTTCCGTAGGAAAGCAGGCTGTCAGTATTATGCTGTAAGTTTTGAGTTTCTACAAACAAATAATACTGATATTAACAATGAAAGTAACATTCTAAAATATTTGTTCTCAAAATTTTCTCTTCAAGCCTCATGTAGACCAAACTGGTGACTGGCCGTGGAGTACTCCTAAAGGGGGAACATTAGGAGATGAGCGTTACAGATATTGCTTAACAACCCTTACTATACCCCAGCGGTGCATTGGGTTTTCACGTAGACGGGTTGGACGTGGTGGAAGGTAGGCTTAACAGAAAATTTCAATATGTATCGGTGAGAATGTGAAAGGCGGTACAATAAAGTTCTTTTAGTTTTGCTTAGGTTTTTGTACTTACTTGAAAAATTAACTAGCCCTTAAAGGATTTTTTTACCTTTACATATACCTTGGTTAAGATAATCCTCTAAATCATCCGCTGCAGGAAAGTTTGGAAGCATTTGAGCAATGAAAGTATTGAGATGGGAAAGAGGAGTCCACAAGTTATGGTCTGGCCTTGATTGCTAACCCTGTGGTCAGCAGTCGAGGCTCCTTTTTCAGCACTTCAGGAGAAGGGGCTGGTGTGTCAACAACTCTCATTAAAGTAAGCTTGGGGTACACTCAGAAGTTATGAGAAAATTTTCTTGCTACTTCCAGCTGTCCTTTTTAAGCACAGCATGAGATGAGAGTCTGATTCTCTTTTCAGGAAATTAATTCAGCTGGTGCTTTACTGGACAATACTTAAGAGTTGAGAGATGGTTGCTGCCTTGGAGTACGTCTCTTGCTGATGCACCCTTCCTCAAGTCTTTTCCCATATTGGGGGGTAATAGATTTTGTAACTCTTGCCTAGGCAGGCAGAAAACACCAGCCCACTCTCTTCAAGTGTTTAAGGAGTGGGGGCTCTCATTTGATAGGAATAATTGCTTTCTCGATGGGGAAAAATGATCCTCATTTGTGAATGCAAATATTCTTCTTTACCAGTGGTGGGCTGGCAAGCTCTGTAAATCTTGCAACATGTCACAGGCAATGAAGATAAAAATATTTCAACCATCAGCTAAACCTGAAGTGAAATCACTTAATCTGCAGGCAGTCAAGCTCGGTCTAAAACTGGTGAAATATGTGCATATTTTCTTTAATATAAAAAATGATGATCAAACAGCTATATTTTCAAGCATGCTTGGTTTTTTTCTTCTTCTTTGCACAGGCCTAAGCCATAATGTTAAACCATGGTTTGGTGCTACATAAACAAGGCTTGAGTAACACTAGGCTTACAGGCTATTCCTTCCCTCATGCTGCTATTCCCTGCCCCCAATCATGGTTTGAGGAAAGCCATGGTCTGTCGTTGCATCTAAACAGTCAGATTCATTTGCCATAAACTGTTATCAAGAAGCAGAAAATTGTGTGTAGTGAGATTCTCCAGCTTGTTCACATAGTGCCAAATCATGGCTTGGCATTGTATTGGAACAAGCTCTTCATTGTTGGTTTGAAGTGCAACTAAAGGCTGTCTAAAATTATTAACTTAATTTGTGCTTTTGCTTCCCTTTCTGTTTTTCCTGTTCAGTTCCTAATCAAATGTAAATATGTCTTTAAAAGACACCGTATCCTCATCTTTGCCCATTCAGAATTCTGTAGATCTGCCAGTGCTTTTAATTGCAATTTTACAGTAATTTCTTAAAGATTTATACAAGGCATTGTGGAAAACCTGATAGCAAAAGGGTGATCCAGCAACTACATTAAAAATACTTTATTAGAAGTGACATGTTGAATGTTGAAATAAGTTATCTTATCACATTGACTTTATTTATTTAATAATAACTTAAGTCTTTATGCTGACTTGCTCTTTCACATATGGCCCTTAACACAATTCTTTATGCTTCAAATGTTGGAGGTCTTCTGAGTTAACAGTTGGTTTGGAAAGTTTTGTGGCAAGATTCTCAAATTTTTGTTTCTGCTTCTTTCCCCCCAACGTGGCTGATATAAAAAGGGGTTGGGTTGTAAATGTCACTTTAGCTTGTATGCTATAAAAACAACAATCTTTCCATTTTTAGGGTGCTACTGGACCGAGCCTATTCGGAGAACAACAGTGCATTTTGCCAGCTGGATTCAGAAATGCTTTCTTCACAACTACACTCGTCAATCAATCAATTTGCCAATACCTCAGAAACAAATACCTCGGACAGATCTTTCTCTAAAGACCTCAGTCAAATACTAGTCAATATCAAATCATGTAGATGGCGGCATTTTAGGCCTCGGACACCATCCCTACATGACAGTGACAATGATGAACTTTCCTATAGGAAATTACACAGGAGTGTAAATCGAACTGGCACAGCACAACCCGGGACCCAGACATGCAGTACCTCTATACAAAGTAAAAGTAGCAGTGGTTCAGCACACTTTGGTATGTTGATTTTGACAAACTTAATACTAAAATTGTCTTTGGCAAAGATGATCCAGCTTTTTAGCTCCTCCATGTCTTTCTCAGCTAATAATTATATTTTACATTGTGCACTTAAGTGCAGTTGCTGAAATTCTCGGCAGTATAAAGTCTGACAAATCTCTCCTTCCATGCAGAATTAATTTTGTTATGAATATTTGGCATTCTTTATTGATTTCAGCAATTTAGCTTGCTTTTTGGTGGGGATTCTCAAGATGGGATACAAAATTAAGAATTAAAATGTAGCATAAGAAAACAGCAAAACCTGAAAGATGGGGGCAGTTTAAAACCAGAGAGCCAGCATTATCCATGAAACAGCTAACCATGAAAAGATCTGCGTACAAACATTCTTAACTTTGACTGAAAAGTTCAACACTCTCAAATATTTTTAGTCCACCAGTGAAAAATAATAATTTGGTAGTGGCTATTAGCCTAATAGACAGTGATGCCATAACACCTGCTGTACCAGATCTTAAGGAACTCATCAAAATGTACAAAAAGAAAAGTACTCCCCTGAATTAACACATGTGGTATACTGAAGCTTAAACTTTGAAGTCCATTGTTTAGAATAACAGGTATACAATTTAAGTAAAGCAATACTATCAGTAAGTCAAATGAAAATTGTTTTTCCAAAATGTACACTTGTACCAGGTGAACAGCTCGAAGATACGGGTACTGCTTGCATCCTTTTCAAATAGCTGTCCTACAGAATGATTTCTGGAAGTAGTTGCCAGAATTGAAGATTTACTGATTAACTGTGTAACTTGCAAATAGTTAATAGCTGTGGAATGTTTATGGTGTGATCATAGTATACTTGTCCCTTTGTGATACAAGACTCCCAGAAGTCAACCACGGTATTTAACTTCTGTTGAACTCTTCAGTAGCAATGCATGTTTGTCTCTTTGGAAAAAAACAGCACTATCATTGTGGAATAAAAGAATATCAACAATGTTGTCCCTAGCAATTTTATTAAGATATTTGATGATCTAATTACATTAGTCATTCATGGCATTTATCATCAATATTTATTATCTCTGTAGTCATTCAAAGTAGTGTTGGACCTAGATAAAGTTTTATTAGTGGTTTCCTTATTCCATTAGGGCCAAGTTATTATCAATTCTAATAGTGAAAAGAGTTTGTAGTGCAAATGTGTACTTGTGTGGTCATTGCAGCATAGTATTGGGCTAGCACCTTGTGACCTACCAAACCAAATGTACCCCAACAGCCATGTCTTACTATTCATAAGCAGCAACAAGTCAGTCACAAATTGTACTGGGCTATTTTAAGAGAACCAAATTATGTACAGGCAGTGACTGTTTTAGGTGTGTCCAAATGATGTGTGGGTACTTTTGGACCTGGAAGAGGGTAGAACGGGAGCAGGACATGCTTATGCATGCTCTGCTGATGTGCACAAGGCCAGGAATGGAACCCCGGGAAATGGTTGTCTCCTGTACAATGTGCAGGACCAGGTTCATCATACCTGGAATACCAATCTCTGTTATACTTAGCATTATGGCTGTGGCATTCCTTTGCTTTTTAAGGTTCACTGAGCAAATCATAAGTGTGGTCATTAACTTCAGAGTTTCCAGGTGCAAAAGTATATAGTATTAAAAGGAAATGATTTCCAGCCATAGAAATCAACTGTGTCCTTTGGTAGTTGCTGGAAATCTTTATAGTTGTCTACTTACCAAACGTTTAGCACCCAGTTGAATAAATATTTAGTCTTGCCATACCTTTGACTGTAGTTGTAACAAGTGGCTCTGATTTGCCCAAGCAATAGTTGCATATATTTACTGCTGCAAAATTTTAAATCTAAAAGTTGACAGTAAGGTCTGAGGTTCTTTGAAGTCTTAAGATAAATGTTATCTAAGAATGATTCATAGGTGGATTTTTGAGGTTGGTACAGTTGGCTGACTTTGATGCAGCACCATAGCCATGGTTTGATCATTGAGTCTAAGCCTTGGACTTGTTAACTCTTCACTCCACCCCACCCCCTGCCGTATTCATTTATTTTTCTTCCTAAAAACTCTGTTTATATTCTCCGTATTATGTTACCTTTAGTTTTCACAGCCATGAATCCTTCTGAAGTAGCCAAATATGCAAAGAGATTCAGAGCAGCCTTTCGGGAATATGGTGTGCATTGAGCTCTCTGCAGTTTAGCTTCTTAACTGAAGCTTAGCTAACACTATAGTCGGTGACTAATAGTAAAAATCATGATGGTTGATGGGTAAACCTCCTTTGACCCTTGCAACTCTATGGTTGTGCTTTGAGATCATTTTTTAATAAGGTTTTGATTGAGAAGAGAGTATTTGTTGACAAGTAAAGAGTTAACTTGGGTTGTATTTTTGTTTAGAGTGCTGGTTAGAAAAAAATTAGCACTATAGAAATTTTGTAGAATATGGGAAGAAGCTTGTCAGGCCACTGCAGTAACCTGTATAGATAAGGACAGCTTCACCATTGCATTCTAGACTTGTTTCAGTTCAGCCTAAGGTGGTACACTTGCTGCCCAGACAATCTGCCATGGTAGAGAACAAATTAGCATGATGAGTTGGGGATACTTCCTACTAATCTAAATGTGTGGGAGTCTATGTTCTCTGTAGCAGTGATGATGTTGGATTTAAGAGTGGATCTGCTTAGCTTCAGAATGAGACAGAATTCCTAATAATCTGTCAGTTATACTTTTATGGATTGTTACTAATGTACAATAAATGGAAAATTTATGAATACGTATAATAAATGGAAGTTTAGCTATAATCATTAAAAAGGAGAATCTATCTCTCACTAGAGTTCAGACTACTACTACTGTCATGGAAATTTTGTGTTTAAATGAGAAACATCAGCTGTATGTTGAGAAGTACAGCCCAAGTTTCATAACCGCTTAACTTTTGTAATATGGAAAGTAAGGATGGAGAAATAATTTATTCATTAAACTTTTGACAGCAGAGCAACACAACACGCTTGCAGATCAGAAGACAACTCCCAAACAGATAATGTACTTATCCAGATTTTGAAATGTAGTTCTGATGCCCACAAATTTACTTTGCAAGGGGGGGGAGTCTAAAAAATCCATACAGTTTTTAGTGTTCTTCCAAAATATATGCACAAAGTGAGATAGGACAAACCTATTATTAAAGTCCCAGAAAAACTGAAGCAGAACAAAACTAGGCTGCTTAGTCCATCCCTAATGGAAAGACTGTACATACACTATTTATATAGAAAGGAAGAAAATAAAATCTTCATAATATTTTAGCTTAAATCTGAGATGTGGCCGTTTTAGCAAGCCTACTGTTGGATGGAAATTCTGGATATAATCTGATAGTCCTTTAATTAATGTATCATGTGACAACAGAGCACTTTGAAGGGAAAGTTTTTAAGGAAAAGGATTTGCATGTTATATAGCTATGCATTGAAGGCCAGGTGCCTTTTTGACTATATCATTCATTGTGTTTTACATCAAACTATGAATATTTTAAGTTTTTCATTTAAAAAACTTGAATTTATGCTGAATTCTTCCAGGAAATAGCAGTATCAGACATTAAACACTTGCATCAAAACTTCTGGGCTTGTACTAGTTAGTGCCTTTTGTGACCTTGGCCTAAATCCATTTATGTTAAGTGATATTCTAATAGTGTCAGCAACTTCGGTGTTGGAATACTTGTAAAGCTACTTGTAAAGCATACCTTACTAATAGTGTTCCTGTTTCTCCTAAAATCCAACATATCTTCAAATAAAATACAGAATGAAAACCAGGCTCTTGATCCTAGAAACCTCTCCATAGGGCTGGTTTGCAGCCTTATAGAGTATTTTACAACAGAGAGATGACAACTTCATTAAGTGTGTTTCTTTGTCATACATTTTTTACACACACACACACCTCTCCCAGATGTGGATTGACTGTCATTTCTATATGTAATTACTGTAAGAGGCATGCCTAGTTCAGTGTAAGCAGAAATAAATTTCATAGTGCCCCGCCTTCATGCACATTAGTGCAAAGTAATATGCTGACGGTATTTGCTGTGAATGAGGGGGCCTCAAATTTGGAAGCCATATCAGGTGTGTGTTGGATGTCAACTGTTACCATTTTTTCTCTTTTTTGGTTTTCTACCCGCATGGTGTAGTTCAGACTTCTGAGAATTCACTCAGTTATAACAGTTGCTTGCTTTAAGAAGCTAGAAAGTTGGGTTGTTGGGTTAAGTGTTCCAAAAACACAAGTCCCAAGCCATATTGAGTATGTGGTATGATTACAGTCAAACCTTGTTTGTCAGACGGCTCCATTTTCGAACGTTTCAGTTCCTGAACGCCGAAAACCCGGAAGTAAATTCCAGTTTCAAGACGTCCGATGCAGCTTCTACTTGAGTGCAAGAAGTTCTTGCAATCAATCAGAAGCCACACCTTGGTTGTCGAACATTTCAGAACAGGCTTCCAGAACGGATTACATTCGACAACCGAGATTTGACTATATTTGATTTGTGAGCATCAAATAAAGAACAACTAACTAATTAACTATTTTTCTTACATTTTAAGCAATGAATGATGAAAAATTAGAACTATATAACATGGATACCTGAGAGCTAGTTTTGCATAGAAAAAGGCTCACTGATTTGGCGAGCACTTGTGTCTGTTGAGAACTGTTCCATAGCATTTGCATGATAATATCATAAGGCTGGCATGCCTTTTAAATCAAACACATCAGCAAGTTTATAATTTCATTGGGTTGATAGAATAGAAGTGAAAATCTTGGGGTTGTTTTTCAGGCACTTATAACCTATTTTGTATAGGCTAAATGACTTCCCCCATCCCATTTGTCTGGTAGCCAATACATGGGTTTTTTGCCGGTAAGTGGCCTTTCAGAGGAATGTTAGGAAAGCAAAAACTTGTGTAGAGCTTTGAGAAGCATTATATTTTGTATGGTTTAGTGACTTGCCTGGTTTTGTAACCTTTCGTTTATTTTACTGAATCTTTTCTGTTGAAGGTGAATTTCATACAAGAGCATTTTACACATTTCAGTCCGATTGTACTATCATGGGGAGGTTCTTAAGCATTGTTCTTAAACATGATCACCATGGAGAACCAATTCTAAATGCTCCTTTTACTATACAAAAGATATATGTGACCTAAAGCATAGCAGGAAAAATGATAGATAAGTGATCTGTTTCTCAGGAATCAATTCCAACAACCATTGTCAACAAGTGTGATTGCTTGATATGAAAGGGCCTCTGTGTACTGATAGTATCAGCTGGCATACTGCTAGTAATATTGCTCATTAAACATCATGTGCCAACTAAACTGAGCAACCTGTGTAGAGTTTTTCTTCCTTGTATCATTTCAAAATACGTAACACTAAAATCGCAATATAACTATAAAATACGCAATAAATACTCAGTTGAATAAACAATACAGACTTAACATTGTGCTTAATTGCATTTAATGACTTTAACTATATGGGTAATTAGGTCTGTATACTCATAAATGTCTTTTAATAAAGTAACAAAATTAAAAAGTTCTCAAATATATATAAAATAAGTAATTGCCAATTAGAGAAATTGAAGTTTATAGAGCAATCTGTTGCAGCAAAAGTATGCAGAGTGACAACAGCGTAACACGAGTCTGACTAATAGAAATCTAAAAGGTTGGCTATATTAAATATGGAAATGAGTGCACTGTGCATCCAGTTTTAAAACATAACATATTTTACCTTTTTTATGTGGCTCTTAAAAATGAACTGCAGCAAAAGGATTATAAAATCTGCACTATAATTAATTTCTGTATCAAAGCATAAAGCCTGGGTATCAAAACCTAAGTTTTGCACTTTAATGAAATAATACATCCTCTGTTTTATGCAGTTTACACTATTCATGCTTTTGATATATTTTCACCACTCACTAATGAACTGTGGAGCATGGGGAAGAGTTGAAATCTTCCCATTTCCTGCCTTGAGAAAGCATCACATCCAAGTATGCAGGTGTGGGAATTGCATGTAGAAATTATATTTTTTTGGTGTCATGGACTTCTAACTTTGTTGCAATTCAACCATCTCAAAAACCAAATGCTATCAGAAACCCCCTTGGGTTTGCTCCTGAGCTATGTGGGTAGCTGCTTTAGAAAGCAATCTCATATTTTTGCCACACAGCTCAATGGGACGGAGTCAGTGGTCATTTATTAGGAGTTTCATAGTCAAGCCCATTATGTTAAAACAATAATTTTGTCCTGTACTTGAAATTTCCCCAGCAGCTTATATAAAGCAAGCCTTGCAGAGCTTTCAACTCTTTACAAGATTAAGTTATTATCATTAAGAATTTACTTAGAAGAAATTGGGTGTTAATCTTTCCAAACTAATTTGTGAATGTGCGGGTCTCAGAAACCCACACTTGAGTTCTTCAAAAGTGTAGGTTCCTCTACATGGCTTTCATATATAGGGCACAGCACAGAGACTTCTGAAAGGCTTGCTTGGCCTTTTGTAACTCTTGAAATCCCTGAAGTCCTTGAATACATTCTGAAATTTTTGAAGCTGGCTGTAGATTGGTAGTTGTCCATTATGTCATAAATTGTACCCCTTGGCAAAAAAAAAGAAGTGAAAAGATTACTCATTCATGGGAGGAAATTTCACTTAAATCTCAGTAAGTTTCAAAGTTACAAATATAAACATGGAGGGTGATTCAGTTGCCCTATTTGACTTTGTAGTGTGCTTGCAAGAGTGAATGAAAATTCATCTTCACAAGCAAATTTAAATATATCTGGCAGTTTTAGCTAAACTAAGACTTAGTTTTCTGTACAGAATTCACGTTTACTTTTGAAAACGTTATGATTCTTAAATCTGTTGAATGTGTGTCACTTGTGGCTAACACTCTCGGGGAGTTGTTCAGTCTCTCTGCAAAGATGTGACTTTTAAGTAGAATTTTTACCAGCATGTGTGGATTGGCCCTTGGCTACCCTTACGGAAAATAATGTCCTGGGACTGTATCCACTGAGTTCAGCAATTAGTGCAAGGATGTCTGGCTGTGCAATTGGACTTTCTCTCCCCACACTTACACACACAGACACACACCATCTCCTCTGGAACAAATTTGGAACACAGGGTATCTAAGGGGCAGAAGTTCTTGCGCTAACAGGACAACTACATTGGTTATAGCCCCTTGTTTTTAAGATGCCACATAACTTTTTCTTGTGTTTGCTGTAACAAGCTGAATGCATTTATTAACTTTACTAACAAAAGTTCTTGAGGCAACTTGTAGCCTAATTAAAACAGAGCAAATAGAGGAGAGTTTTTAGGGAGTGCCAAGAATATCTGCAGATTGCCTCCTGTAGAGCTCAGTATAATTTTAACAAGCTTAAATGCACCTTCAGGCAGTTGAAGAGTTCTATGATGCACAATTGCGGTCAGAGTTCTAACCACCTATCTAGTGGACAGGGATCCAAAGAATTGTACCAAAGTTCTTCATGCTTCAGGTGGTTTTGGGCTTGTGTTTCTCAATCAGCAGCTTCACATGCCACATGGGGGAAGACTTGATTGGACTACTCTAAACAAGCTAATTGGAACCTAACCCGTATAAATGCCAGTTTGTGCTATTATATTCCTTCAGTGTGTCATGTGAAGCTCAAGCTACGCAGCTAGGTAGCGAAGAAGAGATATTATTGTGAGCCAGGCTTTATGTGAAAAACGTCTGCCGTCATCACCACCACCGCTGCTTGCTGACTCATTGTGTATCTATATATTACTGGAGAAATTCATTTAAAAAAACTGGCAGAGCTTCCAACTGATGCATTGTTGTTACTACATTAATGTTGCAATTGCCACCAAATATTTCTGCTTTCCTCTTTAATCTCTGCATTGGGTAGAATTTAAGAATGCAGGAATGCAAGCTGAACATCAAACAAAACTGTTGACTAATTGGGTGGACCAACTTGTTGGTGTACCCTTTAAGGTTATTTGTGGAGCTGTTGCGGTAACTTGTGTATATCCTTCTTGCCATACAATTATGCAGGCTATATATATGCATAGCAATATGTTGATACAAGACCTAAAAACCCCTGAACTTGATAGCAAAGAATGCCTTTGTTTAAAAGTGTAGTTGCAAGTGAGTTTCAAATTCAGTTCGTGAAAACTGGTGGAAGTTGAACCCCACAGATCAGTGTCTAGGCAAGTCTTGTCTTTGTAGTATTTCATGTTTTAAATGTCTGTCCTTGTGCTTCAACCTTTATATTGTGATCTTTGGATGAAGGATGGCATGCAGACTTAATTAATAATAATAAAAAATAAAAACCTATTCTAAATGTCACCATTTGGATAGGAGGGGGGAAAACTCAAAAGCCTAGGCAATCCTCAGATTTGTAGTAAGAGCAACACACTTGAACTTGGTGATTGTTGCATATTGGCAACAGATATGTAAAAAAGTTTAGACTTGCAGTGTTTATAGCTGTGAATTATATTTGCTGGTCAAAAAGAGTGTGAATGTAGTAATACTCTTTAAGAGTTTTACAGATGAATACTCTTAATTTAATCTGTGTATTAACTAGCATTGAGTAAAGTTGTGCACAACTAATTTGTTTCTGGAAACTTGACAGTGGCAAAGTGTTTCTTTGTAGTTTGGAGTCTGGGTTGATAAACTAGACCATGTTCTGTATAAGCAGTTCCTGTTGCAGAATGTTTATTTTGCTTTTCTAAGATGTTCAAAACAAAAATCTAAAGCATCCAAAATACTCAGATTTGAGTTTTCTACCAAAAAATGGAATCAGGAAATCCTGCCAGTGTGCTGTCTAGACTAGATTTACTACCTTATTCTCTATCCTAAACCGCTTTAAAAGTTGGCTGTGGAGAGTTTTTCATTAAGATGGACTGAAATGAAAACTGCAGCAAAATCGCTATTCAGTTTCTGCTTTTAGAACTCTTCATAGATGAATAAGTGACATAACATCGTTTTTCTTTGTAAATCAACATAACCAGCTGTTCTTATAGATCAGATCTTGACCCACATTCTTTCTACATCAGGTGGGTTAATTGAGGGAAACATAATGAAAACCTCATAAAGCTTCTTTTCTTTTTTTCTTTTTTGAATAATTTATTCATTTTAAAATTAAATGTTCATTTGATGGGATGGAATACAGGCATTATCTAAAATAGGAACGGGGGGATTCAAATGGATATTTGATAACTTTTCTATCTTAGTATGACAGTTGTAATATGGCAATCAGCTGTTATTGAATGGCAAGCCACATTTTTATTGCTTCATAGTGTTAGAAGCACACTTCCTTTTGTAAGAGCTGCTAATTGCAGCTCCGGCTGAAGTAGGAACACTGAATATATGTACTGCACATGGAGCTGCATATGTTGCATATGGAGCTGCACATGTTGCATTTCCATTTTAGTATAAGGGCTGTACACACGAGGTTTATGTATTTTGATATGGTATTCTCTTATTTTATATTTTGTTCAGCATTTACAGCCGAACAATACCAGCATCATCAACAGCAACTGGCACTAATGCAGAAACAGCAGCTTGCACAAATTCATCAACAGCAAGCAAATAGTAATTCTTCTGCGAACGCTTCACAGGTGAGGGAGTTGTCTGTATTATGATTTATCCCTCATTTTTCCCACCAGGGTTCATCTCTAATTGCCAACTGTTGCCATAGCACCTTGCAACTAACCAGCAGGAAAGTGGCTTTCGCTCGAATCTACATCTTAGCCATACTCTAGAATGTTTAGAAGGGACACTACAGGTGAGTATAGTAGGCACTGCCTCTGCTCCCTCCTAACAGAAAAGAGGTGATTGTGTCAGTAATGACGTGATATACCTGAACTAAAAAATCCAGATAACATCACTAATTTAGACTGCATGAATTGTGTTTGTGTGCATTCCCATCCAGCAACTGAATTTCAAACTTAAACCTTGCTTAATGCAGGTGCAGGCACTTCGACGTCTCTAGAAGCTTTATATATTAAGACTACTAATAAATATAAGGAATAGATCAGTGATGGGGAATCTGTGGCATTCCAGATGTTGCCCAGATACAACTCCATCATCTGGCCATGTTGACTGGGTCTGGTGGGA